>NW_027256881.1:22363345-22980845 GCF_029215685.1 Pituophis catenifer annectens | reverse complement strand
ATCCAGATCCGTACGGCCTCCAGGCACCGGGACATCACTTCAAGGGCATCGTTGGGGTGGTCTGGGGTGGAGATGTACAGCTGGGTGTCGTCAGCGTACTGATGGTACTCCACCCCAAAACCACGGATGATCTCACCCAGCGGCTTCACATAAATGTTGAACAAAAGGGGCGAGAGGACCGATTCTTGTGGCACCCCACATATAAGGGGCCTCGGGGTCGACCTCTGCCCCCCTGTCAACACAGACTGCGACCGGTCGGAGAGAAAGGAGGAGAACCACCGTAGTACGGTGCCTCCCACCCCCAACTCTTCCAACCGGTGCAGCATGATACCATGGTCGATGGTATCAAAAGCCGCTGAGAGATCTAATAGGACCAGGATAGAGGAACAGCCTCTGTCCCGAGCCCTCCAGAGATCATCCACCAACGCGACCAATGCCGTTTCCGTGCTGTACCCAGGCCTGAAGCCCGACTGGAACGGATCTAGATACGTCGTTTCATCCAGGTACCGGGGAAACTGTCGTGCCACCACACTCTCAACAACCTTCGCAACAAAGCCATGGAACGCTTTAAAGGTGATAACCAGAACTTTGAAGCGCACTCGGAAGACCACCGGGAGCCAGTGCAGCTCGTGCAGGAGAGGTGTTACATGGGAACTCTACATTGCTCCCATAACCACCCGTGCGGCCGCACTCTGCGCCAGTTGGAGCCTCCGAGTCCACCTCAAGGGGAGCCCCATGTAGAGAGCGTTACAATAGTCCAGATGAGAGGTGACGAGGGCGTGAGTGACTGAGTGTAGAGAGTCCCGATCTAGAAAGGGACGCAACTGGTGGATCAGGCGAACCTGATGAAAAATCCTCCTGGTCACGGCCGTCAAGTGCTCTTCTAAGGACAGCCGTGAATCCAGGAGGACGCCCAAGTTGTGAGACCTTTCCGTGGGGGCCAATGATTCGCCCCCAATAGTCAGCAATGGCACCAGCTGACTATATCGGGATGTTGGAAACCACAGCCACTCAGTCTTGGATGGGTTGAGCGTGAGCCTGTTTCTCCCAATCCAGATCTCTACGGCCTCCAGGCACCGGGACATCACTTCAAGGGCATCGTTGGGATGGTCCAGGGTGGAGATGTACAGCTGGGTGTCGTCAGCGTACTGATGGTACTTCACCCCGAAACCACGGATGATCTCGCCCAGCGGCTTTACATAAATGATGAACAAAAGGGGAGGCTAGTTACTAGCCTCCACAGCAGAACTACATTTTTGTGGGTGGCACGGTGAACTCAGTATATCTGATCTAAATGATCTTTTTTTAATCAGTTCATTCAGCAGCTACAGCTGGTTCAGCTCCAATGGCACAAGCAATAAATGGGAATAAACTCTTGTTAATCTCAATTGTTATTGGTGTTGCCTGAGCTGCACTGGATGCCAATTGGCTTCTGAGTGTAGTTCAACATGCTGGTTGTTATCTATCAACCTCAACATGACACAAGGCCTGGTTACTGGAGGAACCACCTATCTCCTATCTCTTTCAAAACCCATCGCTACCGGTTTGTTCATGGACACTCATGCACAATGCTTCTGCACATGCACAGAAATGTCTGGGCGGAGCCTCCCGCCGCTGCCACCAGTTCGCCCAATTCAGGGCGAACTGGTAGCAGCCCACCACTGCCCTATACCATTTCAGAGAAACGGCTGTCCAATCTCTTCTTAAAAACTTCTGGTGATGATGGAGCACCCATAACCTCGGGGAGTAAAATGGTTCCACTGATTAATTGTTCTCACTGACAGAAAATTTCTCCTTAGTTTTAGGTTGGATCTCTCCTTGATATGTTTCCATCCATTGCTTTTTGTAATGGATGAAACCTATAAAAATGATCTTCCTAAACTAGAAGATTATCACAGAATGATCCTCTAGCATCATTCACAATGATTCAATGGCAGCTGCATTTCACAAAAACAGTTAAGCCAAGTTGGGGAAGAAAATAAGTAACTTCTGAATTATGACAAGAACATGAACTGACATTGTATTCCTCCCAGAAACTGCTACCAGGCATTTTGTACTTTTCAAAGCAGAAAATTTCTCCATCCAAAATTAACCAATTTAGCAAGGTCTCATCAGTTTATCTTATAGGATTGAGAAAGTGTGCCTTTTTTTTTTTTTTTTTTTTACTGCTTCTGCCCTCTGAGCTTAATTTTTGGCAGCTTTTCTTATTGCAATCAAACATTGCAAGCATCCCATGTTAGCTATGACAAAATCATACCATAATAAAATCAGAGATAATGGAGTTCAATTCTTCAAGATTTTGTCCCTGCATTTTAAATGTATGCTAATCATTACTGTTTAAAAGTATCTTGAAAAGCATGGAACATTTGTGTTTAATTGTGCTTAATTGTTAAATATTGTAGCCTCTGTGAGCATTGGCTCTTTTGAGAGATTGCCAGTTTCAGGTGGGAAGAAAGGCAAAGGATGTCTCCATCTAATACTGAACTTTCTGCCGTGGTTTTAATGTACCTATTTCTATGTTATAGGTAAACACATTGTCCAAGGAAATGCAAGCTGAGTTCTTAGATATAATGAAAGAAGTATGGGACAATGATGCTGTCAGAAGTGCAGTCCTTATCTCAGGAAAGCCTGGTTGTTTTATTGCAGGGGCAGACATCAAGTAAGTTCTATGGAGGGGAATCCCTGCTAGATAACTGGAGATATTGTTCTTTTGTTTTAAAAATAATGATACATAAGTGGTCACCCCTATTGGCCTCTTACTATATTTAAGTTATTTTAACATTCGTAATATATGTACCTTTTACATATTTTGCCTGAGAGATTATACCACAAAGATTTACTGCTTCTTTCCCAAGCATGCTGTACCACAAAATAGAAATCAGTTTGCTTTGCAATTTATCTACAAACATCAGAGGACAAGAAGACAGTGCGCTTAAAATCCTCTGCCCCCTGCTGGAAAGAAATTGGAATAACAGAGGTAGCAAATCATTAGGATGGCTCCTTCCCAGTTGTAGATGGTTGGTGACTTCTAAATTCAGTGAAAGAAGATGAAAGCATTAACATGTGTTTTATTGTAAAACAAAATTCCTGTCCTTTTGTAAAAGTGTATAAAACTCAGAAATTCAGGGATGTATTTTTCTGGAGAAACACTTTTCCCTCCCAAAACGTACCAATCCAGCCATTTTAGGGATTGAGAAGTAAAGTTTCCAATATAAAAAATGTGAAATTACCAAATCAGTAATTTGATAGTAGCCAAATGGACACTTTCCAGAAGAAAGTCAAGATAGTAGGCAACTGTTTTCTTGCTTAGTAGAGAAACATTTTCTTTTCCAAAGTAAATACTAGCACCCAGCAAAAATGAAATGAAGCTCCTTAGAGAATTAGATGAAGTTGAGAAAGATTTTAGCTCACATTAGCTTAAAACAGTATTCACAAAGAAAACATAAGGCAACTTTGGGTCACTTGAGAAAAAAACCCTTCAAATTGCTTTTTCATAGATATGAAGTAAATATCATTCTCTTCACTAGCCACCATTCATCTGGCTTTCTCTTGCTTGTTTGGTTTCACACTGTAGCATGATTGAGGCTTGTGGGTCCAGCCAAGAAATAACTGAACTATCTCAGGAAGGACAGAAGATGCTGCACAGCCTTGAAAAGTCACCCAAACCCATTGTTGCTGCAATCAGTGGTTCCTGCTTTGGAGGAGGACTAGAGGTATGAGGAAAGGCTTCCATAAGAGAAGTCAAAAAGGACCTAAATACAATAAAAACAGATTAATAAACATTCCAGCTAGCTAATTCTGTGAAACATTTGACTAGAAAAATCTATGGAGCAACCTCAAGAAGAGTTATTAACAATAATTCTCTCTCTCCCTCTCGCAGTGCCTGGAGGCTGTTAGGGGTTGGATGGGAAGCAATGGGTTGAAACTAAACCCTGGCAAGACCAAGTGGCTCTGGGTTTGGGGTTTGTTGGCTCAGGGAGAATTGCCATCTTTGGTCTTGGATGGGGTAGCACTATCCCAAACAGACCCTGTGTGTAATCTGGGGGCTCTCCTGGACTCACGACTCCTGCTCAAAGAGCAGGTGACAATCACGGCCAGAAGGGCCTTCGTGCAACTGCGAATTGTGCACCAGTTACGCCCTTTCCTGGACCGGCAATCCCTCAATGAGTAGCACAGTAGTACAATGAGTAGTACAATGAGTAGCACAGTCACTCATGCCTTAGTTACTTCCCGTCTTGACTATTGCAGCATGCTCTACATGGGGCTGCTCTTGAAGAACATCCGGAAGCTCCAGTTGGAGCAAAATGCAGCGGCCCACACGATTTTGTGCAGACCCCAGTGTACACATATATCACCTCTCCTGCGAGAGCTGCATTGGCTGCTGATTTGCTTCTGGGTGCAATTCAAGGGGCTGGTTGTCACCTTTAAAGCCCTTCATGGCTTGGGACCAAGTTATCTGAGGGACCGTCTCCTGCTGGTCACATCTACTTGACCTATTAGAGCGGGGAGGCAGGGAATGCTGTGGGTCCCATCCCCGAAGGAGATACACCTGGTGGGACCGAGAAGAAGGGCCTTCTCTGTGGTGGCTCCCTCTCTCTGGAACATCATTCCCCCAGAGATTAGAACGGCCCCCACTATAACACTCTTCCAGAAGGCGCTGAAGACCTAGTTCTGCCAGCAGGCCTGGGGAACCCAGAGCGGAATGGAGCCCACTAAATGGCTCATGTGATCAGCTGTCGCTGGGGCGGGAGGTGTGGGTCATTTATTTGATTTTCTTTGAGTTTTAGTTTTTTAAATGTGGTTTTTTATATTCCACCTTGAGTCGCCATGGGCAAATAGGCAGCTATATAAATCTAATAAGAAAGAAAAGAAAAGAAAAGAAAAGAAAGAAAGAAAGAAAGAAAGAAAGAAAGAAAGAAAGAAAGAAAGAAAGAAAGAAAGGATTGTTTCAGAAAATGAGGATTCCAGCATAAACAGAAGTAGATTGGTCTAGTGGTTAAGGCATCAAGCTAGAAATCAGGTAAATGTGAGTTCTAGACATGAAAAAAACTGTCTGAGTGATTTTGAGCCAATCATTCTCTCTCAGCCCAACCCACCTCATAGAGTTATTATTGTGAGGAAAATAAATAATAGAGAATAAAGTTCATATAAAACAATTGTTGGACCCTGGAGTGTGTTTAGGGGAAAATGAGTTGTAATTGTGCTTTCTGACTCTTCAGGTTGCCATCGCTTGCCAATACAGAATAGCCACTAAGGATAAAAAGACAGTCCTGGGGACTCCTGAGATGTTGCTGGGATTGCTTCCAGGGGCAGGAGGCACACAGAGATTGCCAAAAATGGTGAGATTATCTCTTTGATAAAGACCCAGTTTTCTTTCCTGTGCCCCCTTTTTGGATATGTGAAATCCCTATTTCTGTATTTCAGGTAGGAATTCCTGCTGCCTTTGACATGATGTTGACTGGAAGAAATATTCGTGCTGACAGAGCAAAAAAAATGGGACTAGTAGACCAGCTGGTGGATCCACTAGGTTAGATTGTGATCTTTCCACCCACAGTTTTTGCCTCAAATTCACCTTGCAGAACAGAATATTATGAGAAGGGGCTATTATTGAAATGAAGGGAGGGAACGCTGGGACTAGGATTAAAAGAATGGAGGCAAGTTATAAATTTATAGGATGTTCTACAATGTGAGAACAAGGAAGCTTATTGAGCCAAGGGGAAAATGAAGGAAGAGTGGGCCAATTGAACTCTTTGCTTGAAGTAATTATTTTGTTTATTTAAAACATTTATACAGATTCCCATCTTCTAACCAACTCTGGGCAGCTCCCAGTCAAAAGCCAATTATTCCATCAGTGACAATTCATCTCTGCCTATGGGCTTACAATGTAATAGAAATCAGTGGTGCAACATATGGATTTTGGAGGAGGGATAAGAGTGGGAGCTTCAATGGTTGTGGGTGCTCCAACACTGGAAGTTTTTAAGAAGAGGTTGGGCAACCATTTGTCTGAAGTGGTATAGGGTTTCCTGCCTGATCAGGGGATTGGATTAGAAGACCTCCAAGATCTCTTCCAACTCTGTTATTCTGTTAACAAGATTCTTGTGATACTGGAGGTTGTTCTTTCTGTTATCAAGATCGGCAGGCTATTAATCTTGTTGCATTTGCAGGTCCAGGTATCAAGAGCCCTGAGGAACGGACCATGGAATATCTGGAAGAGGTGGCCATTACATTTGCCCAAGGATTAGCCAACAAAACAATTACTCGAAAGGTTGACAAAGGGCTGATTCAGAGTGAGTGGGCACAACACTACCAGCTAAAGTAGTTTTGTTTTGATTCTTGGAAAAAGATGCCCTGGCTTTGTTCTTCTTGAAATCTTGGGGTTCCTTTGGCCCACAGGCCAAATTAGCCCAGAGTAGTTTGTCACTGAACTGCTTTGTCTTACAGAAGTGACGGATTATGCCTTGACAATTCCCTTTATAAGGCAACAAGTATACAAAACAGTAGAAAAAAAAGTGCAGAAGCAAACCAAAGGACTTTATCCTGCACCCTTGAGCATCATTGAGGTAATTCAGGTTTCTTCAGTGGCTTTTGGGGTTCCACCCAGGCTTGCAAAGTTAGGTAGCGTGTGTTTATGTACATACGTAGATTCTGCTCGTTTGTTTTCAGCTTTGAATGTTATCGACTTTAGAATAAGATTTGTGGCATATTTGATCTTGTTTTTGGGGCAGGGACTGGCCAGGATGACTTGGAACCCGACTTTGGTTCAAGGAAGCTATTTATAAATACATCAGTTACCTGAAAGCCAAACACTTTGCAGTTTCTGTGTCATAGTTCTTCAGTATTTAACAAGCTTTCTACCATAGGATAGGTCAGGAGACCTCTACCTGGAGGAGCAAAAGATTTTCATTTTAGAAGGGCTGGCTAAACGTTTTTTAGCTTTTGCAGAACATTCATGCTATTTTGGCATCTCTGAAATTGTCCCTCACAATTGTTTCACTTAATTCCATAAACATTAGTAAGTATAAACTGAAAGACCATATTGGTGTACTCACTGACTGAATTTGTAAAACTGCTCTTTGATGGAAAGTGATACTTCAAAGAATGCAGCTTATGTTTCTCTCGGAGTCAGTGGCTCTACAAGAAGAGTCCTTTTGAAGTGGCTTATCTGTTACCTAGGAATGTAGTTTTTGCAAAAAGATAAAAGATCTTTTTATTTTAATGGGTATTTAAAACATTGTTTTAGACTTTGAATTCTATTTGCTGCTTGCTTTACTTTGTTTAATATTCTTCATTTTTTTTTCTCCTTCCTAGTTTTACTGGGTACTATTTGTTGCTATTTATTATATTTATGCATTTAATTGATCTGAATACATTATTCATTAAATTCTTATGCTGCCCATTTCACTAATACGGTGGCTTTAGGTGGCTTACAAATTAATTAAAAATTAAAATGTGCTAAAAAGCAATTAAAAGAATTGAATGGAGAAGTTAAAGGTTAAAAATGGAGATGATGGGCGACTTGGGGAGTGAGTCATGTTCTCTAACCTGTCAGCTATCCCCCAACATAGCAGGCCCTGTTGAGACCCCAGTCCAAGCAGCAAAGCCACATTTTTAGGTTTCTTCCAGAAGGTCAGGAGTGTGGAGGTAGACCTCACCTCCAAAAGGAAAATATACCAGAATGTGGGCTCTTGTCCAGGACCCTGCTAGCCAAAATTCTTTAGCCAATGGAATCCAAAGTGGATTTTTTCCACTGGAACAATTGGGGTGGGTTAGTTCCATGAGGTGAGACAGTTCCTCAAATACCCTTTACCCATGCCATAAAGGGCTTTAAAGGTGACAACCATCACCTTGAATTGGGCCCAGAAGCAAAACAGCAGCGAATGCAGCTCACGCAACAGTTGTGTCACATGTTTCACCTGAGGGTCCCCCAGAATTGTCTACACCATCACGCTCTGTACCTGTTTTCAGCTTCTGAATATTCTTCAAGCACGCATTGCAGTGATCCAAATGACCAGGTCAGGAGTGACCTGTGTGCAGGGCCTCACAATCCAGGAAAGGGCGCAACTGGAACACCACATGAAATTATGTAAAAGTTCTCCTAGGCATGACTGTCACCTGCCATACATCGAATTTGGGAGGTTGTTTTGTTCCGTATTTATTGACGAAGCAATTTGGGGACAAAGTATAGGGAGGGAAAAAAAACTTTAACATCTCAGTAGCAAGAGGGAGTTTTGGAATTTTCTGATCAAACGGAATACTGTTGGGTGGAATGCAATGTTGGAAAGTCTGTTTCTTCACCTTCGGTTTTCCTGCATGTCTTCAAAATCTGCCTTGGAAAGTTGGGAAGTCTCAGGTGAAGATTTTAAGGATGCATGGAGGTTACAAGGGAAAGGAAGAATTGTTCTATCTTGTTCCATAACTGAAAAACCTAGTGCAAACATGATTGAATCCCTCCCAATTTTGATTTTTGTTACTTATTTTAAGTTACAGCAGGCTATATATGTTGGATTACAATTCCCATTATTCTCAATATATAGTACTTTATCTTTGGAGGCACAAAGTTGCAAAAGCTAGGTTGCAGGTTTGGGATCCTCTCTGAAAGCTCTATTGCAAAATAAAACCTGGACACATTGTTTCACTGAGATGTTACTGGTTTCGGAAACATGAGATTTCTTTGCATTCTCCAAAGTTTCTACTTTCTGTGCTAGAATCTTTTCTGCCAAGGTGGTAAAAAAAAAAAACTCAGTTGCAAGATCTGGGGAGAGCCAGAAGGATAGGCAACACATCCTCCAACACTTGAAAAGTGAAATGGCTTTTGTTGTGTCCTTTTTCTCTTAACTGTTTTTAATACTGTATTTAATGTTTTATCTGTTATTGTCAACAATATGGGCTAAACATACTTTAACATTTTTTTGGGTTGGTTTAGGTAGTGAAGACTGGCCTAGAAAAAGGCAATGAAGCTGGCTACCTTCTGGAATCCCAGGTAAAGAATCTTTGATCCACTTCTAAAAAGTTTCACATGATTCTTAAAAGATGATTGGCTTAAATAGGTGACAGGCTGGTAGTGACTTTTGCCTTGATCTCGTTTCATGTCTTAGTACTAGTAGAACTAGATAAACAGTTGGTACATCTTCCAAAATTTGATCAGGACTTGCCACTTTTGTTATAATTATCTTCTTATCATTACCTGGATATTCTCTGCAGCTTCTCATGCCTCTAGTTTATAACTAGAGGCTTCTGATCGTTCAGCTTGGAGGCTAAAGATGCAGCATGGCCTTCTCCAATTCGAAGAGACACTTGTTCGGCAGGCTGAGGCAAAGAGGCATCTCGGAACCAGCAAAATCTAGGGGCTGGGCAGGGGACAGAATGTATCTGCCCTCAGTGTGGAAGGGATTGCCACTCTCGAATTGGCCTTTTTAGTCACACCAGATGCTGTTTTAGGACCTCTTTCCAGAGCACGATATCATAGTCTTTTGAGACTGAAGGATGCCAATGCCAAGTTTATAACTACTCAGTCAAGACATCTCAAAAGCCCTTAATTTCCCACTTCCTCAGCATTCTTTATGCTAAGAAAGAAAAAGATACTATCAGATAATAAAAAATAGATAGCATTGGGGATGTATGAGAATCTTTCTTATTGGAGCAGTAGCATTCTCAATATATTTTTCAGAGGTAACTTGTCAGCAGCTCTCTAAAGTCTTTATCTTGCAGCCTTAGCAATATCCTTCTTGAGTTTTCAGTGCAGTTTTTTGCAGGTTTTCTCCAGTAGTCAGGTACATTGAGTGATCAGTTGCTCTCTCGGATTAGCCATAATTTCCAATTTTCCATCTTTATTTCAAAAAAGAAGCTAGTCTTCAGCCCTACAAGCCAGAATGAAATAGAATGTGTGATCCAATCTTTTATTTTGTAAGAAAAATCTCTTTTTAGTAGCTCACTGAACAAAATCCTATCAATAACGTAAGTAATGCCAAGATAAGGGAGTACTTTAAAAAACTTTGATGCAAAGTGTCTGCTGTCTTATTAAAAAAAATTACAATTCAGGTTTTTTTGGGTGCAACACTGTATGTTCCACTAGTTCAGTTGCTTTCAAACCATCACCAGCTATTGTGATGTCCCAGTTTTTGTAACCATAAACTATGATCCTATGATAAGCTTTTATCTGGAAACTTGCTAAAAGTGCTTATATTATTGATTAAAGATGCATGTATTGCTGCATTATTGTTCTTTACATGGATTTAACACCAAAAGTTAAACACTATGATCACCAGTTAGAAGAAGTGTAATTCCTAAACTAAGCCAGATGAAAAATCAGCAAGTTTAGAGGGAAATGCCATGCACTACAGCAGTTTTCTTCACCACTGACCCTTTTAAATACCTTTTGTGGCCCTAGACCAAGGCTTTGGAGCACCAAGACTTAATTCACGATTTAAATCATAACATTTTTTCAAGCCTTCGTGGACCCCCTGTGACAACATCGTGGACCCTACTAATGTTAATTTGTATCTGGTCTTCTGATGTGCTTGTTTACTCTTCGTTGTTACTTCGGGATAGTATTATGATTCTATGGCAGTTCCTCTGAATGTTTCTTTTTCATTTTCTCTCCACTTCTTCCATCCCCACCTCTTGCAGAAATTTGGGGAACTTGGGATGACTCCTGAATGCAAGGCTTTAATGGGGCTCTACCATGGTCAGGTGCAGTGCAAGAAGAACAAGTTTGGGGAGCCCAAGCAACCAGTCAAGTAAGTTCAACTATTTGAACAGCCTTCAGGTGTGCTGGCTAGAACAATTCTGTTTGTTTGAATGTAAAAGATTAGATGGTTTTCATTAATAACATGCAGGCCAGTTCAAAGGGCAGGAATGTCACTTAGCCAATTCAATCTAGTTTGAGAGGACTGGCTCTGAAATTGTTGAATGCATTCTAGCTAAGCCAAAACCTCCCATTTTTCCTGCTTGTCCTGGTAAGGCGGAAAGTTAGTTGTCCTGCTTTGCTTCAGATCGGGCTTTGCATGCATAGGCAAAGTCAGATTCCTGGCAGAACTATGCGCAGAGCTTTCTATACAGTCAGCTTATCTACTGCAAAGCAGGGAAAATGGAAGTTTATATCCTAACTGCATTGAAAATGTCGACATTCAGGCAACTAATAAAGATCTTAATTTCTGTTGATTCTTTTTTAATGTAACTTGAAATTTATTATTGCAGTTTATAGATAAACATTTCTCCCAAATATTTATATAAATATACACTTGTTAAATTCAGTAGGATTCTGGGCTCCAAAAATTACATTGGCCTAGCTTGAAGCAGAAGTGACCAGTGAGCTAAGGCGGGCATTTAATGCTTTTTAACTACTGTATTTTTCGGAGTATAAGACGCACCTTTTTCCCCAAAAATGAGGGTGAGAATCTGGGTGCGTCTTATACTCCGAACGTAGCCCCACCCAGCTTCTCAAACAGAGGTTTCAGAGGCTGAAAAAAGCATCAGAAACGAAGCTTCAGAAAAGAAGCCCCCAAACAGAACTTCAGAGGCTTTTTTTTCTGAAGCTGTTTCGGAGGCTTTCAGAGGCAGGAAAAAAAGTTTTTTCTGAAATGGAATTTCAGAAGTTTCAGAGGCAGAAAAAAAAGCAAGGCACAGAGCTCACAACCCAGGAACCTGTTGCTAAAATTCACCTCTGGGAACAGCTGATTGGGGGTATTCTGGAAGGCTGATCCACCTTCAAATCAGCTTTTTTCTTATTTTCCTCCCCAAAAACTAAGGTGCCTCTTATACTCCGAAAAATATGGCAGTAAATTATTCAGCATCATTTTAATTATTTGATTACTTTTCCAGCATTATTAAAAAGGAGGAATTTTAAATGTGAATTATTTATACTGTAAATTATACTGAATTTGTTCTTTTTTTTAATGAACTTTTTTTTATTCCCTTTCTGTGCAGGAATCTTGCTATTTTGGGAGCAGGTTTGATGGGTGCAGGAATTGCTCAGGTTTCTGTGGAAAAGGGTCTTAAGATCATAATGAAGGACACCACTCTGGATGGCTTGAGCAGGGGACAGCAGCAGGTCTATAAAGGGTATGTTCACTTCGGATCTAACATCTGGTGTATTTGCAGTCTGGAGAGTTTGGACTCCTGCAGTAATGTCAGCCCTGAATTGTCAGTATTTGTCATTTTTGAAGCAGTAATACAGCAAAAAAAAAATTTATCTTTTTGCTCTTCAATGTCATAAATGTCATAAATGTAGGCTGAAGAAACTTATCAGAATAGCAAGTATGACTCCAACAATGTCCTTTCCTTCCAGCATTTCTTATGTTGGAATACAGTATCTTTGTGCCTAACTCTTTCCCAATAAAAGAAGGACTGTTCCAATATCTCAGAGGCTGCCACAAAGAAGGAGGAGTCAGGCTATTCTCCAAAGTACCTGAGGGCGGGACAAGAAGCAATGGGTGGAAACTAATCAAGGAGAGAAGCAACCTAGAACTAAGGAGAAACTTCCTTACAGTTAGAACAATTAATCAGTGGAACAACTTGCCTCCAGAAGTTGTGAATGCTCCAACACTGGAAGTTTTTAAGAAGAGATTGGACAGCTATTTGTATGAAATAGAATAGGGTTTCCTGTCTAAGCAGGGGGTTGGACTAGAAGATCTCCAAGGTCCAACTTTCAATTCTGTTGTTCTAATTCTAATTCAATAATCTTACTTCTGCAAGCTGCCCAGAGTCACTGCAACTAATTTGGGCATTCATATAAATTTTCTAAATAAATAAAACAAAATAATGAAGCTTTAAAAGCTGCTGGCATTGCTGAAAAGCTATTATACTTTCTCAGTTACTTAAAGAATCATCTCTTTTTCTAGATTTGTTTAGGCTTGGAGAGATCTACTCTGGTAATAAATTATCAGTTGACAGAAAAATTTGAAAACAATGACACATTCTTGTCATAAGCTGCAGTGGTCATCTTACAGGTTTTTTTTAAAAAAATCAGTGTAGTATCTCTCCCAAAGTCCATTTTACTTAAGTATATTTATTTTGACAAGTATCTTATTATTATTATTATTATTATTATTCCTCTCCCTTTTAGGAAGGTATCCAAAATCAGTATTCGCATTTGGCAAACTGTTTGGAAACAATACTATTTATAAATGCACTATTAGCCCTCAAAGTCTGTGTTGTTTAGTTTTGCTTTTTTGCTTTGTTGTCTGTTGATCAGTATATGTATTTCCAGGTTGGCTGTGAAAAATTTACAGTAAAGGAATAGATTTCAGAATTAAAACAAAAAAACTAAAACAATATTTTAGAAGTGCTTAAAAATAATAAAACCTAAAGTTAAAAAGACATCTGCTTCTAAAATAATAGTTGCTTTTACTTAGCGCTTGAAAGATCCTTCAAAGCTTAAGACAAGCTTTCTTCAGTATATATAAAAAAAGGATGAATATGAACAACTTCTTCACAACTATACTGTACCCAATAGCTTATTTTCAATACTTCCACTGTCCCCACCCTAATAATTTTCTCAGCTTGAATGATAAAGTGAAAAAGAAGAGTTTGACGTCATTTGAGAGGGATATGCTCCTAAGTGACCTCACGGGACAGCTGGATTACAAGGATTTTAACAAAACTGACATGATCATTGAAGCTGTCTTTGAAGACCTCAACATCAAACACAAAGTGCTGAAGGAGGTGGAAGCAGTAAGTAGGAGTTCAAGGCCAAAAGGCCTGATGGGTCTGTGATATGCATTTGAATATATTTGGGGGCATCTCCCACCTTCCTAATTTCCCATATACAGTTGTGCTCATAAGTTTACATACCCTGGCAGAATTTATGATTTCTTGGCCATTTTTCAGAGAATATAATGATAACACGAAAACCTTTCACTCATAGTTAATGTTTGGCTGAAGTCATTTATTATCAATCAACTGTGTTTACTCTTTTTCAATCATAATGACAACAGAAACTACCTAGATGACCCTAATCACAAGTTCTTAATACGGTGTATTGCCCCCTTTAACATCAATGACAGCTTGAAGTCTCTTGTGGTATGTGTGGATGAGGCTCTTCATCTTCTCAGATGGTAAAGCTGCCCATTCTTCCTGGCAAAAAGCCTCCAGGTTCTGTAAATTCTTGGGCTGTCTTGCATGAACTGCACGTTTGAGATCTCCCCAAAGTGGCTCAATGATATTGAGGTCAAGAGATTGAGATGGCCACCCCAGAACCTTCACTTTATTCTGCTGTAGCCAATGACAGATCGACTTGGCCTTGTGTTTAGGATCATTGCCATGTTGGAATGTCCAAGTACATCCCATGTGCAGCTTCCGGGCTGATGAATGCAAATTGTCCTCCAGTATCTTTTGATAACATACTGCATTCATCGTGCCATCAGTTCTGACCAAATGTCCTGTGCCTTTGTAGCTCACACATCCCCAAAACATCAGTGATCCACCTCCGGGTTTCACAGTAGGAATGGTGTACTTTTCATCATAAGCCTTGTTGACTCCTCTCCAAATGTAACATTTATGGTTGTGTCCGAAAAGCTCAATTTTGGTCTCATCACTCCAAATGACTTTGTGCCAGAAGGCTTGCTGTTTGGCGTATTGTAAGCGGGATACTTTGTGGCATTTGCGTAGTAATGGCTTTCTTCTGGCGACTCGACCATGCAGCCCATCTTTCTTCAAGTGCCTCCTTAGTGTGCATCTTTCAACAGCCACACCACATGTTTTCAGAGAGTCCTGTATTTCACCTGAAGTTATTTGTGGGTTTTTCTTTGCATCCTAACAATTTTCCTGGCAGTTGTGGCTGAAAGTTTAGTTGGTCTACCTGACCGTGGTTTGGTTTCAACAGAACCCCTCATTTTCCACTTCATGATTAGAGTTTGAACACTGCTGATTGGCATTCTCAATTCCTTGGATATCATTTTATATCCCTTTCCTGTTTTATTCAGTTCAATTACCTTTTCCCGCAGATTCTTTGACAATTCTTTTGCTTTCCCCATGACTCAGAATCCAGAAACGTCAGTGCAGTACTAGATAAAGGATGCAAGGGTCTGTCAGGCGGCCAGAAACTCATTGACCTTTTATACACACACACTAATTACATGCAAACAGATCACAGGAGAGGATAGTTACCTTTAATAGCCATTCACACCCTTGTGTGTCAACCTGTGTGCATGTTATCAGGCCACAATCACCAGGGTATGTAAACTTTTGATCAGGGTCATTTGGGTCATTTCTGTTGTCATTATGATTGAAAAAGAGTAAACACAGTTGATTGATAATAAATGGCTTCAGCCAAACGCTGACTATGAGTGAAAGAAAGGTTTTCGTGTTATCATTCATATTCTCTGAAAAATGGCCAGGAAATCATAAATTCTGCCAGGGTATGTAAACTTATGAGTACAACTGTAAAATTTGCTACCTCATTCCTCTGCAAAAGCTGAAGAAATTGGAAGAGTATGTTAATCTTGGAGCATGTACCAGGCACGTCTAACTCTGGTCAGTACTCTGATCCTATGACTGCCCCTGAAAGTATCTCCATTCAGTCTAACGAGATGATTCCATCTATCAACATTAGAATTGTAGCAGTCAAAGGAAGGAATATTACTATAAGGATGTCAATCCTCACCTTGTTGCTTGCTTCCTACCAAGTACAAGCCAGTCCTGTCAAGGGACCAAGCACATGGCTACATCAGGGCTTTTATGAAATTCTCTATCCCAGATAAGAGAGGTTTTTTATTCTTTATATAGCAATAGCACTTAGACTTATATACCGCTTTCCAGCCCTCTCTAAGTGGTTTACAGAGTCAGCATATTGCCCCCAACAATTTTGGGTCCTCATTTTACCCACCTCGGAAGGATGGAAGGCTGAGTCAACCTTGAGCCTGGTGAGATTCGATCTGCCAAATTGCAGGCAACCGGCTGTCAGCAGAAGTAGCCTGCAGTACTGCACTCTAACCACTGCGCCACCACGGCTCTTGCTGTAGTCATAACGATGCACTTTCCCTCTCCCACATGTAACATTTGCTTTGTCTTCCCAGCTTATCCCTCCTCATTGTATCTTTGCCAGCAACACATCTGCTCTTCCTATTAATCAGATAGCTGTAGCCAGCAAAAGGCCAGATAAGGTGAGTTTGGTGTGTTTTTGTAAAATACAGAAAAACCATTGTTAAGTAAGGCCTCTCCATCTGTGGTTTCCCCACAGCATATCTTACTCTTGTTGGAAAAACCAGCATTTTATTCTGATCCTGAGCTTTGACCTCTCTCATAAATCAGGAATCTGCGTTCTGCGGTGGTTCTGCAGTGGTTCTCCTCCTTCACTGTTCTGCGGTGGTTCTCTTCCTTCCTTTCCGACCGCTCGCAGTTCGTGTTGGCAGGGGGGCAGAGGTCGACCTCGAGGCGTCTCGCATGGGGAGTGCCACAAGGGTCGGTCCTCTCGCCCCTTCTGTTCAACATTTATGTGAAGCCGCGGGGTGAGATCATCCGTGGTTTTGGGGTGACGTGTCATCTGTACGCTGATGATACTCAGCTGTACATCACCACCACAGACCACCCCAACGATGCCCTTGATGTGATGTCTCGCTGCCTGGAGGCCATGCGGATGGATGGGGAGGAACAGGTTCAGACTCAACCCGTCCAAGACTGAGTGGCTGTGGCTGCCGGCGTCCCGATATAGTCAGCAGGTGCCATCGCTGACCTTTGGGGGTGAATCTTTGCCCCCCACAGAGAGGGCTCGCAATCTGGGTGTCCTCCTGGACGCACGGCTGTCTTTAGAAGAGCACATGACGGCCGTGGCCAGGGGGGCCTTTTATCAGGTTCGCCAGATCCGCCAGTTGCAGCCCTTTCTGGACCGGGACGCCTTGCGCACGGTCACTCACGTCCTTGTCACCTCCCGGCTGGACTATTGTAATGCTCTCTACATGGGGCTCCCCTTGAAGAGCACTCGGAGGCTCCAACTGGTCCAGAATGCGGCTGCGCGGGTGGTTATGGGCGCAACCCGTTGTGCCCGCGTGACACCCCTCCTGCGCGAGCTGCACTGGCTCCCAGTGGTCTTCCGGGTGCGATTCAAGGTGTTGGTTACCACCTTTAAAGCGCTTCATGGCATAGGACCCGGGTACCTTCGAGACCGTCTTCTGCCACCAATAGCCTCCCACCGACCAGTCCGCTCCCACAGAGAGGGTCTCCTCAGGGTGCCATCAGCCAAGTTATGTCGGCTGGTGACACCCAGGGGGAGGGCCTTCTCTGTGGGAGCCCCAGCCCTGTGGAATGAACTGCCCCTGGAAATACGTAAGATCTCCGACCTCCGGGTGTTTCGTTGCGCATTGAAGACCCTGTTGTTCCGCCAGGCCGGGCTATCAACATAATAATTTTAATTGGGGTATTTTAAATTTTTGGGGTTTTAATCCGGCCAAATTTATTTAATTATTTTAATTTTTAATCATTGTTGTGTCTTGTGTTTTTAAATTGGCTGTACACTGCCCTGAGTCCTTCGGGAGAAGGGCGGTATAGAAATAAAATAATAATAATAATAATAATAATAATAATAATAATAATAATAATAATAATAATAATAATAATAATAATAATAATAATTTGCCCTAAATGCCTTGAGCTCGCTAGATTTCTGCTAACGTTTTGTGATGCAGACTATAGCAAATGGGTTTAAAGAGAATATTAGTCCTTGGCTTCCATTTGTGAGTAGCTTGTTCGAGCATCACTTAAACAAGTACAGCAGCAGGCTGGAACAGTTTAAAAGAGTGAAAACCTTACACACAAAATTAGGCTTAGCTTTAATTAGACTTGGTTATCCCAGTGTAAAGGATTTGACTTTTTCTGCTTTGCAGCATATCACGAGCCCACTGTATTTTAATTGGGTGAATTTTATGGGTAAGGGGTTTTAAATTGGAGAAGCCAAAGATAATTTAATTTTGTTTTAATTGTATTTTAATATTTGTATTGTGTGTTTTAATTTTGGCTGTTCACCGCCCCGAGTCCTTCGGGAGAGGGGGCGGTATAAAAATGTAATAAATAAATAAATAAATAAATAAATAAATAAATAAATAAATAAATAAATAAATAAATAAATAAGTAAGTAAGTATGTTGAGGGTCTTCATTCTTTTCCATTTTACTTCTTCCATACTTCAGGTGATTGGGATGCACTACTTTTCTCCTGTTGATAAGATGCAGCTGCTAGAGATCATTACTACTGACAAGACATCCCCGGAAACAGCAGCCTCTGCTGTAGCTGTTGGTCTCAAGCAAGGAAAGGTCATCATTGTGGTTAAGGTGATTGTGATTTTTATGAAAAATGCAGACGGCTCCCAGTGGAATTATCACTTTGAGTCAGAATGGCCAGGATTAAACTTTTCCCCCCTAAATTGCCACATGAGCAGGCTGCGACAAGACAAGTAAAGGATCAGCCATATTTTTCACAGGAAACTTACTGCAGATGCACAGAGGACTTTCACAAGAGCCAAAAAGAGCTAATTTTCCTAGAAATTACAATTACAACAATAAAAATTAATACAAACTAAAAAAAAAGGAAAGAATAAAGAATAGAAGTTGCAGAAAGGGGAAAATAGAAAAGAAATGAAAAATAAGAATATGATAAAAAAGAAATATATAAAGAAATAATTTCCCCTTTCATCAAAACAAGTATGAACAATTTTAGTAACATCACTCTCCTAAAATACAACAATTTTTTTCCAGTGCAGTTGTAAGCTTGAACAGTCATTAACTGAATGGTTGTAAGTCGAGGATTACCTCTATGCAAACCAGGTGTCCTTTTAAAGATGCCAACAGTGGTTTGAGCAAGACAGCTATTCCTTTGTTTCCCAGAACTCTAAATCTGCTGTTTTGTGGTCTCCTTGTAAGTAGCAACTCTCAGGAACACTTGTGAGTGATCTTAAGTTTTCTTCCTGTCCGGAGAGGAAGTATTGAGATTGTCTACTCATCAACTCTTCATTCCACTGTGGTTGTCGGCTTTGCTTCTCACAAGCTGAGTCTACCATTTCTTTCCTGTAAGGCGCAAAAAAGCCCGGCTTTGTGTTTTTTTTCTCGGTGGTACAAAATAATTTTTATACACTAATTATTTGTCTGTAAGCTCTCCAAGAGCTTACGAGCTCTTGGAGAGCTCACAAATGTCAATCTGAAGTCAAAGCTTAACCCTTTTATATTTAGATGTAGAATACAAATTATGTGCATAAAAACAAATTATATTAATAAATATCAAATCCATGTTAGTTGGGATCTCAGCCTAAATTCCTGTTCAGCCCATACCACTGAAAAATTGGTCTAAACAAGTGTCTTTGCCACATGTATAGCCTCTAAATAGGAAAATACCCCATAGATGAGAAATGCCCTATAGATAAGAAAACCAACATCCATTAAAGTACATTGATGAGGGTAGACTAGTTAGATTATTTGCTGCCTCATCTTCCTTAGCAAACCTATTTCATATTTCTGTTTCCTCCTCCACAGGATGGTCCAGGATTCTATACAACTAGGTGCCTTGCTCCTATGTTGGCTGAAATTGTCCGTATCCTTCAGGTTAGTTCTCTTGCAAACTGCTGGGGTTCTGGAGAGTCTTTTATGGATTTAAATGGGATGATACAGCTCTGTGAAACGACGCTCACCCCGTTTCAAGTCCTACTGATAACATAAAGAGTGTTTAAATTAACAAATAACATCCAATTTATTTGAGTCAGAAATTGAATTTTAAGGCTATGTTTTGTTTTGTCCTTATGTTTTGTGATAATTATTGAATTCCATAAAAGGAATTTACTGTATTTTTTGGTGTATAAGACGCACCGGAGTATAAGGCGCACCTTAATTTTGGGGGAGGAAAACAAGGAAAAAAGTATTTTACCTCTGCCTACCAGCATTTAAGTTGGCGCCGCCCTCCTCTTCCTCCTGCAAGCAAGAGGTGCAGGGACTACTCGCTTTCCCCCAAAGGGACCCCTAGCATGCTCTGGGGGGAGGGACAGAGCACAGCCTGAGGAACAACCCTCCCTCTTTGGGACAGTGGGGGGGGGGAATCTGCCCAGCAGCTTTGGGGAACAAGGCGGGTGCCACGATTTGCAGCTGGTCGCCCCTCTGGCCGCGCTGACTTCACTCCCCAGCAATGTGAAGAGCCGCCGCCGTTGCTGCCTAACCCTCTCTGTGCCCAGGAGCCAAGCCAAGCTGAATGGGAGCCCCTAAAGGGAAACGTTCCTCCTTTCCAGCCATTGCTGCCCAGATTCCAAAATGCAAACCTCAAGAGTCGCGCTTCAGGTGGCGGCCAGTTCCCCTGCAATGTGCAGCGGGGAACTGGGAAGTGCTTTGGATTCAGGGAGGAGATTGTAGCGCTGCCGCCTAAAAGTGTTTTTCTGCACATTGCAGAGCCGCGCGCCCCCGTCCTCCTTCTCAGCAGACTCTTCTCTTTCCTCCTGGCCAGATCCGCCACCTGAAACACGGTACACTTTTTTTTGTCTCTGCACACACCCCATGTTTGGAATCGGGAAGGGGATCGCGGGTCTGCCGCCCGAAGCGCGACTCTTTCCAGCGATGGCTGGAAAGGAGGAATGTTTCCCTTTAGGGGCTCCCATTCAACTCGGCTTGGCTCCTGGGCACAGAGGGTTAGGCAGCAGCGGCGGCGGCTCCTCACATTGCTGGGGAGTGAAGTCAGCATGGCCAGAGGGGTGACCAGCTGCAAATCGTGGCACCCGCCTTGTTCCCCAAAGCTGCTGGGCAGATTCCCCCCCACCCCACTGTCCTGAAGAGGGAGGGTTGTTCCTCAGGCTGTGCCCTGACCCAGATCCCTGCCGCCTGGAACTGGCCGAAAATGGCCGAAAAGTGGGGGCCGGCAGGTGGGCGGGGCTACATTCGGCATATAAGATGCACCCAGATTTTCACCCCCTTTTTGGGGGTAAAAAGGTGCGTCTTATACACCGAAAAATATGGTATATCGGCTATCAAATATGTAAAGGGTACTTTGGGATTGCTTTGCCACCTACATTAGAGTGGATGAACAGATTCTTTTTTTTCAAAATGGTCAAGTCAGAATTCAAATCTAAATTCTGTAAAGCGGCAGGACTTGAAACAAGTAGTTCATGCTAGAAAAAATCCTCAAGTATGAGCTAAAACAGTTCACCATGGAGGAAAGGCTCAACATTGGACTGATAACCAATAATCAGAAGTATTTGGTTGCAATTGCCCCAATTTCCGAGCAATTGGGCTGGGAGTACAGCCAGTTAGAGGTGATTACCTTTTCAGACTAGCAAATCATAAGATGATTATTTATATATAAATGACACCAACATCAAAATTCGGTGTATAGTGTTTGTTCATTACAGGAAATTGACAAGATTCAGTAGAAAAATATAGTCCAAAAAAGAACCAAAAACTTTTACACAGAAGTGCACATAATTAGAAGGATACACTCGGGTTCATTGGTTTTACTCTTGTGGCTTTTAAATCATAGCATTATACCCACCAAGTGAAACTGGGACAAAATAGGGCAACACTAACCATTTATAGTCTTCTCATAAGTTATACACCTGGTTCATCCAGTGAGAAATCCGTGATTAGGGACACTATATTTACTCACTATAATTTGAGAGGGAGGAGGCAAACAGTCTTGCTCATAATGTTAATTAGTTGAGACAGAAATTGCAGACTATTGCAAATTATTGAACAATCTAATCACCAGAATTTGATCTACCTTCACCCTATTTCTTTCACCCAAAGCATTTTCTTTTTCAATGCATCTTCTGCAGGAAGGTGTTGATCCTAAGAAAGTGGATTCCCTTTCCACCAGCTTTGGCTTCCCTGTTGGAGCTGCTACTTTGATTGATGAAGTTGGGGTCGATGTTGCCACTCATGTAGCTGAAGATCTTGGCAAAGCTTTTGGTGAACGATTCAAAGGAGGGGATGTGGAGCTAATGAAAGCCATGGTAGACAAGGGCTTTTTAGGTATGAGTTGCATGCTGGGGAATTCCTCACAGTTCAATCTCATGTATCAGTCAGCATCAGTTGTTCTTCACATGTTCTTCACATGTTCTTTGCTTGGTTTTCAACTACCTTATGCCAGTGGCATGTCTGTGGATGGTTATCCGTGGGATGGCTTGTTCCTTTTAAGCCACTTCTCAAATCCAGCTACCACTCATTCTGCTCCTGTATATTGTATTTTTTTCGTGGAAAATAATTGTAATCTATGTTTTGAGCCAGTCATACATAGCACACATAATCCTCAATTTACAATTTGATTTGTTTAGTGATCGCTCAAAGTTACAATGGCACTGAAAAATGTGACTTATGACCATTCTCCACATGACCATCCCTGAACCCCCACAGTCACATGATCAAAATTCAGTTTCTTGGAAACTGATTCATATTTATGAGGGTTGCAGTGCCCCAGGGTCATGTGATCACTTTGTGACATTCTAACAAGCAAGGTCAATGGGGAAGCTAAATTCACTTAACAAATGTTATTAACTTAATGCAGTGATTCACTTAACAACTGTGGCAAGAAAGGTCATAAAATGAGACAAAACTCACTTAAGAACCATCTCATTTAGCAACAGAGATTTTGGGCTCAATTGTTGTAAATTGAGGACTACCTGTAAAGAATGATATGACAGGACATTGTCACTTTTCCCCTATTACTTCCTTCTGCATGAAGAAATTACTGGATCTCAGCTTTCTGAAATCAGTTTGAAAACAAAGAGATGAGCCCCGGGAAAGATGGTTTATCTGTCAGATCCATTCTTTCCCCCATTTTAAGCCCTGTTTTCTCAGAGTAACTTGATATCTGCTGCATTGGTCTGCATCACTACAGGGAAAGCAGTGACTACGGATGACGAACATTAGAGCTGGTCCCAGTCTCTGGGTTCATTTCTTGATTCTAAAAGTAATGTTTCTCCACCTTGGCAACTTTTAAGATGGGTGGATTTCAACTCCCAGAATTCTCCAACCAGCAGGCCCTTGCTGGCTGGAGAAATCTGGGAGTTGAAGCCCATCCATCCTAAAATTGCCAAGATGGAAAAATATTCTAAAAGTAATTTGGGATATGGCTGAGTTAAACAGGTTTCCAATGACTGGGTCATGCCATGCATTCTGCTTTTGTTATTGTTAGGACAGTTACTACTATAGAGACCAGTGCATGAGTTAAGTCACTTATTCAACCTGTCAGAGCTGGAAGTCTTCATGGACTTCAAGTTCCATAGATACGATGTGGTAGAATTAGTATCAGCTGCTACTGTTGGTAACAACAGTTTATCCTAATTATTGTAAATTTGAGCAATTGCTAAACAAGGCAGTCAGTAAGTGATGACTACCTCTAGATTTGTTAGAGGAAAATGGTCATTGAATTTTAGGATAGAAGAATATTTTCCCCACTCCCTACCCCATTCTTCTTTCCAAAAGGTAGAGCATCTTTTTGAGCTTTCCTGTATTTATCTTTTCTCGTCAATGTTTGCCATTTTTTATACTAAGCGCATCCTCACTACCCTCTTATCTTTCATTTGACAGGCCGCAAAGCCGGAAAAGGCTTTTATCTTTACAAGCAAGGCGTAAAGAATCGGGATCTCAACAATGGAATGAATGAAATTCTAGAGAAATTCAAAATAGTTGCCAACCCAGTGGTGTAAGTGGGAAAAGAGAAGTTTCCTAAATAGATACAGCATTCCAGAATAAGGCCTGATCATTGGCTTTACTTAATTCCCTGCACGCATGCAAATACATAACAGCTGCCATATGGAATTAGAACGTCCATTTAGCACAGGGGTGTCAAACTTGCATTGTCACGGTGTCGTCACGTGATGTACTGTATTTTTCAGAGTATAAGATGCACTTTTTCCCCCCTAAAAGAGGCTGAAAATTTGGGTAGTCTTATACTCCGAATGTAGCTTTTTTGAGGCTTTTTTTCAGCCCTAACGAGGCACTAGCGAGTGAAGCAATCCCCTCTGACTCTCAGCTGTGCTTTAGAAGCTTTTTTTCAGCTCTAGCGAGACGCTAGAGAGTGAAGCTTCTGGAGCTTTGAGCTTTTCTCATTGCTTCTCTCTCCAAAGATCAGCTGTGCCTTAGAAGCTGTTTTTTATCCCCAAGCAGGGGATAAAAAACCAGCAAACTAATGTGCTGAAGCTGACCAGACTAAGGACGCTAGCCAGATGAATATCTGGTAGGCAGATTTTTTTTTCCTATTTTCCTTCCCAAAAACTAAGCTGTATCTTATACTCCGGTCCGTCTTATACTCCGAAACATACGGTATGTTTTTTCCCCTTCACTAAATCAGGTGTGGGCGTGGCCAGCGCGTGATACATCCAGTCCACGAGTTTGACAGCCCTAATTTAGCACAATTTATTTTACTGTGGCAATATTTCAGATAGCTGGAGCTTTTCCTAAAATTTGCTGTCAGAAATCTTTACACATTTCGCATGTAGAACATCTCAGAATCGACATGGGAACATCTGCATGTAAAAGCATTGAAAGCCTAGTCCATTAGTTTGTATGGTTTCCAACAGAACAGTACCAGATGCAGGAGAAGTGGAATTGTCTCTGGTGTGCACAAAAACAGCATCATTTGAGCATACGTTCAAGCAAAAAATTACTAGCTCCAAAACTAGATGAATATTCCGTTGATATATAAATCCATATCCATGTTGGTTTTCTCCTAAGTATTGCAAATTTATATTTTCAATTGGATCCTAGTTTGCTTTCAACCTATCCCCCCTTCTGCAAAATACAAAAAATAGGCTTTTGCCATCACCTGTTCTCTGAAATCCAGTTGTTGTTGTTGTTGTTGTTGTTGTTGTTGTTGTTATTATTATTATTATTATTATTATTATTATTATTATTATTATTATTATTATTTCTATGCTGCCCACTCTCCGAGGACTCTGGGCAGCTTACACCAAAGACAGTATACTAAATAGCATATTGCCTCCAACAATCTGGGTCCTCCTTTTACCCACCTCGGAAGGATGGAAGGCTGAGTCAACCGTGAGCCGGTGAGATTTGATCCGCTGATCTGCTGAACTAGCAGTCAGCTGAAGTAGCTGCAGTACTGCACTCTAACCACTGCGCCACCTCGACTCAATCTTCAGTTAACTGAAGATTGCTGAGAATTGTCAGCCCTGCCACTGGATATTAGTCCCCACCGTTCAATGTCACTGGCTTGTGCCTCTCTGTTTCAGCTGCTGTGTTTCTAATCTAGCTGTGAGGGTGGTTAATGAATTACTGCTTCCCTTCCCAGGTCCACAGAGAAAGATATCCAAATGCGTTTGGTGACTAGGTTTGTGAATGAAGCCATTCTGACCTTACAAGAGGGCATCCTCAGCAATCCTGTGGAGGGGGACATTGGAGCTGTATTTGGACTAGGCTTTCCACCATGCCTGGGAGGTGAGTTTTGTCATTCAGCCAGGAATTAATCAACGTCTTTTATATAGCCGAAGGGTTGGAAACAATAATGGAAAAAAAATCTTACAAGCGCCTTTTGAAGTGGTAGTAATTTGGGTTGCATTTTTTTTCAGTTGGTAATGTAGAATTGGTAGTAGGATTGACTCGTTCCGGAGTATAACTCCTTCCATAGGAAAATACTTCTTGAGCGCTTGCAAATAGGCATTAAATATTCAAACTACGGAAATCTTTCTTAGCAGCAGCAATGCAATTTTAACAACCCTATAGTGTTCTTGAGGGTTACCAGGAATTGGCAATAGTTGAACTGTAGTTCCAGTGCTTGCTCTCCAGAGATAAGTACAGGCAACCTGGTGTCCTCTGAATGTGTTGAACTGCATTTCTCACCATTTCATGCCATACATTTTGCTGTGTAAAGTTCTCTGTGGCTCCAGAGTTTGTAAGATCCAGTGGAACTTGATTGCCCACAATTACATAGTGAGTGAATCCATTCGTTATTCGCCTTCCAAATTATTTTTTATCACATACCTAGATGCATTAATGCTTGTAACCAAGGTATAATGGCAGTCGAGGCCAGTGTTATGAAATAATTTTGGCATAAAGACCACATTGTTTAGGAAGTCTTACCTTCTCCTCTTCCTCCCTCACTTCTGTGAATGTTGTGGCAGGCCCCTTCCAATATGCAGATTACTTTGGGGCCCAGCAGCTCGTGGACTGCATGAAGAAGTATGAAGATGTCTATGGGAGTCAGTTCACACCATGCCAGTTGCTGCTTGACCACGCCAAGGACTCCAGCAAGAAATTTCACAAGAGAACTGCCTGAATGGGCATCTGCTAACCAAAAATAAAAGGGGAAGACCTACAAGACATCTTCGTATCGGAGGGCTGTGGGTTTTAACTCTTTTAAGTGCCTTAGTTATTTAGGCACTATTTCTTCCTGGCCCACCCCCCATCAGGCTGAATGTCGATTTCCCCATTATCACGAGAAAGAATGGGGAGGTTTCTGCTCAAAGTATGGTACTTTTCAGGCCCATTGCAAGGAACTACTCATCGGAAAGCAGATGTAGCTTGCAGAAAATTCATAAGAATAAATTCTAGTGTATTGTTCTGTACATAATTTTGTCATTCATCCGGGGTTAGAACTGCTATTAAAGTGTTGCGTGGCTAAAATAAGGTTCAGTTGAGGCTGAAACCTCTGAAGGAATCTGTGCTGTAATAAGATTAGTTTATCAAAGATCATTTGAAGATCTCCAGAGCATTCTGGAAAGTCTACCACTGGTATAAGTAAGTCTCCAATAAATCTGAGAATGCAGGGATTTTCAGCATGGAGTTGGGATTTTGCTAATACTAGAGTTCATGAAGTTTTACATACAATTTTTGTGCTATATCCAGGGCAAAACACAAATTATGGAAGATTTGCACAAAATATATACATGCATCAAAACAAAAACATGCTGTGTAAAAATGAGAGAACAAGTAAAATGTATGCATGCATTAGCTCACAAAATAATACCTTTCTATTCATCACATTCCTCTAGGACACTCAACGTATTTTCTATTTCTTATGCATAAACACAAGGTTTAACATTCTATTTTTATTTTTTTCAGAAATGCTTTGTAATGTAGAGCTATCCTTGACAATATAGTGTTGGAGGCAGTATAATTAAATTCATTGCGGAGAGCTTGTAGCTCGAGGGCATCAATAGGCAGCTGGAGTGTACTGGCAAACCATGTTGAAGACATTTAAGTTAAATGAACGAAAGTTGCCCAAGAATCTTTACTGAGACTGGAACTTCCTAATTTACACAAAAACAATCTAGGTTGGAGGTGAGGAAGCACACGATACAGCATTATTGAAGGAAGTTTTTAAAACATTTGGGGGAGGGGGGGCTGCTAAGAGCTCCAAAAGTATCCAAATTAGGACAATCGGCATTTACAATCCAAAAGTAATCCCATGTATGGAAATAAACACTTGTCAAAATACTGAAGGCATCTTTCTCCAGCCAGATGCTTTAAATAAAACAAATCAGCCTTCAAGGGATGGGGATCCAGCAGACTTTGGCTTATTTTGTACGTTGCCAGTGGGGAAGCGGGGAGAAGCCCATCTTTTCAGTGTCAGTTGCTGGGGAACATAAGCAGGAGTGTAGTTCTGTGTTACTTGAAAGCTTCTTTGAGGTTATCTCATTGTGTGAAGACACTTGAACGAGAGTGGCTCTTAATCTGATGTAGCATCATTGCTTTGGTTCTCACTCTTCCCATTTTTGTTGAAACTAGCTGATACTCTAGTTGCTGTTTACAACAGCAACTAGAGTCTCCAGCCCCCTCCGGTCCGCAGCCCACTACCAGGTCTTGAGCCATTCAAAATTGGGCCACAGAAATGGCCGAGTGTGTTTGCATCCCTACTTGTGCAAATAGCAGCCAAGTGCATGCACTCGCCATTTGCACAAGCATGTGCTTGCTGCTCATATGGAACCATCCCCTCTCCCCCCACCCCACCCCCCTGGCCAGACCAGAAAGGTTGGGGAACTCTGCTATAACAGATATTCAGTTTCTTGCTAAACAACATATTCTAGGCACACATTTTTAAATAAATGTTTATTTGATTAATGCAGTACTAAAAGTAGAAATGAATATATTGAACTCCTCTAGGCTTAAACCATTTAGCCCCATTTTCTGCTAAAAACAATTGTGAAAGTTGTGGTCGTCTTAGGAAACAGGCAGTTGCTGCTGAAATATGGAAAACGTGACAGTAGTAGGCAGGCAATAACAGAATGAAATTGCCAGGAGAAAGGAGAAAGATTAGTAAATGCCTAGAGATTTACAGAGTGAGTTTTTTTTAAAAAAAACCCACCAACTGCCTATACATTATACTAAGGTGCAGTAAATAACTGCCATCCAAAAAAACAAAATCACAGACATCTGGTTAGGAGCAAATTACATGAAACTCACTGGGTGCTAGGGAATTTCTGCATAGGCAAAACTAGGCTGCCCAAATATTCCATAATTTTAGTGCAGAAACATGAAATTTAAGGCGCACACAGTTGTTACGGTTTTAGCCCTTTCAGCAGTGCAAAGGTGCTTCAAAAGTTCAAGTGTTTAGGAAGGTGGCCTTATGCAGCGTCAGTGTTCTGTGTAAAGAGAGCAGAATCATCAAGCTTTTACTACCCTGCAGCCCTTTTGACTTGCAGATGGGTGGACACCACTGTCAGCATTGCACACTGATTTTGCAGAATGAGCACTTCTAGATTACTCTAAAACCCTTCTTTTAAGCCCATTCATTTTCTGCATGCAGGATGCTTTCTCCATAGGGCAACACTGAAATTAGCCTGCATGTGGAAGTAAGGCTCTAAGCAATGCTGTAAAATACAAATTGACACACTGACATTTTAATCTAGATCCCAGATTAAGGATCAGGGTTTCTAGGGCAGAGATTGCCAGGTGAGTTCTATCCAAACCTCTTTCAGCTATAAAGTTGCCTACATTTCATTCCAAAGGTTTAATTATAAAACCTTATGAGGGCATTTGGGGAAAAGAAATGCAAATATACTTTCTCTACTTGTGTGTGTGTGTGTATCATAAGTCATTGCTGTTACTTTTTCTTCTATGTCAAGAGCCCCTCTCAAATTGATTGCCTCCAAACAATCATAAGGATACATATTCATTACTTGTCCCTTACTAAAACAAAACCCCTCCAAGCTAATGTTACGTGAAACAATCAGGAGATGAATAGGGATGTTATCACAGGAAAAGTAGGCAGCTTGGCTCTGGTGATTCTGAGACTTGGCCAGAAAGGGAACATGTAACCTTCTTCCCACAAATTGGCTATGCTGCTTTCCTCCTCTTCCACACTATCAATGCAAGAAATTACGTAAGGCAATAACTCTCCTTGCTAATCTTGGCACAAAGACTATCAATAGGAACTCATCATAAAGTATCATTCATGTGCAACCGTTGAGGCTTCTGTTTTGCTCTGATTTCTACTTTGCCCATTTCCATAAAAGGAAATTTGTAACTTCCTGCCAATTTCTTGTGTTGGTTTGTGGTTAAAACTGACATCATCAAAATCCTGCGTTGCTCTTGGGTTCATGTCCTGCTATCATTTTTGAGATAGTGGTATCTGCTTTGGCCTCTCCCCTAGGGGGAGAGCCTGAATCTAACTCCTGCAATCCACAGAGAAACGTTTCCTCACCAGTCTAGATCTTGGGCCTCCAGCCCTTGATGAACTGCATTATTTTTTTGACTTGAAGTTTGGTAAGATGAAAATCCTCAGATAGGATCTCCTCAGTGAGTTGAACAAAGATACTACCATCGATGCGTTCCCGAGCAAAGAAGCTGACCACATCCTCAGAGAGGCCGATGAAGCGCAAGGACCGAGATACCTCCTCAAGTGACAGCGCTGATAAGTCACCAGGAGGCTGCCAGGGTGAGCCATCCCCATTCAAACGGGCAGGAGGTGCCTCAATGACCCCCTGAGCCAGATAAAGGTGGGTGATGCCACCTTCAGAACCATGAACAATGGTGGATGACAAAGGGGCTACTGACGTCCGAATGACAATATTTTCAGCCGTGTCAAAGGGTTTCGATGAGCGAGGTGGTGGTGCAGGACTACAGTGCCCCTCTGGGGAGGAAGTGCCTTCAAAGGGGTCAAAAGTGTCTATGGAAGAGGCAGCTGTCTTCTGCCAATCAAGAGATTCCAGCCAATCTGAGGAGCCTGAAGAAGCTGGACTGGAAGAGTATGCTGGATTGGAAAAGGGGTTAAGAGCACCAAAGGGAGCAAAGCGTTTCTGTGGAGGGGGAGGCTTCAGGCGAGGGCAGCTATGGTAGCTCTTGATGGCGTTGGCATCAGTGCTTCCCAGCAGAGGTGTGGATCTCCCAGTGGCCACACTTGAGCCTGGATCATTACATGGCCAAGGGTCAGACCAGGAAGACATCTGTGCAGGTGGGGGCTGAGATGGCAATTGTATTTGAGGGCTGGCCAACTGCCGACTAGTGGACTCTCCAACTTTGCAGTCACTCCATGTGCAGGGATAGCAGTACAAGGAGTAGGAGTCCGGAGATGGGGAGCAGCTACCGCTTCGTGGCCTTGAACTGGCAGGCAAAGAAAACAAACAGTATCAGAGCTAACTCAAGTGAAATGGGATTTGGAGCTCTCTGATCATAAATCTGGAGCAGATTAGTGTCTTAAAACCACAGTGGACAAATCCAGCAACATCTAAAGATATGCACTCCCACCTCCAGAGTTTTGCCTATGCATGGTTCCAACTTAATTTGAAAAACCTTGTGCTCACTACTCCAAATACATCTTTGCCTGACAACAAAGAAGGCTAAGAAGCATTTCACGCACGCTGAATATGCTGTTTCCATAGATTTAAGCATATACAAATCTCTTGAAAATGAAAAATTACCATAATCCATCCAATATTGCTTGTTATTAAAAAGGCATTGATGTCATTTTCATTCAACCTCCCCAACTTCTAACTCTGGAAGTTTCTTCCCAATCAAGTATATTGTTAGGTAAAATATAAATGGCAGGGGCCAAACAGGATACAATGCTGCCCCTTTTCATTTGCTTTTTTTCTGAGACCCACAGAAAGTTTGAAAGTGCCACAGCCATGGGAATAAAAGGTCAACGTTTTTACAAAGGTTTTTTGAGAATCCAAACATATAGTCCAAAATAATGGGGAGGCATAGCTCCTTTTATCAAAGCCATCCTTATCTTCAATGGAAAGATACTTTATGTGCCTGGTACTGTTACATATAATTAAGCTTTCCATAATATTGTACCTTTTAGGACATTTGCTTAGGAAAAAACAGAGCCAGCAAGCAGCCAAACCTGAAGGAAAAGTGTTATTTATATTGTATAATTAACTCTCAGGATTAAAAATCTTATTTTTTATTTCCTGGTAAATATAGTAATGTGTTTTCTCTTTTTTGCATAAAACTTTAACAGAGGGCTAAATTTTCTAGCTCAAGGTAGGAAGATTCTATGCTTCCTTTCTGATACCTGAGAATGCCTCTGTTAAAGGTCAACCAACAAGAAAAATTCTACTCATATGGTATTTCCTTTCTTGCTGTTGTACTCAGCATGCCTGCACATCCCCTGAATCTAGCAATAGTAAGTGCACAGCTGACTCATGCAGCCAATTCAGTGATAAGAAGGAAGATCATTCAAGGCCTCTGGATACCAGCCCAGAAGTCTATACTTTAAGACTTCATTCATAATAATATTGCATCTTACAGTACACAAAGAAAGACGATAAAGCAAATGCCTTTAAGCATATGCAGTACTTTCTTCTCCCCATTCTCATCTTCCCAAATGAGTTCCTACAAGGAAGGCTACATCTCACAACTCCCTCTATAGAAGCAATCCCACTTCCATCACTCACATGTCATGAAGTCCAGATGAGTAGTATGAGAGGTTGGCACTGGGTGATACTGCCGCTTGGAGCTTGGGGAAGCGCACAGGCATTGGAGGGCTGGAGGTGGCCGATGTGTGGGCACCACGTGGTGGCACAGGGGGGGCAACAAGGAGACGACATTCCTCTCTCACCTATGAAAAGATTGGGGATAAGATGGTAATTTGCTGGGTTGATGGGCCAAATACAATCAAAGATATTTTCTGCAGCAGATTGATCACACATGTCCATACGGACTGAAAAAGGCATTTTCAAAGACTTCAAGCAGAGCTATACAACACTTTAGAAACTGGATGTTTTCAAGCCTATTTTTTCCAAGATTACTTGAAAAGATAGAGATGATTCAACTTCCTGTCAATTACCCCTTACTTTTGTTTTCTTGGATTTACGTCTAATCTTAACAAAGTAGAATGGAATGAAAATTACAGGGCATAATTTAACCAAGGTATATGAAGTTACATACTTAGCTGACCAGAGTTGTTTCATAGTGAGATGGGTACCATATAAATTTAATAAATAATTAGGGGGAAAATGAAAACAAATGAGAAAACAGATTTTGGAAGATCAGAAGACTGCATTGTGGTCCTTTCATGCGCTATACTAGGTCAATGTGGCAGATAACATTGCCTGTCAAACTCATATCTGGACTGGCTTTAAGATCCAATCTGTAATGTTTAATAAATGCTACCAGAAACTATGTGTGTGTCCTACAGAGAGCTAGAAGTTTTTTTTTTTAATAAAAGCTGTTAATATAGAAAGTGCCCATGTAGAAAGTTTGCAAATAGATGTTGGTTAGAGAGGGATTGGCAAAGTGTAAACACAAGGTAACAGTTTCATTAATCCAACATGCAAAATGCTGAGAAGAAACTAGATAAGAAACTATAATGACAATCAAATCCTCAAGTGCCATTAAAACAGAATAATTGATTACTAAGAGAGATGGCAAGCTCCCTTCCACTGGCTATGTAGTTGAGGATATTTTAATTTATATCTCTACACTGAGCAAAAGATTGGGTTCAATGATTTAAATTATCTTTTGTAAGGCTTTGTTCATCCAGGGAATGGTGTGGATATTTCAAACATGGGAAGGGACGTGGAAAACACGGAGAGCACAAAGGTTTGTTAAAAGGAAAATCAGAAATTGTACATTACTGAAACACAGGAATAGGAGGTCAAGCTATAAAACTATATCTTCAATATAAAATTATGAGATGCAAAGGGCTTTCCCAAATAATGCACAATTTTACAGCGATCAGTCAGGTTTTAAATTTACACTGAGAGAACCATCAAAGAGTCTATAAATAAATAAAGGTCTATATTTTCAAGAAATGCTTGGATATTAACTTTGAAAATACTATTAGCAAATATCATTGACGGGCAGAATTTGTCAGTCCTTTAAGGAAGATATTTCACTGCAGGTAAGAAAGAACTGAGTACCCATTATTCTAAGCATGACCAAACTACAGCCAAATTCCATTTTTAAAAAAATAAATATAAACATTTGGAGATTATGTACTACGCTTAGGGCAGACTGAAGGTGGCATAGTTCTAAATTGTCTACGCCCAAAATTTCAAGCCTGGTAGCATAAGGTATTCTGTTGCGAGCAGAGGAGTGGAGGACTCTTCTCGTGAAATATCTCTAGATTCCCTCAATTGTATTAATGTCCGATATGCAGTGCGGGTTCCAGACAGATGAGCTGTATTCAAGAATTCGTCTAGCAAATGTTTTGTATGCTCTAGTTAGCAGTACAATATTACCAGAGAAGAAACTACCTAAGATTAGGTTAACAACTCTTAATGCCTTTTTGGCAATGTTTTTACAGTTGGCTCTGGCACTGAGATCATTAGAGATGAGTACTCCAAGGTCCTTGACAGAGTGAGAGAGAGATAGTGAAGAGCCAGTTATGTATGGGACTCATCTATAGTCCAACAAATACAGTACAAGCAGTGAGGTTGAACATTTATGGGTAGAGTCTTAACGTATTACGATAAGAAGCCAAAGCTATACAGAAGACTTGAGAGAGACACAGGAAAGATTTGTCTGTCAGCCATCAATCTAGGATTCTATGCTGTATTGCATATCCTATGACTAAGAATCTATAGTCTTACTGTGGTAGACTCCCATGCTAAAGATAAGAAAGACAAGAGATGAAAGAGATGAAAGAAAGACCACCATAGTATTGAGTTATTCAAAGATGAACTTGGACCACAAAAAGAAAAAAGAGAGAAAGCAAAGTATTATTAATACAGAAGTTTTATTATTAAGAGCAATTTATTATTTACAGTTAAATTTGTCAAATTCTTTTCTACTTGCTTATGATACTGTCCACAAACATGTATATTTCAGCTGTCTATAGCAGTATCTGCCTTTTTTTGTTTTTGTGTCCGGTTACTTTGGACAACAATTTGATACAGGCAGGTGCATCTCATCCAATGACAGAGACATTAGATAATCTAGTAGCTCAAGGGACAGTGGCTGCACCTGTACTGGGATGGTCTCAGAAAGCTGAACCACTGTCAGCAAATAAATTGAGACAGGGAAGAAACAATACCCTAATCAAGCAACCATTGAGGAAGAAGCTACGTGACCATTAATTGGCAGGACAGCCAGCAAATTCCACTCTCCCTCATACTGATGTTAAAAAGTCTGGCAATGAAAGAAGAAAACAAGCTCAGTGTTCTGTATTTTCTAGGACCAGAAATGCCCTTAAAAACTAGCAACCGACAGATTGATCAATACGTCACATTCTCTCTCTTTCCCACGCTCTCTCACACTCAAAAATCCTCACATTCTGTCATAAGGGAACAGGATATGGACAATAAGTTAGAGTTCAATATCTTTTCCAAATACATTTCCACACAAAAATAGAGTACAATAATTCAAATTTTAGTTAACTCAATAAGCATATGAACAAAATTTCCTTATACTAAATGGAGGGCTGAACCAGATGCGCATTTTTAAGGCAAAGTTGCACATTAAAAAAACAAACAAACACTGAGTGCCAATGAACAAAGAAGTTCCATAACAAAGGCCTAATGATTTGAAAAGAAACTGCACTTTGGGAAGAATGAATTATTACCAAAGGAAAAAGCAACTGACTGGACTGTTTCATTTCTAGTAGCAACCAACCAATTTCTTTGTGTGCGTGCATACGTGTGCATGCACACATACACACACACACACACACACACACACACACACACACACGGTAATATATATCATAAACATTCATATAAAATGAATTTTACACATTTTATAACCCATTTATGTATCCAAAATATCACTCTCTGCATACATCAATAAAATATAGCAATTCTCATGAGGAAAAAAACCATAAGAATTAAAGTTTATAATGAACGAAAGAAAAATAAATTAAAGCCAAAGCAATACTGATGCCGAAGCAGCTTCAGTAGCTATGGAATGCTAATTAATTACTAGAGAAGACAGGGAGTTGATAAATATGAGGAGTCAATGAAATGAGGTGTCCCCTCCAAAATGCATTCTATATTAGAATATTTTAGAGCAGATCCTGTTTGTTATTCCTTTATTACAGAATCATCAACAGTAACCCAAATGTCTTTCAAGGAAATATGGACAGCAAAAATCCCACTGAGCTTGTCACTGCTTCTGTATAATAACACACATGAGCAGCATTTAAAGACTTAGGAAATTCAGATTTCTCAGTAAATAATCAACTTGGGGGAGAGACCAGACAAAGACCGCAACCAGTGATCAATGCTATTGGCTTTCCATACCTTTATAGTCCATTTATCCTTTTGAAATCACTACCATTCCAATGGAAAGCCATTATAATATATTGAGCGTTCATCTGATTCAAAGGAAATGCCTAATACATTGCATAGGTTCCTTAGAAGCTAATTGGACCAATGCCAACTCAGGTTATTCCTTCTGCTTTCTAAAAATCTATTGAAAAATAATTACTGTGGTATAATGAAAAAATTGGGATGTGGTGGCTCAGTGGCTAAGATGCTGAGCTTGTCGATCGAAAGGTCGGCAGTTCAGCAGTTTGAATCCCTAGTGCCGCGTAACGGGATGAGCTCCCGTTACTTGTCTCAGCTTCTGCCAACCTAGCAGTTCGAAACCATGTAAAAAATGCAAGTAGAAAAATAGGGACCCCCTTTGGTGGGAAGGTAACAGCGTTCCATACGCCTTTGGCATTTAGTCATGCCGGCCACATGACCACGGAGACGTCTTCTGACAGCACTGGCTTTTTGGCTTTGAAACGGGGATGAGCACCGCCCCCTAGAGTCGGGAACGACTAGCACATATGTGCGAGGGGAACCTTTACCTTTATCTTTTTAATGAAAAAATAAAAAATGGTCAAAATTTCAACTTTTGTCCCACACTGGATTTCTGCATATTCCTGGGGAATCCTATATTCTATCCATCTGAAGTTACAGCTGTGCTTGCAGAATAGCAATTAGTCTTCAAGACTGGCTTGTTATGCAAAGTCTTTAAGGAGGTGGACTGGGTTCAAGGAGACCCAGGTATAAATCCACCATCAGTCATGAAAGTTCATTGAATGACTTTGGGACAAGCACTCCCTCTCAGTTCAGCCTATGTCACAGAATGGTTTCTGTAGGGAAAATAATTAGACAAGAGAATACAGGTAGTCTTTGATGTACGACCAAAATTTATGTTGCTAAGTGAGAAATTTGTTAAGTGAATTTTACCCCATTTTACCACTTTTCTTGCCACATTTATTAACTACGGTAAATCACTACATTGGTTAAATAAGTAACACCGTTGTTAAGTGAATCTGGATTCCCATTGACATTCCTTTTCAGAAGATTGCAAAAGGTGATCACATGACACCGGGACACTGCAACCGTCATAAATGAGAGTCAGTTGTCAAGCATCCGAATATAAATCACGTGACCATGGGGATGCTACAATGGTCATAAGTGTGAAAAATGGTCATAAGTCACTTTTATCCATGCCGTTGTAACTTTGAACAGTCACTAAATGAACTGTACTAGATATGCCACTGAAAAAAGCCAAATTATAGAGCTAACAATAGCTTAGCTAATTTTACAGTTAAACTATGCAAGACAGTAAATAGTATAAGAAATACTGTTCAATAGCAATAGCACTTAGACTTATATACCATTTCACAGTGCTTTACAGACCTCTCTAAGCGGTTTACAGAGTCAGCATATTGCCCCCAACAATTTGGGTTCTCATTTTATCAACCTCGGAAGGATGAAAGGCTGAGTCAACTTTGAGCCTGGTGCAGGGGTGAAATGCTCCCAGTTTGGACCAGATCGCCTGATCCGGTAGCAATGGAAGCAAGTGCTTCAGAGAACCAGTAGCAAAAGTCCCTGCCCACCCCCCCATGCCCAGCTGAGCCGCACAATCATCAGAGGCTTTTTTTTACTTTTAAAAGCATTTTTTCTACAACCTCTTCAGTGGAAAAAATGCTTTTAAAAGTAAAAAAAAAAAAAAAAGCCTCTGATAATTGTTTATTTATTTATTTTATTTTATTTCGAATTTATATACTGCACCTTCTCCCGAGGGACTCAGGGCGGTGTACAGCCAGATAAAAACATACAATACAAACATTAAAAACAATTAAAAAGATATATATTAATTTGGCCCCAATTTAAAAAAACAAACCAATTAAAAATATTTTAAAAATATATTAAAAATATATTGTGTGGCTCAGCTGGGATCGTCAAAGGCTTTTAAAAGAAAAAAAACCCTTTTTTTCTTTTAAATGCCTCTGACGATCCAAGCTGAGTTGCCTGATCGGCAGAGGCTTTTTAAAAAACTCAGCTGGGATTGTCAGAGGCATTTAAAAGAAAAAAACCCTTTTTTTCTTTTAAATGTCTCTGACGATCCCAGCTGAGTTGCCTGATCGGCAGAGGCTTTTTAAAAAACTCAGCTGGGATTGTCAGAGGCATTTAAAAGAAAAAAACCCTTTTTTTCCTTTTAAATGTCTCTGACAATCCCAGCTGAGTTGCCTGATCGGCTGAGGCTTTAAAAAGAGGTTGTAGAAAAAATGGTTTTAAAAGTAAAAAAAAAAAAAAATTGGCCACGCCCACCCAGTCACATTACTCCCCCCCCACCAAGCCACGCCCACAGAACCGATAGTAACAAATTTTAGATTTCACCACTGGCCTGGTGAGATTCGAACTGCCAAATTGCAGGCGGCCAGATGTCAGCAGAAGTAGCCAGCAGTACTGCACTCTAACCACTGCACTACCGTGGCTCTCAATCCTGAATTTTCCACACTTCAGCTGTACTAAATTACCTCAAGGTTCTAGTTTTATGGCAGAGTGGCAAAAACATTTCCCAGTCTTTCCTTTTCATATCTGTATGCACCATTCTCTACCTTAAAATACACTTATTATTGTATGTTTTCTTTATAAAGAAAGTGCTCAATGCAATGCAGTACAATGACAAAAACTGTTAGCAATATTCCAAATGTGGGTTACATTACGGATTTTTATCAATGATTTATAGTAATATATTTTAGTTCATTTTCTAATAATCTTCAGAATGGACGGTTTATCCATCTACATCTCTACATGCAGAATTTGCCTGAATAAGCAACATTTACTTTTAAGTGTGTTTCCCTTCCCTGGATGAGAACAACTTTATTTGACAGTTAATTCAAATTAAACACATTTCTGAGTGCCTTGCGTGACTGCCATTTCTATTTTCCATCAAACTGTCCACTACCCGAATCTCTTACCGCTTCAGATTTGGGTGGGACCGGGGGAGGAGCATCTGTGCTAAGGTCTTCCTGCAGCAGGCCTCGATGGCAAGGTGAACCCCCAAAAGAGATAAGATCCCGCTGGCCCTTGTTGGCATTCTCCAGTCCAGGAACTGTGCTACTGGATTCAGAATAATTCTCTGGGTTTTGATTAGTCCACAATTCTTCATACGGGAGCTCTTGAGTCCGGAATGTGGGTTCCACCCAATCAGGTGTCATGTATTCACGCTCAGAATCCAAAGTATCAGAAATAAGGCTAGAGGACTCTTGGTGAGAGGGGAGAAGCAATCGTTGGGCCCTCCCTCCTTGAGCCAAGTCCTGGCAACTGCTTTCAGAGGCAGCATACAAGCAAAGTGAGAGGCGCTGAAAGGATTGGGCCAATTCATTACGGCTGTAGCCCTGCAGACAGAGTCGTACATGGCGGGGGCTGGCACAGTCTTCTGAGAAGTCTGGCTTGGCCTCACGCACAGCCTTAGAATATTCATTGGGATCGAAGCATTCCTGGCAGAGGGCAGCCGTTTCTCGTAACAACTTCTCCAGTTGGGGGTCTCCGCCTACACGCAACATCCCCTCCGGCAGCAGAAAACGGGGCATATCTGTGAGCAGGAGGAAGTGGAAGGGAGCCACTTCATCCTTGCGGAGAATGCAGCATAACACCACCGTTTTGGAAACGATGCTCACCAACTTGTAACAGTGGCCCTCACGGATGGCGTGCAGATCGTAGGGGTTTCGAGGCGGCCGGCTGGGCACAATCACATTGACAGGAAGTCGCACCTTCTCAATGATACTGCGAATGGTATGCTCCCCTTCCTGCATTTGCAGCTCCAGCGGTGAGCGAGTGCTGAAGCGCCCTTTGCACTGGAAAGGCAAGCTGAGGCTTTCGTTGGTCCGATGGTTCATGCAAATCAAGCAAGGCATCTTGCCCTTCAACTGTTTGCCACTGCCACCTCCAGTGTTGCCGCCGCTGCCGCTGTTACCACTACCGCCATTCCCACCACCAGTGCCGGGGACACCTGCTTTGCCCAACTTCCGCAGCAATGTGTTCAAACGCGACTTTTCCTTCGCAGCCTTTGCGCACAGAATCTCTGCCTGGCCCATAAGTGTTAATTCATCTCCTGCATGCAGCGTGAAATTGTACACTTCACTGTCTTCACTGAACTCGCCCGACACAACCTGGAAGAAGCCAATTGGTGAGGGAAAATGAATAGATAAGAAGAGGCTTAACAAGGAAAATTCTACAACATGGAGGGTGAGGAAAGAGGGGGCTTTTGTACCACAGAAAGAGGGGTTCTGTGATACAAAAGCTACTGCTGTGCTTTGCCATAACATGAGCCAAACGGTGGATTTCTGTGATTGTGCGTGCTGTATAGGGAAGAAAGAAGTACAGGTAGTCCTCGACTTACAACCACAATTTTGAGCCCAAAATTTATGTTGTTATGTGAAACGTTTGTTAAGTGAATTTTGCCCCATTTTACAACTTTCCTTGCCACTGTTAAGTAAACCATTGCCACTGTTATGTTAGTAACACGGTTGTTAAGTGAATCTGGCTTCCCCATTGACTTTGCTTGTCAGGCGGTCGCAAAAGGGAATCGCGTGACCTTGGGACACTGCAATGGTCATAAATATGAACTAGTTGCCAAGCATCTGAATTTTGATCTCGTGACAATGGGGATGCCGTAACGATCGTTAAGTGTGAAAAATGGTCATATAAGTCATTCTGAACGGTCACTGAACTGTTGTAAGTAGAGGACTACTTGTACCACAGGCCATCATTTGGGGCTGATGGACTTCATTCCACTCAGGGGTTTTTGAACTGTATCCATTTGATCAAAAAGGAAAAACAGAACAGGAGCCTCTTTGATACAAAAGATAAGAGAAAAGTTTAAGAGATGGACACCTGAACGGCCAACGGAGAGAGATGCCAGAATGTGTGGGTTTGGGGTGAGAGAAGTCAAATTCCAGGAAATTATCTAATTTTGGGTTACTTAAAAGACATTTGTTGGTTTCCACAAAATAGATAATTGAATTGGCTGTAAGATCAAAGCTGTCACCACTTGAAAAGGAAATACTCCTGAGTTTCTCTCTTTTACAGAGTACAGAAAGTCTTTTTCATTTCATTGGGCAAATGAAGTTCTAAGATGCTACTTTTATAGATTCAGTGCAATGCTCTATACATTGTTTCCCAGAAGAAAATCCCACTCTGTTCAATGGGAAATATAACTCTATGTAGGATTGTAGTCCTAGAGCAGTGTCGGTGAACCTTTTCGGCACCAAGTGCCGAAACTGGAGTGCCAGCACGCGTGCATGTGCACGCATGCCGGAAACCAGAAGGCTGCTCTTCTGGTTTCTGGCATGTGCATGTGCACCAGCCACCTGGTCTACTGGTTTCTGGTGTGTATGCATGCTCGAAGACCAGGTGGCCGGTGCACATGCGCGTGATGACCAGGTGGCCGGTGCACATGCGCAAGCCAGGAAGATGATCTTCTGGTGGGCAGCGGCCAGGTGGTCTTCGTGCACGCATGCATGCCAGAAACCAGAAGACCAGGTGGCTGATGTGCATGTGCATGCTGGAAACCGGAAGAGCAGCTGCCCAGTGGGCACATGAGCACCGGGTGGCTGCTCTTCCAGTTTCCAGCGCTCCCGCGGACATGAAGACTAGCAGCCAGCATGCCAGAACCTGGGAAAGCAACGGGCGACAGCTCACATGCCCGGAGAGATGGCTCTGCATGCCACTTCTGGCACATGTGCCATAGGTTCGCCATCACGGTCCTAGAGGAAATGACACTTTTTGAAATGTTCTGCTTTGTGCATACTTACTGAAGTTTCCATCCTTTGCCTTTTCAGAAAATCAAGCCCTGTCTAAACTTAGAATGCATTTGATCCTATTAGTTATTATTGTTGTGGCTTTCAGCAGAGTGCATTACATTTTCTTCCCAGAGTGTGTTTAGCTTTGTGGTAGGAAAAGTGTTTCTATTTATTCCTAGAGATAATTTACAATCTTATAATTGGAGAGGCAGAGATCCAAATTGAACTAGAAACCCTGAATCAGTGAATGAGTGCAAATGCTCAACTGTACTCCCTGATTTTCCAAATCTTATCTCCACCTCAGGTTTAAAATGCAATTGATGAAACTAGAGAAGACATATTAATATTTCTATTCATTCAGAGCAGATCCCTAAATTCATGATAAAAAGACCATTGTCAAAAATACAAAAGAGCCTATTGGGTCAGATTAAAAGAGAACCAGCCAGTTCAATAATCCAATCCATCTCTCTCCCAGTGGCTAACCAGTTATCATTTTGGTGAAGCCCAAAAGTTAAAGCATCCTTCTGAACTTTGAGACTACTTTACAGTAGAAAGCAAGGCTATATTCTGCTTTCAACTCCTTAAATCTCAGCTATCTAATTTCTTACTTTAGCAATGGTTATTGCATAAAAAACTGATCCTTCAAAAATGTTATGCAGTCTATCAGATATGAAATAGCCAATTAAACTGCAAGTCACATTTTTGGTTAACTAGACATGATCAAATCTGAGCTTGCAAGAATTCTTTTAATTTGCTTTGCTATAGCTTAGCTCTTCATTAACCAAGCAGAAAAAAAAATTGTCAAGAAATCAGATATCAAACCTGAACAGAGGGAGGTTGACCTGAGTGGAAACAGCATTCCCACCCCATTCCCATTTATTCTTTAGACCAGGGGTCTCCAACCTTGGCAACTTTGCTGGCTGAGGAATTCTGGGAGTTGAAGTCCACAAGTCTTAAAGTTGCCAAGATTGGAGACCCCTGCTTTAGACAGTTGACATATGCTAAAGTACAACTAACCTTTACGCTGAAGGTGATGGCCTCCATGACGAACACCCGGTCTGGAAAGATGCTCGCCACCTCCTCCACACTGTTGAAGTACTGCACAGGCTCCCGGACATCCCTGTCCTGATCTAGCAGCTTAAATTTCCCTGCAGGATTGGAACCCAAAACATGCTAGTTTAGTTAGGAGATGGGTTTGTTGAGAGATTGTTTTCTCTGCTGAAGCCAGATAGGCAGCTGGCAGGGAATGAGAGAAGGGGAGACTCTGAAAGACCTACTGCTATGCCTCCTGGGCATCACCTAACTAACCAATTAATATCTCCAATAGTGGCCAACTAGAAACAGCAGGGAAGCTTATAAACAGGGTTTAACTCCCCCCCCCAACATCTTATTATCAAAGGTATTTTTGTGCTTAATGCAGAGCCTGTTTTAATATATTATGGCTAGCAGTCATTGGGATATTTGTTCCCATACAGTTCTCCATTTTTCTTTAAAAAAAAAACATAAAAGCAGAAGATAAAAGAAAAATGTTGGAGTTGGACACAAATGAAAATAAAATAAAATAAAATAAAATAAAATAAAATAAAATAAAATAAAATAAAATAAAATAAAATAATAAAATAAAATAAAATAAAATAAAATAAAATAAAATAAAATATAATAAAATAAAATAAAATAAAATAAAATAAAATAAAATAAAATAAAATAAAATAAAATAAAATAGAGGAGCCTTGAATGGCTGGCTCTGACAAAGAGTCTATTTAGCTAGCATCCTATTTCCAGGCACAGCTAACCAGATAGCTTTAGAAGCCCACAAATAAGCATCAAAATAATCAATAAATTTCTCCCACTTTCCTCTGTCAATTACAATATAAGAGGCAGAGTAATCCCGAACTTAGAATTTCATATAGCCACCATCACAAAGAGTAAATTATTTATTTTTCCTTCAGGAACCTAACCAATCCCCTTTTAGAGCCCTCTGTGTTCCTACCCATTACTTAGATCCTATTACTGTACATTCCATATATTAACAATACTGTGTAAAAAAAAATGAACTTTTCTTCCTTGTCTCAAATCTATATTCTAGTATAAATAAAGAGAAGATGAGGAAAATATTGTATTGATGTATTTGTGCACTCCTAATTTTATAAACCTCTGATCATTTTCTCCCCATCATATTTGTTATGTTTCTAAGCCATCATCGTCATCGAAGGCACATTCTCCATTCAGAAAAAAGGGCCAACCTGGAAAAATATCTGTGTACCAAAAGTAAAATTATATCTAAATATACATAGAATGCATTTCTTCCTTTTCCAAGTCATAGGCTAATCATAACCTAGAATTACGAATAAAACTTTCCTATTTATATCACCCAAGAATGCACCTATCAAAGTGCATTCTTATGAAAAATGAATATTGGCATCCAGAGTTGCGGCAATGTGAATCAAATGGGATGAAGATATGCAAGCCTTTATGGTAGCAAGAATCTAGGACTGGCTTGTCTTCAGAACACCAAATCTTTGCTGGCTGTACACATAATACTCTAATAAAGAGAATCCTTAGTCTGTTATGCCTTTTGCTGAAACTTTTCTCCTTTATCTGGGTTACCCTCTGTAATGTCCATTTTATTATATTGTGTTGCATTCCTATTCTTTCTGAAGGAGCTCAGAGCTGCCTGTAACTGCCTTAGTTACCTTTCAGCAGCAAGAGATCCCTTGAAATGCAAATGGCATTTCTGCCCGGGATTCAGTTGCCATAGTTCGCCCAGCAACTTCTTTGTACCCAGCAAACAAGGAAGCCAAACAGATGGAGATATCAAATTGGAGTAGAAGTTAATGACAGGAGCCGCTGGTGATGATGGCAAGTGAGAAAGAGGCAGGGTGTCAGGGCTGTCCCCAGCTCTGTTATCAGCCATGGGCCTCTTTCTTTTTTCTCAAGGAAAAGGCAATATGGCAACAACAATTGTGGGCTGGGATGGGGGGATCAATGCACCAGCTGGAAGAGTAACAAAGGCATACAATGGATAGAGATGAGTATCCATGGCATCTCTGCCTCTTTACACTCTTGCTATCTGGGCTACGGGCATAACAATATAAACTTTTAATGAAGTTTAAATTCTGTGTGTGTGTGTGTGTGTGTGTGTGTGTGTGTGTGTATACGTGTACTATTATTGGCCCAGATAGAGATGACTTCTTGATGTCTTTTATCAGAACAAATTTCTAGCAAGACAGGAGATTAGAATATTTTGCCAGAAAATTCAGTGTAGAATTAATGCTGCCAAGTTCTTATTAGTAATGGTCAATTAAAAATACATACACACATGCGGATTTCAACCACAGGGAATACATTGGTTTTTTCTAGAGCATTCTTCTGTATTATTCCAGTTATACAGAAAAAGAAAAAGGAACCACCCATGCTAAGGCCTACTCCTGTTTTAGCTGTTTGAAAGGAAGAATTTGGAAGAGGGAAATCTGCTTTATTTATTAAACATGGTTTTTCTGATTTTCAAACTCTGATTGCATATAGTTCAAAATCACAAGCAGCACAGAGAAGTTCCCCTTTTCAAAATGCCTTCCTCAATGCATAAATAGCAAAAGACGCAGACACAGCTGTAGAAAAATGCCTGAATGGGAATTTTGTGGTAATTTTTAATTGAGTTGCGTCTCAAAACTAAATGGTTCTGAGCAATTTAGCAGTTAATGATGGAGTGAACAGACATGGAAGCATCACTGTTTTACTAAGCCTAATTGATTAGCTCGATTCAGCAACTCTATGAAGTAAGAAACAGCATTCTTATTCGGTCTGGTGCCTTTTACTGAAGCCTCAAACTTTTTCTCTGAAATCCACACCTCGATGGCTGAACCAGCATGAGTTAAGATCTTATGACTATTATGAGCTTCACTGGCATCCTGGTGCAATGAGCCCACATACCTAGTGGTATCTGCAGCAAATCACAATGATGACAAAATGATGACAAACATCATGATATCATCACACAAATGCCATCATTTTGTACTTGCATCCTAACATTTGATACCAGTGTATAATTTGTAAGATCACATACCTTTCATATTTTGCTTCCCCTTGACTCCCCTGAAGACCCCCATGTACCTTTCATTAATGAGACAGTACACAATATATCACATGTTTCTCTTATAAGATACAATGATGAAAATAATGTGTGGGAAGCGTTTGAACATTTATAGAAATGCCACAAGTTATAGTCTTTATCGTGTTTTCTTTCTGAAAGGCCACAGGCTTCACACATTTATTTCACCTCACTTGGAATGACAATGTTGGGAATTTATGTTCAGGTCAGGTATTGTGTCCAAACTCTTGCTTTTTACAAGAACCCAGCCTCTTTGTCTGTCCTCTCTAGATAGTGTAGTTTGCTCACGATCAAAAGACCCTTACTGTTAGGAAACATTTCCAAATATTCAACCATAATCTGTCATCCCATAATTTAAATCCATTACTACTTGTCCAACCTTCTGAGATGATAAACAGATCTTGGCCTTTTTCTGATGGCACTGTTTTCAGACACTCAGGGAACTTAAGTCTCTAGTGTCAAGGTTCCAAGTAATAAATCCATAGCAAGCAAAACTCCGAGGCAGGCAATTTCTTCAAAGGATAGCTTTATTGGAAAAATCATATTGGCCAGGGCTGGGCTGCTGGGGGTTCGCAGGGGTTTGGCAGAACCTCTAGTTAAGATTCTGTGCAGTTCGGAGAACCCCAAATCCCATTCCTGGCTGGCTCCACCTGCCCGGCCCCTCCCAAGAATCCCCACATGGCCTGTTTTGGATGCAGGTAAGTGCAGGGAGCGCGTGGAAGCTCGGGAAGGGTGAAAAACAGGCCTACCGGAAGTTCAGGAAGGTCAGAAATGGCCCATTTCTGCCCTCCAGAGGGCCTCCGGAGCCTGGGGAGGCCGTTTTTGCCCTCCCGGAGGCTCAAGGAAAACCTCTGGAGCCCAGGGAGGGCAAAAACACCCCCCCCCATTATGGTGCAGGAGACCGACTAGGCCACGCCCATCATGGTCACACCCACCCAGCAACCGGGCAGAGAACCCCTTGCTAAAATTTTTGAAGCCCACCCCTTATATTGGCATATATCTGGTGAAAACCAACTCTAAAGGTTCCCAGAGTTTTCACCTAGTTAAAAAAGAGAGTTTTTCCCAAACCCCAAACAATCAGTCACATGGTCCAATCAAAATGCTGTCTGGTTGTCTGGAGACCTCCCCCCTTCTTCCACGATCTAGGTGTGAGAATATCTTGGTTCTCAAGAGAAAGTATTTTATTTTGGCTACACAAACCCCTCTATCTCTAAACCCCCCTCCCTGTCCCTCAGCTCCAATGTAGCAACACTGAAGCTCCTATATGGCTGCGGTCAGGTCAGCTTCAGTGTTGACATCTAGTTTAACTCTCTTACTTAATCTGAAATATTCCTATCCTTTTCCCTTTGTCCCCCAATTTAAAATCTTTGGTTATCTGAGAATCTCAAGTTCACTCATCAGCATATAGTAAATGATTGCAGAGGACATTTTGTCGGTACAATTTAAATGTTCTGGTTTCAAACACAATAGAATCGGGTTAAGTGAGATCAGAATGGTGTTAGACTCCAAGGATACCTAGGGTCAAATCCCAATCCAGCATGAAGCTCACTAGGTGACCTTTAGCCATTTATCATGTGCTAGCCTAAATTAAGTCACAAGCTTGCTAAGCAGATAAAGATAGAGGCAGAAATAATGTTTCCAACCCCTAAATTATCAGGAAAAGAGCACAATTTAAAAATTCAGTTTTTAGCACATTCAAAAGCCAATAAATGCTTTCAGAGGTGTTTTGCTGTTGCCAAAAGCAGACTCAGTCCCCAGAGTGCTTAATCATACTAACTGAAACCTTCATGTGATATTTAAACCCATTTTGAGAAAAAATAGCTCCGAGATATCCTAATTCATTTCAGTGGAGATGAAATGAGTTGATTTTCCAAGGCAGCCCAAGAACTGTTTAGATATACACACTGTTGCCTAGACACTATACAATCTCTCATATGAAAAGTCTTAGTGGCGTCTCCTTTCTCTTAAATAGCACAGGCTATGTACATCATGTCTCCATCACCGCAAGGAATGACATTTTTAAGCAACTCCATTTCAACAAGACTTCAATTTCTCAAGCTACTTGGCAAGCCTGCTCGATCAGATCTTTCTCATTTCTACCATTCTTAACAGCAATCAATAATTCTGGCAAGCTAATATTTTCCCTGCATGCAGTTGTCCACTTATCAGAAGCAACGGTTTCACAATGAAGTGTGCATTTTGCTTTGCTTGCAAGCTGAAACTGGAACCATCTGCTCTGGGGGGTTTTTTTATGAATGAGGCCAACAAAACAGGTTAACACACTTACTCTTCTTTTCCTGTCCCATCTGTCTCCCCAAGGAACAGCAATTAACTGCTCCTGTCCGCTTGCCTCTCATTATTTATTCATACTTGCACATCATTACCAAAGATGGGAGGCACTTAAGAGTCTCATTAAAGGCCAGAGATGATGTCAGTTCTGTTAATTCACGACTCCAGTCACTCCTTCCTACTGTACCATCTGTTCAGCACCTCCCAATGCTCTCACATGGTGCCAGCAACTCCCTTTCCCTCTCTGATCTTCTACATTAGGCACCAACCTCCTGCAAACCATGTCCTGTCTTCATTTAGTGTTCACCTTCACCATATTTTCTGAGCCTGGTCACTGCTACTCTCTTTCCATACCTCTAGAACTCAGACAAGATGGAGTAAGCATTAGCAAGTCCAGGACCACAGTGCCCAGGAATGTTTGCAACTAAACCTAGACTAAGAATGAGGAGTATTTGATACTAATAACATAAAGTCCAACCATTGGTTGGAGCAGTTGGGAATTGTAGTTCAAGATTTGGAGGGTCATAGATTCCTTATATGCAGTACAGATTGAGAGGTTGAGCATGCTGGAAACTAGATAAAGGGGAAAAAAACTGACACAAGGCAAACCAGGCCCACTAAAGCCTTTTTGGGGGAAAAAGAGATTTTTCCAGATGAAGCTGGGAAACTCCCTTCTCTTTCTGAATAAAAAAGGGGAGGCAACAGGATGGATTGGTACATTTTGGAGTGCTCAGTCTAATGGTGGAAACCTAGTACCATATTTTTCAGAGTATAAGACGCACCTTTTTGGGGAGGAAAATAAGAAAAAAGCTGATTGGCAGGTGGATCGGCCTTCCGGAATATCCCCCAATCAGCTGTTCCCAGAGGTGAATTTTAGCAACAGGTTCCTTGGTTGTGAGCTCTGTGCCTTTCTTTCTTTCTTTCTTTTTCTTTTTTTGCTTTTTTTTCTGCCTCTGAAACTTCTGAAACTCTGTTTCAGAAAACACTTTTTTTCCTGCCTCTGAAAGCCTCGGAAACAGAGCTTCACAAAAAAAGCCTCTGAAGCTCTGTTTGGGGGCTTCTTTTCTGAAGCTCTGTTTCTGATGCTTTTTTCAGCCTCCGAAACCTCCGTTTGAGAAGCTGGGCGGGGCTACATTTGGAGTATAAGATGCAGCCAGATTTTCACCCTCTTTTTTTGGGGGGAAAAGGTGCGTTTTATACTCCAAAAAATACGGTATATGCAATATAGATCTCCATTCCCATTACAATTTTTATAGGAAACCCAAAATTAGCATTCACCCATATACCCACTAGATTCCAGAACAATAGCTTTTGTTGTAGCAAAATTAATATCTAGGTTTTTTTTTTTTTCCTTTGAGCTCACTAATTACAAGTTCTGATTCTTACTGATCTATTTCTTATGAAAAGTCTAGCCTGAGATATGGCTGATTCCACATAGCCGATCCTTCACCATTTGCTTTACAAACTGCATTTGCTTCTTTCACTCTCTGATATCAGAAAATTATTTCATCTCCTGAAGTACTGATAGAAGTACTGATAGAAGTAGACAAATGTGGAGCTTACTAAGGCATTCTGCTCCAGCCAATACACCGTGCAGCTCCTTTGCCAACAATGACTTACGCTGGGTGTAAATTTACCTAAAAGACCTCACCCCCAAACACAAACAGAAAAGAAGATATTGTTATTTTCTAGTAGAAGGAGATCTTATGAATCTGCCTATTATCTTTCTCCATTAGAAGATTAAAAAACACTGAAGTTGTTACCTAGCTAGGTAACCAAATATCTGCAAGAAAACAATCAAGTTCAGAGACCACCAAGGATTCCACAGATTAAAAACCATAACACTTGGAATGAGAACCTCATGAGATCCTATCTGATGAGACATCTATATGCAACAAAACTTTTGAGAGGAACTGGGTTGTGTAGGAAAAAAGAATCTCTTGCTTTAAACATAAACTTTGAACATTATAAGCAACTAAGCACAACTAAAAAAGTATTCCACCTTCCTTATAGATTTATCAAAATAAGATAATATTGTTTCATCATGCCATTTTGCCTCGGAAGGCAAACGATAAGCAATTCCTCTAATTTGAAGATAATATAGAGCCATTGGATTGATCAGGAGTTTTCCCGTAGTTTTTTTAAACTTTCCTGGCTGATGCTTCACTTATTCAACAGTGCAGGAATTTCTGTTAATCTATAACCTAAAGCTCTATTTCTTTTAGGCCCAGATCCATAAACAGCAGTCCAGATCTTCTCTTATCCATTTCTCTTCATTTTATAAGTTTGTGAGGCAGGGATCTATCTTTTTCACTTTATAATTTATCACCCAGGACAACGTGATTGATGCATCAAGGTTTCAGAAAAGGTACATCACTACTGATCAGAAGTAAAAAAAAGAAAGAAAAGAAACTAACCTGAGCAGAAACATTCAAGAAGTTAGGACAGCTATCAGAGTATCTATAGAAAAATCTATGCATTTGCTGTCTAACCCTCTTTCACTATTTCCCTTCAAATATGTGCTTCACTGAATTCTCACCGTTCTGTTACCTGGATATTGCAGGGGGATGTCAATCTTGGGGCCAATGACATAATGTCCTTCCTCCAAGCTGTGGGCTGTCACTGTAGTCCATTGACGACAGGAGTGGATGAGAAGCACATCTTGGTCACTGACCCCCTCTACATATTCCCCTGTGACAGAAATGAGAAGAGGTGTGAGATTGCTATGCATTCACCCAAATTATTTTTTAGATGTGCACCAACCCAGCGTTATTGTAATGACAACAAAGGAGAGAAGACTCTAGTCAGATTACTTCAATCAGAATTCTGGGAGCTGTCCTGGAAGCTGCTGCAAGATGAAAAATGCCATCAAGAGTTCAACTAAAATGAAAGCCACCCCCACTTATTCTCACATTAATGGGGTAAATTCCCAGTTGAGTACCCTAACTTTCCAAAAGTGAGGCACAGAGCCCTTCTGCATAAAAGTTCAATTATAATATGACCTGTAGGCACCTGGCTATTCAAATCAGTCAACTTCTCCATCCTGCCAATATCTGCAAAGCCTTCTTTGAATCATTACTGGCAATGTAGCAATGCAACAGAGAGTTTTAAAAGTCATTATCTGTAAACCCTGAGCAATGCACTCCAATGTAGGCAGGATTTTTAAGTGTAAGTCAATCTCTCTAAGTTCCTTCTTCCCTAACCTGATGTTTTCCAGAAATGTTGGACCTAATTGGCTGAAAATAAAGCACCAAGGTACAGTACAGAATGCTAGAGAATCAATGCATCAGATTAACATACACATGTAGGAAATATGACTTTTGCAACAGAGTAGTAAATGTCTGGAACAATCTACCTTATCCTGTTGTTAGTCTCTCTAATCCCCATACCTTTTACTGTAAACTGTCTACCGTGGACCTTTCATGTTTCTTAAGAAGTCCCTAAGGGGGCGTGCATAAGCGCACCAGCGGGCCTATCGTCCCTGTCCTACTGTTCCTAATTATATGTAATCATTCTATGTGTTTATGGCTATGTTTTGCCAATTTATATCCTTTTTTTTGTGCCAAAAATTTTTCGTGCATCCATGTCTGTGTCTACTTTGTTACTTGTTTTCTTATTTGTTGACAAATAAATAAATAAATAATAATAATAATCATCTCATTGAACATGGCACTCTGTCTCTTGAAATGTCATCCCAGGAACTACACTGAAAATGAGAGAAAGTGGAAGACTTTACTAAAGCTCTTCCCTCAGGCCCAGAACACCCCTGAGATGCCAGCTCCAAGAGTGGAGCATTTCCCCCAGCCAAATGCAACAGAAGAGTGGGGCCATGCTGCCAAGAGATAGGTTGCCCCAGAAACAGCCCTTTGTGCTCAATGGCGAGAACTGCAGGCCCAAAGCCCTGCTTGGAACAATCCTTTGTACTGATGCTAAATCTAGGCCTGCAATGGAGAATTCTCTCCTCCTCCTCCTCCCCCACCCCCCGCCATTGGGGTGCACATAGCATATGCATTTCAAATCCACAAAATAACCCAGGACAAAATGTATCTCCTATACAGCTTGTTATATTTAATATCCAAATACACACGGAAGTTATATAGAAATACACAAGGATAGAAATTCATCTTCGCCATGCACGATGTATTAAAGTTATAAAACAAGACTAAGAATTTTTTTTAAAAAAAACAATACACTGTAAAAAATTACACTTCTTTATTTCAGAAAGCCATCCTTTACATTTATTTTTTCAAAAACTCACTTTAGTCGTTTATTTGGTCAGTTGATTTTTACCATACCAAAAAATCATCTAATGCTTCACATTCATGTAAAAAAAATATGAAAATTGAATATTTTAATAAAATAAATGTACATAATGTATATTGGTTGATTTTAGATATTTTTATTACAATAGCCATTTTTGTAAATGTTTTTTTTTATTTTGCTCTTGACTTTTCCTTTATGAAATGAAGTTATAAACACAATTTTCCCCTATGAATCTCTTTCAGATTTGTCTTTTTCACATCTGTCCTTCATTTTTCTCAAGGAAATATGCTCACTGTACTATAAATAATAAAGTAGAAAAGCACAAATAAGCAATCCAAAAGGGGCAGTGCTCCCACAAAATAGTGCTTTCGTTCTTTTGATAAGAGATCCTCTGCAGACACTTCTCAACCAGATTGGTTTCCATCTCCCCGAGTCTCTTCAGTGGCCCAATCAACAGCTTGAATTTATGCACTTCTTCAGCTTTGACAGTTTACATAATATTTACCCCAAAAAAATGAAATAAGGATTGTATCATTAAATGGAAGCAGAATTTGAATATAGTCATTGAGACGGAACACAGGGAATTCTAATGGAAGAACATCAGATTTACTTGGCATATTATTACTTAGAGAAAATTGGCATAAGATGTTTTACTGTTGGTATGTTACTCCACTCTTGATCACTAAAGTGAATAATTCTCTTTCCTAAAACTGTAAGAAATGCAATTATAAGGTTAGAATCCTTTTTTTTTTATATGTGGTGGCAATGATGTAAAGTTTAACAATTCTGAGAAATGTTTCATAATAGAATGGAGCACATTTTGATGGCTGTAATTCCAATACAACCAAGATATTCTTAATAAGTTTTTCTAAATCAAAATATATTGAACCGTATATATTAATGCATAAATTCTAATTTTTTGCTGAAAAAAATATTTTAATTCATTCTTCAGAAGAATAACTAAATCACAAGAGGCTGCTAACATGTCTAAAACAACATTCTACTGAAAAGTAAATTGATGTAGAATTAAATTCTAATTAGAAACCATTCTTGCATTGCGTTGTATATGGATTTCCGCTACACCAACAATTTGGGTTTTCTTATCTATGGAATTATATTATATTATAAATTTGATCTATAACTTGTAGTACTGATTGAATGTATTGGTTATCATTTATTGTTTTGTCAGTGACTTACATTTTGTTGACCAAGTATGTTTAGCTTAAATCCAATAAGGATAGAGAAAGGATTATGTGGATCTTTTTCATTTGGGATTTGGGCTGGAGTAAAGTACTGAGAAGGCACTGATCTTGTTCATAGATAACCTCTGGGGGGCTTGGGACAGGGATGACGAGTCCATCCTGGCCCTCTTGGCAGATCACCAAATATTCCACACAGCATATTGAAAAAGGAGAGGACTCTGCCAAACCTAATGTTTGGTTTCTTCAGTATTTTTAGCTAAGCTTGTTGTTTGCAAGAATAAAAAAGAAACTTCTTTCCATCTAACCCAATTTTTATTTAATCTATATATAAATTCAGCATTTTGGTTTTAGGCCAATTTATTTAGCAGCAACAATATGATTCTATCTTGTTTGTTTTATATTGGTAATCATTTTGCTGCACCAGATAAGCCCAAGAGAAGGAATAGTCAACATTGCACTAAAATAAATCATTGTTTTATCCTGTTTTAGCTTATTTTTCAGTCAGAGTTTTGCTGCTATGGTCACACATATTTTACTAAGTCTGTTGGGCTATATTCATAAAACATGCTAAACTTAGTTAGTTTTGGTTTGTTTGTGTATGTTTTGGTAACTTAGTCTAGACTAGAGTATATGAATCCAAGATATTTAAATAGTTCAATGTATTGTGCGCAGTCAAAAAATGAGTTTATTCAGTAGCCAAATTAAGTGCATTGTACAAACCCAGCAATTTATACATTGCAGGTTAAAGTGAGGTTGCTTGATTTAAAATTAATTTCATAGTCAAAGGAAGGTCTCCCCAATATAATTTCCCAAGAATTTGGCCCCATCCTATCTAACTTGTGTTTTTCTTTGGTAATAAGGCTAATTTCTAATAGAGGTGGCATCTTGGTCATGGGCCAAGGAGAAGAGCAGCACACCTAGAAAAATATTATTTTTATTGCTGCTGCTGCTTTATTGCAGAATGATAGGTGAGTTTCAATAAATTGTACCTAAACATTTTTAAATGTTTCAAATACCCAATGTTCAAAACAGTAGCCCAGATAATGTGCCTAATATGTTCAGAAGAGCATGAGTCCTGTGCCTAGCACTCATACATTACATTTTTTATTATGTTTTTTATTATTTTGCCACTTTCTTTCTGGATGTTGTGAACTGTTATTCCTTGCTAGCCACCTAGAGTCATTTGGCAAGAGATCAGCTACATAAATTGGTTAATTAAATAACAAACTAAATAATTTGGAGATTGCCATAGAGATCTTAAACTCTCTATTGCTGAAGGTCACATAAAAGAACCAAGTCTCTATGCAGATTTTATTCAGAAGGCTAGGAAGAAACCTAGGAAAGAAACTTAATGTTTTAGACATTTAATTTAGCTAAAAACAAATATAATAAGATATTCACTTACATACACTTTCCTATTTGAGGCTGGGGAAAGGGGTCTGTCCAAATTGCCCTTCTAATGTTACTCTTCATACAGCAACTTTGAGGGAGATGGGTGGTTCAGAAATGTGAAATATAAATAAGTAAATAAATTATTTGTGTGGCATTCATCTTCTGACTTGGTTGTTCCCTGCCCCCTTCAAAATAACTGGGTCACATCAAGTTAAACCAGGGGTCCTCAAACTTTTTAAACAGGGGGCCAATTCATGATCCCTCAGACTGTTGGGGGGCCGGACCAGCTGGGTGGGCGTGGCTAGGTGGTCATGTGACTGGGCGGGTGTGGCCATTTGTTTATTTATATGGATTTTTATGTTTTACATCTATGGTTTTTATATAATTTTATCTCACTGTTGTATGCCACCCAGAGTCACCTTTGGTGAACTGCTCTCATCAGGATCTAAGCTAAATAATTATCAACAGTAAATAAACTCTCAATATTTTAATATAAATAAATAATAATAAATAAATGACTTTATTGTCATTGTACGTGTATATCAGAGGTGGGTTTCAGCAGGTTCTGACCAGTACTGGAGAACCGGTAGCAGAAATTTTGAGTAGTTTGGAGAACCAGTAGTAAAAAATCTGACTGACCCCACCCCCATCTATTCTCTGCCTCCCAAGTCCCAGCTGATTGGGAGGAAATGGGGATTTTGCAGTAACCCTTCCCTGGATTGGGGTGGGAATGGAGATTTTATGGTATCCTTCCCCTGGAGTGGGGTGGGAATGGAGATTTTACAGTATCCTTCCCCTGCCACGCCCACCAAGCCAAGCTACACCACAGAACCGGTAGTAAAAAATTTTGAAACTCACCACTAGTGTATATACAGTATACCCATACAACGAAATTCACTTAACACCCAAAGACCAGGTCCAACACACATAACAATCCCCAAACACACTCCCACCCACCACAATTCTCCACCCCTAAACCACCCAAACAACAGACTATAGTATTTAACATTAAAGTTCCAAATTGAAATGGAAACAGCTTTGCACCACAGATATCTCAAGACCCAAATGCTCAACTGAATTCCCAGTTTTAACTGTTTCACTGAAATAATAAACGTCTGAGTGCCATCTAAGGGTAGCATGTTCCAGGACAGGGTCACCATCGCGTAAGTCTTCTTCCTGGTTCCCATGTCCTTAACATCTTGGACAAGACACCCAAAGCAGGCCTTCTCACACTGTTCTTATTGTCTGTTTGGAGCAGAGAGTCCTGTAGGTAATCTCAACTCAAGTATATGCAGCTCTGAAGGGCAAAATCAGTACCTGGAATTGTAGTCTAGAACATACTGGGAGACAACGAGGCACCCACAATTTGGGTATAAAATGCTAAAGCAGCTTTTACCTACCAAACTGCAAGCTGCTGCATTCTGTATCCACTTAAATATCCATATAGTCTTCAAAGGAAGCCCTGAGTAATCCAGTCTAAGGTAACATGGACACAAGTTAATATCATTCTCAAGAGGCCTACATCTAAACCGCACCTTAGCCATGAAAGTCGGCTATGAGCCAGTCACTGTCTCAGCCCAACTCATCTCACAGGGCTGTTGTCGTGTGGAAAATAAGAGAAGAAAGATGTGTGTTGAATATGTTCACTGTCTTGAGTTATTTATAAAAATAATAAAGGTGAGATGCAAATAAATAAACTAGGAGATCAGCTGAAGAGCCTTGATAGTACAGGGGTTTAGTGCACCCTGTAATTAACACAGCTGCCTGCAATTTCTGCTGGTTCAATCTCTCCAAGGCTCAAGGTTGACTCAGCCTTCCATCCTTTCTAAGGTAGGTGAAATGAGGACCCAGTTGTGGGGGCAATAAGCTGACTTTGTATAAAATATACAAAAGAATGAAGGCTATTGCTTAACGCATTGTAAGCCGCCCTGAGTCTCCGGAGAAGGGCGGCATATAAATCAAATTAAAAAAAAAAAAAGGCTCCTCTGACCACAGGATCAAATCAGCTGATCGAGTAGGAGCTGTCCAGGAGAACATGCAAGTCATAGAACTGCTCCATTAGAGGGAGCACAACCCCATCCACAGACAGTGTAGTAGCCAGCCACAAAGTGGTGGTTTCTGGATGAGCAGAACTCCATCTATCTGGAATTGAGTTTCAACCTGAGTCATCCCAATCATTTCTAATTCATATCTCCTGCCTGGTCCAAGCAGAGATATATTCAACTGGATATCAACAGCATATTCATGATAATTTACCCTAAACAGATAAATATTTCCCTATGAGTTTCATATAGAAAAGAATAGTGTTTTGTGTCACCTTAAAAATTGAGCACAAATGATAGCATAAATTTCTACCTATAATGCCCTTCTTTATCATGTGCCCAAAATAATCCCATGTTGCCTGTCTAACAATGGTACCTGCTGTCCCTAATGGGATAGCTCTCTCTCCACCTTACCTATCTACACTATGCTTCCAACCATTGTTTTCAAATTCTACTGTTCCATCTCCATATGCTGTATTTCAGTTCCTATAATCCCTAAATAGTATATACCAAACTTCTTGTAACAGGGGGCACATACTTTCCTTCTCCTTTTCTTTCTATATCTCTGGTCACTTAGAAACACCATCATGCATAGAAAGAGGTCTTTTGCACTCATTATGTAGGTTAATAAGGTAAAAAGAAGAGGGAAAGAGATTTGTGTCTTATATTTTACACATCCTGGTTAACTAACCATATATACCCGCCGATAAAGAACTCGTCATTATTCTGGTAAAAGATTCTGTGTCAGACATTTATTTTTCTGTAGGTTGTTTTTTTTCAGGTGCTTAAGATGCTTAAAAAGGATCCTGCTCTGCAATCTCCTTCCCTCCTTTGGCCCACTTGGATTCTGGCACCAGTTTCTCCCAACAGATTTACACTAATTCTTTCTTCACATTCGACAAAGCTGGAGCTCAGAGCCAGCAATAGGCGGATGGTGGAGTGGGAGAGAGATGGAACGGAATGACAAAGCTCTCAGACAAAAGGCACCTTAGCAGGCCTTTAGATGCAAATCACACAAGGATAGGGCCTGAAAATCTGGCAGCTGGACAAGGGAAGGGAGGCTATCAGACTGAAAGGTTTTCCCTAATAAGCTTGGAGCTGAGCTATTTTACCCCTCCAGCCCCAAAATACACATAAGGAAAAAGAGGCAATACAGTAAATACATCATTCTTGGAGATTCTAAGTTAACCCCAGAGGAAGTCTTGCAAACCTTTTCCAACCAACACATTTTATTAAAAGGAATAAGCTTTCACAAGTCGTTCCTCACTTCATCAGATTGTGTTTATTTATTTGAAGCATTTATATAGCTGCCCATCCCGATAATAAACTCTGGGCAAACTCCCAAACAAAAATTACAATAAAACATAAAACCTATATTAAAACTATTTAAACTAAATGCATGAAAACAAAACCCTGGTTCCAAATGAAGCTTCCGATATACAGTCACCTCAGTTATCCCAGCAATTGGGGGAAAAGCCAGATCTTCAGTATTTTTTTACTAGGAGGGTAGGAAGGTAGAGGCTGCTGCTCTTCAAGGGGAAGAGTGTTTCATAGGCCAAGAGTTGCCACAGAAAATGAATACTTCCAAAATTGCAATATTTAAAGAAAGGGACTAGGAGCATGTCCATGCTATCTAACCTGGTAGGACAGGTAGATATCCTTAGGGAAAGGGGGTCTCTCAGATAACCTGGCCCAATGCCACATAGGGCTTTAAAGGTGAGGACCAGCATCTTGAAAGAAACTGGAAACTAGTGCAGCTCATGCAACAAAAGTGTTACATGGATAAACCTAGGGCCATGCAACACGGTATGCCTTGCTGAGTTCTGGGTCACTTAAAGTTTCTGGGAAGTCTTTGAGGACAGCAGCACGCAGAGTGCATTGCTGTAATCCAGAGGGGAGGTGACCAAGGCATGAGTGACTGTGAGCAAGGCCTCCTGGTTCTGGAAAAGGTACAATTAGTTCACTAGACAAATCTGTGACAAGCCTCCCCACCCCACCCCATAGCCACAGCTGCACACCAGCTCAGTCTGGGGAAGTGCCCAGACCCCATCCAGAGTCAAAGATGAAATATAATCTGGATGTAAGGGACCAAAAGCTCAGAGCCTCTCTGTCGTGCATTAGTGACTTTACTAATGTAGGATTTAAAGATATTTATGATCTATATAATCAGATCTACATAATCAACCTATCTTCCCCTCCCTTTCCTATTTGTCATCCCAATATAAATCTGACATCAGTTTAGTCTAGCCACTCTACACATCTGATGAAATAGCATGCATCTTCCTACAAAACGCATGCCTAATAATATTTGTTAATTGGAAAAGGTGGTATTAGATTCCTTCTCGTGTTTTGCCACCATAAACTAGCACCTTTCTTTTCCTACAGTAAGTATCAAAACAGTACAGCAGAAGTAAGAAACCTGGTGTCCTCAAGCTGTTCTGGGATTACATCTCCGAGAATCCTTTGTCATTACTCATGCCAGGCTGGGGTTGATGAAAATTGAAGTAAAAACCAGCAAGATAATATAGGGTATCCATTAAACATACAATTCCCCAGAGCTGTTTCTCCATCACCTTTGTACATCTAACTTGAAAGAGGCCCATTAAAAAGTTGATTTGAAGCTAAATACTTCAGCTCCAGGAGTATTTAGCCATGTCGCCTGAAGTTTCACTGGCTGGTGATGGAAAAAAAAAATCCAGCACTGGTTATTCTTTTTTTCATACATTCTCAATGCATCAAGTCCTTACAGGGAATGCGAGGAGCTTCCTGGCTTGTATAAATCTTTACCTTTAATGGAGTTAACCAGCCTCTAGACTGGAAAAGTGGTCTACAGCATCTCTGAATAACTTATTCTGGTGGGGCGCTCCAATCACAGAGTTTGCATATTTCCTTCCGCTTCATCAAACATTTTAAGGTGGAACAACTATCTCGAAGTAGAGAAATCATTTTCCAGTCTTCTTCAAAGGACCTTTTCTGCTGGGTTCTTACAAGGCGATTATTTAGATCACTGTCTGGATTAGCACAATGCTCCCGAATCCGCACACCAAATATCAAACTAGGAAAACACAGCCCAGCCAAGATCAAAGCTAATCAAGTTCTGCATATTGGTCTTCAGTTGATCTCCTTAATCAGGTTCCGTAAATCCCAAGCTATTGGGTTTCATTAAGTATCGCCAAGCCAGTCTTCAGCTTTCACCTTACACTGCACACTCATCATAAATGGAAGAGCTTTCCTGGGATCAGGCAAAGGGCCCATCTCAGGTGGCTACAGCGGTTAACCCAATGCACTTGGTTGTATTCCCCAACCGACAGCAGCAAAACCTCCAGGAACAGACCAGCCAGCTTTCCATTTCCTCTTGGTATTTGGGAAGGGGGGTGGGGGGTATTGACAACTCAGGGCCGCTTCCTTAGGCTTTTCAAGACAACCGAGGAGTTTGAAATGGGGTAATACAGACAACCGAGTCATGCGGGGAGGGGGCTATTGTATATGTAGCCCTGCCCTCCCCCTCAATCCATTCACAAGAAAAATTGGGAGGGGGAGAAACCAGGGCGGAAGCAGGCTTCCCTTCTCATTAGTATTCAAAACATCGTTCAAAGCCAAACTCCCTATTCTTCTCACGCTGTACAAAACCCGAAGCCGGGCAGCTTGCCACCCCCTCCCCTTCCCTCCCTACCCCTCTCCCCGAGGGATCTGCAAGCAATCCCTCCCCGCAATCGGAGGGGGAACAAAAGTGGGGCAAGGGAAAGAGAAATGAACGGAACGGGTAAAATTGCCATAAAACCTTCCCTCAGGTCCTGCAGCACATTTTTTTTGCATCTGTACCAGAGACCACCTATGAACCCTACGGGAAGGGCGGGGGGAAGAACCGGCCGCTATTAAAAAAAAAAACCCACAAAAAAGTCCAACCAGAAGTAAATGAACCGCTTAGCGGTTTCCAGGTACTAGGCTTCCTTTCTCCCCCCCGCGCGCCGTCTCAGCGCGCCGTCCCAGCGCACCAGATCTGCCCACGCCAAATTTTCGGTGCAAAGGCCGCTTCACCTGTAAGAGGAATCCCAGACAGGAATGCCGGGACTCCCCTTTCGGGAGGCAGGGAGGGAGGAACCCGGACTGCGCTCGCAACGCCTGGACGAGACAAGAAGAGGCGGGATGCCGGGGGAGATTCGCCGCAAGCCCCCGCGGGCGCTTGGTCTGCACCAGCCCCGCCGTCGATCTGCTTGTACGCGGCAGCAGTACAAGAGCCGTCCATTAATGTCTATGGGGGTTTCCGCCAGGAGAATCAGCCATGGGATCGCGCGCTGCCATCTGGATCAGCAAGAAGAAAGAATCGAACGCAAGTCGGCGAAGTTTTTTGTTCGGCGTCCCTCCTCCGCCCCCGCTTTCGCTCAGCCACTTGCTTCCCCGCTTCCCTCCCGACAGTGCCTCACACCCTCCGCCTTGCCGACAAACGCAAATAACCCGCGGAGGCCCGGAAATCTCCCTCCAGCCGCGACAACGATCCCCAACCGAAAGCAGAAGCCAGGCGGCGGCCCCCTTCGCCTGCCCACCCGCACCGCGAGCGAGAGACCCACCCGGGCCGGGGCGCACGAGGGCGGGCAAGCGGCATTTGGCCACGATAAGGTCGAGCGGCAGCGGCGGGCCGGAGCTCCACGCCAGGCGGCCCAGAGCTGCCGCCAAACGCTCCATGCTGGCCGTCCGCCCCGTCGCCGCCGCAGGAGCATCGCCCTCCACCTCCTCGCTCGCGCCGCTCAGAAGCAGCCGCAGCCGCAACAAGCGAAGCCCGGGCGCTGCTGCTGCTCCTCCTCCTCCTCTTCTTCCGACGACCGCTGCGACACGCCGGGCAAGAGCAGCGCCGCCCGCCCCGTCCAGCAGGGCCTGCTTTTCCCGGCCGGGCACGGAACCTCGGCCAGCGGGGGACCAGGTGGCGCTCGCTCCGGCGGCTACATACCTCTCTCGGCTTGCCGGCTCGCTCGCTCGGCTGGAGGCCGGCCAGACCCGCCCACTGGAGGGCCCGCCGTGGACGCGCTCGCACCCCCCTTGCAGGCGCCCCTTAAGCGGCCGAGCCTCCCTTCTTTCTCTCCTCGACGCTTCTCTGGTTTCTCCGCGGCAGCAGCCTCGCTTCTTCCTCGCAGCGGGACTCACGAGGGCTCCCAGAGGCAACCCGGCCGGAATAAATCGACCCATCCCCTCGGCAGTGATGGAGAAGGCTTTCCTCGCGCCAGCAAGTCTCTTAAGGGCAGCCTATTTCGGAGTAGGCCTAACTGAATTGTGTGGGGGCTTCCTGGAGGACTATACTGGGCTGGCAGCCATCTGCAAGATGTCCTCTGCACACACAGGCAGGCTGGAGGTTGCCCCAAGCCTGTTATTTACTGCCATCTGACATGGATCTGTTTCTTTTTCCAAAAACGGTCTGACGTTTCCCTTACCTTGACTGGAGTCAAGTCAACTCATTGATCAGTTCCTCTGGTTACTAGCTTTTAGAGCAGTGTTTCTCAACCTTGGTAGCTTGAAGATGGGTGGACTTCAACTCCCAGAATCCCCCAGCCAGCAGTGCTGGCTGGGGGATTCTGGGAGTTGAAGTCCACCCATCTTCAAGCTACCAAGGTTGAGAAACACTGTTCTAGAGGGCTTCCAGCTTCTCCAGGAAAGCAGTGCCAACCTTTCCTCACCGCGGAAATAAAGAAGAAAGGGTGAGAAAACGGAGAAAAGCTACAGGTGGAAAGGATCTTCATCAGGACATCTGGTGACATTCTCTCCGTTTTAACAAATTTTAGGGCAGGACAATTACCGGCAGAAACAGCAGGTTGCCCTGTACAGTCTCTGCCTCACAGGAGAATCCGAAGGTCATAGTAAAAAAAAAAAAAGTTAAGATGGTAGCCATGTGATTGAAGCCCCGCCTGCTTTTTATAAGGGTTGTACTATTATGGTCAACATCTTGACTTTTTTGACCACACTGTCCAAATAAATCTGCTTGTCTAGTATTTTGTGGTATACAAAACAGTGGGATGCTAAAACATGGCCTGGGAGAAGATAAAGCCAACATCATGTAGACCAGTGGTTCTCAACCTTCAGTTCCTCATGTTGTGGTGACCCCCAACCAGGGGTGGGTTCTAAATTTCTTTACTACCGGTTCTGTGGGTGTGGCTTATTTTGTGGGTGTGGCTTGGAGGTCATGTGACTGGGTGGGCGTGGCTAGCTGGTCATGTGACCGGGTGGCCATGGCTATGTGTATAGACAGAGAGTCAATATGAGGTTGCCAGCCCAATCTGGTATCTCTAGAAAGGATGAATGATATGTGGAGGCTCTGTGATCAAGGATTTCACAAAAGCAAGCTGAAGATATGATATATGCTGATCATATTATGTGCTCTTTTTTTTGGTAATAGTCAATATTCTTGACCAGAATGTATGGGTATAATGCAACTATTTGCTAAGTAATTAATTCAATTAATTTGAGATTCAATTAGAATGTTCAATATATTTTCAGTAGGATGTAAAATGAATTCTATAAAAAATTGCATTTTGTGGTGTTTTCAAAAATTGTAAATGTTATGAAATTTGCAGTAGAATATTTCTATTCATATAAAATTTTAATTACAGAAATATAAATATTTTAAAATATTTCAGATTACAATCAGATTAAAAATTATCAGACCTTAATGAAGAATAAATGTTTTAAAACAAATTCAAGATTGATATATACATGCATATTTATTTATTTATTTATTTATTTATTTATTTATTTATTTATTTATTTATTTATTTATAAGAGCCTGGTGGAGCAGTGGACTAAGTGCTGTTAAAGTAGCACTTAATTGCCAGTTGCCTGCAATTACTGCAAGTTCAAATCTCACCAGGCTCAAGGTTGACTCAGCCTTCCATCCTTTCGAGGTAGGTAAAATGAGGACCCGGATTGTGGGGGCAATAAATTGACTTTGTATTAAAAAAAAAACACCGCTTAGGGGGGGCCGAAAGCCCTACTAAGCAGGTATATACAAAAGAATTAAGGCTATTGCTTAATGCATTGTAAGCCGCCCTGAGTCTCCGGAGAAGGGCGGCATATAAATCGAACTAATAAATAAATAAATATAATTTAGAGGCTGCTCAACTCTAAACAACTGTAGATGCCTTATACTTTAAAAACAATAAATAATAAAAATTAAAAAAAAAACAGATCATAGAAATCCAGAAGCAAGAAAAGACGGAAGCAAATTTTAAAGTCACCTTCCAAGATCACATTGTTCAGTCAAGGGGATCTGGAACACACCCACTTTTCTTAAGTTTACCAGGACAAAAAAAATGCAAGATAGTTCGTTCTTCAAACAACCAGGCATTGTGCTATGAGAGGATTTATAGATGATAACCAGTGCCTCAAATAATACCCGGGTTATAACTTAAGCATAGAATCATAGGGCTGGAAGCGACCATAGGTCTTCTAGTCTAAATTCCTAGGGCAGGAGCCTTATACTATCCTGGACAAATGGTAATCTTTTCTTTAAAACTTCCAGTGAGGGAGCATCCACAACTCTAGGAGACAAGCAGTTCCATTAATCATTCTCACTGGCAAGAAATTCCTCATTTCCAGCTCATCTCCCACTGATGAGCTTCCGCCCATTGCATCTTGACTTCTCTTCTCATCTTGTCATGTGCTGTCCATCTCATCTTGAGGTGACTTGTTACTCTTCTTCAGGTGCTATGGAGAATAAATCAATGGCATCTTCCCTTTGACAGTCCTTCAAATATTGGAAGACTGCTTTCATGTCTTGTAGAGTACTGCTTATCATATGAGCATACCATGGCATGCCCATCAGTGGTCATATTGCATTGTAGACCAGTTGTAGCTTCAAAGTGATCTTCAAAGATAACCCTGTGTATAGTGCAATGCAATAGTCTAGTCATGTGATTATTAGGCATGGGTGGCCATCTGAAGTCCCTCTCAACTGGCACTTCAGATGATACACTGCAAAGGTCCTTTTGACTACTTCAATGACCTTTTCTCTGAGCCAGAGCTGTGAGCCCATTGTGCACCAATCCTGCATGGGGAAGGGCACCGCCATGCTAAAGACAAATATTCCTCAGTTAGTGGGCCCAAATATTCACAGGAAGATTTTGTCAAGATTGAATCTGAGCCTGTTCTTCCCAGAGCCACCCAGCCTTGACATTGTATCTAAGGATTCAGCTGAATTGTCCATCAGAATGTTCAGCTAAATCAGGAAAAATTCCAAGTTTTCCTGGAAAAATGCAACCACTGGTGTGTTGGTATTTAATAATTTGGGATAGGTGCATGGTTGTCATGCTTTAAGAATCCCACATCAAATAGCTTAGATTTTCATTATCTAAATGGTAAGTTTTTTAAGAAGACGGGAGTTTAATATTCCTAATTCCAACTTCATCACTGGGTTTACATGTTTTGACATCTACTTTAATGTGACTAATTTCAAAAGCCATTATGAGTGAAAGTTCTTATTTGACCTTTTGATATCTAGGGAATTTCTATTATCTCCCCAGCATTAATCAGAAGGTTTGGGGCTGAAAGTTTACATTTTTTATTTTCATGAAATATTGAGACATTGGAATAAGGTGGAGGAGGTGGGATGGCTCAGTGGTTAAAGACACTGAGCTGGTCAGCTTGAAAACTGACAGCCCAGATTCAAGACCTTGCATGATGAGGTGAGTTCCATTACTTCCCCAGCTCCTGCCCATCTAGCAATTTCAAAGTACGCAAATGCGAGTAGTCAAATAGGCACCACTTTGGTGGGAATGTAACTTTCTGTATGCCTCAGTCATGCTGGTCACATAACCACAGAAATGAAGAAAACTGTTTCCTAGAGTAGGAAACAATTGCACAGAGGAAACCTTTACCTGGAATAAGGTGAGAATTGCAGTATTTTTCTCCAGAATTGTTGGACAATAAGTGATATCTTTTAAGTCTTTTAAATAATATTTATTGCAAGAATTTGGAATAATTAAGTAGCTGAATACATTCAATAAAAGCAGCTTTTAACATACAGTTTGAACCTGGCACATTGTTTGAAATTCCTAAATTGTGATTATTGGAAAATATTTTACGTTATTCTAAATCTATAGGTCTTTTTAGTCACTTTTAGAGAATTATTAAATTATGTATCAGTAAACTACAATTATGAAAAAGGATTGGAATGTCCCACTAATCATACTAATTATTGCAGAAAAATAAGGGAAAAGAAGTAAATTATGCTGGGATTCACCCCCATGTCCTTCTAACTGAAGCATAATTGCATTTTACTAACTCCTTTTAAGGGACATGGCCCCATAATGCCTCTTATATTATCCCCAGCCCATTATGGAACTAAGCTAGTATTGTCTGTAGTTGTTATGCCGAAAAATGGTGTAAAATTCCAGATGACTGTCCAGATGGGTGTCTGAGGAGCATGGGAAGAAGCTAAAGGGGATATTAAGCAAAGAGTCATATTTTATTAGCGGCAATTGGGTGGTTATTTTTCCCCCTTTGGTAGGTGAAGCCAGATTGGAGGGAAAAGAAAGCTAGGAATCCCTTAAATCACTGACCTGGAGCTGCCCTGTATCACAGCTTCCAAGCCCAGCAGCATTGACTCATCATGCTGCCAAAATGCAGTAAAGCTCAGCTGTGGGGTAGTGCAATTTATTTTGACATACTTTTCTGCTGACTCAAAAACCTGAACATGAAGAGCTCTTACTCACACTCTGGGAACCCAGGTAGAAGTTCCTCTTTGGAATTAACTTATGTCTCGGGGAGATCCAGCAGCTTGACTAATTAATGCATTTGACAGTTTGGAAATCATTGTTATAAAACATTTTATTCTGTACATTTTGCACTTTTTTAAAAAAGAGGGCTTTTAACAGTCAACTCTATTTACACTGGAAAGACCTCTCAAGTGTTGACTGCTCAGGAGAAATAGAAAACTACACTAGCCATTCTCTGCAATACCATTATCTGCCTCAATTTAAAATACAATGTGAACTTAGAAAAGTAAAACCACTTCAAATGTCCTTGACATTGATGAAGACATGACGGATCAACGGACAGACGGAAGGAGCGAGAGAGAAAAGGAGAGGGAAAGAGTTCCAATCTTCCAGGAATATGCCTTTGAGAGGAGCTCCTAAAATACCATTGCAGGATGGAACAAGGATATGGCTTCAGGAATCCTCACCAAATTCCTCACAGTAGATCCACTCTGGGTTACCTGAGTAGAAGGAGGAGGGCTTATGGAACAATCAGCAAATTCCAAGCCACTGAAGAACTGCCTGATTTCTAAAACTGCACTGGGTGAATTTCAGTAATCATTTTCTCAACAGCCTTCAGTGACATCTGAAACTGCCGTTTCTTTTGTCAGCTTCTCCTCCCACGCTATATTTGGTCCCATTTGGTTCTTTTCTGAAGTGTCTTTAATTCCTTTATGCAATTTGTTTCCAACATTCCACTGGATTGCAAAGAATAAAAATGGAAAGAGATCACAAATGAGAATGCAAATACCAATCTTGTCTAGGCAAAGAGCCCCACAACTAATGTGTCCACAAATTGCAATAAGTTCTTATGTGGTTTATTTGATTTGATGGTGTAGTACAGCAGTCCCCAACCTTTTGGGCACTAGGGACTGGTTCCGTGTAGAGGTTTTTCTATGGACTGGAGTTTTGTGTGCATGGGGATGGGGCTCCGCTTGTTTGTGTGGCCTAGTTTCTGCATGCCAAGGACCGGTGCCGGTCCACGGATCTGGGGTTGGGGACCCTTGATATAGTATATGAACCCCATATAGTATGGTTGTAACATGATTTATATCTTAGCTTTGTATGTAATCCAGTTTTATAGGATTAAACTAATAATAGTTAAAACAAATCGGATACGGTGCAATCTAAAAATTGAATCAGTATTATTGATTAATTAAAACTAATCTCTCCATAAACTTTGCAAGACTAACAGTTTTGCAGAGCTTGTTATATTCAGTCTCTTTTGGAATGATGGTTTTCTAATTACACTGTGTACAAGCAAACTACACTGAATAGTTTGTATGCCAGCAAGCAAATTAAGCAATTGCAAGAACTGGAATTTATACAGCAGAATAGTAGCTTTATGTCAACCATATTATTTTAAATCATTTTCTCCTCCTTCATCCCTTCTTTGAATTTTGGAAGGGCTGTACAATGTCGTTAAAATAAATTGTATTTCTTGGAATAAGCTGCTAAAAAGGGGTATTTAGTATCTTCTTCTGTCTGTAAGCAAATAGGGAATCAAATTACAAAATTCTCATAGCAAATCTGTAAATAGTTTTAATCAGGAGAGTAATATATAACTGCAGAGCACATGGCCTTAAGGCTGGATTCAAACCTTACCAACAGCAGCCCTATCAGCTTTAAGCAAAATGGGACTCTCGGTCTCTTCTCAAGTGGAAGAGCAGCACCCTCTGCTGTTAAAGTGAATTCTGCTAAATTTAAGAATATCCCTCAGTAATTCTGCTTGAGGGCCAAGCTAGTTACTTCCAAGCAAATATGCCTGAGAACATGTGTTACGGAGAATGAACCTAGAGACACCGTCACAAAAGGAAAAAATGAGAACGAAGAAAACATCAAGTAGCAGAAGAAAGCTACTGCTCTGCACACAGAAAACCTCAACTGTTGCAATCTTTCAAGTAAATTACTGAGGGAGGTCATGGGAAAAATCAAACTCATTCTCACTGTTTCTGCATGAGAATCCAGAGCTGCTATCAATGACTGGGATAGACCTATTTATGAACTGATGTTCAAAAATATTGGTACAATAAACAGATACAAGGCAAAAAAGATGAGTTAAGCTGTATGAAAGGATGAAGCAACAGAAATGAAAGTAAAGGTCTATTCAAAGTCTTGATAGAAGGCAGCTATCCAGTACTCACTGGAGAAGAGCCTAATGCTGGGAAAGATTGAGGGCAAAAGAAGGGGACAACAGAGGTGGCTGGATGGAGTCACTGAAGCAGTAGCTTAAATGAGCTACTTAAATGAGCTTAAATGGACTCCAGAGGATGATGGAGGACAGGAAGGCCTGGGGGAATGTTGTCCACGGGGTCGCGATGGGTCGGACATGACTTTACACCTAACAACAACAACAAAAATCCAGTGTTTGCTGGAAGAGATACTAGCATTTTAAAAGTTGCTACCACTTAGTATGAAGACTATCTGTGGAAGTACTAGAAATAGAAAAAAATTGTGCTCAGAGCCAGGTGTGAAATCTCCAAGTAGGTATTACAAGTGTGGAGATATCAAAAGGTTTAACGTATGTTTCCTTGGCCATTGTGTTTAGAGACAATCTTAACAAAATCTTCAATCTTGTTTTCCCTGTTATCCATACCCCTTGCATCCATTATTATCACCCTTTCCAAGTTTCGCTCAATCCTTTCCCTTCTAAGAAGCTGTTGCACACCTTGTTCTCATTACATGCTTTGCAATGGCTGGTATAGCTACCCATCACTCTTAACACCAGCTGACAGAGCAAATTGAGGGGAATTTTGGATTTATCACTGATAAAAGTGGAGAAAGCTAACCAGCCTCTTGACCCACTGTACATAACAGAAGATCAGGAGCAGAACAAACATATTTGCTCCAGTCTTTCCATTTACACTGGAAAATCACCTTAGATTTGTATCTAAAAGCTAGGAGAATTTTTCAATTAACTCTCCCAAGTTCCCACAACACAAGAGATCAAAGTTAAGATATTTTATTTTAGTTACCAATTGTCCTTAAGATGCTATGTCTTTACCACATTTAGACTCAAACTCTGGGAAGAGCAAATTATTTTCATGCTTTTGCCAAGAAAACTTCATGTACATATTCAGTTAACTATCTCAAGTCAAATGTGACTCAGTGAAGTCTTTCTGACATGAGTATACAAAAGGAGACCCAGACTTTGTATTTTTAGCAATGAAATTTAAAACAAACCCTTTTCCGACATTGCATAGGTTTTTCCCCTAGTACTTTAGCCCCTCTAGCAAGAAAAAGGCACACCCAGCAATGGCTTTATTTTGTCTACTATTATATAAATGATGGGACTTAAGAAAATAAAAACCAAATCACATTTTCAATATGAACAGAAATAGACCAGCTAGAAATATTTCAGTTTATTTAACTTGTTAAGTAGAGTATGATTTTTCATCTAGTAGTACCAGAGAGTGGACTGTTTTGATTAACTACCTGGTGCTTAATGAACACAGCTTTTACAAAGGTTCTTAAAGAGACTCGTACAGGAGGGCCAAGCCCAAGGAAGCAAATAAAAAGCACACATTTTAAACAAAGATTATACAAAAAAATTATGCACACTCTATATTCCCTTTTTGATAATGTTAGAAAGTGCAGATCTGAAAAAGGTAACAATTTCTATTTACAACACTAATCAATACATCAGTATGTGAGGAACAGAACTGCATTGATTTGTCCCCTCAAGTCCCTGGTTTCTGCCTTTAACTTTAACAGCCACTCACCTGGAATTGATTAACAAACAGGATAGGAATCAATTCCTAAGCATAAGGGAGACAGGAAAATTATTAGGAAACCAGATCAAGGCTAGAGTTCCAAACACTTTCATTTTATTAAAATTAGTCAGCCTCATCAGCCGATTTAATTAGTAGAGGAAATTTTCTAAAAACAAGTGCAAAAAGGTTGTCTCAAGCTTGTCTCTGAGACTACATGGGGGGGGGGGAGGAAGAGGAGTTTGCCAGGAAATCCTTTTACAGACAGGCCAAGTGGTGAAAAGAATGACTCAGCAAGGCACCCAAATTTAACATGAGCCTCAAAAGATACAAGCCGTTGATCCTTGTTCCCAGTATTTTCAAAATTGAACACCACCTCTCTGTTGTTTAAATATAGGTGTCTAAATGACATTTCTAGCAGATCTAGAATGAGAGGCAAATCAGGAAACCAGAAAAGCAAGGCCCATTCCCGTGGGACCCCCAAAAGCAGAGCATACTTGCTTCCTTAAGTAGAAAATTTAAAGTGGTATTTATGCTTAATATTATTCAGTATTAGTTGAAAGAAGTTACAGTTGCCCAGGGTTGTAAACAAGGGATTTTTTATTGTGAAGAACTTAACACAGAAGGAAAACATTCTAGGGGTGTGATCATTCAAACTTACTTGCCCTCTTTCTCTCCCCCCACCCCACCCACATTTTAAATATTGACTAGGCTACTGAGTCACCTGCCTGGAGCAGCAAAGAAAACCAAATTCTTTATGAATGGCTGTAGATTTGGGAACCACATGGTATAGTCATACACGAAGATTGAAGACAGCCACATCATCCTCCATAGAAAACTAGTGCATGCAATTAACTCTTCCATATCATAAACCCCAACAACTATGCAGGAAGGAAGGGAGAAATAGTAATTGGTCTGACAGCTGCTAGACAAAGGTTAGTAGATACTTCACGTTTTACCTCAGAAAGCTAGATTTGTGATCTGTACTTCGAATTAAATTTGGCAATCATACTGTATTGCCATCTCTTAACACTTCACGCTATATATAAAAAAAAATAAAACTGGCATGCAGGCAAAAAAAAGGGGGGGGAGGGGGACTGCTAAAGAGAAAAAAAAATGGCAGCAGGAACTGGTCAGAATTTAAACCAACAGGAAAAGAGACATCAAGCAGGTTGGAATAGCTTGCTCTAACCCCTTTGTCCTCAATCCTCTACATCAATCATAGTAAAGTCACCACAGTAGAATTTGATCTTCTGTCTTGCTTCCACCAGAACAGAAAAAAAGTGGGGAGGGGAAGAACTAAAGTTCCTTTCCACATAAGGCACAGGACAAAATAAACCCCATTTACATACTCAAGGCGAATGAGTTTTTTGCTGATGCAAATATGGTGACTTAAGCACAGTGTTCATAATAAAACCCCACTGTTGTACAAAATAAACTGTTAATGCTAGGTTTTATTCTTGTACAGTTTGCAGACTGGAGCTGAAATGGTCGCTCTACATTTTAATGTTAAGACTGGGCTATAATACAACCAGAGTGTGGCATTGAGTTCAGCTGGTACATTAAAAATAACGTCAGACATGATTTTAATACAGTTTGTTTCAAGAAAATTATAGTCAGTGAGCTCTCCCTAACAGAAGAACAAAGGAAAGGTGGAGCCATGTTAAGATGAGGAGAAAAATATTTAAGGTTAAAAATGGGCAAAGTGGTTTATTCCACAGCAAGAAGAGGAGGGGTGATGGGTGGTGCTTGGTGAGAGGAACACATTCAGCAGCACTTGGTCTTCCAGCCTGTCACACCACCTCCACTGCTGATATCTACATTTTCACTGTTGGGCTCTTTTACAGGGGTCTGCAATAAAGAAGCAATGTAAGAGTTAAGCCAAATTTCACAATCGTCGGAGCCATATTCACTGTTCAGCAGAGCAACATAGTTGAATCCACAAGTAGTGCAGGTAGTCCTCGACTTACAACAGTTCATTTAGTGACCACTCAAAGTTACAATGGCACTGAAAAAAGTGACTTGTGACCATTCTTCGTAGTTATAATCTTTGTAGCATCCCCATGATCAAGAAGTTAAAATTCAGATGCTTTGCAACTGGTTCATACTTATGACCATTGCTGTGTCCCAAGGTCATGTGATCACCTTTTGATAAGCAAAGTCAATGGGGAAACCAGATTGACTTAACTGGGTTACTAATTTATCAACTGCAGTGATTCACTTAACAACTGTGGCAAGACAGGCCGTAAAATGGGGCAAAACTCACTTAACAACAGAAAATTTGGGCTCAATTGTGGTCATAAGTGGAGGACTACCTGTAGTAGTCAAGCAAAAAAAAAAAAATTAACAGCAATTCAACTTTTTAGGTACATAAAACCAGACAAAGATACTGATAATTCAGTAATTACTGAAATAATTACTTTTCAGCTACACTCTAATTTTATGGGACTTAGGAAAATGCTTTATATTACTTTGTATTGGTGTGTATCACCCCAATTTTGAAGTTAGTCTATATTGGTGAAATGGTGTCTCCCATTTATTTATGTAAATTATACCAGGTTATTTGAGGAATTGTCTCTTCCCAATTACATGTACGTATTTCAACAGGGTATGCTATGGGTGCTGTCTATTAGAGCTCCACCAGACATGTGACTTTTATGCTGTCGCTCCTGCCCTCTAGAACATTATTCCCCCTGTTGGCCTTCTGGAAAGCCCTTAAACTTGATTCTTTCATCAATCTTGGAAGGGCAACCCATGGTGAGCCTACAAAGTGGCTGAACAGTCCTGCAATGTTAGGCTTTGTTTTTTAATGTACATCTGACTGTTTTAGTTTTTTGTCATTATGTGTATACTGTCCAGAGTCACCATTCATGAGATGGGGAGTTATATACATTTATTAAATAACATAAAATACATTTTAAACTTTAATATGGCTACCCTTGTGTATTATAACCCTGGTTGCTTACAAACAACAACAAAACAGAAAGGATAAAAGCAACACAGAAATTCCTGGTGCCCCCTAAAGACAACTTCATATCCAACAGACAAGTTTCTTGAGTCCATTATCCCAAAGTTTTTATGAAAAACCATGTCTGCACCTGTGGGGATAATCAGATCATGTTTTAAGTCATATTTGTGCAGAAACATTGAGAATTGCAAAGGGTTCACAAACTTTTTTGTAGATGGCAAACCTCATAGCCCCAACGACTTGGTCATTTCTTTTAGAGCAGTCCATTATTAACGTGGGACCCACACCCCACAGGGATGCAATTTGATTTTTAATGGGGGCAATTGGAACCTTGTTTAAATCAAATTAATGGTCTTTTAGGCTTCCTCTGCATGAGTAGGAGTTCACTTTTTGAATAGTAAGAATTATATGTCACGGGGGGGGGGGGGTGTCAGGATTTTAGAGATGCTTAGGTGGGGCATGGCCAAAAAAAGGTTGGGAACCACTGTTTTAGAGTAATGGGCTCAAACTCTTCCCAGATTGCAGACATGGTTGCCCTTGCTCTTCATGTTTTACCAATGACATTCTAGTGTGCATGGTAGCTATAGGCAAGACTGATAGTACTATTAAGTCAGGATCTCAAATCATATTCAGTATTTTAATGTTCCTGCCACCCCATTTTCTGCTAAAGATTGCAGTTACCTTTCGAAGAATGTCTTCTGCTAACGTGAGGAATGCCTTCTCAATGTTTATATTTGCTTTTGCACTAGTTTCGAAAAACCTAATACCATGCTCCCTTGCAATCTAGGCCAAAAGGGGGAAAAAAACTGTTAGGCTTGTTACAAATGCTTTTGGAAATGATACACATCAGCAAGTTCTCAGATATACTGTCAAAAACATACTTTAAAAAAAATCCTAATCCAAACACATTAAAAGATGATTTGCAAATTAGCAGTTGTTCTGCTAATTTGCAAAATTAGCAGAACAACTTCTAAGTCTGTCCCAAAGTATATATAACAAAATAACACATTTTAAAAACATTTTAGCAAAGCATAATTCATATATGTATAATTTAAAATGCTAGTTAAATAATAGATTATGTTCTCATAGGAATATAAAGAACTCACAGACTCTGAGAAAATAGACTTTTACTCAGTCAATTGTAAAATTTTATATAGAAGAACACCATATCTCAGAACTTTAAAAAATAAAAATCAAACCAACATTCCAAATTGGGGAAAACCCTCCACCAATAAATGCAGAAGTATTCCACATTTTTATCAATTAGAAGTTTTAAAACATTCAGACCACTGATTGCTAAAAATTATAGCAGTTTCTTATAAAGCAAGAAATACATAAAATGGTAATGTTAACTTTATGATAAACACATTACAATTAACCCTATTCCCAGTCCTATCGAAACATATAATATGATCACATTAATCTAGCAGGATTCAGCCTCACTAAACACACCAATATCTTTTAGCCACCAAAAGAATGCTGACCATTGGCCTAAAGGAAACTTAAGACTTACTTTCCTCTATTATCTGCACTACCAATGCAGAAAATTGCTGAAGTAGTACTTACCTGTTCACCTTTTGCTTTAGGTACCACTCTTTTGTCATCCATATCACATTTGTTTCCTAAAAGCATTCTCTCCACATCTTCATTAGCATGCTAGGATGCAATCAGAGAATGATATTTTATATTTCTGTACAGCATTCTATTAACCACCCTATGAAAGTTAAGCTCAAATTTTCATGAGTGAAATTTACAACCCCTTCCCTTTCATTTTTGGGGCTTGGGTGGTTGTTATTTAAGTAAAATAGGTAATTAAATCTACTAAAGATCAAAATCAGAAAATAATGGTACTCAATTATAAAGGATATAATAATATACACTAAAGTTATATAGACACTTTGCCAAAATGGATATGCTTCAGATTATATTCTTTTAATGGGACAATTTTACAGTGATCCTGTATGGTCCAAAACAAGTCTAGAATTGGTGAAATCTATGATATAATAAATTAATACGAACTGGGAAACAGCATGACTTGGAGGTGATTGGATAGGATATTGTATCTTAACTGCATCTGCATCAGGCTAAAAGATGTACTATATTTTGGCTGGATAGTTTATTTTATTATAAATATAGTTTATCCTGCCAAAACACAGTTCTAAAAGATAGTCCTATCAGCCACCTTCTTAATAGTTACTATTAATTGTGATTACTAAGTCTTAGCCCAGAAAATCATTCCCCATATATCCCTCATTGCTTTGAGACAGTAATTGCTCAAGTCTTGGCCATTGTTTTTGATTTACGATGTAAAATCTCTGAAAGTCCAAGCTGCAAATTTAAATATGAAGATTATTAGTATATGTAATATGTAATACTAGCTATGAGGAAAATGGTTGAGTTATTTACTCCAAAAAGCAAGATTGCCTCAAAGGATACTATTATGCCTAATATCTTTTAAGAAGCAAGATTGGCCTGTGATAGATTGTAAAAGATTACTTTCTTTACCCTTCCATACCTGACTCTGTGACAACATCCTCTTATTCCCATTTCCTCTTAATTTTACTGTTTTAGTATCTTAAAATTATCTTGAGAAACAAAACGACATATAAATGCATTAAGTACTGTACATGATATAATTAATTCTTACGTATCTAAAGTCTGTAAAAAGCAACAACAAAAGAATGCTGACACATTCTGTATAAATGCTCAAATTATAGGCAGATGGCATTTAAATCCCCTGGGATCATGTATAGTGTCAAATTCTTTCAAATTCTTCTGTAATAAGCAGGCATCCCATCTGAACATATCAGGAGCACATTTTTTTTCCCTCAAAAAATGAAAAGTCAGGAATGAAAAGGTATTTAGTTAATCTCTTAGCAAGCACTAGTTTTCCACCAACCCGCGCTAAACTGCTTACCTCATCTATGTTTCTAAGCCATTTGCTGATGTTTTCAAAGCTTTTGGCATTGGTGATATCATACACTAGCATGATTCCCATGGCACCTCTATAGTAGGAGGTGGTGATGGTATGGAATCGCTCTTGTCCTGCTGTGTCCCTGTAAAGAAAAGCAATGAAACATTGAAAAGTCTAACAAAATGGGTGAAAAATATGGGTGGGGAGAAAATGGGAAAATCTGTCATAACACCTAGATAATTTTCAGTTTTGACACTCTTCTGTAGAAATATCTCGTACAACGTATTTATTTATTTATCCAACTTTTATGGCTGCTCATGTTGCAAAAAGCAACTCTGGGAGGCATACAACAATCAAGTAAAGCAACAAATATATATAAAAATAATTATAAAAATAAAAACAATTAATTATTAAAATTTTAAATTCTATGAACTACAAAGTGAATCCCCCTGCAGCTCAAATCCCCCTGCAACTCAGACTAACCTGAGCACCACCAAGCCCCCACCCAAACAGAACACACCCCCATCCAATCAGAGCACAGCCAAGCCCCCAACCAATCAGAACACACCTCCACCCAATCAGAACACAGCCAAGCTCCCACCCAATCAGTTCACACCCCCACTGGCAGTTAAAAGGAAGAAACAGCTGCGATCACACATTGCTCCTAGAAGCACGAAGCCGAAAACACCAGCCTGAAGATGACGAATGAGACTTCGTCGAAACGTCGCCAAGACACTTCCAATTTTATGCGGGAGAAAACCCGAATAACCAAAGACCTACATACAAAATGAATGTATCAACCACAGTGGAGCCATCTAAAAAATGTCTCTGGTTCCCTGGGACCTCCAGGCCTGGTGACGTAACTACTGGTAGGTCTTAAGGGACTTCTGGAACATTAACAGGGATGGAACTATCTGATTTCAGGGGTAGGTGAAGGTGGGGAGAATGTTCTGTAAAGCCTTCATCAGTTTTTGAGTTCTCAGACAATTACAGGTAGTCCTTGACTTGCAAACATTCGTTTAGTGATCATTCAAAATTACAATGGCCCTGAAAAAAGTGAGTTATGACCATTTTTCACATTTATGACATCCCCATGGTTCAGATGCTTGACAACTGGCATGTATTTATGACAATCGCAATGTCCAGGGGTCATGTGATACATTATGAGACCTTTTGAGAAGCAAAGTTAATGAGGAAGCCAAATTCACCTAACTCTCCACAGCAATCAAATCAAATTGAATCAAATTAAATCAATCAATCACAAACATTTTACTAACTTTACAATAATAGAGATTCGGTTAACAACTGTGCAAGAAAGACCACAAAATGGGGCAAAGCCCACTTAACAATTCTATTGCTTAGCAATGGAAATTTTGAGCTCAATTGTGTTACTTGAACTTTGTACAACTGATGCAGTAACTGCATCAGTTACTGCATCAGTTGTAATAACAACTGCTGCAATAACAATTTTTTCCCACTTACCATAATATATTCCAATCTCCTAATTTAATTTTTTAAAAAAATAGTTTACAATTTGGGAAGGTGCTTTATGAGCTATACCTCCTCATACAAATACAGATTTTTACTAGTCTATTCCTTAATGCAATTTGTAGAATTCCTTGATTTCTAATCTAGTTTATATGATTTGTAAAACTGCAGAATATCCTGGGCTCCTAGACAGGAGGGATTATTTTTTTCAACTTTGTTTCAGTTGGAATTCAGATGGATTTGATTTTGCCTTTCTTGCTATAATGTGGTTCACAATTCATTTTGTTCAGGTCTAAGAGAGATCTAGATTTCAATTAAAAAAGTACAATAATATAAAGCAATTACTTTGTCAAATTTTACAATACATTTCATGATTCATTATGAAAACAAGAGAAAGTTGGAAGAAATGCATGTCTTCACAAGTATTTAAAAATAAATGTCAGTGCTCTGTTAACATTTTATTCCATATATCAAATCTGATGTTTCGTTTATAAGTATTGGCCCGAGGTGAGATGGGCAGATAGATAGATAGATAGATAGATAGATAGATAGATAGATAGATAGATAGATAGATAGATAAAACAGGTAAGTAAGTACAATTCATTGGAATTACAATTAGTGTACTCAGCAGAACCAATGAAGTACCATGGAAACTCACCCAATTAGTTTGGGCTAGTCTCAGCTCAATCATTTTTCAGAAATAGATTGCTGTGGGAGGAAAATTAGGAAGAAAACTTGGAGGATGAAGTAGGTTATAGACTGCCTTAAGGAGAAGGATGGAATACAGGTTTAACAAAAACTAATCTAAATGCCAGTCCCAATTACTGTTATTAAGCAAGGAACTACCTGTAAATTTAACTAACAGACCTTTATGCAAATAATGTATATTTTCCTAAAAACAACTTTTGTCAAGCATTCCTCCTGTCACATACCTTCTTACTTTGTATCTTAAAAATTTAAAGAGAAATAAAATACAATTAAATTTAAAGAAAAGTCCTTGAATAAGTAACATCAGCTGGAATAAGCATGTAGTGGGAGCTTTTCTCTTTTGCACATATGTCTCTAAAGTTAAAGAAAGAGTTCATTCTAAGCAATTAACCATTGTTTAATGGCTCATTAGCTGAATTCATGCAACACTCTAAGCCATTAAATACTAGCATTTACAACTACTACAATGAAAATATGTTAAACTGACACCACCAACCACACTATGGTTCATTGCAGAGTATGAATATGTTCACCCATTTCTTGGAACTTTCCATCTAGAGAATGGAGCTTTCCATCCACAGAGATACTGAGATAAAGCCATCCTCAAGACTAAAAGGAGAAACATATTACATTTGCACTCCATATCTGCTTTGGTCCTAAAATTGTTGCCTCTAGACAAGATGGGCAGCACACAAATCTAATAAATAAATAAAAATTTATCATATCATCCCCCAAAGCTAATTGTAGTTGTTTAAATGCTGATGAGCTGTACCCTCTCTTAAGCCTCCAACATCAACTATGGCATTAATATTTTCATATTCATTTTCTCTATTGAAGGATTTGACTTTCATTTTTATCATATACCGTGTTTCCCCCAAAATAAGACCCTTTCTTATATTTTTTTGAACCCTGAAATAAGCGCTAGGCCTTATTGCCATGCACTCAAAAGCCCGATTGGGCTTATTATCAGGGGATGTCTTATTTTGGGGGAAACAGGGTAGTAATACATAAGAACAAGACTTAAGAAACACCAGGTATACAATTATAGGAATTCCCTTCTACTTAATACTACACGATTTGCAATTTTAAAGGCAAAACTGCAACTATTGTATTCTATGGCGGTCTTACAAATTTAGATATTCAAACGTAACTTTTTACAATATTCCCCATATAAGATGTCTGTCTGTCTGTCTGTCTGTCTGTCTGTCTGTCTGTCTATCTATCTATCTAAAATAGACATCTTCCATCTTATATCCAAGTAACTCTGGGTGGTTTATAGACGCAAACAATCAAATATACAAGAGGGAGGAGCGGACCTGGCGGGTATTACGGAGACCTGGTTGGGCCCGGAGGGTGGCGTCCCTCTGGTTGAAATGTGCCCACCAGGCTTCAGAGCATTCCATCAGCCGAGGGCCCAGGGGAGGGGCGGGGGGGTGGCGGTTATTATTAACGAGGATCTGGATCCGAGGGAGACCACTGTGCCTCAGATAGCCGGATGTGAGTCCCTCCTTGTGAGGTGGGGCCGTGGGGTTCAGATGGGCTTGTTGCTTACGTACCTGGCTCCCTGCCGCGTGGCAACAGCCCTTCCTGAGCTACTCGACGTGATAGCCACGGTGGCAGTAGATACACCCAGGCTTTTAGTCATGGGTGATTTCAACTTGCCATCTGTCGGTGAAACGTCTGAGGTGGCTCGGGAGTTCATGGCTTCCATGACGGCCATGGACCTGACCCAGTTAGTTCATGGCCCTACTCACAGGGGAGGTCACACTCTGGATCTGATTTTTGTCTCTGGCCAGTGGTTGAGTGGTCTTGTTATAGGGGATATAGACATGGAAACCTTGTCATGGACTGACCACTCACTCCTTCGCCTAGATCTTCGAACCGCGACCCCTCGCCGCAGGGAGGCGGACCCAATTAGATGGATCCGCCCCAGGCGCCTGATGGATCCTGATAGGTTCCAGACGGAGCTTGGGCCATTTCCTGAGGATCTAGCACATGACTCGGCCGAGGACCTGGTAGCCGCCTGGGATCGGGCGGCTGGTGGGGCCTTGGACCGAGTTGTGCCTTTGCGGCCTCTGACCCGATGCCGATCCCGGGTGGCTCCTTGGTTTACTGAGGAGCTGAGGGAAATGAAGCGCCGGAAAAGACGCCTGGAGAGCGGTTGGAGGGCCAGTCTCGCTGAATCTGATCGAACACTGGTAAGGTCGCATATTAAGGCCTACCTAGTGGCGATAAAGACGGCAAAGTCTAACTACTTTTCCGCCTCTATTGCGTCATCAGGGAATCGTCCGGCCGCCCTGTTTAGGGTGACCCGCGCCCTGCTCCATCTGGGAGTGCGGGAGGATCCCTTAGAAGGCAGGGCGGAGGATTTCGGACAATACCTGTATGACAAAATCGCTCAGATCCGGGGGGATTTGGACTCTGACTGGGTAGATCAGGGCAGGGTGACGAGGAACAGTCTTGAGAATGTTATCTGGGAGGAGTTTGATGCTGTGACTCCCGATGATGTGGACAGGATTTTGGGGAGACTTAGTGCGGCCACATGTTTACTGGACCCGTGTCCCTCCTGGTTGGTACTGGCTTCCCGGGAGGTTACACGAGGCTGGCTCCAGGGCGTTATTAATGCTTCCTTGAGTGAGGGTCACTTCCCCGCTGCCCTGAAAGAGGCGGTGGTGAGGCCTCTCCTCAAGAAGCCGTCCCTGGATCCAGCAATATTGGCTAACTATCGTCCTGTCTCCAACCTTCGCTTCATTGCGAAGGTTGTTGAGAGTGTGGTCGCGCAACAGTTTCCACAATTCCTGGAGGAAACATCCTATCTGGATCCGTTCCAGTCAGGTTTCAGGTCTGGGCACAGCACGGAAACGGCATTGGTCGCGTTGGTCGATGATCTCTGGAGGGCTCGGGACAGGGGTTATTCCTCTGTTCTGGTCCTATTAGATCTCTCAGCGGCTTTTGATACCATCGACCATGGTATCATGCTGCACCGGCTGGAAGAGTTGGGGGTGGGAGGCACCGTGTTACGGTGGTTCTCCTCCTTTCTCTCCGACCGGTCGCAGTTTGTGTTGGCAGGGGGGCAGAGGTCGACCTCGAGGCCTCTCATTTGTGGAGTGCCGCAGGGATCGGTCCTCTCGCCCCTTCTGTTCAACATTTATGTGAAGCCACTGGGCGAGATCATCCGTGGCTTTGGGGTGAGATACCACCAGTACGCTGATGACACCCAGCTGTACATCTCCACCCCAGGCCACCCCAACGATGCCCTTGAAGTGATGTCCCAGTGCCTGGAGGCTGTGCGGATCTGGATGGGGAGGAACAGGCTCAGGCTCAACCCTTCCAAGACTGAGTGGCTGTGGCTCCCGGCATCCCGATATAGTCAGTTGACTCCATCACTGACTATTGGGGGCGAGTCTTTGGCCCCCACTGAAAGGGCTCGCAATCTGGGAGTCCTCCTGGATAGGCAGCTGTCTTTGGAGGAACATCTGACGGCTGTTACCAGGGGGACCTTTTATCAGGTTCGCCTGATTCGCCAGTTGCGGCCCTTTCTTGATCGGGATTCCCTGTGCACAGTCACTCACGCCCTCGTCACCTCTCGCCTTGACTACTGTAACGCTCTCTACATGGGGCTCCCCTTGAAGAGCACCCGGAGGCTCCAGCTGGTCCAGAATGCAGCAGCGCGGGTAGTGATGGGAGCAACATGGCGCTCCCATGTAACACCACTCCTGCGCGAGCTGCACTGGCTCCCGGTGGTCTTCCGGGTGCGCTTCAAGGTGTTGGTTATCACCTTTAAAGCGCTCCATGGCATAGGGCCTAGCTATCTCCGAGACCGCCTGCTGCTACCGATGACCTCCCATCGACCCGTGCGCTCCCACAGAGAGGGCCTCCTCAGGGTGCCATCAGCCAAACAATGTAGGCTGGTGGCCCCCAGGGGGAGGGCTTTCTCTGTGGGGGCTCCCACCCTCTGGAATCAGTTGCCCACGGAGATAAGAAGAATCCAGGACCTCAATGCCTTCCGTCGTTCCCTGAAAACCTATCTTTTTCAGCAAGCCGGGTTGGCTTAAGAAGAAATTTTTAAAATTTTTAAATCCTTTTAATTAGTCTGCGATTTTAATTTTTTGGGCCAAATTTTATATATATTTTTAAATGTTTTAATATTTGTATTCTATGTTTTTTATCTTGGCTGTACACCGCCCTGAGTCCTCAGGGAGAAGGGCGGTATATAAATTCGAAATTAAATTAAATTAAATTAAATTAAACCATATAAAAGAATATAATTAAAACCAGAGAATAAAAAGCAAAGAATAAAATAAGAACAAAGTTAAAAGACAGAGTGAGAGTCTGATGGCGGATCAAGTACTGTATAGTACTTGACATATATTTTCTGTGTTATTCCTTAAAAAGTATATTCTCATGAATTATAAATTGTTTAATTTACAGGATGAAAATGGAGTAATGAAAATGGAAATATCAGTGGTCGGAAAGAGGTTTTTGATAACCACTGGGACTATTTAAATGGAACTGATTGTTTACTTAGGGGATATAAAGAACTGGGATTAGTGCATTCCTTGAAGGGCAATTTAAGGACTGAATAAATAGTTCCTGAACTGGACAAAAGTTGAACTTTTGAGTGCTCATATGTTAATGAAATCTTGGGTCTGGAATCTTCGTCACACCTATATCAGCAAAGTCCTAGATTATTACGTAAACTTGTACCGAAACACCTGTTACATTGTATCTGGTACAATTCTGCTTGTGATTCAGAGGGTTTACCACTGTGAACATTTATATTGCATTTCCTCACTACTGTATGTTAGATTCCTAAAAACTGGAAATCTATGGTTTCAGTCTGATCCATATCAGGGATTTTTTAATTTTGGCTGTTCACCGCCCCGAGTCCTTCGGGAGAGGGGGCGGTATAAAAATCTAATAAATAAAGAAATAAAGAAATAAAGAAATAAAGAAATAAAGAAATAAATACATACATACATACATACATACATACATACATACATACATACATAAATAAATAAATAAATAAATAAATAAATGCTCCCGGTTTGGACCTGCCCCTCTTCCCCATGCCCAGCTGAGCCGCACGATCATCAGAGGCTTTTTTTAAAATTTTAAAAAGCAGTTTTAACAACCTCATCAGCCACGCCCACAGAACCGATAGTAACAAATTTTACATTTCATCACTGATCCATATATAGTAGAATCTCAACCCTCACTTTTTTCAAGAGTTTGAAACAGATTTATCACAAAGGTCTTCAGCTAATTTAGAACCCTGAGCGAGTGCTGACATTTCCTATTTTGTTTCCCCAAATTTGTTTCTGCCCAAATCAAAAAGGAGTCCCAAATATTCTGGAATAAGTTTGGGTGATAGATAGAACATGGAAGGAGCATTATTATTCTCATAGGAGATGTGGAGGTGGTCCTTAACAACCACTTGTTCAACAATCTTTTGAACTTGTGACGGCACTGAATTAGCAGTTATGACTGGAGCGTGTATTTCAATGTGCAATTATGACCTTCCCTGCCAGCTTCCCTTATAGTCAATAGGGAAGCTGCAAGAAATCAGAAGCTCCGATCATGTGAAGTACTTTTTTTTTTTTTTTAATTTGATTTATATGCCGCCCTTCTCCGGAGACTCAGGGCGGCTTACAATGCGTTAAGCAATAGCCTTCATTCTTTTGTATATTTTATACAAAGTCAGCTTATTGCCCCCACAAACTGGGTCCTCATTTCACCTACCTTAGAAAGGATGGAAGGCTGAGTCAACCTTGAGCCTTGGAGAGATTCGAACCAGCAGTAAATTGCAGGCAGCTGTGTTAATAACAGGGTGCTTAGACCACTGTACCAGCAAGACTCTTGTTTAAAGACCTGCATGGCCCTCATTTAACAATGTCGACTGAACTGCCATTGCTAAATGATGCAGTCACAAGGTTTTTCAATTTATGATTGCATCACTTAACAGAATTTTCAGTCCCAATTAATCCCAAAGGCACTAGTTGAAGAGGCAATTGAACTTTCTGGTTTTTCTTTGAAGAAGTTTCACTTCTCATCCAAGAAGCTTCTTCAGCTCTGAGAGCTGAGAGCTGAAGAAGATTTTGGATGAGAAACGAAACGTTTTCAGAGAAAAACCAGAAAGTCTAGTTGCCTCTTCAAAAAGCACGTTTGGGACAACCATGACCCAGATGACTGAGAGTCTCCATAGACATTCAGTCCCAATAAGAGTAACTGTAATCCACTGAAAGAATAGCATTTGTAACTATAATGCTATTTGTTATTAAATCTAATTAAATTATAATTAACATTCAATTTGCAAAATATATAGGTTGTAGCATTGCTTATGTTCCTTTTATATATATTTGTGGGAGAAGAGGACTTTTGAGACTATTCAGTTTTTCTTGATCTCTATAGTTGCCATCATTTTTTATATTAGGTTATATTATAATTACTAAACCAATTCTTTTCTTTTTTAAAAGATTAGAGGATCTTAAATCAGGGATTTTAAATTTATTTCTTCATATTTATGTAGCTACCCATCTCACAAAATGTAACTCTGGATGGTGTACAAAAAAAAAAAAAAAAAAAACCCAGACCATAAAATAAACAATGTTAAAAACTTTCCAAAATTAAAAAAGCCATCAATGTTATTATTAAAAGACTAGGAGAGAGGATTCAGTGTTATAGAAATGTAGTCACTTCATTAGCACATATGATATAGGTAGTCCTCAAATTACGACCAAAATTGAGCCTCGAATTACAGTCAAAGTCATGTTGGTTGTTGTCAGCATGTGACTGATCTGATTTTATGACCCTTTTTTGTGGTAATCATTAAGCGAATCATCATGGTTAAATAATGATGTATCTTGATTAGGTAGATAATAACCGAACAAGTCAAATGTAGCTAATAAAAATCACAAAGTATTTTGAATGTCAAAAAGTTTGATTAGTCACTTACCATATCTGTAGCTTTATCTTCTTTCCTTGCAATTCAACTGTTTTGATCTTGAAATCTATCCCTACAAAGTAAAGTAAAACAAGTAAATCAACAAAGCAGCATGAAAACATCCACAAAAAGAATGCACACAAATAAAGTATATCTGAGAAGTATAAATATAAATATCCCATCAAATAACCTTATAGAAAAGATTTTGATTTTTTTCCCTGCCACAGGAAGACTGTATTTGGGCTGCTCCTTTATGCATTTCATTATAGTTACTTTTTTGTTATTCATGTTTTTAATCCCAAGAGTGCACTCAGATTTATAAGCTTCTGACAGTCAATTGTAATTAGGACATTATGTAAGCTAGGAAAATAAAATAAAAATTAAAAAGCATCTGATTATATTTATACCTATATACCTATATACTTTAGGTACCAAGACATTCCAGCTTCAACTTTGTAAGAAATTACATGTAATACTTGTTCTATAGAGTCCCCACCCCCATAAAAGAAAAAAATATTTCCGAAAGCTAGTTTAAGGTTTTCGGGACAATACATGTATGTGGAATATATTTTGTGATTTTTTCCAGTTCTTTTTCTTCAACCCTGGCATCTCCTGGTACGACGATATCAATAAATTGTACGCTTCAGTTTTTGACAACTGTGATATCTGGCATGCTGTGTTCCAAATATTCGAAAGTCCCACAAGATCTTCACCTTCTCATTTTTGACAACTTTTTCCACTTACATTCCCATGACTTTTCAGATACAGGTAAATTGTATTTTTATATAATAACCAGTGAGTTAATTCAGCAATTTGGTCATGTCTAGCTTTGTAATCTGTTTGTGCAATTATATTATTATTATTATAAACTTTTATTCATTAAACATGAAACTCAAGTCAACTGAACATTTAAAAATGTATCACAAATATTATTGACTGGCGCTGATGGTTGATACGGGTTGCTGCCAGCATCCTAGGTATTGACCAAGTACTTTCTTAAGATGTATGATGTTCGGAGTAGCACAGTTTTTTGCAGTTCTGCTGATGTTATTGCAGGAAGCTGCAATTTATTGATATATTTGGTAAAATTCTTGGACATGGTACCAAGTACCCCGATGACAATGGGTATCACTGTTACACGTTTCATCCATAAGTATCTGGCATGTTGTGTTCCAAATGACAATCCGTCTGTATTCGAAAGTCCCACAAGATCTTCACCTTCTCATGACTTTTTGGATACAGGTAAGTCATATTTTTTTACATAATGACCAGTGGATTAATTTAGCAACTCAGTCATGTCTAGCTTTGTAATCAGTTTGTGTGATTTTGCTGCATCCACGTATTAAATGTGAAATAGTTTCAACTTTGTCATTGCAAAGTCAGCAGTTTGGATTGTCAGTGGATTTTTGTATCTTCGCTTTCATGGCATTAGTTTGTAGTGCTTGTTCTTGAGCAGCAAGTATTAAACCATCCTTTTCTTTCTTGATGTTCCCATCTTAAGCCATGCCCATGTCAAGTTGTTATCACATTTTCCTTCAATGTTTTTCAAGTGCTGTCCATGTAAAGCTTTGGTTTTCCATCCATTTAATCTGACATCCAGCTGTTTTTCCTTATATTCTGCCTTTGTTTCTGTTGTTTTTATAATGTTCTCTGTTTTCACAGCCTGTAGCAATTTTTCTGTACTTTGATTCACATAGTCATTCAAACTTCCCCTTTCTTCTTCTACAGTTTGGTGGATTTGCAATAGCCCTCTGTTCCCTGTTCTTCTCAGCAGGTACAACCTGTCGATGTCATTTTGTGGATGTAAAGCGTGGTACATATTCAAAAGTTTGCGCGTTTTCCGGTCCAGGTTTTCCAGTTCAGCCAAAATCCAGTTGATGATTCCAGCTGAGTAGCATATCACTGGAACTTCCCATGTATTAATGGCTTTAATTATGTTTCTAGCATTCAGCCTTGATTTTAATATTTTGCAGACACTCCTGATGTATTCCTTTTGCATTGACTCTTCGACTTTTCCATTTAAGATGTTATCTGCTTCCAATATGCCTAGGTATTTGTAACCGTCATCCTTTGCTAATGCTTTCACTATACTTCCATTTCCCAGTTCTATTCCTTCTATTTTTCCCACTTTTCCTCACTGCATGGAAAATATAGCACATTTTTCAAGTCCAAAGTTCATTTTGATGTCGCTGCTGAACAGTTGAACTGTATTTAGTATTGATTTAAGCTCAATAGGGCTTTTCGCATACATTTTTAAGTCATCCATGTATGGTAGATGATTTATCTTGCCATATTTGCTTGACATTTAGTATCCCAGTTTTGTGTTTCATAAGATTATTGTCAGTGGAATTAATGCAATGTTGAACAGTAGTGGTGAAAGTGAGTCCCCCTGAAAGACTCCTCGTCTGATGTTGACTTCACCAATGTTCTCCCCATTTTTGTTGTTAGAACTGTTTTCCATTTTTGTATATTTGCTTTAAAAAATGTACAACTATTTTTGCTGATTCCAAAGTTTTCCAGACAGGCATTAATCCAGCTGTGGGGTAGTGAGTCTATTATTATTATTATTATTTACTTTATTCATTAAACATGAAACTCAATCAACTGAACATTCAAAAATGCATCACAAATACCATTGACTGGTGCTAATGGTTGATACGGGTTGCTGCCAGCATCCTAGGTATCAACCAAGTATCTTCTTAAGATGTACGATGTTCCAAGTAGCGCAGTTTTTTGCAGTTCCGCTGGTGTTATTGCAGGAAGCTGCAATTGGTTTTTTTATCATTATATTTTTATAATATAATCAGCCAGATGTTCAGAGTGGGTTTAGCATTTTTGTGTACCTATCAAGTTCTTATCAAGGACCTGGGATAGGCAGATTTGAATGTTTGATGGTGTTACAGATACCATCGCAAGATGGAAGCTGTTCCAAGTAAAGCTGCCTTCTGCAACTGACTGATGGCAAATTTGTCGATGCCAATGGTTTGTAAGCGGTGCTCCACTTGTTTTGGAATTGCACCCAAGGCGCCTATTACTAGTGGTACTACCTTTGCTTGCCTTTGCCACAGTCGTTCTATTTCTATTTGTAGGTCTTTGTATTTTGTTATCTTCTCCAATTCTTTCTCTTCTATTCTGCTGTCTCCAGGCACTGCCACATCCACTATCCAGACTCTTTTTTCTTTCTCATTGACAATTGTTAAGTCTGGGGAGTTATGTGGCAGATGCCTGTTTGTTTGAATTCTAAAGTCCCAGAGCAATTTAACTTCATTTTCTATGACTTTCTCTATTTTACTACTACTAGTGTTTCCCTGAAAATAAGACAGGATCTTATTTTCTTTTGAACCCCGAAATAAGGGCTTGGCCTTATTATCGGGGTGTGTGTGGTTTCTTATTATTTTGGGGGTGGAGGAGGCAGCAAGCATGGGACTGGATGTCCTGCCGCCGCCTCCCCTCCCTGTTCTTTGTGCTGGACTCTGCAAGGCTTGTTGTGCCATTGCACACACCAACTACAACACCGTCGCGAGCCTCATCATACTGGCACAGCTGGCATCCTTCCACTCGTGGCTGCGCCGGTATGTCGAACCTCGCGGCTGTGCTGCCATTCGTGTGTGCAACGGCACAAGCCTTGCAAAGTCCTGTTTCACGAGGTGGCACTGGCAGTGCGATGAGTTTCACAAAGACTCATTTTTGACAGGTGGGGCAGGGGAGAAGCGAGATGTGTGGAGCGAGATGTGGTTTCCCTTGCCATCTCTTCTCCCCCCCTCATCAAGGCATGGCAGGGCTCCTGCCCCTTGCTTAGCCACCCGCCCCCTTTAGGGATGCAATTTGGGTGTGGCAGGTGGAGCGGGCGAGAAGCGGGATGCACATCTCGCCTTTCAAGCTCCATGGCATTCCTTGCTGTTGTGTCCAGGGAAACACATTGTAAAAAAAACCCCTCCTCACGAGTTCAATCAAACTTCTCGCCAAATTACCATTACTGGTTCGCGTAAACCGGTGCAAACCAGTAGAAACCCACCAGTCTGGAATGCACCCTCTCCCTATGACATTCCATTGTAAGTGTTCTTATTTTAAAGTGCATTATATTTTCAAAACAAACTGTGGAGTAGGGAGGAGGGAATGAAAAGTGATCAAGTAATTTTAATTGATGTTTATATTATTGTCTAATATTTCTTTCTACAGAACTGATTTTTCCCTAGGCTAAAAATGCCTCTTAAGAATTCCCTATATATTTCATCAACATATTCTTTTACCATGTAGCAGAAATTAAATATCACAGTCACTGGATTTGAAAAAACATAATAATTTACACTGATTGAACCCAGCTCCAATATTATTAATTTTTTTAAAAAATATGTTCATACTGATTTGCAAGCATTGAATGCATGTAAAAATATAAATGGTTATATTCACTAGAGGAAAAAGAATTTGTCTGCTACATATATCTCATAGCCAAATTGTGAGATTCTGAATTGTTTGAGGGGCTGGGAAAGATTAAGTGTAGAAATCAGGCCATTTTTTTTCTCCTCAATGTCTGCTGCTCTTATTTCCATGTTATTTTGTAACAAAAATAAAAATTACAATAAAACAAGCCATTTCACACTAAATTTTAATGGTATGATTTAAGGTGCTAGCTAGGCCAAATACCTAGCCAAATTTGGGAACTACCCATTCATGACTTATATTAATATGAGATTATTAGTTATCTTAAAAAGGTAAAGGTGAAGGATCCCCTCGCACATACGTGCTAGTCATTCCCGACTCTAGGGGGCAGTGCTCATCTCTGTTTCAAAGATGAAGAGCCAGCACCATCCAAAGATGTCTCCATGGTCATGTGGCCGGCATGACTAAATGCCAAAGGCACACGGAACACTGTTACCTTCCCACCAAAGGTGGTCCCTATTTTTCTACTTGCATTTTTTACGTGCTTTCGAACTGCTAGGTTGGCAGAAGCTGGGACAAGTAACGGGAGCTCACCCCGTTATGCGGCACTAGGGATTTGAACTGCTGAACTGCCGACCTGTCGATTGACAAGCTCAGCATTTTAGCCACTGAGATTATTTTAGGCTAAGCCAAACTGTTAAAACCAAAATGGTTTTGCTATTTTGGAAAGATCATGATTTTATTTTGTGAATTATTTTCAAATTGAAACTGAAAGTCTGATCTGACAGTATTAGGAAAAAAATCTGAAAATGGGAAGTATCAACTATGCCTGTGCCATTTTAATTTGGGGGAGTATTAAATTTAGGCTTGATACAAAACTAGTTCAAAACAATGGAACAGGTTTTGACTGGAAATTAACTTTGAGATTAATATGCAACACCTTTTTGTAATATCCAAGATGATATATCAGAGTCATGAATCCCCAAATGTGATTTCCAGTGAAAACCTGGTCTATGCAAGAAATGCAGATATCTTTATTTCAATCAACAAACATTCATATTTCAAAATAAATTAAATGACTTATTATAGATATAATTGCCTAGAATTCTGACTGTTTTGCAAAGTAACATGAAGTGACAATTATCAAGAGTCATCAAGTAAAATAAGGAAAAAGAGTGGGGGAAGTACAAAATGGGAGAAAATCAAATGTTAATTTTAGGTTTCATTTTACCTAAGGACTTTGAAAAATTCCCCACTATTTTTAATAAGCAGACTTTATTTTTATATCTGATGGAAAAAACAGCAGCAATATGAGATTCAGAGAGTTAACCCTACTGCACCAATATAGAGTCAGAATAAATAGGAAAAGGCATAGTAGTTATCCATGTTTGAAGGAAGAATACAAAACCTAGGCTGATTAAACACCAAACAGCATCCTGAGATGGAAATTAACGAGAAACATTCTTTAATAGTGAGTTTAGTTAAAAGACTGAGTATGAGTTGACAGTTTTAAAAAGAGACAAATTTATACTTGTTGCACATTTTAATTGTTATTTTGCCTCTTAAAAAATAAGTTTCCTCATTTATGCTTAGTTTGGAAATCCTAAATCAGAAATTAAATTGCTACATCAAGATCTTGCAACAAGCCAAGATAATCTTCATCTCTAATCAGAAAATTACCAACATTTGAAGTCTGCTGACAAACTCAATAAATTTGAGTTGAGCAATAAAATACTGCCACTCAACAGACTAAGTAACAACCATAATATGGTTTGTTTTTGGTTTCTGTTATATCACACAGCAGTCCTAACCATAATAGCCTGGCTTCAGACATAACATGGAGAATGGATTGTGTAGCCCACTTCGGATCTTAGATATCAGTATATAATGTCAGTAAAGCAGCTAACATTTCCCATTGCTCTGTACATGGTCAAAAGATAAGAAAATTCTAGACCCGAGGTCTTCAAACTTGGCAGCTTTAAGACTTGTGGACTTCAACTCCCAGAATTCTCCAGCCAGCTATACAGTCTGTTATAGACTGTAGATCAGGGGTGAAATGCTCCCAGTTCGGACTGGATCGCTGGATCCGGTAATAATGGAGGCGGGTGGTTCGGAGAACCGGTAACAAAAATCCCTGCCCCCCCTCCCCCCATGCCCAGCTGAGCCACACAATCATCAGAGGCTTTTTTTTAACTTTAAAAATGCTTTTAAAGGTTAAAAAAAAAAAGCCTCTGATGATCGCGCGGCTCATCTGGGATCCTCAAAGGTTTTTTAAAAGAAAAAAACCCTTTTTTTCTTTTAAATGCCTCTGATGATCCAAGCTGAGTTGCCTGATTGGCAGAGACTTTTTTTCTTTTAAATGCCTCTAACGATCAGGTAAGTCATCTTGGATCTTCAGAGGCATTTAAAAGAAAAAAAGGGTTTTTTTCTTTTAAATGCCTCTGACAATCCAAGCTGAGTTGCTTGATCGGCAGATGTATTTAAAAGAAAAAAAGTCTCTGCTGATCAGGCAACTCAGCTGGGATCCTCAGAGCCTTTTGAAAGCTTTTTTACAACCTCTTCGCTGAAGAGGTTGTAGAAAAAAGTTTTAAAAGTAAAAAAAAATTGGCCACTCCCACCGTCACATTAACCCCCCCAAGCCACACCCACAGAACCAGTAGTAACAAATTTTAGATTTCACCACTGCTGTAGATTTACATTCTAATAGACACAACAGAAAAATTATGAATGAAGTGCCAGAATCAATTCCTAGAGCATTACTAGAGGAAGATTCGGAGTGTGTCTGATCAAACATGAGGACAAGCCCACACAAGTAAGTCTTCAGGTTACAACTACCCCTTCAGCGATTCAACGAAGGTACTGTGTTTCCCTGAAAATAAGACCCTGTCTTATATTTTTTTGAACCTCGAAATAAGCGCTTGGCCTTATTTTCGGGGAGGTCTTATTATTTTGGGGTGGGTGGAGCAAGATGGGGCTCCTCTTGCCATCTTACCTGATTTCCAGCTCTGCATTTAAATATTTTCAGGTAGGGCTTATTTTTGGGGGGAGGCTTATTTCAGTGCATACGCTCAAAAGCCCGATTTGGCTTATTATCAGGCAGGGTGGATTTGATTTAAAACGAGTTGATTTAAATCACAATTTAAATCATGATTTAAATCACTAGTAAAAAGGCTTGATTTAAACCAACTCGATTTAAATCATAATTTTTAAAGAGCAACTGTCATCTCTGCTACTCCTTTGACCCACTGTTGACTCACCGATAGTCCCAGTGTTGCAGAATATACAGCCTCATGCTACATAACTAAGCTCCATTTCATGCTGAATAAACTAAATTATTTATGTATCTTAAATAGAAAACTATCTTACGATAGATTTTTACCCCAAGTTTTTTATTAAAATAAATTCGATAAAAATAAAAAAAACCCGATTTAAATAAAAAAAATCCGATTTAAATCAAAAAAATCTGATTTTTTTTTATTTTTTTTAAAAAATCATTGATTTTTATCCACCCTGTTATCGGGGGATGTCTTATTTTCAGGGAAACTGGGTACTGAATGAGGGAGCCTCATGACTGGTCCTCAAAGTTGCATCCATTGCAACATTTCTGCAATCACATAGTCAATTTGGTTGCTTAGTAACCAGCTTGTATTTTATGATGGTTGCAATATACCGTGCGATTCCCAATGTTCCCTGCCAGCTTCCCACAATCAAAGTAAATGGGGAAGCTGGCAGATGGGTGCAAATTGCACCCACCGCCTTTTCACTCACCCACCTGCCCTGTACTCCATTGTGCCTACTTATGATACTCGCCTGCAGGTGTCCCCCACTGGCTTGTTTGCCAGGGACTTCCACTTTTTCCCATATGAATTCATGTAAGATCCTTGCTTAATGGATGCAGTGATGTGGTCCTAAGGTTATAACAGCATGCATCAAATATAAACATATTATGACAATACTTCACCGTCTACACTAGCTGCCTGTTCATTTCCAGACTGGTTAGGACCAGGTTACCTGAAGGAATTCCTCATATATATATATATATAAACTGTGATGGGTGCTCACTTTAGTGTTATTTTTGCACCATGTGAAGACCTTCCATTTTCCCAGCTTTAAAACTAGTTTCTATTAAAAAAAAAAAAAGATATTGTTTGAGTCACTGCCTTGCTCCTGTATAGTCTGTATGGTATTTTCTTTCTACATTTTATTTGATATTATTGATATGGCTTATTTAAATTGAATTAATTTCTCTCATTATAAACTGTCCAGGAAGTTTCAGTAAATGCCTAGCTTAAAATTGTTAACATATATTTGTTTGTATGCACTCTCACAAACTGATACAATCCATAGTACTTTTTGCTAAAAGGATGCTTTAACTTTTGTTAAACATCTTTGATGCAGGTTTTTTTTTGTTTTTTTGTTTTTTTGCATTTCAATGGTCCATCCAGGCAGAGAAGGATTTTTTTCCTTGCTCATTCTACCAAGGATAAACCAGTAATATTTTGGCAGACAGCCTAGAAGAATGAAAAATCTGCAGATGAACCTTTAAACAGGGGAGTGTGGAAGAAGTGTTCATGTTTCTGGAGGTCTGCAAAATCATATTTAGGCTTATTCAATGCAAATTTGAAGGTTGATTTTAAAACTTTTTAAAACTAACTCATTCATGGACTGACAAATTAATATTTTCAGCAGCTCTTTACTGTTATCTAGTGATTAGCAATAGCAATTAGCGATTGCACTTAGACTTATATACCTTTACAGCACACTCTGGGCAATTTACAATGTCAGCATATAGCCCCCAACAATTTCCTTTGAAGCTGTTTCACTTCTTATCCAAGAAGCTTCTTCAGATCTGGCTGCTGGTGGGGAAAAAGCACATTTGGGGCAACCATGATCTGAATGACTGAGAAACTCCATAGACATCTTGGAGCTATAATAATCATAAGCTCTAAAGTGCAAATTACACTGTTATATTTTCATACAGTATTACTCATTCATTAATCATTAAGTTGTTATTTGGCATCATGTGTGAAACAAATTATGAGAATTCTTAAATTACAATTCACTGGTTAGTGTTAACAAATCAGGTAATTTATTCAATAAAGTTGATTAAAAAATATCAGAGCATACTGGAATATATGAAATCAGCCACTATATTCAATAGATGCCATGGCTCTTCAAAAATACTGTACTTTTCTCTATTCATCCACTAATCATGAACACAATAGATTCTCATTTACATAATTTTCTTCAATTCTTCACATTCTACTGAATGTCAGATTAGATATTTCCAAACGAAGATTGCCTCTGTTTCAACTCCCGCTCAATTTCTGCTCTTTTGACTGCTTTGCATTCTACCGCCATCCACCTGAGATGCCTCCAGTTGAACATCCCTGCTTTTTTCCTGCTACTGCTGACAAAGTGTGCCAGCTCAGGCTGATGCTAGCCCTTCAAAAGGCCAAAAGGGCAGAGATGGGGGAGGGAAGTGCCGGGGCAGAGGGGGGAGAGAAGATAGGAGGATAAGGGGAGTTGAAGCAGAAGCTATGGTCATAAATTTGGGTGGCCTGCCAATCACCCAAATTTTGATTATGTGATTGCAAGTGTATTACAACCGACGTAACCTCGAGAACTGGCCGTAACTACAATTTGTTTAGTGCCATCATGACTTTGAACAATTGCTGAATAAATGATTTTTAAGCAAAGACTACTTGTATAGGATTGTTCTTTTGCCTCATCTCCTTGCTAGATTCGCAAATCTTGCTAAATTCAAGTAGACTACTTTTTTTCCTCTGGAGATGCTCTTTTATTTTGAACTTTGAGGGAAGAATGCGATATAATTGATGATATGGTACTTCCAGAGGGGGTAGACATTTCCCATATTTATTAATTAAAAAGCAGGAAGTATCTCATTGTCAAAATGTTATCTTGCCATTAAATTCTAGCAGAATGATCTGGGCACAGCAGCCTTCACAGCAAACAGTGATATCATCACGCATACACCATGATTATGTACTCTCATCTCAACAGTGGATGTAAGTATGTAACTTGTGGCATTTATGTGATGACATTACATGAATCTTTCATCATTGCCTTCCACCCAGACAACAATGTCTAGGCATGCTCTACAGATTGCAAATGTGGGACATGAGATCTATAAACTTCTTGCCTCATTCTAACATATAATATTGTTTGATTTTACTTACCACACAATATATGGACCCAACCAGTGTGGTTTATTTGATAAATTATGGTCAGAACGCTTTGTGAACTCAGTTATTGATCTGCTATACCTGAAAGGGTTTGCATAAGCATATTTTCCTTATTTGACTTTAACCAAGACCATATTTGATCCAAAAATAAAACAAAACTTTAAAACTTGTGGTTATCAAGCATATTGGTTCAGGAAAACACTAACAAAGGTGATTCAGAATGAGTTTTTTATTTATTTATTTATTTATATGCCGCCCTTCTCCGGAGACTCAGGGCGGCTTACAATGTGCTCAGCAATAGCCTTCATCCTTTTGTATATTTATACAAAGTCAGCTTTGTATAAATTCCAGCATACAGTATTCCAGATCTACATATTCTCCTCACTGCTCCTTCTTTTCATGAGAGTGAAAATCACGACTTTAGACAAACCATTTCTGTACTACCTTCAAACTTAATAGAGTAATGATTTATTAAAAAACAAAACAAAAAAACCAAATGAATTTAGACTATGGTCATTTCAAATTAATACTAAGTGACTAATAAGAAATGAATAAAATGCTATCAGGAAAACAACCATTCAGATTTAGCAGATGTAAATACATACAATCTTTTCCATATAGCTAATGCTACAAATCTAGTGCTACAAATCCCACCAGCTTACTGGTACTTAGCTTGAAGAAATTCTACTAACAGAATAGTCATTTGCAGTCAACCCCTTTGCTAATCAAGGCAACAGATACTGCTTCTTCACAATTTTATTTATTTATAAAATTTATTGGCTGCCCATCTTACCACAGCGCAACTCTGGGTGGATTGTGCTAACATCCAATTTATCACAACTCTCAGCCTAGTTTTCTTGATAAATGTAGGTGGGGAAGGGATTGTCTCAAAATTGTTAAGTGCAATACTTAATAGTATTTGCAAAGGGTTATTTACCTACAATATCTAAAATAAAGCTCCAGTCATATACACTAACTACACTGTATTAGTAATGAGAAAAATCCCTGGTAGCTAAACCCAACAAGCCAGTTTATATCATAATTAAAATAACTGTTGAATAGCAGGCCATTTACATTATAAACATATAACACAACTCTTATTAGTTGTCATAGGAAAGCATTAAGTAAATTATGTAAAATAAACCTCCATACCCAAACCTTCCAGAAGTGTACCTATCATAACTCAAAATACATGGGTTGAAAATAACTTCTCTGGACTCCAATATAAAAGGTGTTATTTGATAATATAGTACAAAAGGGGAATCCTTGATTATGTACAATTTTGCTTTTGAAGTCCAACTTTCTGCTCTATCAGGGAACCTATGATGACTTGGATATTTTAGCACTGGAAGGTATTTATAGCAATCCTAGCTAGGATACAGAAACCATCTCCCTCCTCTCAGCATTTACTTTTCAAACAGGAGCAGGACCACAACTAAAAATAACACTGTCCCAAATCATTGGCAAGCTAAATGATGTGACAGAAACGTAATTTTGAAGATCCAATGTCACCCTGAAGTAAACTGTCAACCATTGTATCAAATTAATACATCTGAAAGATGTATTGAGAACTACAGCACTCCTAAAATTTCCCCAACTAAAACATTAGGAGACTGTTAAAACTTGCTAAAGGGCTTTCAAACATAGTAAAGTCCTAAAGTATCTGGGAATAAGAACAAAAAAGTATACTAATTAAGATCAGAATGAAAGATGATAAATGCTGATAATGGGTCATGATTTACTATACAGGCCCAGCTAGAGCTGGGGCAGAATGCAGCAATGTGCACAGTTCTGGGGGTCCCTAGGATGGCACATATAACAGTGCTGTTGCTTCCAAGTCCAATTCAAGGTGCTAGGTATTACCTTTAAAGTTCTTTATGGCATGGGTCCAGGGTATCTGAGGAGCTAACTCACCTCAAAGGGATTAATGCACTGCACTTGTGACAGTGGAAAAGGCCTATTACAAACCCTAAGAATTTCGGTGGGTGGAGTCAAGGCCTTTTCTGCTGTGGCCCCAACCCTGTGGAACACTTGATCAATGGCGGTGAGAAGTGCACCCACTCTTTTGGCCTTCTGGAAGGGCATTAAAACTTGGCATTGTTGGTTTGCTTGAGGCACCAAAGGGGCTGCTCATTGCTGGAGGTGGTTGACGACCTCATCTTCGTAACGTCCATCCCTTGGTTCCTGTTTTTTATAATTTTAATCTTTTTAATTTGCATAGTTTTACAATTTTAAGTGTTTTCTATTTTTCTTTTTGTGGTCTGTAAGACACCTAGAGTTGCTTTACTGGGGAGATAATGAGATATAATTTAATAAATTATATAAGGAGCCTGAGTGGCGTAGGAGGCTAATGCCTCCTAAGGCAGCATTTAACATCCAGCTGCCTGCAATTACTGGGAGTTCAATTCTCACCAGGCTCAAGGTCGACTCAGCCTTCCATCCTTTCTAAGGTGGGTAAAATGAGGACCCGGTTTGTGGGGGCAATAAGATGACTTTGTATAAAATATACAAAAGTATGAAGGCTATTGCTTAACGCATTGTAAGCCGCCCTGAGTCTCCGGAGAAGGGCGGCATATAAAAATAAATAAATAAAAATAAATAAATAAATAAAATAAATAAGCTGACAAATACCCAAAACTAGACTGGAACTTTTATTAAATGATGTTTAACAAGACAGTAAAGGCAGGTGGGAGATTCCCTGTGTTAATAATAAGAGTTTGTATTTATTTATTAAATATATAAGAGCATTCAATTCAATAGCTTTGGACAAAATACAATCAACATAATTTAAAAAGATACTGGTAAAAAAACTACAGACATTCTGAAGAAGCAAAAAATATTCTAAAACATCACAGCACATAGGATCTGCCAGTCAGTCTAACGTAAGGCCTGTGGGAAAAAGTTTCAAGGGCCCTTTTAAACACATTCAGGTAGAGGTTAGACCAGGGTTACTGGTCAGTATCGATATCCCCAGGTCGATGAGACTATCCAAAAAGTCAATAGATGTCTGGGGATCAGAAAGTGGTTGATAAATAATAGATGGTTGATGGGGTTCAATTAATCTGTGAGATCTCTGTAAAGTTGCACACCAGTTCCTAGTCCTGAAGATGAGGTGGTTAGAAGCAACACAATTTTGATTGGTCAGTCAGCAGTGGAAACAGCCTTGAGTTGTCCCTGTTATGTTGTTTTAGGATTGATGAACAATCTGAAACTTCACTGAGTTAATGATCTGAAGAATTTGGGGACTCCTGTGCTAGACAAAGGAAATACTAAAGAGCAGAGGCTGTTATAAAGAACACACATTATAGATCCTTAGCATGACACTACAAGTACAAGACTGGAATTTCCATCCCTAAGTGATGTAGTCACAAAGCACAATGTTAGGTGACTGCATCGCTTAGTGACAGCAATTCCTGCAGTACATTTTGCCATTGTTAAGAGAAGATGATGGGTTGTTAAGTAAACAGTTTGCAACATCCTGCTGGCTTCCAACAACCAAAGTCAGTCGGAAGATTGGCAGGAAATTTTAAATCCCAGGTGGCTCACAAGCGAGCCTGAAGGCAGGTAAATGGCTGATGCCAGGAGGGAAAAGATGCACAAGTATCAGAAAAGGTGTGGCATAAGTATGGCAGGAGTTGGGATAATTGCTGCCAGATGAGAGAGGAACATTTATTTATTTATTTGATTTATATGCCGCCCTTTTCCGGAGACTCAGGGTGGCTTACAATGCATTAAGCAATAGCCTTCACACTTTTGTATATACCTGCTTAGTAGGGCTTTCGCCCCCCCCCAAGCGGTGTTCTTTTTTATACAAAGTCATCTTATTGCCCCCACAAACCGGGTCTTCATTTTACCTACCTCAAAAGGATGGAAGGCTGAGTCAACCTTGAGCCTGGTGAGATTTGAACTTGCAGTAATTGCAGGCAGCTGGTGTTACTTAACAGTGCTTTAGTCTGCTGCGCCACCAAGGCTCTATTAGGGTGCATGAGTGGTGGGGAGACACAGTGTGAATACAGTGGGGTTTGGGGTGGCAGCTGTCATGTGGGGGAAGATGTGCAAATGGCCAGGGAGGTCTGACGCAAGCACAGTGAGGCCTGAGGAGTGTGCACAAACAGGGGAGACTTAACCGAGCAGCTTGTGACCTTCCCTGCTAGCTTCTCTATTGACTTTGCTTGTGTGAAGCCAGCAAGGAAGGTTGCAAATCATAATCCTGTGTTCACAGGACACTACAATGTTGCAAGTACAAGCTGGTTGGCAAGCATCAAAATCACTAACACAAGAACTTTGCAACAGATGGAAGTTTGAGAACCAGCTGCAGTCACCACTCTTTCAGTGCCAGCATAACTTTAGACGGTCACTGAATGAGTGGTCATTAATTGAGGACTATCTGTATCATGCTGCAAAAGTCAGAGATGGAATGTTTTTAAACAACTATTCCAATGTTAGTAAATAAACCTGATATTATTAACCTTTATGCCAAGGGTGTCAAACTCGATTCCATTGAGGGCCGCATCAGGGTTGTGTTTGACCTTGGGAGGGCCAGGTGTGGGGAGCGTGGCTAGGGGGCATGGCCAGCTCGACATCGCTCATGTTGGAGGTGCCTGTGGTGGCCCGTGTACTCTGCCAGCAAAAGCGGGTCCCCGAGCTCTGTTTTCGCCTGTGACAGCCTCCTGCTCTGCCAGCGAATATGGAGCTTGTGAGTGGAAATGGAGCTCCGTTTTTGTTGGCAGAGGCACTGCGGGCCAGTCTTTTGCTGTTTCCAGGGCAGCCCCATGGGCCAGATCTAAGCATTCCACGGGCTGCATCCGGCCCACAGGCCTTGAGTTTGAGACCCCTGCTTTATGCCATCGAAAGAAAAGGCATAAAACTTCTATTTTTAATGAACAAGAGGGAATACTATGCAACTGATAACCACATACAGATAGATCTTGACTTATGACTATAATTGAGCCCTTACGATTGTAAGTTGTCCCAGTCATTAAGTGGGTCACTATGTGACCATGCCTGTTTTTACTATGTTTTTTGTGGCAGTCACAATGAACCCGTTTTAGGAAAAGAGTGTTTCAAATGAATTTGCTTAATGACTGATTCACTATAAAAATGGTTAAAAAAAATAAATCAGGTGCTTGATGTACAATGGCAATAATTTACGATTAAAATTCCAGTCTGAATTGTGGTTTTAAGTCAAGGACTACCTATAAGTAGTAAATTTAAATTTTAAACTAGAAAGATAAATATTAGAGGTTACATTTAATGTCTAAAACAATCAAGTTCTGTCTGTATAGCAGAAATCAGTTGTAAAATATCTATGTTAACTCTAAAAAACAAACTGCCAACTTTTATGCATCTCATTAAGGAATTTTTTTTTTCCAGTGAAAGCTTTTGGTAATAAATCTATTAGATCAAAAGCCACTACATATTACATTATTTAAATTTACATCTAAATTAACAGAAACATGCATATTATAATCAAGATGCAATTACCTTCAGTAATTGAAGTAATTTTACATATCAGTGTATATAATACGTGGATTGACTCTAAAATGGCTTCTCCTTAGAACTTTGAAAAACATCCTAAACCTATAGATTTTCTTACAGAACAAACAATTCCATTCAAACTTGAGGAAATTAACATTAACTTCTGCCACTAATAAAAGTAAAGTCTTTCCTCAGTCAACTCTTGCAGAAAAGAAATCTATCTCAATGAAAATTATATATGAGTCACTAATAAATATGGTTATTTGCCATTCTACATACTGTTTTTCAATGTTAATGTCTAGCCGTGAACTTAAGTGAGAATAGCTAAGATGATGCTCCAGGAGTATTTATAATTAAAAACACTATGCATAAAGCAGTTTTTGACCTAGTCTATATAAATGTCCTACAATAAAGTTATATGAAACTTTGGATTCAAAAGCAAAAAATCCTTAAGAGCAAGTATGGACACAAACTGTGTGTACTATGTAACTCTGTGAACCAAAGATGTCTTTTCTTGGGTCTAACTGCAATCAATCTGCATGTAATCATAAGAAAAGGCATGGCTGTTTTAAGGAGCTACAGGTAGGTGCTATATTCATGCTGTAAACAAATTCAAAAGCCCCTTTTTGCCTTTGAATTGGAAGAGCTGCACAGTCCTACAATGTTTACTTTCATATTCAGCTGAAAGTCCCCAGCACTAATAGCACTATGATAAACTGCAGCAGTGACTAGCAAATGATACCACCAACCTACACTTGTAATTTGAGATCTTTGGAATATTTTGCTAGATTAAAGTATACAAAGCAAAACACAATGAATAATATTAATAGGTTTGATTCAATTGAATTCCTTTTAGGAATCTGAAGTATCTATATAGAGGTTTCTGCATCCTCAGCATTAACAGAGATATGTAGTAAAGCTGGAGAATACAGCTTTCATTCAAAACTCACGATTTAATCTTACAGACTGGTTAAAGAATCTGTCTGTCACAATATTTTTTTAAAAAATTGGGGGTTTTCATAAACCAATGATCTATTTCCAGACATGAGAACTTTTAGAACTTTCAAAGAACAGCCATTGAAGTCCAGCACTGAAATAAAACAAAAATTGCTTCACATATTTCTAGATTCCCAGAAATCACTACCATCTCTTTCATAGAGGAACTTCTTTCTTCCAAACATCAGAAACTGACAGTAGGACAACAGCCATTTATCTGTATTACATGGATTAACTAGCTGTTCATTTGGGACATAGAGTAGCAGTAAATATGAACAAAGAAATCAGGCACAAAGGACGATATATATTTAAGAAAACTAGTATGAACAAGCAGTATCAACACTAGGGGGTGTGGGAGAAATAGAAAACCTTGGATGATGTTGAGGTCACTCCCAGGAATGAATGTGGCATTGGTTAGGTACAGTGGTATAAAACCATACTCCACTAACAACATGAAAGAAATGGGGAGTATGCCGTAACATTGATGTTAGAAGAAGGGCCAAAGGATTCTGCTGATCACTGTGCTAGTTAGCATAATGTATTAAAAACATTTTTGCTTTCCTTTTCAAAAGGCCAAGGCTATTTGAATAAGCACTGCCCACTGTGCAGCTGGAATGACAGCTAAACCCCCCCTTTTTTTTTCTTATGGAAGGCAGAGATTGCAAAATATCAACCCAATATAGAAGTAAAAAGAAAACTCATCAAGTCAGCAGCTACATTACCAAGAATCAAAGATTATTCCAGAATGGATTGTAGGCTGAAAAATAGGTGAAAGGTGGATAATCCTACATTCAAAAACTGAAAAGTATAATGAGACAGAGAACAGGAACAAAGGATGCCTAGACAAGATATTTGGGGTGGGGTTACCTCATAAAATTAACTTCCTCAATCTTAACAACCCCAAAATCACATCATCTTTTTGCCCTTATCGGCATTGGAAGAATAATTTTTGGGGCGGGGGTGTGGGGAGGGGGGGGACAGAAATGGACATTTCTACAGGCGCGCCTTCATCGCCACAGGAGAAAGAAAAAACGAAAGAATGGAGGAGAAAATACAAATATTACATAGGAAGAGCACAAAAAAAAAAAAAGAGGCTCTCTGGAGGAAAGTCGGGGCATTTATATATAAAAAAATAAAATAAAAAAAAAGCCGCGGGCGCAATACTTGGCACTCCCAACTCTCGCTCACCGATGGTGGAGATGAAGGTGGTGTTAAAAGCATCATCGGAGAACCGGAAAAGCACGCAGGTCTTGCCAACGCCCGAGTCGCCGATCAGCAGCAGCTTGAAGAGCAGGTCGTAGGTTTTCTTCGCCATGGGGGCCCCCCCGCGCCGCGCGCCACTTCCTCGCCAGGCTCTGCCTCAGCAGGCGCCGCCGCCGCCGCCGCCTTGGGCCCTCCGAGACCCCTCCGTACTACAACGCACAAGGCCGGGCTCCGCGGCGGTGGCGAAGGAGGAGGCGGCAAGCTGAGGGAGGGAAGGGGAGGCACAAAATGGCTGCCTTGGTGACAGCGGGCCGGGCAAGGCAGGCAGCAGCTGTAAGGGACTCGGTTCCCGGGCAGAACTACCTCACGGGTGAACAGCGACGGCGGCGCTCGACTTCATGCCCCTCGGTTCCCTCTTCAGGCGACAGCTTCTCGGTTTCCTTAGTCAATCACGCTCCGGACGGGAGCAGGCCGAACGCACGCACAGCCGGGCCGAGGGACTCAGTGGACGGGTGGGGCGGGGTTACGCTCACGCAAAGGATGAGGAAGGGCGCGGGAGCGCGCACGCTGATTTGGCGGCCGCTCCCTTTCTTGCAGACAAGAAGTTGCTCCCTGACGTCAAAGGATGTGAACGGACCGCGGGCCAACCCTCCCGCATGCGCAGCTGAATTTGGCGAGTTGCTACACACCACAGGAGGCCGTTCTGCGCCTGCGCGAGTCCGGACTGCTGCTCCACGCACGAAGGTGCGACGTCCCCAATCGTCGTACAGCGACGTGACGCAAAATGGCCAGGGAAATTCGCGGAGCTTTAGAAAAAAAGGAAGGGTTTTTTTTTTGTCGTTGTTGTTTGTTGTTGCGCTCCCAAAATGAAGGTTTCGAGGAGGGCGGGATTTGGACGCTTGTAACTCTTCCCTCGTCCATGATTGGTGGAAGAGTGGATCGGAAAGGCGGGGTCATAACGTTGAATGGGAGCGGTTCGGTATGGCGCGTGCGCAGAGAGCAAGATTGTGACATGTGCGATCCATGTCCTGCCCTTCTCCCTCCCCCCCTTCTTTGGCTCAGGTAGTGCTTAGAATTTGAGAAGACTCTTAACCTGACCTGAGTTTAAGGAATGACTTGCATTTTTCCTCAGTAGGTTTCCACTTTAGTCTGCCTGGGCTTGCCCCTCCTGCAAAGCCACACGTTATTCAAGTTTACTTATTTCATGTTTATATTGACAACTCCAAACTATATGCACTCTGGGGCACACAATACTTCAAAGTGTAAAAGTCTGTAGAGATTCTCAGTCATGGGTTGTCCCAAAGATGGTTTTTCAGGAGGCAACTGGACTTTCTCGTTTTTCTTTTGAAGACGTTTAACTTCTCATCCAAGAAACTTCTTCAGCTCTGACAGGATAGTGGGGAATGGAAGGATTTATAAAGGATGCAAATGACCTGTCTGCAAGGAATATAAACCCTTCCATTCCCCACTATCCTGTCAGATCTGAAGAAGCTTCTTGGATGAGAAGCGAAATATCTTCAAAAGAAAAACAAGAAAGTCAAGTTGCCTTCTGAAAAACCACCTTTGGGACTGTAGGAAGTTAGCACCCACCCCTTTCCTAGAAGAATGAAATATTTTAGGAAATATTAAAAAGGCAGAATATTATGTTTCCCTGGTTGAAAAATGGAGAAACATGTTTTAAAGACAGCAGCTCCCACCTTCCTGTCTCCCCCCCCCCCCTTTGTTAATCGGCCAGAGGCAGAAACTCAAATCTTTGACAATAGGACCCATCTGCAACACAATAGCAACTCACCACATGGCTCCTGGGAAGATTACATCAGCCAGCAAGGCTAGCAAAGACCCCCACCCCCTGGGAGTTTGACAATCAATCAGGATACTCTTTCGGGGCCCCAGGAAGTTCAAAGCCAGAGAGAGTATACAACCCAGGGACTTGCTGTATCTTGTCCCTTTTTCTGTTCAGGAACTCAAGCCATGTGATCCTGTCCACCATTAAACCATCTTTCCAAGCAGTCTTCATGTCTCCAGTGTCTTTGTCCCCACTTGGAGCTGAACCCAGAAGGATATTTCTTCCAACAGGACTTTAAAGTGTAATACCTTAAAGCAACTGAAAAAGTAGTTCTCAGCAATTATAGACTTCCAACAAAGATACAGGCCAGAGTCTTCTTCAAATCGTATTACTTTCACTTCCTTCTTGAAACCTAAAAACTTTGAAGCCGCCCATATTTCCTGGTATTAATGTTGCATGAGGTAGGGGCCGTCGCACAGAAAGTCTGTGGCCTAGTTCACATTCCATGAACTTCACAAAGGGGAGGGGGGATGAGGGAGAAAAAAACCCCAACATGCTCTTCTTTGATAGTGTAAACATATTGGATTTTGGTGAAGCAATCTGGGTTATCGGTAATCTTGCCCTTGTGTTCTATACAATGACAGTTTCTGGGTCATCTTCCAAGGCATCCATTAATGTAGCATGTAAGGTAAAGGTAAATGTTCCCCTCACACATGTGCTAGTTGTTCCGGACTCTAGGGGGCGGTGCTCATCTCCATTTCAAAGCCGAAGAGCCAGCGCTGTCCGAAGACGTCTCCGTGGCCATATGCCCGTCATGACTAAATGCCAAAGGCACACAGAACGCTGTTACCGTCCCACCAAAGGTGGTCCCTACTTTTCTACTTGCATTTTTTTTTAACGTGCTTTTGAACTGCTAGGTTGGCAGAAGCTGGGACAAATAACGGGAGCTCACCCCATTAATGAGGCACTGGTGATTCGAACTGCTAAAACTGTCGACTTTTCGATCAACAAGCTCAGCATCTTAGCCACTGAGCCACCATGTCCCTTCTAATGTAGCATGTAACTGTATTCTAATCTGGTGATGATCAAGGCAAGTATAACTTGCTAGATCATTCTGGTCAAAGTATGATAGTAATTGATTCACTGGATGTAGCTAGACCATGCCCATCCACTCACTTGTCTGCAGTTTTAATCTGATTTCCTGGAAGAACCAAGAGTCCAGGAGGACCTCAGATTACAAACCAATTCTTTCATGTAAAGAATGAGCCCAGCCCACAATATCACTGGGTCAGTTATTGTTAAATTGCTGAATTATTTACTGACAAAAAATAGTTCTTTCTTGGAAGGATTTATTCTGAGATTGTTTTGCCCCACCCAAAGCCTTACAGCCTCCAAATACTGGTTCAGAACCTCCATGGCATGACTGTTCAGTTGGAATAGTGATGTACTATTGATATCATATGCCCAGAGGTGGGCTGCTGCCAGTTCGGACTGGTTCACCCAAACTGGTGGTTCTGATTCTGCGTGGTTCGGAGCAAATCGGACCACCGGCAAATTGGACCACTGGCTGGCCCCACCCATGCCCGTTTTTTGGGCCCTTTTCAGGCTGTTTTTCCAGCCAAAATCAGCCCTGAAAACGGCTTGAAAAATGGCCTGAAAATGCCCCAAAACAGGCCATTTTCCGGGCTGTTTTGGGGCTGTTTTCAGGCCGTTTTTGGATCAAAAAATGGCCTGCAAATGGCCTGAAAACAGCCCAAAAAAGCTGGCTGCGAGAGGAAGAGAAGCTGGGTGAGCCGGACCAAGATGTTTCCTGGGTTCCCTCACCCAAGAAGCAGCAACCTCACACTCTCCCCTTCTCTGCTAGCCCCCTTCTTCGCACGGGATCACCCAGCAATGGAGAAAGAGAAGGTGGCGGTGTTTCAGTGTGCTCCCGTTTCTGTGTAGCATTCTCCCCTCAATGCTAGCAGCTGCCGTTGCTCCCTTCACCCTCTCCATCTCCGCTGCTGGGCAATCCCGTGCGAAGAAGGGGGCTAGCAGAGAGGGGAGAGTGCGAGGTTGCTGCTTCTGGAATGAGGGGACCCGGGAAGCGTCTGGGTCCAGTTTACCCAGCTTCTTTTCCTCTTGCAGCCAGCTTTCCCAGTCTAGCTTGACATAATCTCTCTCTCCCACACACACACACAAACAGGTTGGATCTTGAATTCCTCCCCGCCCTCACCAGAGACCCTTGGATTCCCTCCCCAACCCTACCTGTCCCATACAGGTACCACCCACACAAGTGACGTAGAGTTGGCCACGCCCACTCAGTCACATGACCCCACCCAGCCATGCCCACCCAGCCAATCATTAGGGCAAAGAACCAGTTGTTAAAAGATTTGGAGCCCACCACTGCATATGCCTCTTGGTGATCCCTTACCCTGAATCAACAGATGACTTTCCCAAGGGTTTCATGTGGATGTTAAATAAGATTAATGATCAGGTACTCCTAAGAATAAGACAAGATCATTTCAATGTGGTTGTACAGTAATTTGTCTAGTCCCACTATGGGAACTGGCCTGTTGTAAAGGTAAAGGATTCTTTCCCCTGTCCAGTTGTGGCCTACGGGGCAGTGCTCATCTTTTCTTAGCTGAGGAAGTCAGCATTCTCCGAAGGCATTTCCATAGTCACATGGCCAGCATAACTATATGCGGAGGCACACAGAATACAGTTAGCTTCCCACTAAAGTGCTACCTATTTATCTACCCACATTTGCATGCTTCCGAACTGCTAGGTGGGCAGGAGTTGTGGAAAGGACAGGACCTCACCCTGTTGTGCAACGCTCGGGTCTTGAACTCGGGCTGTCAGCTTTCCAGCTGGCAAGCTCAGTGTGTTTAACCGCTGAGCCATTGCGCTTCCTAACATAATGAAAGGTTACTTAGCTGTATGGCATGTTGAGGACATACATTGAAGGTCTGTCTAATCTGGCTATTCGGTTTAAAGGGCTTTCTGTGGAGTGTGATCTGTCTGTTTCAGTGGTGGGTTGCTACGGGTTCACCCCGGTTCAAGTGAATCAATAGCAGCGTCGGGAGGCTCCACCCATCCGCCCGGACATCATCAAATACGATCTGCGCATGTGGAGAAGCTTTTGCGTATGCACAGAAGTGGCGCGTGCGAGCAAACCAGTAGCAAAGGTAAGTGAAACTCATCACTGGTCTGTTTGATTTATCTACTGCCTCAGTAACAATATATAAAATAATAATACAATTGCATTAATCACAAATATCAAGGATTGATGCTACTGGCTCCATGGTCAATATCCAAAGGCTTTCCAGAAGAATCAGATTTTTATAAACTATTTGAAGACTATGAGAGCAGAGTCCATCCTCGCCTCAGGGGGCAGACAAGATAGCACAGAGAATAACCACCACAGAGCCCCCTCTTGATAAGTGAGAATAATGGGAGCAGGAGAGTGGGTTTCTTTGCGTAACTGTTTTCAGTAAGTAGTGCTTTTGATTAATATTTCTAGTTCTTTGAAGTAACAAGCAAATTCCCCAAGTGGAATGTGGATTCTGATAAGAACCGGTTCAGACCGGCCAAAGATGAGAATTGCCCAAATATTTGAACTTTTAATAACCTGAAAACTAATCCTATTGTGAGAACCACACCTACTGAACATACAACTGGGCATTGACAAGATCATCCTAAGAATGTTAAGGGATGCTATGAAATGTTAAGACATTAGATAGGCTACATCACAGATGAGTCAAATGATGTTGACCAATGAACGAACACATTCCAAACCCAATATGTTTGAACTATATATAAAGTGATTCCCAACCTTTCCACGGGACCTCTCGCCTTGTATCTGTGATAGACCTTTCCTTGTTTATGAACAATAAGAGATATTAATTTCTCTCCTATTTTGGGTAAAAGAACACTGAGCTAAGACCTTGCCATCATTTACAGCTTACAGGGATCCTTACTAAGCATTCTCTTAGATGGGCATTTATTTTTGTTTCTCCATCCAGCTCATCAGGTGCCTCCGCACAATTTATTTAATTATTTGTTGAATTTATTTGCTGCCCATCTTGTAGCAAACAACTCTGGATGGTAAGAAGGGAGGGGGGCATATTGTCCTGTTAATTCAATAATAGTATTGGGAGACATGCTGCCACGTCCAGAGATAACATTGAAGCTTCAAGAGTAATAAACCCTGATGGTCTCCATCACTGCAGGTTTTCAAAAAAATACTGAACAACCATTTGTCTGAGATGTTATGAAGATTCCTGCCTTAGGCAGAGGGTTAGACTAGAAGATCTCCACGTTTTCTTCAACCCTATGCTGTTGCTTTCGTGTTGAGCATTGAGGCACTTCTGAGTTGAGAGGATTAGCTCAGGGGTGAAATCTAAAATTTATTACTACCGGTTCTGTGGGCTTGGTTTGGTGGTGGTGGGTAGTTTTTTTTACTTTTAAAAGCATTTTTTCTACAACCTCTTCAGGTGAAGAGGTTGCAGAAAAAAATGCTTTTAGAAGCCTCTGACAATCAGGCAACTCAGCTGGGATCACCAGGGGCTTTTAAAGGCATTTTTTCTACAACCTCTTCAGCTGAAGAGGTTGTAGAAAAAATGCTTTTAAAAGGCTCTGACGATCCCAGCTGAGCCGCACAATCATCAGAGGCTTTTTTTTTTTTTACTTTTAAAAGCATTTTTTCGGCCGAAGAGGTTGTAGAAAAAATGCTTTTAAAAGTAAAAAAAACAGCCTCTGATGATCGCGCGGCTCAGCTGGGCATGGGGGAGGGGGCGCAGGGATTTTTGCTACCGGTTCTCTGAACCACCCGCCGCCATCGCTACCAGATCGGGCGATCCGGTCCGAACCGGGAGCATTTCACCCCTGGATTAGCTGCTGACATCAGTGTAGTCCAGGAGATGACTAAGTGGAGGCTCCTTTCATATCCCTATTAATGTGCTCACTGAACTGGTACCTATCTATCTACTCGTGATTACTCACTTTTGAACTGCTCGGTCAGCAGGAGCTGGGATGACAAGACCTCACTCTGTCATGCAGCAGCACTCAGGTTATTGAACATGGGCTTGCTGATTATCAACCTAGAGTCCTAACTGTTATGTAAATAGGTTTTCTTGGTGGGAAGTTTGAGCTAACTGACCATCAGCTGATTGGCTGACCACCACAGCTGCGAGGTATATAAAGGGAGCTGTTTCCCTAGGTCAGTCGCTGGGTTCTCACCCTACAATAAAGAGCAGTTGTCACTCACTGCCTGGCTTGCTGCGTCCTCATTCACCCAACTTAACACTAACCATGTGACTCACCATGTTCCTCCTGAACTCTATGAGTCTATGTTTCTATGACATTCCTCCAAGAATTTTTCTAAAACCTCGCACTCTAAAAAGTCATATTAATTAGCGGCCATTGCCATGTTTTGTCCATGGATTAATTATATAGTTTTGTCAGTTCCAAATCTCCTAATTGGCTTAATTGAATTAGCTTTGTTTCTAATATTTTGAGAGGAGAAAAAAAATTCTTTTGATTTTGCTTGTTATGTTATATACCTTGCTTATGTTTGCTGAAATTGCCTTTTTCTACGGTTACAGGTTAGAAAGTCCCCAACATTATGACCTTTTCTGATAAAGTAATTATTTTGGCTGACTTATTCTGTACTGTTTCTAGTTCTGTTCCATCCTTTTTAAAAATCACTTTAAAAAGTGATTACCAAAGCGATATACAGCACTCTAGATGCAGATTAGATTTGAGTTAGAGCTTTATGATTTTGGTAGTCTTTCCAAATATTTCTAAATATTCTTGGTATGTCATTTGCCTTTTTACAGCTACTGGACATTTACTCAACTGTGTACCATGACCTGTATAAATATACACCCACAGAGAGAGAGAGAGAATGACCAAATTATATTGATTTTCATGTGTTTATTTATTTATTAACTTTATATACTGCAAGGCGATCAAACTGGTCAGTCGTAGAGGAGATCAACACTGATTGCTTTTTAGAAGGCCAGATCCTGAAGATGAAACTCAAATACTTTGGCCACTTAATGAGAAGGAATGACTCACTGGAGAAGAAGAGCCTAATGCTGGGAAAGATTGAGGGCAAAAGAAGAAGGAGACGGCAGAGAATGAGGTGGCTGGATGGAGTCACTGAAGCAGTAGGCGTGAGCTTAAATGAACTCCAGAGGATGGTAGAGGACAGGAAGGCCTGGAGGAACATTGTCCATGGGGTCACGATGGGTCGGAAACGACTTCACAACTAACAACAACTGTCCAATTCCCAATCACTCTAAATAGTTCACAAATATAAAATTAAAAATATTTTGTTTATGAAATATGATTTCAGCAATGTTGATTTTATATTTGTATGTTGCTTAAGGTGATAGTATATGTTTTTATGAAGGAGCACAAAAACTGCTAAATTTTTAGGGTGCAGATTCCTTCCACTATGTACTCATAAAGACTAGTTTCACACAATGAAAAATAAAACAAATCAGTTTTGGCCTCGGTGATACGGACTGATACTTTTCTTCTCTCGCAGTTATAGAAGAAATAGCCATCCACAAGGCCTTTAGATGTTGGCTAGTAGCCACATTAATCAAACCTGGGTTTCAGCCAATGGCTTCAATTACTTTCATCCAGCTTTTTTCTGTTGTTTCTTGAGCAGAAAATTGCAAAGTAGAACATTTCCAGGAAATTAATACACTTGGTTCTTTAATGAGTCTGTTGCCAAAAAGCCGCAGCGCTTTTGCAGTAAAACTCTGCGAGTGTATGAGAAGCTCCTGGATTTTGTTCTGTCTTCTTGATTTTGAGCACAAACTCTGTATAAACAGATTAACATTTTTGCTTGAGTAAATTAAAAAGTTGAAATGCCTTTTGACAGCAAATACAATTTTAAAAGGGGCGAATTTACATTCCTCTATTTCAGAGTCGCATTTAATCTGTTTTATGCTTTGCAATGGTATTTATGAATGTTTTCTAGCCACTTTAGAACCCACATTAGAGCATAAGGGGAGGGCAAAATTTAAATTTTAAAGGAGCCTGTAGTACAGTGGACTAAAGCACTGTTATTAACATCTGCTGCTTGCAATTACTGCAAGTTCAAATTTCACCAGGCTCAAGGTTGACTCAGCCTTTGATCCTTTCAAAGGTAGGTGAAATGAGGACCCAGATTGTGGGGGCAATAAGCTGACTTTATATAAATATACAAAAGTATGAAGGCTATTGCTTAACGCATTGTAAGCCGCCCTGAGTCTCCGGAGAAGGGCGGCATATAAATTAAAGCAAAAAATGTAAATAAATAAATAAATAAATAAATAAATAAATAAATAAATAAATAAAAACAGTATGTACCATAATAGCACTATATTCTTCCTGGGTAGTAGTTTCTTACACATTTTTTAAATTACAAGAAAGCTGTTTTTAAAAACACTGAAAATATGCATGCTTATCTTGACTTATATATCTTCACTTCTTCTAATTTTCTTTGAGAGACTCCTTGTTTCCATCTTTGTTGTATGTATGGATGCATATGTTGTTTCAGTTACAGCTACACTTGTATCTCGTAGATTGCCCCATTCCATAGAAGTGCTAAGTGTTTATGTTTTGTATTTTTCATCACAATCATCACATCAATGTCTAAATGAATGCCATTTTGTTTTCTTCAGAATTATATTTTTTATTCAAAGAAGGAAAAATAATATACAAAACTATAAACAAAAAGTCCAGTTGCCAGTGGGCTGGCAATAGTTATCTCCTGCCATTTTTTTTACAGTCATCCAGGAGTGAGAACTAGATTGCTTTCAACAAACCAGTTGAGTATTAGTCTCCAGTAGAAACCAGGCAGTCACTTCTTTTGATGTAAAATGTTGATTTTTTTCCTCTTTCCCTTTCCTTTGGATAGTACCAGTGGTCAGTTGCCCCCAGTTCGCACCGGTTCTATAGAACCGGTAGTAAAACTGGCGGGAGGCTCCGCCCACTGACCCTGACATCATCAAAATGCTTCTGCGCATGCACTTCTGCTTCTTCTGTGCTTGTGCAGAAGAGCGTGTGCGCGAGTGAAGCAAGTGTGCACGCATGGCCCCTTTGCGAACTGGTAGTAAAGATAAGTAGAACCCACCCCTGGATATTAACATTATTAATCCTGAATAACCTATCCTTCCCCAGTTTGCAAATGTTTCTTTTTGGCTCCTTTGTCATGTGAATAATAGGCTGCTCAAATCTTCCTTCTCCTTTATTTCTTTAGTATATTTTTCTATATCTATTTTAAAACTGGAACTTTCAGGAGTCACTTCAGCTATCTGATTTGGAAAGAATGATATGCATTTGGCCAAAAACAATGAGTATATTAATTGCACATATGGGAAAGGGTGAATTTATCTTTAATGCCAGGAACAAATTGTATGATGGTGTCCTTTTAGTGAAATGGGACTTGGACCCAATTTCAAATTGAAAACTATCCTAATCCATTAGTTTTAAAAGATAGTGGAATTTAACTCTTGCAGCAGAAATCTTGAACTATTGTTATCCATGAAAGGAAGAGGCCACAAGCCATTTCCATCTAGCCTTCCATCAGCTGAAAAATGTGAAGACATGATAATATTGCTGTTTAGAAGTAAATGATCCTTTTTCCAACAAGCCTTTCTCTTGTGTTATCATGCATCTTTCAACAGTAATTCTGCTACCATTTTCCTGAAAATAAGACCTACCCTGAAAATAAGCCCTAGCATGTGTTTACATGTGCACCTAATATAAGTTCTACCCCCAAAATAAGCCCTACTTAAGGGCCTGTGCAGCCAGCTGGCTGTACATTCCATCTGGTTACTTGTGTTGCAGCAACAAGGCAAGGTGTGTGTGTGTGGAGCTGCCCCACATACCCTGCACCGGCTTACCTCAGGGCCCCCATAGCTGGGCCATTCATGTCCCGACATCTGCCTCACGGTGGCAGCATCAACAACTATGTGTAGCAGGAACCCACGTGATTGCTGGCCCACTTCTGCTTGCTTGCAGCCACAACGGAGCAAGAAGGTGAGTGGTGTGTTGGTGCTGTGGCTGCAGCTGCAAGGCAAGGCAAGGCAGGTGTCAGGGCATGGGGGCCTGGCTGTGGGGGATCTGAGTTAAGTCGGTGCAGGGCGCATGGGGCAGCTCCAACCCAGTGGCACTGGCACTGATACACTGTGAGGCCTCCTGCGCCAACCTGAGCAAGCAGAAGAAGTGGGACTCCCATAAATGGGATAAAAAAGACACTCCCCGAAAATAAGTCCTAGTGCTTATTTTGGGGCCCAAAAGAAAATAAGACCTGGTCTTATTTTTGGGGAAACATGGGTAGCTGTGAATTTAGGTTCCTGGTTTTACGCTTTTGGATTACTGGTCAATTGTCTATTACATTAAATTTATACAAATATGCCAATAAACGGTACTTCCCTTCACCTGCAGAACTGTCATATGACAAATATGGAGCGATATCGTTCTACCTCATCAAGCTGGCTGAAATTCTGTTGTAGACCCAACAAATCTGGAGCAGATCAAGTAAGGGAACACTGGACCCAGAGGACTAGAAAAGGATGAGATACGACAGGGAGAACTTTGGCTATGAGATTAATTTCCTTGTAGATTGCTTTCAGGTAGGTTAAGGACAAGGAAAGTTTTATGGCTAAGAACTGCTCTTAACATGAGCAGTCAACGATGCACTGAGTGGGGCTGCACTACATATGGGGTATGCATGGTTACTGAGTTTGGGGTCAGTGAGATGAGGGATTTTCCTTATATTTTTAAAACAATTTCACAGCTCATATATGTTCTGTGTCAAAATGACAGAAAGCTGCAACTGGTTGTTGGCAATCTTGGAGCTGAATTCTGTGGGACCTACAAGGAAGGAGACGGAGGAGAATCATATTCTTCCCTAGTATAGTAGGTTGTCTGCCCTTAATGTAAGCCAGTACCCTGGCCTCCCTCACTTCTTATCTAAGTACGAGGCTCAAGTTATCTTTCCAGCCATCCTTTGTGCAGTACTTCAAATATCTGCTAAAATCCAAAACACTAAGACAAGCCGTAATAAATTACTAAGGCTAGGTTAATTATATAATTTTACTTGGAATTTTTAAATGTGCGTTGCCCTCTTTTGTTTTTTCAAGATTCCCTTTTCCAAAACCAGTTTGGTGTTTAGAGATTTGTCTTAGTTCGTTGATTCAATGAAAGGTTTTGTCAAGTATTTGATTGCTATTAATGGTGCCATAAATCTTCTCTTGATGGCCCTTGACTAATGGCTCTGGCTGGGTGTGAAAGAACTCGCAGGAAAGGGGAAGGGAAATGGATCCGTCCATCCACAGGCTGTTGCACACAAAGGTGTGCCGTCCCAGGGAGCTGTTGAATGGTTTTATAATTATGGGATTGAATGAAGTTGCTATGCAAATTGCATGTTATGCTGTAAAAGAGTTAAATATCCCAATTGGCATCCATCCATTAAGCAATATGTCTCCTGGAGCTTTCCAGTTCGGCTCTGAAAATCGGTCTCTTCTGTTTTTCTTTTCTTTGTAGGCAGCCTACATGCTTTCTTCTTCTCATCATTGCTTTCCTACCCCTTGCTGTATGCCTGTGTAGTTACCGCAGCTCTTTTAATTTCTCCTCCCTTAACTTTCTCCCAGGGAGGAGAATGATGACGTGAAAGGAGCCTTTGTATGTAAGAAAGCAAAGATGGTCCCATTGTTTCTCCTCTTTGTAGCTACTATTATCCATCCACAAAGAGGATAAAGTATCAGCTGCTTGGATGAAATGTCAGCACCACTGATCTATCACCGGGGTGATTTATCAACCCCAGATTCACAGCATTACTCCTGGATGAGAGCAGGCATAGGTGCTTAAGACATAAATAAAGCATTGGAGGCTTCAGTGAAGGAAAAAGCAGTCACAGGAGAGACAAAACAAATTCTTTTTTTGTAGCGCCCAGAAAATGTAGATCACAACAGCTGATGGGTGGTTTTCTGCTATTTTGCAATAGGATATAAAACTTCAATAGACATTAACTTTTCTTTTTAAAAAAAAATATTCAAAAATTCAAGAAAAAGCCCCCCAAATTCTAGTCCTCCCCACTTTACACCATCACATTGGCCACTGAAGCAGAATTACAGCATTGGAAGGGACTTTGGAGCAGGGGTGAAATGTAAAATTTGTTACTACCGGTTCTGTGGGCGTGGCTTGGTGGGGGGGGGTAATGTGACTGGGTGGGCATGGGCAACTTTTTTTTTTAACTTATCAAAGCATTTTTTCTACAACCAAAGAGGTTGCAAAAAAATGCTTTGAAAAGTCTCTGCCGATCAGGCAACTCAGCTGGGATCGTCAGAGGCTTTTCAAAGCATTTTTTTTAACCACCTCTTTGGCCAAAGAGATTACAAAAAAAAATGCTTTGAAAAGCCTCTGACAATTCCAGCTGAGCTGCGCGATCATCAGAGGCTTTTTTTTTTACTTTTAAAAGCATTTTTTCAGCGGAAGAGGTTGTAGAAAAAATGCTTTTAAAAGTAAAAAAACAAAAAGCCTCTGATGATCGTGTGGCTCAGCTGGGCATGGTGGGGGGGGGCAGGGATTTTTGCTACTGGTTCTCTGAACCACCTGCCGCCATCGCTACTGGATCGGGCGATCTGGTCCGAACCGGGAGCATTTCACCCCTGCTTTGGAGGTCTTCTAGTCTCACCCCCTACTCAGACAGAAAACCCTATACCATTTCAGAGAAAGAGTTGTCCAATCCCTTCTTAAAAACCTTCAGTGTCCACCTCCAAGCCTTCAACTCCACCCCAAATGTGAAAAGCATCCTCACCCATCAAAAATTGACCATCACAGATGTAAAATCCCATAATAATAATAATATCATATATAGCAATTTTGATAAGGACTGAAAAATAAATCTCAGAATTGCAGATAGTTTTGGCAAATAGGGCTGAGTGAGTAACAAGAGCAATCAGTGTAGTTTTCCATGATGCTGAGACCTCCCTCCCAACTGTCCAAAGGTGCTTTTTTCAAGGGGCAACTGGACTTTCTGGTTTTCTTTGAAGACATCTAGCTTCTCATCCAAGAAGCTTCTTCAGCTCTGACTGGATGGTGGGGAACGGAAGGATTTATACTCCTTGCAGACAGCTGTTCATTTGCATTCTTATATCGGGTGATTGAAGGTCACCAGGAGGTTTATCTGTGTCATCAGGGTCACCTGAGTGGTGTAAATTGGTGTGGAGCCTCCTTGGAACTGTTGAAAGGACTGTGTTGTAGATTGGAGATAGATGATGTCATATCCCTCCCCCTCTGTAGAGAGAGGGCTGTTCAATTTTGAGATAGATGGCGTCTTTAACCCCTCTTTCAAACTAGCGATCCTCTCTGTCCAAAATATGTCTTTTGAAGACAACAAAATCCATATTTTGGACAGCCGCTAAAAGTCCATATTTTAACCACCCACTAAAAGAATGCAAATGACCAGCTGTCTGTCTGCAAGGAGTATAAATCTTTCCGTTCCCCACCATCCAGTCAGAGCTGAAGAAGCTTCTTGGATGAGAAGCGAAATGTTTTCAAAGAAAAATCAGAAAGTCCAGTTGCCTCTTGAAAAAAGCACCTTTGGGACAACCATGACCTGGATGACTGAGAATCTCCATAGACACTCCCTCCCAACTGTTCCAAGAAGATATTGCAAGCCTGTGCAATAGGAATCTACCGTCTGCTTCTACCGCCAAACACAGTGTGTGGGTGGGTATGTGCATATGCATAATGATGCTATTCATACCATGAAGAGCTCACCAGCTTAACCCTGTGTTTTTAGATAGATTTGGATTATAGCTCCCATAATCCACAGTGCATTACCATTTATCAGGCCCACCACATTTGGAAAGCACCAGATTTCAGAAAACAATGATACTGAGATATATGGACACAGTTATGAAATAATTGCTAGTTACAACGCTTGTGAAGCTTTGAATCGCTTCTCTGTGTTATGTGTTACCACCAAGGCCCCAACTGGCATTCACTTTACCTCAAAAAAATATATTTAGGTTTTGGTTTTTTATTTATTTATTTATTTAAAACATTTCTAAACTGCTTTCCATCTGCAATAAATTTCAGAGTAGCAATGTACTGAGCAATATGTAAAGCCATTCAGAATTGCAAAACAGCCATCATCACCACTAACAGACAATAAAAAACCTGAAAGGTAATGAACAGTAAAACGATAGTATGTGTGGAAATAATGTAATCAGTAAAAAATAAAGAGCAAAGAAATAGATGTTGCTGTGGTACCTTAAAAGGCATGATTTTGTTAGCAGCTAATTTTTTTTCAGGAGAACATTCAGAGTTGGAGTTTACCATTGAAAAGTCTGTCACTTTTTTACTTACAATATGCATAGAAATCAGAAAAGACTGCATTTGATCATGTTAGGATAAAAACGGGTTGGCCTAGCTACCCTTTGTCTAGATCCGTGATGGCAAACCTATGGCACAGGTGCCACAGGTGGCACGCGGAGCCATATCTGAGGGCACACGAGCGTTGCCCTAGCTCAGCTCCAGCACACATGTGCCCACCGGCCAGCTGATTTTCGGGCCTTCCGGGCCCACCAGGATTTGGGAAATGGGCTGTTTCCGGCCTCCGGTGGGCCTCCGGGGGGTGTTGAAGAAGGCCATTTTTGCCCTCCCCAGGCTCCTAGAAAGCCTCTGGAGCCTGGGGAGAGTGAAAAATGGGCCCACTGTGCCATCGTGTGCCAAAAGCGTGGGGAGTGTGGGGGGAGCATGCACACATGCGCGGGAGGGCAGGGCATTGAATTATGGGTGTGGGCACACTCGCGCACGATCCCCCCGCTCTCCCCCCGCTTTTGGCACGCGACGGCAAAAAGGTTAGCCATCACTGGTCTAGATGCTTTCCAGATATATGGATTTTGGTTCCTAGAATTCCTCACCCAGCATAGCCATTTCTGGGAATTCTGGGAGTTGAAGTCCTCACTTCAAAAGAGCACACATATTGGAAAACAGCCACTAGATCAGGGGTGGTATTCACTTACCGTCGCTACCGGTTCACAAATGGGAGCATGTGCAGAGCATCAAAAATGGGACTTGATGACTTCTGGGTGAGTGGACGGAGCCTCCCGCAGCCGCCACTACCGATTCGCCCGGACCGGACAGAACTGACTGAATAGCACCACTGCACTAGATCTCAGCTGCAAAAATCCAAATGGCCACTAGATATGGCAAAGAACTATAAGAATCCAAAAAGAGCTTTGCTGTTGGTCTAAAAGTCATCCCTATCGTTGCAATCCAGATTTGGCAGCCCTAGTGAAGGGAAAAAAACATTCCTGATACAAGTAGTCCTCGACTTACGACATCAATTGAACCCTCCTCCATTTCTGTTGTTAAGCAAGACAGTTGTTAACTGAGTTTTGCCCCTTTTTATGACCTTTTTTTGCCACAGTTAAGTAAATTACTGCAGTTGTTAACTGAATGTTGTGGTCATTAAACAAATCTGGCTTCCCCCAATGATTTGCTTGTGGGAAGTCAGCTGGGAAGGCTATAAATGGTGGTGACATGACCCCTTGACTGTGCAACTGTCATAAATAAATGCCAGTTGTCAAGTGCTTGAATTCTGATCATGTGAGCAAAGGTATTTGCTGCAAAGGTCATAAGTGTGAAAAACAGTCATAAGGCACTTTTTTTCAGTGCTGTTGCAACTCAAGATGGGCATTGAATGGTTGTAAATCAAGGACTACTTGTATTTGGATCCTAGGCCACTCAGCAGTAGCATCATGAATTAGCTCATCTATTTAGAATTCTCTTTATTAATTCTGCACAAACCGAGGTTTCTGAATTGTCCTCAACTGCTATTGAAATACAGGTACCCTGTTTCTCCTAAAATAAGACATCCCCTGATAATAAGACTAATCAGGCTTTTGAGCACACACACTAAAATAAGCCCCCCCAAAAAATAAGCCCTCCCCAAAAATATTTAAACACATGCACAGCCGGTCCCTGCCATTTCCTCTAGTTAGGGTTAGGGAGACAGAGCTAGAAATCAGGTAAGATGGTAAGAGGAGCCCCGTCTTGCTCCATGCACCCAAAATAATAAGACATCCCCAAAAATAAGGCCAAGCACTTATTTCGGGGTTCAAAGAATATAAGACAGGGTCTTATTTTTGGGGAAACATGGTAGTCCTAGAATTACGACCACAATTCAGGCCAGACTTTCTGTTGCTAAGTGAGACAATTGTTAAATAAGTTTTGCCTTATTTTACAACCATTCTTGCCACAGTTGTTAAGTGAATCACTGCAGTTGTTAAGTTAGTAACAACTGGTTGTTAAGTGAAATCTGGCTTCCCCAGTGGCTTTGCTTGTCAGAAAGTCACAAAAGATGATCACATAACCCCAGGACACTGCAACCGTCATAAACATGAGTCAGTTGCCAAGGATCTGACTTTTGATCATGTGACCACGGGGAGGCTGCAACAGCTATGTGTGTGAAAAACGGTCATATGTCACTTTTTTCACTGCCGTTGTAACTTCAAATGGTCAGTAAGTGAACTGTTGCAAGTCGAGGACTACCTGTATTACAGCTAATAATAATATAATGGGCAAATAACTGTAACCAGGCTGTCAAGAACATCTGCTCATCCAGTCAAAACTTCATACTATCAAAAGGCATCTGTAAAACTCCTCTGAAACACCAACTACCTGAACTCAGCAATCAGCTACAATGTTCGGCAAAAGTTTGGCTTTGGTTATTACTCTTCCTATAGAGCAAGGGTGTCAAACTCAACTTCATTGAGGGCTGCATCAGGGTTGTGTTTGGCTTTGGGGTTGGTAGGTGGGTGGGTGTGGCCAGGGTAGGCGTAGCCAACTCGATGTCACTTGTTGAGGCTTTGTTTTCAGCCGCGACAGCCTCCTGCAGCCTTCTGCCAGCGAAAACGGAGCTCGGAGTGGCCGCAAGTGGCCCACCTGGGCTCTGTTTTCGCTGACAGAAGCACTGTGGGCCGGTCCTTCGCTGTTTCCAGGGCGACCCTGCAGGTCCAATGTAAGTATCTCACAGGCCGAATCCAGCTCACGGGCCTTGAGTTAGATTGCGGCATCAGTGGCAGTACTGCAGCACGGAAGAGTTCTCTGTTTCACACACAAAAATCCTTCTCATTTTTTTTTAATTTGATTTATATACCGCCCTACTCCCGAAGGACTCAGGGCGGTGAACAGCCAATAATAAAATACATATATACAAAATTTAAAAAGCAGAGATAAAATCAAATTAAATAGTTTGGCCCAGACAAATTTAAACCCCAATCAATTTAAAACAAATTTAACTTTGAATATTAAAAATACTAAAAAATATTAAAAATTAAAATGTTTAAAAAGAGGGGGAAAGTTAGGCCAGGCCCACCTGGTGAAATAAAAAGGTCTTTAGAGCGTGGCGGAAGGTGCGCAGATCCGGGATCCTCCGTATCTCCGGGGGGAGCTCGTTCCAGATAGTAGGTGCCCCCACAGAGAAGGCTCTCCCCCTGGGCGGGAGAGCCCAGGGGGAGAGCCTTCATCAGAGGGAAGTATTCATCAGAAGCATTCATCAGAGGGAAGGCAACCTTTTCCTGTATCCCTCAATGACTCTGCTGTCGATTATTAATTTATACATTGCTTTGTGGTGTGGTTTGAATAAGCCACAATTTATTGGGATCACAAACTATTTTAAGCCATAAATCAAAGTTTACAAATTACAGTGGTGGGTTTTGTAAAGCACATCAAATTAAAACCGAACACAGCATAAGCTACCATAATATGACCTCTGAACAGAATGAATCCTTAATACCATGTTTCCCTGAAAATAAGACCCTGTCTTATATTTTTTTGAACCCTGAAATAAGTGCTTGGCCTTATTGCCATGGACTCAAAAGCCCGATTGGGTTTATTATCAGGGGATGTCTTATTTTTGGGAAAACAGGGTAAGAAACTAGAAAATTAGCTTACAGTATTAGACAGAAATTCTGCAAAAATATTTCTCTGATTTTGTAGTACCTCATTAGCATTTATTTCTTAAAGATTGTTCCCAGGAATCCCTGTTTAGTTGACTTCCCAAATGTAGGTTCTTACCCTGACCCATGCACTGCCATAAACAATGCCACTCATATCTTACTCTGACATTATAACTGTGTCCACTACGAAGATGGATTCTGTTTGTATAACATTGGGCGTATTCAGCAACCTCTCCATGACTCAGCCTCTGCTCTGTCTCTGATTCCTTCATTAAACAGAAGAGTCAGCAGCCCCGGATAATTTCCTCACCCTTGAATGACTTTTAGCAACTGCTCATGGGAAGACCCAGCCCAGTGGAAATATTCTGCAAAAGAACAACTCTGTACATCTACCATCTCGGAGCCACAAAGTCAACCTTCATTTGGCCCCAAGACTTGGGACCATGTGTCTTCAGTTCAGTTTCTGTTATAAAACATTTGAAAATCTGCAAAGCTGACTAGAGCCACAGAAATGTTGATGTTCTCTTTTCTGGTGGATGACTAATCCTGGGAAATTGTGCTGAGCAGGCAAAACTATAATCACTAGTGAGCCAATTCCAATTGCGATAAAAAACATACCAGATCATATTTCAAAGAATTCTGTCTCATGAAGTTCCATGCCTCTCAGAAAGTGCTATTTAAAGGGAATCTTTATAAATGCTTCAATCTTGCTTGCACATTTTGGCCAAAGAGACAAAGTTCCCTCAAGAGCACAGTTTTCTGACTTTGTACCAGCTGCCTAGATTGCCTGGCTTTTAATACTGTAATGTTTCAAGGAAGGATTTAATTGGTGCCTCTTTACTGGATAAAATGTTTTCAAAATAGTCTACAGCAGAGTGCTTTTAAACCTGGGTAAATTATACAAAATTTGGTAAATGACACAGGAACCCATTACCCAATCGTGACAGGGACTTTTAAATTGACTTAAAGTGTGTTACCCACATTGGGTAAAAAGACTTTATGATCAGGAGTTTTGGATAATGTTAATACCACTTTATAATGCCTTAGTAAGGCCACACTTGGAATACTGCATCCAGTTTTGGTCAGCACAATGTAAAAAAGATGTTGAGACTCTAGAAAGAGTGCAGAGAAGAGCAACAAAGATGATTAGGGGACTCGAGGATAAAACATGAAGAACGGCTGCAGGAACTGGGTATGTCTAGTTTAATGAAAAGAAGGACTAGGGGTGACATGATAGCAATGTTCCAATATCTCAGGGGCTGCCACAAAGAAGAGGGAGCGAAGCTATTCTCCAAAGCACCTGAGGGCAGGACAAAAAGCAATGGATGGAAACTAATCAAGGAGAGAAGCAACCTAAAAATTCCTGACAGTTAGAACAATTAATCAGTGGAACAACTTGCCTCCAGAAGTTGTGAATGCTCCAACACTGGAAATTTTAAGAAGAGATTGGATAACCATTTGTCTGAAGTGGTGTAGGGTTTCCTGCCTAAGGAGGGGGTTGGACTAGAAGACCTCCAAGGTCCTTTCCAACTTTGTTTTTTCTGTTTTCTGTTTAATGAAGGAAAAGATTTATGAAGCACTGCTCTACCATCTGCAGCTGCCCATCATTTGCCTTGAATCCAACCAATTCAAGAAAAAGAACATAAGGGGTAAAGTTTTTAGTCTCTCATGTGAGACTGCTTGAAGAAACAAAATTGAGGAACTCCCTTCTCTCTAGCTTCAGTTCTTGTGTCAGTCATGTACACTTCCAGTATGCTGCGTGTATGTACTTGAAGTGGTACAGTCCAAGAAAGCCTTTACCATCGTATTGCACTAATTATGTACTCTGCCCTTCTAGCTGATGGTACCACCAGCCCTTTTCCATTCTCTGGGGTGGGTGCACCCTGTACATGCTCTTATCCTGGCCCCTTTCCAGTGTTGCTGTGCCAGCTTCCCATCAAAGAAAAGCCTCCATTGTCTTTCACAGCTGCCCATTCATATTCATCCTTCTTCCTCTATCAATGGGCCATTAGAGGAACTTGCCCTTCAGGAAGCAGCTTAACCCTTCAAACCCCAGTATGTGTCCCCTACCAGTGTGGATAAAGCCTCTTTTGACACATAGGGGGTCTTGCTTAAGGGAATCGTAGATCTTTTGTGGAAAAGATGACTGCAGAAAATGTGGAATAGTAGCTGCAAAATGGTTACACTTCCTCTGAAGATCTTGAAAGCAACAGGCAGATCAATGAGCATTACTCTAATCAAAACAGAATAGCAAGAATAGTAGCAATAGCACTTAGACTTATATGCTGCTTCATAGCGCTTTACGGATATACAGAGTCAGCATATTGCCCCCAACAATCTGGGTCTCATTTTATTGGAAAGATGGAAGGCTGAGTCAGTCTTGAGCCAATCAGGATTGAACTCCTGGCAGAGGGAATGCACAGTTAGCCTGCAATGCTGAATTCTAACCAGTGCATCACCATGACATTCTAACCAGTGCATCACGAGCCGAGGTGGTGCAGTGGTTAGGGTGCAGTACTGCAGCTACTTCAACTGACTGCTAGTTCAGCAGATCAGCAGATCAAATCTCACCGGCTCAAGGTTGACTCAGCCTTCCATCCTGCTGAGGTGGGTAAAATGAGGACCCAGATTGTTGGGGGCAATATGCTATTTAGTATACTGTCTTTGGTGTAAGCCGCCCAGATAAAGCGGAGAGTGGGCGGCATAGAAATATGAAAAATAAGTGAATAAATAAATAAATAAATAAATAAATAAATAAATAAATAAATAAAATGCAGATGTCAAATCCTTGCTCCAACCTTAAACTGGATCAAGAATAAGAAAGTGTCTGGATTCATACACCATACTCAGCTAAAAAATACTGTGTTTCCCCAAAAATAAGACCCTGTCTTATATTTTTTTGAACCCCGAAATAAGCGCTTGGCCTTATTTTTGGGGAGGTCTTATTATTTTGGAGTGCATGGAGGAAGCCAGAGGAAATGGCGGGGGCCGGCTGCACATGCATTTAAATATTTTTGGGGAGGGCTTATTTTAGTGCATGTGCTCAAAAGCCCGATTGGGCTTATTATCAGGGGATGCCTTATTTTAGGAGAAACAGGGTAATAGAATAATGGAAATGATTTCGGACATCATCTAACCCCTTGCACAATGCAGAATCTGCTAAATAACTGAACAGATGGCTATCCAGCCTGTTTGAAAATCTCTAGTGAAGGAAGTTGTAGTAGGAGTGTCTTATAAGCCCAGAGAAATAAATATACTTCATGGAAGTAACCTATTCTTCCAGTTGACAGTTCTTAATTTTTCTGGATGCTTATAACTTGTTTCTCTTTTTATTGTTCTATTTTTATTATGTAATGTGCCCAGGGTCAGTTGAAGTCAGACATTCTTTAAATCTAGTAATAAATAAATAAACAAACCAGAATCTGTTCCTCTAACCCAGAGGTGTCAAACTCATGTCGTCACGGCGTTATCATGTGATGTATTGCAACTTCCCCCCTTTTGCTAAACCAGATGTGCGTGTGGCAACCCTGCTCTAACCTGTTGACTCTGTTCCTACCTCTGGGCTACAGAGAAGAAGTCTACGTCTTCCTTTCCTACAAAAACTCTCTATAAAGTTGAAAACTGCTTTTATAACTCCCCTTGGTCATCACCTTCTTCTTTTCTTCTTTGCAGGTTAGACATATATAGAATTCGGTTTCCAGACCCTTCAACCTCTTGGTAGATTTGGTCCTTTTCCACAACTCAGTTTGTTGAGTGCATTTAAGACTGTGCTGCCTAGAACCGGACACTGCATTCTAAGAAGGTCCTGATTGAGATGGTGCAGAACATGGCTGAGTCCTCCTGCAGCAATCAGGGCTGGAAATGAACTTCAGAGGAATAAGTTTCCTTTGGCTCTGCTGTAACATTTACTGGACGGAACAACTAAAAGACAAGACAATAATTCCCACTACTTTTGCTTTCAAAGCAGAACTCTGCACACATTTAATTAAGCAGTGAACTTCTTATTTTTTTCCCTACTCTTTGATGTAGAAGAAAAAAAAATGACTTTTTTGAGAAAGCAGACCAGATTGCAGCTGGGCATTGTTTACATGGTGGCTACCAGCCTGTTGCTTAGTGTGAGAAACTGGTGTCAAAGTGGGACTTTTGTGTTCTGGAGTTTATACTCATGTTAATACAGCTGTGCAGAAATGAATGAATAAATATGCAGCTGTTTACAGATTCAGAATAAGAAAATATTAAAGGTGGAAGGTGGACACCTCCTTTGACAGAAATAAGATCTTCTGAATATTTTCCTATAGCCAGCTAGGAATGTTTTCATTTTATTTATTTGTTGATTTATTTATATCCTGCCCTTATTTTTACTCTGCCTTTTGGAATAAAAAAATGTACTCCCCACTCTTTCTTGCCGAAATGGCCTAATTCTGAAATATTCTCTTTTTGCATGCTCTATATGTTTCATATTTTCAAGACTATTCAAATTTGGAGATTGTGATGGCCATTTTAAACCAGTTTTTTTTTTTTTCCTGTAAGAAATGTCACTTGGAAGAATGCTTAAAACTTTAAATTACTGAAATATCAAAACTCTTTTCTGCAATTTTGACAAAAATAAACAGAATTCTAATCAAAAGAGAAAAAAAGTGCTAATGACCTAATTTGGAAAAAGAAGTGCAATTTCTGCTGTACACTAATTGTGCAGGCTAGATTTTGCTTTTCAGGAGATCAATATGAAATACATGGGGTTGTTGATATAGAGAAAGCATATGATAAAGCAAATAGGCTTAATTTATGAATTTTTTTGCCTAAGTATGGAATAGATTGGCTGCTAAATGTGAGGAGCATGGTATATGATGGAAGTAAAACGTAAAAATAAATGGAATTTTTAATAAATGGTTCAGCATTGAGTAAGGAGAAAGATAAGGATGCATGTTATCCTCCTTTATGAAAAAATGTATAAGCAGTGGTGGGATTCAACCAGTTCGCACCTATTCGGGAGAACCAGTTGTTAACTTTCTAAGCAGTTCGGAGAACCGGTTGTTGGAAGAAATCTTTTTTGTTTTTTTTCCCACTTTACAGGATTAATCCTGTAAGGAAGGCAGGAAGGAAACATTCTGGTGTTGTTTCTAGCCTAATCTTTATTGCCCTGCTTACAGAAACTGCCTCTCTGGTTAACCCTTATTACATTGTAATAGCTAAGGCGAAGCACCCATCGACATGAGTAACGTTGAGTTGGCCACGCCCATACAGTCACATGACCACCAAGCCACGCCTACCCAGCTGGTCATTAGGGCAGAGAACCAGTTGTTAAATTATTTGAATCCCACCACTGTGTATAAGGCCTGCTTATGATAATGGTAGATTGGCTAGGCATGTGTGATGAAAGTACAACTGTAGAATACTAAGAGGAAAATAATGTTTCAACAACCAAAGGAATTGTGCTTGACAGGTAAATAACATGAACAGTTGTAAGTTGTATGTGAATATTGAAAAATTAGAGCAAGTAGATGAACTTGTATACTGGATAAAATATTTGCTAAAGATTGGAAAGTGGGTGGAGAAACTTCAAAGTGCTTAAATAGTACGTGGTCTCTTGTGAGGAATAAATGTTTGTCAGAGGAAGCAAAAAATGGCTGTCCTTGAGAGCATGTTTCTGTCCCCTCCATTATATGGAAGAGAGAATTTGGGATGTTCAAAGAAATATAAAAGCAAAGTGAAAAAAATGTGAATAGGATATTTAAGTGTGTGGCATAAAACAGGAAGAAATAGGGTCAGGAATGAATGGGTGCAGCATGATCTCATCTAAAAGAGAGTATTCATCCTCTCTGAACTGTCTTTCAATTTACTGAGCTTTTCTTTTAGACTATGTTCACATGTCACACTTATTATTCATGGTTAGCTGAACATGCTTTTATTTAACCCAGGTCAACTGAGCTGGGTCCTTGTGCTAGAAACAAAACGGTCCTATAAGCTAACCCAAAGCCAATGTAATTATTTTTATACTGCCAATGTTATACCCCCTGGGAAAGAGGGTGGCATTTAGGAAAATATTGTGAACTCAGAACATTATTATCTGAAAACTTGAAAGCTAGCTTTCCTGTTCATCTTGTGAGCAAGAGAAAGAAGGAAGCTTTGCCCTCCCAAAGTCAGATAAATTGGATCCCAGAAACAAAAGGAGCCAGTTGTCTAAATTGTAACTGAATCCCTTTCCTTTGTAATAAAATTTAATTAGAAAAGCTCCATGAAAACCTTGGATTTGGCTACCAAGTGCTTGACAGCAGATGAGGAACTGAGAAATATTATCTTGCTGATGCTACAGTGTTAAGATAGGTTGTCTTGTATATAACCAGTACAGAGTCTCCTTAGCTTTCAAGGCCAAACAAATCTTCACTTTTTTTATTATTGTGTTATTAAGATTTCTATGCCACTCCGTTCCACACTGGGTCTGAGTGTCTTAGCTCAAGAAGCTAAGGAGCAGAGGACCTGAATTAAATCTGGATGGAAGACATATATGAGGGCTCCTGGATTGGAGCTGAAAGGCGAAAGGGAAGCAGTATGCTCCCTCCCACTTGTTGGGGTAGACCAGGTGCCTTGATAGAAAAACACTTTATATATATATATATATATATATGTATATATATGTAGGTCTTTGGTTATTCGGGTCTTCTCCCACGTAAAATTGAAGGTTTCTTGGCGACGTTTCGACGAAGTCTCATTCGTCATCTTCAGGCTGGTGTTCTCGGCTTCGTGCTTCCAGGAGCAATGTGAGATCGCAGCTGTCTCTTCCTTTTAACTGCTAGTGGGGGTGTGAGCTGATTGGGTGGGGACTTGGCTGTGCTCTGATTGGATGGGGGGGTTGGTTGTGCTCTGATTGGCTGGGGGTGTGTTCTGTTTGGGTGGGGGCTTGGTTGTGCTCAGCTTAGTCTGAGTTGCAGGGGGATTTGAGCTGGTGAGCTGCGTTGTTGTTGTTTGGCTTCGTGTTTGTGGCCGTGCGAGCTCTTCATGGTGGGTGTCAGTCTGCTTCATGTATGGATTGGAGGGGTTTAAAGTGGCTAATGATGCAGCTGCGGTCTGGCTTCTGGTCCTTGGTCGTGGCTCATTATCAGTGTGGGTTTGAGTCTGCTTTCTGCGTGGATGTGTGGTGGTGACATCCTGTGTGGCTCTCGTGAGTGTGGGTCTGGTGTCATTCGTCCTGTTAGGGACTCGTTTGTCAATAAGGGCGGGTTTCCAAATGACTGGTAGGCGGGCGGTATCGTCTCGTTTGTTCATGCTGTGTGGGCATTTTTCTATCTCGATGGCTTCTCTGATTATTCTGTTGTTAAAGTGTTCAGTTTTGGCGATAGTTCTGGTCTTTTTAAAGTCAATATCATGTCCTGTGGCTTTAAGGTGTTGGACCAGGGAAGAAGTTGGTTCCTCTTTTCTGACTGAGTTCTTGTGTTCTTCTATGCGTGCACTTATTCGTCTGTTGGTTTGTCCGATGTATGTGGTGGGGCAGGCGGTGCATGGGATTTCATATACTCCTTGATTTTCTAACTCAATTTTGTCTTTGGGGTTCCTTAGGATGGTGGATATTTTTCGGTTTGTGCAGAATGCTGTCTTGATGTTATGTTTGTGGAGGATTTTGCTTATTCTGTCTGTGGTGCCTTTTATGTATGGGAGGAGGGCTTTGCCGTTTTCTTGTTCTCTGTCTTGGATTTTAGTGGGGGTTTCTTTTTGGATTAGGTTGGTGATCTTATTTCTTTGGAATCCATAGGATGTTAGTACGTTAGTGAGAGTGTGTAGTTCGGTTTTTAGGTGTTGTTCGTCAGCTAAGCGTTTTGTTCTGGAAATGAGTGTCTTGGCTACAGAGTTGATCTGGGCAGGGTGGTGGTGTGAGAGTGCGTGCAGATAGCGGTTTGTGTGTGTTTTCTTCTGGTAGATAGTGTGTCCTAGGGAGCCATTGGATTTTCTGTAGACTAAGACATCCAGGAAGGGAAGTTGGTTGTTCGCTTCTGTTTCCATGGTGAACTGTATTTTGGGGTGTAGGCTGTTGAGGTGTGTGAGGAAGTTGTCCAGTTTTTCTTTCCCATGTGGCCAGATTATGAAGGTGTCGTCTACATATCTGAGCCAGAGTTTGGGTTTGTGATCAGATTTTTCTAGAGCTTGGGTTTCAAAGTATTCCATATAGAGGTTGGCAATGACAGGTGAGAGGGGTGATCCCATTCTATTTGTTTGTATTTCTGTCCATTATAGATGAAGTATGTGTTGGATAGGCAGTGGTTGGTCAGATCTAAGATGTGCTTGGGGGGGTTATATTTGTTTTGGATAACTGTCAAGGCTTCTTTGATTGGTACTTGGGTGAAGAGGGATATGACATCGAAGCTCACGAGTAGGTCACTGGGCTGTAAGTTTTGTTGCTTTATGATGTCTATGAACTGGAATGAGTTTTTTACATATGAGGTGATGGATTCTGCATAGGGCTGTAGTTGTTTGGCGAGAAATTTGGCTAGGTTTTGTAGAGGTGAGCCTATGGAGCTGACTATGGGTCTAAGTGGGGTTCCTTCTTTGTGTATCTTGGGGAGACCATAAAGCTTAGGGCATCTGGATGATTTCTCTCTGGGAATGATTCTTTGCTGAATCTCTTCGCTGATGGGGGAGGCTTTTATTTTGGATCTGGTGGTTTTTTCCAGGTAGGTGGTGGGGTCTGTGTTTAGGGGTTTGTATATGGAGTCTTGGAGTAGGTTGGTTAATTTGGTTTGGTAGTCAGATGTGTTCATAACCACCGTGGCATTGCCCTTGTCTGCTGGTAGGATTATTATGCTGGTGTCTTCTTTCAGGTTAAGTAGTGCTATCTGTTCCTCTTTGGGTAAGTTACTTTTGGGTGGCTTGCTAGTGCAGAGGATGTTGGTGATTTCGAGTCTGATTCTGTTTGCGTCGTCGGGGTTAATTTTGGTCAGGCTGGTTTCAACTCCACATATAATGGTTTCAGTGGGGATGCTTTTGGGAGCGACTGCAAAGTTGAATCCTTTGGAAAGGACATTGGTTTCGGCTTTGGTGAGGATCCTATCTGAGATGTTATGCACTGTTTGTTTCATGTGTGGCTGTGAGGGTGGAGGGGATTGTTTCTGGCGTTCTTGTAGTTTTCGGAGTTTGTTGGTGTGTGTGTCTGTCTTGAGGGTGGTCTGTGTTTCGGCTCTCCAGACGGCAAGTTGTTTGGATTTGTCCCAAAGTGCGGGGTGGATCTTGTTGCTGAGTTTGAGGTGAAGTGTGAGGAGATCCTTGTTGATTCGGTCTAGGAGGAATCTTTTTCTGTGGAGTTCATTTCTGATTAGGGCTAGTTCTGTTCTTTTCAGAATGCGTTTGGTGGCTGCAGAGTTGGAGTGGAATTTCAGTTGGAAGCCTGTGGGGATTAAATTTTGATCTCGGCAGTTGCGTAGGAATGCAAGGTCACATAAAATGGAAGCTCTTTGGACTTCGAGTTTTTCATAGGTCCTGGTCAGATGGTGGATTTCCTCCCCGTAGAGGTGCGATATTTGTTTTCTCAGGTTTTCGCGGGTGTTTGTATGTAGGTCTTTGGTTATTCGGGTCTTCGCCCACGTAAAATTGAAGGTTTCTTGGCGACGTTTCGACGAAGTCTCATTCGTCATCTTCAGGCTGGTGTTCTCGGCTTCGTGCTTCCAGGAGCAATGTGAGATCGCAGCTGTCTCTTCCTTTTAACTGCTAGTGGGGGTGTGAGCTGATTGGGTGGGGACTTGGCTGTGCTCTGATTGGATGGGGGGTTGGTTGTGCTCTGATTGGCTGGGGGTGTGTTCTGTTTGGGTGGGGGCTTGGTTGTGCTCAGCTTAGTCTGAGTTGCAGGGGGATTTGAGCTGGTGAGCTGCGTTGTTGTTGTTTGGCTTCGTGTTTGTGGCCGTGCGAGCTCTTCATGGTGGGTGTCAGTCTGCTTCATGTATGGATTGGAGGGGTTTAAAGTGGCTAATGATGACATTGCTCCTGGAAGCACGAAGCCGAGAACACCAGCCTGAAGATGACGAATGAGACTTCGTCGAAACGTCGCCAAGACACTTCCAATTTTACGTGGGAGAAGACCCGAATAACCAAAGACCTACATATATATATATATATATATATATTATATTGCTCAAAAAAATAAAGGGAACACAAGCAGAAGACATCCGACATCTGAATGAATGAAGTAGCCTTATTAAATACTTTGTTCTTTACATACAGTAGTTTATACACTGCTCAAACAACTAAAGGGAACACAAAACTACTGTATGTAACGAACAAAGTATTTAATAAGGCTATTTCATTCATTCAGATCTCGGATGTCTTCTGCTTGTGTTCCCTTTATTTTTTTGAGCAGTGTGTAATTATATATATATATATATATATATATATATATATATATATATATATATATATATATATATATATTAATACAAAACATTCCATCATTCATTAAACAGTGTGTCGTCTGGGTACAAATTTTTTTGTGTCATAACAGTTAAAGCTTACCACCATATTCATTTTTATATCTACTCTTCTTTTAATATTAATACTTAATACTTAGCATATCTATTACCATAGCATTTCTCTTCTTAACTTATTTAACTTTACTATACATTACTTTCATATTTATTCTCTAACCATTGATAAAATAAATCCCATATATTGTAATAATCGGATTCTTCCTTCCCTTTAATTGCAAGTGTTAATCTATTCATTTCTGCACATTCCAATATTTTTTAAATCATGTTTTCATCTGCAGGAATCTCTTCACCTTTCCAATTCTGTGCAACTACAATTCTAGCCGCAGTTACTACATGAATAATCAAGTATACAATTTCTTTACTATAATTCCCTGGTAAAATCCCCAACAAGAATATCTCAGGTTTTAAATCAATATGCTGCTGTGTCATCTTCTCCAACCACATACAAATTCTTGCCCAGTATTTTTTTGCTTCTACACACCACATATGATAATACAATCCCGATGTCTGATGGCATTTCCAACATTTAGTTGATTTATCTTTAAACATTTTTGCCAGTCTTTCAGGTGACAAATGCCATCTAGGATGTGGCTTTGCTTGTTTGTGTGGCCTGGTTGCTGGCATGCCGCAGACCAGTGCCAGTCTACACACCAGAGGTTGGGGACCCCTGATCTAAAGGATGCAGAATAGAGGAGCAGTTAGACTAGAAGATCTCCAAGATCCCTTCCAACTCTGTTTTCTGTGTCATGGAGGCCGGAATGCTTTTTTTACTCAGGAGCTGGAGATAAGGAGACTACTGTCTCACAACAGCAGATGAAGGCCTGTATGTAACAGGCCAAACTTGTGTTCAGTGTGGGGGTTTGAGTGTTTTGTGCTTTTGAGTCCATCTTTCTTCTGCCAACTATAACAAATGAGTTAATACAGTTTTCTTGGCAGTGTTTTCGGAAGTGGATTGCCCTTGCCTTCTTCCTAGAGCAGAGAGTGCTGACTCAAGGTCAGCCTGCTAGCTTTGTGCCTAAACTGGGATTAGAAGTGAAGTTTCTACACCACTTGTCCAGTGACAATAGACCAAACCAGCCATAACTCACAATTGGCTGGCTTCACCTAAAATGCTGGACCATAAAACACTGCAGACCAGAAGGGATGGGTTCACAAGACTTCCTAAACCACAATCTGGTATGTTTGTAACCTACTTTGTTGCATAAACACAGGCAGGGAAGAAAAAATCTGGAGCCAACATATATCTGATTTAGTCTGTGGTCAGGTTGTCATCTCTCCCTCACTGCAGTCCCTCATCCTGGGGCTTTAATATGCATCCCCCTCCTGTTGAGTTTCAGTGCCATCTGCTGTTGCCCACAGTCATGTTTTTTTGAACTAGAGGTTCTCCCTGCCAAGAGTTGATTCACAGATGGTTCACACAAGCATTTATAAGTTCATTTATCTCTGGGTACACTGTAATGGGCAGAAGCAAGTCTTCCTCTTCCAGGAATTATATTTACTGTAACATCAAAGAGCTGCTTCTTGCTGCTGAGGAAGATAGAATGACATTTGAACCTAGGGGTGTCAAACTTGGCAACTTTAAGACTTGTGGATTTCAACTCCCAGAATTCTTCAACCAACATGGCTAGCTGGGGAATTCTGGAACTGAAGTCCACAAGTCTTAATATTGCCAAGATTGGACACCTCTGCTTTAGCCAATCTGATCCTATTCTAACTTTTCCTGCCTTAGTCAGTCTAGCAAATCTTGTTTACCTTTAGCACAAATTTTATGAATGGCCTCTAAAGCAGGACCATCACTAGCCAGTCTTAGCTTATGAAATGATTAAATCTTCTTACAAGTAAATAAAGAAAAAAAAAAGTACTTTCCAAACAACATTTAAAAATGTGTTTTCCCCTTTCTATTAACCAACATACAGGTTTTGTTTGTACAACAACCTAAATCAAAATTTGTTTTGCTTCTTTGGGTCTTATAATATGTTAAGTGATTCAAGATTGTGTGGTTGGTTGATTGAGTGCATTTATTAAATAATGTGTTGCACGAACCCTTCAAGTTATAAACCATTGTTAAATAAATCATGGTTTATTTCTCCATGTCCTGCTGTGCTGCCTCATTGTGGCAAAGGGATGTATGTGTTTCTGGGAGGGATGAGTGAGAACATCTTTATTTTGTTTATTTGTGGTTCATTAGCTACAATGAGTTCAGCTTACAAATAAAGTAAGCCACGAATCATGCTTTCCAGAACACTTGGCTGTACTTAGAGGCTATGCTAACACAACACATTATAGTTTAATGCGGTTCGTACACACTGTTATAGGATGCTGTTTCAAAAATAAAATTAATATCCCATATCTGAAGGCACTGGTTTCAAAATATTTTCCAGAAATAAATCTCACTCATAAAACTCTGCAGCCTCTCTTCTGCATTGTTTTCAAATCAGTGGCATGTATTTTAGAGAAATCAGTGGCGTGTATTTTAGAGAAATCAGTGGCGTGTATTTTAGAGAAATCAGTGGCATGTATTTTAGAGAAATCAGTGGCATGTATTTTAGGGAATTTGGTTAGAAGCTGCCTCAGGAGGCTGGTGCCATTCAAAGTTAACATAGCAGTGTTTTTACTTTTCACCTGGGACTGGGTTTTACGTATCACTTTTAGCCAAAATGTGGTTTGCTTGGCTGTGTGAAGTTGAACCCAAAGCAGTGTGGATTGTAAACTAGACTTATGGTTATATGTGTTTGTAAACCCTGATAACTGATTAAGCAAACAGAGCTAAAAGTTTTGGGTGAGAAGATGTTTACCTTTTTCTCCCCATGTAGTTTTCCTGTCCTAACTTGCACTGTGGGTTATGTTGAGAAACGTTATGGAACGGAAGGGTTGGGTCTAATCCTTTTTCGCTGATCCAGTTAGCAGATATTTCCTCCCACTGCAGCGATTTAATGGATGTAGCAGAAGGTTACCTCACAGGCTGCTGTATAAACTCCTCCCCCCCTTTTTTCACTGCTTGACCCCACATTCATATGCTGAGAATTTCCTTCTCATCACAGTCCCTTCTAAATCAATTTCATGCTCCAGTTAAGCAGGACCTGGGGTAGTCTGGTTTTCCCTTCTAACACCTTCCACTGTACATAGTTTTTCATTTCTTCTTAATACTCTCCTCCTCCTATCTTTTCTGGAAGTGCAACGCTCGGACACTGTTTTAGATCTCTTTCCTTTTCTGGGCTCTGATGCTTACAGTATGTTCAGATTTAATATTTCCTCCCATCATTATGAAACGGGTAGGAGAGATCCTTTTCTTTCTGCTGACTCTACCAAAGTTTTAAAGTGGACTCTTTTCAGTCCTAGTCATATTGATTATTATAGTACTCTATTTTCTGGTCTCTGTTGTAACGTTTCTCTCTCTGCCTTTAATGGTTTTGTGCACTTAATTCTTTCTTCCCTTGCACGACAGCCTGGCCATGTTGTTTCTATTGTTTTCTTGGTGTAGGATACCGAGGTTCTTCATCCAACATGGGTTAGATCAGTGTTTCTCAACCTTGGTAGCTTGAAGATGGGTGGACTTCAACTCCCAGAATCCTCCATCCAGCAGCACTGGCTGGGGGATTCTGGGAGTTGAAGTCCACCCATCTTCAAGCTTCCAAGGTTGAGAAACACTGGGTTAGATAGAAGCTGAAGCATCCCCTTCTATTGAAAACCTACCTTCAATCTTTCTGCCCTTCGTTTGCCTCTTCAGATTTCTTCACTACTGAGTCAATTGAATCAACCCTTTGATGGTACAATATATGGAATGATAAACTGATCAACCAGGCTGGGCTTGTGCTGCTTATTAATCCACAAAAATGCTAGCCAAGAGTTAACACAAAACAAATTTCATTTTGCAAATGCAGTCATTAGGTTTATAACTAACCTTGTGAACATGTGTGAACACAATCTTTTCTTTCAGTGTCAGCCACTTCTGCTCTTGCCTGCTTGCTAGATGCTCTGTTTCATATATTTTCTTCATGTCTTTTCTCCACGTTAGTGTTTCTCTATTTCCTTTTTATGAGGATCTTATTTTTAATTTTGTTCCAGCATCTGATGAATCGACTTTTCTTTTTCTCCCTTTCATGATTTTGAGCAAAATACCAAAGTAGACATCCCTAGCCTTGTACCCGGTAGAAAAGTTGGCTATCTCCCCATCTCCAGCTCTAGCATGGACCTTTAAAAATATTAAACATATCTATTTTTAGACTCAGCTAATGACAGCACTGGACTGTGCCTGATCTCAAAAAGGCTTGGATAGTGCTTGTATTGGAGAGTACTGGGAACTCCCAAGGTGTAAACTAATCTGAGAAGGTGGAAGAACATCCTGGAAAAAAATAATAATAAACCATTTCCATAGTTGACATAAAAACAGCATGGATGTATCCATAAGACCATCGGGAATTGAATTTCATTCAAGGAGATCTGAGGTTTTTATTAAGTTTTTAAATGTGAAGTTTTATTCTTCCCATGTTGAAAATTGTATCTGCTCCTCTTCTGGTGGACAGAGAAACAGCACTTTAAGTTTCTTTTCTTTTCATTCCTTTTCTTTTTCATGCAAGTGCATAATAAGCTGCCACATGCCCAAGGGATTACCTGAAAGTGAAAAATGTAGTAGCTTTGCTTTGCGGCTATTCTTGCATCCTATCACCATTTCCAAGGTGACTAATGTTTGCTAAACATAGCTAGCAATAAGTCCAGGTTTGCACAAGTCATGGAGCTATGCTGGACTATATAAATCAAGAACAAGAGGTGGCTACAGGCCAAGAACCTGAAGTACAATCTGGATTTTCAGTGTAAACCCAATCTTCAGTGAACATGCAGAATTGTTTGCTTGAATAGCAGATGACAGTCTTCTCTGCAAATGGGAAACACTGCTTTCTCCTATTGAAGAAGAGTATTTTCCAATATAGTTCAGATTCAAATACGGGTTTCTCTCGTAGGAAAGGGCTCGGTGATTCAGCAGGCTAAGTGAATACTGGAGATAGCTGTATGTGTAACAGGTTCAGGGGTGGGTTCTAAATTTTTTTACTACCGGTTCTGTGGGCGTGGCTTATTTTGTGGGTGTGGCTTGGAGGTCATGTGACTAGGTGGGTGTGGCTAGCTGGTCAGAGTCATTTCTGGAAGGTCCTCGCACTTACAACCAGTCCTCGCACTTACGACCCGACTCATTTGTTTGCTTTTAACACTGATCAGCTGTAGGACGGCCCTTTGAAGCCCCGCGGCAAGAGTTTAAACAGTTTTTTTCCCTCTAGTCATCAGCTGGGACTCAGGAGGCAGCAATAGATTGGGGGTGGGACCAAATAAAAGGTAAGAATAATGTGGGGGGGGAGGGGGGAGAACCGGTTCGGTGACGTCATATTGTCACCGCTACTGGCTCGGCCGAACCGGACCAAACCGGGAGGAACCCACCACTGAGTAGGTTGTACCATTCTCCCTCCCTTTATTTCCCCTCCCCCTTAATGATGACTATCATTAAGTGTTGTACCTTATGATTCTTTGACGAATGTATTTTTTCTTTTATGTACACTGAGAGCGTATGCACCAAGACAAATTATTTGTTTGTCCAATTACTTGGCCAATAAAGAATTCTATTCTATTCTATTCTATTCTATTCTATTCTATTCTATTCTATTCTAATTCTAATTCTAATTCTAATTCTAATTCTCAAGTGATATGTTTGGATGCAGGGGTAGGTTCTACTTACCTTTACTACCGGTTCGCAACAGGAGCACTTCTGCGCATGAACAGATCAGCAATTATGACGTCCAGGTGGATGGGCAGAGCCTCCCACCACTTTTACTACCGCTTCTAAAGAACCAGACAGAACCGGGAGCAACCCACCACTGCTCCCATTATTAGAATGTTTATAGATGAACTTCTAAGATCAGAACCTAAAAAGAACTATGCTGGACCAGAACCAAGACCTATCTAATCTAGCTTCCTCTGTCACATAGGAACCATTCAGCTGCATGCAGCAAGCTCACAAGGATGGACAGGATGGTGGTAGCCAAATTTCAGAATTGCTTCTCAGCAATTGAAATTTAAGACATATTGCCTTTGATCAAAGAAAGAGCAAATACGTGGCTACCATATTGAGTTGTAAAAATCTGGATGACCACTACATGGCAACAGAATCATGGCTTTCTGTAGTTCTTAGTTACCATCTAATAGTCATCTGGTTTTCTGTAGCCCGGATCGGGTAGTGTGATAGAATGTGTACCTGGAGAAGCAATGGAAGGGAATCGTGGCATCGCAGAGCTTTCCCAGTACATTCCAGAGAAAAAGGCAAATTGAAAGACTGCAGAGTCCTGAACTGGATGGAGACTGGGGAAAGAAGTTCAGGGTAGCCCCTCACCCTAGAAACTCTTAGAATATATCTATTAGGGCAGCAGCCCCCAACTTTTTGGGCACCAGCAACCGGTTCCATGGAGAGAGGTTTTTCCACAGACTGGAGGGGGCATGGTTTTCCATGCTGCCTGTATCCCGCAGATGGGGCTTTGTTTGTTTGCAGCCCTGCGAAGCAGTGATGGGATTCAAATAATTTAACAACCAGTTCTCTGCCCTAATGATTTCTCCCAACAACCAGTTCACCAAACTGCTCAGAAAGTTAACGACCGGTTCTCCCGAAGTGGTGCGAACTGGCTGAATCCCATCACTGCTGCGGATCTCTGCAGGGACCCCTGTATTAGGGTACAGAGTTATAGCTTTAGTTTGACAAGATTCTTCCATCAGGTGTAAGCAAATAAAGGGTTAGATTTGATTGGATTTCGTTGTGTTGGCTTTGGTGTTTGGACCTGACAAGTAGATCTAAGCAGGCAGCCAGTAAGACATAACTTCATCCAAATGCATTCCACAAATGCAAAAACATAATGATTAACACTGCAGATATGACCCTCTTCCATTTGGCCATGTACTTGTTTATGGCATATGAGGTGGGGGTGGTGAAGCTGTTGCTGAGAAGCCTCTGCTAAAATTAGGTAGTGCAAAGCTAGCAGATCTGCCAGCAAAGTGCATCTGTTAAAAGCATTTTGGAAGGAATCTTGACACTGATCTGAATCATGAAAGGATCCAGATGCTAGGAGAGTAGCCAGAAACTCTTGAACACCAAAACTCAGAAAGGGGCTTTACAAAACAGGTATGGGGAGAAAAAATATATATGGAAGATTGCTACCTTTGAGATCATGAAGACTTCTAAAACATCTAAAAAAAATATCCCAGCTGGCATTGTGTATCATATTCATTGTGATCATATTAATGTTCTGTCCTAATCTTCAAACTTTCTCATTATCCTTTGGGTATTCCCAATAGTGAAGTATCCAATCCCTGCAGAAATGTTTAAGTAGTTATCTAGGAGCTCCATTGCTGTGCTTCAGGAGAAGGGAGACAAAAAGTGGACCCAGCTGCAACAGTCACTCTGCCAGTGACTAAGAAAAGAAAGTTTAATGGTGATACCCACTTTATAACTTCCTCTAGGGCCAGGCCCTTGCTTGCTGAACAGCTTTCTACTGAGTTTCTTGCATTTATTCTCTTAAATTGAGGTTTGGTCATGGACACAGATTAGGTCCCAGCTGGGATGCATAGTCTTGTGTAATCAACCACCAGAGGGAGCTCCAGGACACTTCCTGGAGGTTGAAAGCAACCTGCACCTCTCCTATGTACCTCTCACATGGTGTTCCAAGGATAGTAGATTTGATTCAAAAATACATTTGCTAAATCCAGCCAAAATGTACTTTTACTGAGTTCTGAAAAACAATATGTTTCGTGGAGATACAGTAGCAGCTAAACTGTGCAAGACACTGAAAGACTGAACTCTATAATAGCAATAGCACTTATATCAGGGGTGGGTTCTACTTACCTTTACTACCAGTTCGCAATGGGGCCGCGCACACCCGTGTGCTTCACTTGAGTATGCGCACATGTGCGTGCTTCTGCACATGTGCAGAAGCTTCCTGATGACATCGGGGTCGGTGGGCAGAACCTCCCACCAGTTTTACTATCGGTTCTATAGAACTGGTCCGAACCGGAGGCAACCACTGAGTTAGATATCTCTTCACGGTGCTTTACAGCCTCTCTAAGCGGTTTACAGAGTCAGCATATTGGTCCCAACAATACCACTAATAAAACTTCCCTCAGTCCTTTGTGCAGTGCTTTGAATTGGTAATTCAACAAATGAACAGGTAAATACATATGAAGTGGATGAGATCTTGATTTACATGTAGTCCTCAAGTTATGATTTTAATTGAGCCTGGCTCAATTGTGCCAAATAGTTGTGATGGTTGTAAAACAGGTCACGACATGACTGGACCTGATTTTACAACCTACGGTGGTCCTTAAGTGAATGTGGCTATCGTTAAGTGAATGTGGAAGTTGTTAAGCTAATGCTGCAGTTGTTAAGAGGTGTTTGCCAAAAATTGGAAGTGTAGGAAGGCTCCTCCCTCCCCAGATTAAAATATTCTTTATTCTTAATATTAAAAAGAGGCAGGATAGAATATTTCCCCTCAAGAAGAAGAGGAGAAAGAATATTAACAAAGGCAGAAAACAGCCCCTGTCTTCCTGCCGCAGGAAAACAGCCTTAAGCAGAAGCTTGAAGAGGCTGGTCTTGCATATTTTGTATCCATTCAGAAAGACTGGGCCAAGCAAAGAGACTCCAAATAAGCAACACAATTAGGCAAGCCAGAACTGACAAGATTAGCTCAGACAAACACCTAGGATTTGTATTTCCCCTTTTGCCTATAGAGCCAGCCATGACCCTTACATGACCCCATAGGAATCTAGCAACAGCCCGTAAAATATTAAAGGACACAGTCTTACTCAGGAACAGGCATCTCTGTCACAAAGCCCCAAAGAATGTATAAAAACCCACCTACTCTTAATCCCATTTTGTCAGCCACCCCAGAAACATGCTGCTGTCACAGAAGTTTCTGACTATCAAATAAACAGAGACCTTCTTTCCTGCAGCCAGCCTCCATCTTATTTCCAGTGTCTTTCTCCTGGCTTGGAACCGGACTGAATTTTTCTTCAAACAGAAGTAAATGCCAGTTTCCAGCCAAATTGTGGTCACCTGAGTACGGAGTGCTGCAAATGGCTGTATATGCAGGCCAGTAGCTAAGTTCCCAAAATTCAGTCATATGACTAAAGGGGAAGCAACATTAGAACTTTGAAACCAGGATGTAAGTAGCTTTGAGGTGGGGGGCTGTTATAACTTTGAACGGTTGCTATGATACTCTCATAAGTCAAAGATTACCTGTAATCTTTTTAAAACTGGCACTTTACTTGATTCCAGAGGATGAAACAAAAAAAGTGCCAGCACCATTCATTTCAATGGATCTGTGTCTGCCCAAGTGACCTGAAATAAGAACTGAAGTAAAATATTGGAAGAAACATTTTTGAGGACACTCTCATTATTTGCCGCACACTGATACATCTTTTTTTGTAATTTACAGAATCCGTACGTAACTATTTTACATTTTATTTCTTTCAAAGTAACTTATTTTCAACGCAACTATAAAACAAACCAAAATTAAAACATTTAACTGTTACCACAAATTAAGCACGCTGGCAATGAAACATTTTATAATACTCAAATAATACCGTAAATTGAGGTTAAATAAACAATCAAAACATTTAAAAAGTCAGATGAGAGACTTGAAACTTTTCTTAGTCAAAGCAACCTGAAATTGAAGGCTAAAATGTTTGTCTTAATATAAAAAGTGGGGGAAATGTAGCCTATCTTCAGTGGAAGGGAGATCAGCAAATGAAGGCTCAATAATACCTTGGTGGATGTCCCAAAGGAAGTCTGAAGAACTGAAAAGCTTCTTTGATGAGAAGCAAAACATCTTCAAGGAAAAACAAAGTTGCCTTTTGAAAAAGCACCTTGACCTGGATGACTAAGAATCTCTAGAGACCTTGGTGGAGACTATTATTTTTATTTAACTGAAAACAGATATATTTCAATAAGGATATCTTTAGGTGGAAAGATTCAATTAGTACCCAACATACATGTAGTCCTCAATTTACAATCATTTGTTTAGTGACCATTCAAAGTTACAATGGCACTGAAAAAAAGTTTTCACCCTTATGACTGTTGCAGCATCCTCATGGTCACAAAATGTGGGTGCTTGGCAACTACCGGTAGTGTGTACTTATGATGCTTGCAGTGTCCCAGGATCATTTGATCTCCATGGAGGGTGGAATTAAAAACATCATTGGCTTAGAAGTGTTGCATTCCCACAAGTGGTCCAAATCCATCCCCTCTTGATCGTTACCTTGCGCCAATTTAGTGTTGAGCTTTAGTTGACTAGATTTTTGTGTATAGGCTTAAATAAGTCTTCTATGTTGCAATGTAACAAATGATCCTGATTCTTTGCAGCTGACATGGTGGGAGACCAGGCTGATTCAGAAACGTCCTCTTCTAGGAGATTATTGCCATGTCTGTCCTCCTGATCCACATAGTCTTTGGACCGATGCTATGACTTGGTTTATATCTCATACAGAATCATGATTTACTTAACTAAGCTTAGTGAGTAAACAATACAGATAATCCTTGACTTACAACCATAATTGGGATCAGAATTTCTGTTGCCAAGCAAGGTAATTGTTAAGTGAGTTGTGCCTGATTGTATGACTTTTTTTGCCATAGTTGTTAAGCAAATCACTGCAGTTGTTAAGTGACTCCTGCAGTCATTAAGTGAATCTGGCTTCAATAAACTTTGCTTCTCGAAGCTGGCTGGGAAGATCACAAAGAGCAATAGCAATAGTGCTTAGACTTATATACAGCTTCACAGTGCTTTACAGCCCTCTCTAAGCAGTTTACAGAGTCAGCATAACTGCCCCCAACAATCTGGGGGGCAGTTATGCCTCATTTTATCGACCTCGGATGGATGGAAGGCTCTCAACCTTCAAGGGGTCAGAATCGAACTTCTGGCAGTGAACAGCGAGTTACCCTGCAATGCTGCATTCTAGCCACTGTGCCACCATGGCTCCTAATGGCGATCACATGAGACTAGGTCTAGGACCGTGATAGCGAATCTATGGCACGTGTGCCACAGGTGGCACACGGAGCTGTATCTGTGGGCACACAAGTGTTGCCCTAGCTCAGCTCCAGCACGCATACTTGCGCTGGCCACCTGATTTTTGGCCCTTCTGGGCCCACTGGAAGTCAGGAAATGGGCTGTTTCCGGCCTCTGGGGGGGGGCAGTTTTTGCCCTTCTCAGGCTCCTAGAAAGCCTCTGGAGGCTGGGGAGGGCAAAAAACTACTGGGCCCACCATGCCATTGTGTGCCAAAAGCGGGGGGGGGGCAGGGTGTGGTCACACGCGCATGTGCAGGGGGGGTGCATTGAATTATGGTTGTGGGCACACACACGCACAAACCCCCCGCGCTCCCCCCGCTTTTGGCACATGACAGCAAAAAGGTTAGCCATCACTGGTCTAGGATGTCACAAACAATGTAAATATATGCTAGTTGCCAAGTGCCTGAATTTAGATCACATGACCAGGGGAATCCTGCAGCAATCTAAATGCAAGGACCGATTGTATGTCACTTTTTTTCAGTGCCGTTATAACTTCAAAGAGTCACTAAACAAAGGTTTGTAATTTAAGGACTTCACTAATAGACTTGATTTGTACAACCCACTGAGCCAAAATTAAGGAAGCCTTGCTAGGTCTAGAATGATGGTTGAACTCAATTATTGTATATATATATATAAGTTTGGGCACTCCAATTCCCTAACTGTTATATCTAAAATCAAGAAGCTCTATAATTCAGGAGAGAGTCCCTTCAAGCAATTGAATTCTCCTGCCTTCCTGCAACAAAAACTGCTATTTTTATAGCTCTCCTAAATAGCAATCTGTTTGCATATTTAATGAAAGACCGAATCGGTAACAATTCTTAGACATGTAGAAAAATGTAAGAAGCTATTTTGCTTTCATCAAAAGTACTGGAATCTGGCGTTGTGATTACTCTTCAGTTGCCAGTATCATCCAGAGCACCAAATGTAGGCCGAAACATCAGCCTGTAAAGGGGCATCCATTTTACCTAAAACAACCTACTTGGGTTTTCAATGCCAGATAAGAACAAAGTAATGTTTTCTCTGATGACTTCATTTTATCTGCCAACCCATCTTTTCAGCCTTCCTTCCCTGAGGAAGTGGTTTGTATTGTATTGATTACTTATTTATGAAACTTCTGCCTCAGTACATGCAATTCAAAAGATTCTTGGCAGCTTACAGCTTGCAAGTTAAAACATCAACAGTCTGATTAAAACTCCAAACAGGGACCATCAAAAGCAACCTAAACAAGGGAAAGGAATACAATAAGGACAAAAAAACGGGGGGGGGGGATAATTAAATATGGTATCATACATGAGAGAATACTTATACACACAGAAGTTTGGTCTTCAACATTTTCCTAACAATCAGCAAAATGGGAGCTACCCTGAGTTTTGTCAGGAGGCTGTTCCAAGGCACCAGAATTGACACAAAAGAAGCAGTGCTTTGCAGCTTCACTCCCTCCAATCAGTGGTGGGTTGCTCCTGGTTTGCACCAGTTCACAAGAACCGGTAGTAAAAATTTGTAGTAGTTCGGAGAACCGGTAATAACATTGGCTGGCCACACCCCCGAACTGGTCCCCGACCTAGTCACCACTCGCTTACCCCGCCTACCTCATTAGAGGCTTTTTTTTTTTACTTTTAAAAGCATTTTTTCTACAACCTCTTCGACTGAAAAAAATGCTTTTAAAAGTAAAAAAAAAAAGCCTCTGATGATCGCGCGGCTCAGCTGGGATCGTCAGAGGCTTCTGAAAGCATTTTTTCTGCAACCTCTTTGGCTGAAGAAGCTGTAGAAAAAAAAATGCCTTTAAAAGTCTCTGGCGATCCCAGCTGAGTTGCCTGATCGCCAGAGGCTTCTAAAAGCATTTTTTTCTGCATCCTCTTAAGGTTGTAGAAAAAATACATTTAAAACTAAAAAAAAAAAAAAAAAAAAAGTTGGCCACGCCCACCATCACATTACACCCACCAAACCACGCCCATAAAATAAGCCATGCTCACAGAACCAGTAGTAAAAAATTTTAGAACCCACCCCTGCCTCCAATGTTATATAACGTATAAGGAAGTAAGGAAGTGAGTTGCAGGCTTCACTCAGGTCCTCCAAATAGGCAGGAAAATACTTGAATCTCATTGGCTAAGCCGTCTGGCAGCCCTCTATAAAAGAGGACACTGCCAGACAAGCAGGTTGTGGGGTTGTACTGGTCTACTATTAAAGAGCTATTGTTACTAAAGAACTGTGTCGGTCTCTTCTATCACCGCATCTAACATCGAACCTCGCAGAAATGTGGGACTATGAGTAGCTTCTCCTTGGATACAGGTAGTCCTTGACTTACAAACACTTCGTTTAGTGATCATTCAAAGTTACAACAGCACTGAAAAAAGTGACTTATGGCCATTTTTCACATTTACGACCGTTGCAGTATCCCCATCGTTATGTGATTTACATTCAGATGCTTGAAAACTGACTCACCTTTATGACGGTTGCAGTGTCCTGGGGTCACATGATCCCCTTTTACAATCTTCTGACAAGCAAAGTCAATGGGGAAACCAGATTCGCTTAACAACTGTGTTACTAATTTAAAAATTGCAGTGATTTCACTTAACAGATGCGGCAAGAAAAGTCGTAAAATGGGCAAAACTCACTTAACAAATTTCTCACTTAACATAAATTTTGGACTCAATTGTTGTCATAAGTTTAGGACTACCTGTATTTTAATAGATTGAGCTGGTTGGAATATGTGGCCCTGCAGGTACCCTTTTTCCCCTAAAATAAGACATTCCCTGATAATAAGCCCAATTGGGCTTTTGAGCGCATGCAGTAAAATAACCCCCCCCCCGAAAATAAGCCCTCCCAAAAATATTTAAATGCATGCACAGCCAGTCTTTGCCATTTCCTCTGGTTTCCTCCACCGGCCCCAAAATAATAAAACCTTCCCGAAAATAAGGCCAAGTGCTTATTTCAGGGTTCAAAAAAATATAAGACAGGGTCTTATTTTCGGGGAAACACGGTACTGCCACATAACTCAAACATAAGTGAATTAAGACTCATCTTTGTAGAAATTATGTTGATCATTTTCAACCGAGACCTTGATCTTCTGCATAATAATGTTACAGGTAATAATCCATTTCTACATAAACTGATAGACTTATGAGTTCCTGATTTCCATTTTAAAATTTGGCAGTACACTGATTCTTTTCCAATAAAAGATTGATGTTACAGTACATTATATATTTCTGGTACAAAATTAAGGTCTCATCCAACAATGCTAGAATGGATCTCATCCTTCCTTAGGTAGGATCAGTGTATTCATGTGAGCCAGCAAGACTTTCAAATGTTAGTGTCCTTTCACCCGCTGGCAACCCTAACTTAGGTAAGAAATCCTCCAGTTAGGAAAACTAGACAGGAAACTCAGGAGAGCCAGATTTATTTCCACGATCTCCGCTTGCCTATTTTTATCCTCAAGGAAAGGCAGGATAAACAGCTAGTTGGCTTCAACCCATAGCATATAATTCATTTAATGTAGCATTGCCACAAGATTCAGTGATAGCAATAGATTTATATTGCAGTTGACCTTGTGAGATCTCAGAAAGCTAAGCAGGGCTGGAGCTGTCTGGTGCTTGATTGAGAAACCACAAGGAAATAAGCAAGAATGGAATACAGAGGAAACAATCCAGGAAGAAGGCAATGGTAGCCATTTTGGTGTTATTGTCAAGAAATCTACATGAATGGATCCAGGAAGATGAACATAACTCCAAAGGATCTTACTTTTTCAAAGGAAGCTAAGTAAATAGGTGGTAGAAGTAGCTATTAGATATGAAAGCTTAATGGCATTTTCATTCTTAAAAGAATCAATGTACTGTTGAATGCCAGGCAAACAGCAAGAAAACTGCCATTTCATTCTCTGTCAATGAATTTACCAGAGTATTTGCTTGGTCATTATGAAAACAGACTATAGATCAGCGGTGAAATGCACTTACCTTCATTACCAGTTCGGAAATGTAAGCGTGCGCGCCTCTTCTGCACATGCGCAGAGCATCAAAAACGGGACATAATGACGTCCCAGTGGGTGGGCGGAGCATCCTGCCGCCGGCCCTACCGGTTCGTGCGAGCCGGATAGATTCTGCCGGATTTCACTGCTGCTATAGATTCATATAGATCAGGATTGTCAAATTCAAGGCCCATGGGCTGGATCCAGCCCGTGGGGTGCTTAGATCTGGCCCGTAGAGCTGCCCTGGAAACAGTGAAGGACCGACCCGCGATGCCTCTGCCAATAAAAATGGAGCTTGGAAGGGCCACAGGTGGCCCTCCCAAGCTGTTTTCACTGGCGGAGGGTTTCAGGAGGCTGTTGCAGGTGAAAACGGAGCTTGGGAGCCCGTTTTCACTGGCAAAGCACTTGGGCCACCACAGGCACCCCCAATATGAGTGACATTGAGCTAGTCATGCCCCCTGGCCACGCCCCCTGGCCCTCCCAAGGTCAAACACAACCCTGGTTCGGCCCTCAATGAAGTCAAGTTTGACACACCTGATATAGATGACACACCTGATATAGATGGATCTTTGGTCAGTAAGACTGCTGGTGCTTCTATAAGATATATATTATCATCAAGTTTTAAAAGATGAGTCTAAAGAAAGGGGTACAGCTAAGGAGATAAAAGATTGCAGTGTTTCCCACATACAGGGAACATTTGGATCAGCCTTGCTCAATGTAATACTCTCCAGATGCAAACCAGTCCAGCTGCAGACCATGAGGAACTATTGAAAAAACGAGTGCTGCAAAATTTGCATGATTCCTTACAATTTTAGTACTGAGTGGGAAGGGAATCCAAGTTGGCCCTCTGCCTGAAGTGCTAAATCAGCAGGAGGAAAAATACAAAAGTGCTTAGCAAAATTGCCAGAGCATTGTAGAATGAGAAAGCAGTCCCATTGACCCTGTGGCTTTATTTGGTTATTCAGCTCCCTCATCTTCTGCATCCCACCTGCAATGTTTTCTGGCCGGTATTTTGATTTTGCTTAGGTTTATTATTCTTGGTTTCTTGTAAAGGTCAACCTGCTTCTGGATAGTGGCTGGATCAGCAATCATTAATAATACATTGTAAGTGGGCAGAGCAGGTAATTCAGTTTGCAAAATGGAACCGAAGCTGCAAAGAAGTTAGATATTTGTGCAAAACTGTTACGGTACAGATAGTCCTCAACTTACAACCATTTGTTTAGTGACCAGTACAACAGCACTGAAAAAAGTCACTTATGACTGGTTTTCGTATTATGACTGTTGCAGCATTCCTATGGTCACACAATCAATATTCCGGCTTTTGGCAACTGGCATGTATTTATGACAGTTGCATTGTCCTGGGGTCATTTGATCCAGGCGTGGGTTCTACTTACCTTTACTACCGGTTTGCAATGGGGCCGCGTGCGTGTGCTCGCTTCACTCGCTTGCTCCTCTGCACATACACCGAAGCTTCTGCGCATGCGCAGAAGCTTTCTGATGACATCCGGGTCAGTGGGCGGAGTCTCCCGCCAGTTTTACTACCGGTTCTTGCGAACCGGTCCAAACTGGGGGACAACCCACCACTTATTTGATCTCACCACTTGTAACCTTCCCAGCTGGCTTCTGACAAGCAAAATCAGTGAGTGAAGCCAGATTTGCTTAATGACCGTAAGAGTCACTTAAACAATTGCAGTGATTTGCTTAACAACTGTGGCAAAAAGGTTGTAAGATGGAGCAAAACTCACTTAACCACTTTCTTGCTTAGCAACAGAAATGTTGAGCTCAATTGTGGTTGTAAATCAAGGACTATGTGTATTTGAAACTAATTTCCAAACTAACCATGAAATGGCTATAGGACAGATAAATGTTTTGTAACAGCTTCACAGTCAACAGGATTGAATATTATTCAGGATCTGGGAGATCTCAAAATCTAGTGCATGTAAGGAGTTCAGGAGTTGTTCTTAAGCCAGAAAGGTTCTGCAAAGAAGAATGGGAAAAAATATCAAAATATCAAAACCAAGACTAAAAATACATTCTTTAAAATACAGAAAGTACATTATTCCTTTTAGCCAAAGGAAGGAATACAGAGCAGTGTCTGAAAGGCTGCCTAAGCTTTTGCATCTACTATATTCACCATTTTCTTATTTTGAATCTAATATATATGTATGTACCGGTATGTATGTATGTATACACTTTCCGCACTGACCTGAAGACATGGCTGTTTCAGCAATTTCCCTGATCTGCTACGAGATTTTATTCTGTTTGGGGTTTTATATTGGCTGTTTTTAGGATTTCTTATTGTTACATGTTTTTATTCTGTGTGTCACCCCGAGTCCTACGGGAGAAGGGCGGCATATAAATTTAATAAAATAAATAAATAAAATAAATAAATATACATATTGTAGAACTAATTTGTACAGTATTTAGCTCTCTACTCTGTGGGAACTGTTCATTTAGAGATTTGTGCAAACATACAATTTGCTCCCAAAATATATCTTTTATTCAGATTTCTCTGCTAAACAGTCTGTAAAAATGGGTACATAGGTTAATTAAAATTGCAGGAATAAGAAAAAGGAGATAAAATAAAGCAGCACTGAACAACTCCTGCTAACTATATGGGCATGTCCATGCATTTTCCTGGAAGGAATATCAAAATAATTTAATCATAATCATAAGTTTATTTGTCAAGCATATATAAGATAACAGGTAAAAGTATAAACATAATTTGAGTACATGAAAAGAGTAAGTAAAAAGAAATATTAGGACAGGGACGCTAGGCACGCTGGTGCACTTATGCACGCCCATTACAGACTTCTTAGGAATGGGGTGAGGTCAACAGTAGACAGTTTAAGGTTAAAGTTTGGGGGTTTGCTGTTACCTTTTCCCAGCATGCTGGCTGGGGAATTCTGGGAGCTTAAATACTGATTTAAATACTAGCAAAGCCTGATCCATACTTCCAGACTCAATCAGCTGTTGATATGGGAGGTGGAGATTTAGAAAAAAAAATAGCAAATTTCTGTGTATCATTAATATCTCAATGTTTCTATTATTGCTTACAGTTTTAGGGCTGATCTAGATGCCTCAAGCAGACAATTAAAAAAAAAAAGCCCAAAATGTCACTCTCCCAAGGTGCGCTAATTAATGCCCTAACGAACCCATGGAAATGAAAAGGCTGTGTATTATTTTAGGAGACTCACTACTGGATGACCACTAGGTGACAGCAAATAACTTGTCTCTTCCCAGAGGTTTTTTGCATAGCCCAGATCTGGCAAGGAATTGGGGCTAGAGAAGAGTTGCATAGGAGAACTCGCTGGGCTGTGCCATCTGTGTGAGAGCTGCCTTTCCTTCTGCTAGGCTGTTTCACATTCCAAATGGATTTTTTTTTCTTTTCTGGGCTCAAACTCCGCCCCACCCAAAAAAACTCTTTTCTAGTCCTGCCTAATCTTGGGTTTGTCCCAATCATCACAACCACATATAAAATGACTGTGAGACCTAAGAGGAGCCTATTTTTTAAAGAGGCTATCAAGGAATAAAATGTACATTCGTTTTGATTAATCTGCTCACATCAGGCACTCTTTACTACATTATACCCCCATGATGCCCAGCAGTCTGGGAGACGTAGCAGCCACTCCGTTGGGAAAGGTTTTCGTAAATCAGTGTTTCTCAACCTTGGAAGCTTGAAGATGGTGGACTTCAAGCTACCAAGGTTGAGAAACACTGTCGTAAATTGTTGCTGGTCTCAAAGATTCAAACGTCTGAACAATCCTGATGATGATGATGATGATGATGATATGTCATCGGCCTTTCTCTTGATCCCGGAGGCTCCCTCCTTCTGTTTGGCTCCAAATTTCATTTCATTTCATTTTCATTTTATTTGATTTATATACCGCCCTACTCCCGAAGGACTCAGGGCAGTGAACAGGCACAAGATAAAACACCTAGAATACAAAAATTTAAGAGCAGAAGTAAAATCGAATTAAATCAATTTAGCCCAAGACAAATTTAAAACCCCAGGTTTTAAATGGCCGAAAGAAAGAGCCGAGGTGGCGCAGTGGTTAGAGTGCTGTACTGCAGCTACTTCAGCTGACTGCTAGATCAGTGGATCAAATCTCACCGGCTCAAGGTTGACTCAGCCTTCCATCCTTCCAAGGTGGGGTAAAATGAGGACCCAGATTGTTGGGGGGCAATATGCTATTTAAGTATACTGTCTTTAGTGTAAGCCGCCCAGAGTCCTCGGAGAGTGGGCGGCACAGAAATATGACTAATAAAAACATAATAATATGACTAATAATAAAGACGCCTGTCCCTTTAAGAAACACCATATCACCAACAACCCCAGCCTACCTTCTCCAAGTCAACCGGCTCTGAGTTGCATCCTTCTTGTGGCTGAAGAAGAAGAAGACAACAAAGGCAGGACTACGTTCCCCAGGATGCTTTGCGAACAGTGGGCGGGGACAGCCGAGGAGCTGCTGGTGGTTCCCCTTCTGGGGGTGGGCAGCAAACTGAGGATGAGGAGACGCTTTCTGTTATCCCCCAGCCCCCTTCCGCCCTCCCGCGGTTTGCTTTTCCGTTCCAGGGCAGCCGGCAGCAAGCCAAGCGCCGGCAGCCCTCCTTTACCCCCCCCCTCCACCGGATCAGCAGCAGCAGCAGCAGGAGCATCTCCCTCCGGGCGCTGCTTCCCCCTCCCTTCTGTTTTCCTCCCTCGTCCTCTTACGTGCGAGAGGGGCGGCAGCTGCTGTTGCCGCTGCTGAGCTGCAATGAATGAGCATCCAGCGCTGCGACTCGCGAGCCCTTCGGATCGCCTGGAGCTGCTGAGGGACTCGCTGCGAAGCTATTGAGATTAGGAAGGAAGCGAGCCTGGGCAGAGCGGGGGTTAACGCCGTCCGCCGCCTGCGGGGAAGGCTAAAAAACCCCGCACCGTCCGTCCGTCCGTCCCCCGCCCTTACCTCTCTCTTCTTCCTTACCCACCCACCCCCTCCACCCACCCCTCCTTCACGGCGGGATGAGCCGGCATGGGTGGTCCGTGGTCCGAGGCGGGATGCCGTGAAGGGAGCACGCCTTAAACTCTTTACCTATTGTGAGAAGAGACGGTGCCGAGAACCGCAGCCCGCGCCAGCCTGTCAACTCCGGTGCCGCAGCGGAGCAGCCACCCAGCTCGCCACTCGGAGCGGAGAGAGGAGGACCTCATGCCTAGAAACGGTGCTGCCGCTGCCCAGCCCTGACAGCCGAAGGGCAAGGAAAGATCCCGGGAGCAGGGACCCCCCGTTCTCGGTTTCGCGATGGCTAATAGGCCCAGGGTCAGCGAGACTCTGAAAGTCGTGGTCCGCTGCCGCCCCATGAACAGGAAAGAGGAAGCCACCGGCTACGAGAGGATCCTGGACATGGATGTGAAGCTGGGCCAGGTGACTATCCGGAACCCCAAGGCCTCCCCAGGGGAACTGGCCAAAACCTTCACCTTTGATGCTGTGTATGATGCCACCTCCAAACAGGCAGACCTATATGATGAAACGGTCCGGCCCTTGATCGATTCGGTCCTGCAAGGATTCAATGGCACCATCTTTGCCTACGGTCAGACGGGTACCGGGAAGACCTACACTATGCAAGGGATCTGGGCTGACCCTGAGAAGAGAGGTGTCATCCCCATCTCCTTTGAGCACATTTTCACCCACATCTCCCGTTCGCAGAACCAGCAATATTTGGTCAGGGCTTCCTATTTGGAGATCTATCAAGAAGAGATCCGAGATCTCCTGGCAAAAGACCAGAGTAAGAAAATGGAGTTGAAAGAGAACCCGGAAACGGGTGTTTACATCAAGGACCTTTCGTCCTTTGTGACAAAAAACGTCAAAGAAATTGAACACGTCATGAATTTGGGGAACCAAACTCGATCGGTGGGCAGCACGAACATGAACGAGTACAGCTCCCGCTCACACGCCATCTTTGTCATCACGGTGGAGTGCAGTGAGACTGGCCCAGATGGAGAGGATCACATCCGGGTAGGAAAGCTCAACCTGGTGGACTTGGCTGGGAGTGAAAGGCAAAGCAAGATGGGTGCCCAGGGGGAACGACCCAAAGAAGCCTCCAAGATCAACCTCTCCCTCTCCGCTCTGGGGAATGTGATTTCAGCCCTGGTGGATGGCAAAAGCACCCATATCCCATATCGGGATTCCAAGCTCACCCGCCTTCTGCAGGACTCTTTGGGTGGCAATGCCAAGACCATCATGGTAGCCACGCTGGGCCCAGCTTCCCACAGCTACGATGAGAGCTTGTCAACCCTCCGATTTGCTAATAGGGCCAAAAATATCAAGAACAAGCCACGAATCAACGAGGATCCTAAAGATACACTATTGCGGGAGTTTCAGGAGGAGATCATCCGCCTGAAGGCCCAGTTGGAGAAACGTGGGATGCTGAGCAAGAAAAGGCGGAGGAGTAGCCGGAGAAAGAAAACCATAGATGGGGAGGGAACCCCCGAAGGTGAAGAACCAGAGGACAATGAGGATGGAGGGCTGGAAAAAAACATGAAAAATTACTTGAAGGAGCAAAAGGAGAGGTTGGAGGAGGAGAAAGCTGCAATCCAAGATGACCACAGCCTGGTGAATGAGGAGAAGCAAAAGCTACTGGAGGAGAAAGAAAAGATGATTGAGGAACTCAGGAGGGAGCAAGAGGCCACTGAACTTCTAGCAACCAAATACAAGGTAAGCCTCATTCATACCACCATTTCTGAAGTTTGGTTCGGGTACACAGCACTAAGCAATCATTTGTGCATTCAGGAAAAAAAAAAAACAGTGAGGCAGGACATCATTTTCCAGGTGGAGCAGGAGGTTCCACATTGTCCTAAATATCATCTGATAGGTTCACTATTAAGATTAATTCACTCCCCCCTTTTAATAACACTTAGCTAATCAGATGGACTTATTGGAGTCTTAACTCAGCATGCAGCCATTCATTATGAGGACTATTCCAGCAATATTTGTGGTAAATATGGGTTGATGCTCAGTGAAAAGAGGTGTGACTTCCTGGGGAGACAGAGGCCACATGCTAATATTTTGTCTGCTGGCGCACACTGGACCTTGTGGCAGTAATGGATTTCTGTTGGCTGCAGTATCTGCTGGGCCTCTTGCTTAGGTTTATGCGCTGTCATGTGTCGGATTCCTTTGCATAGGCTGTCAGATGCTGCTCCATCTGGCCAGGAAGGAGGAGTGGCTGAACTGTGGAGCGATGAAGCTCAGGAGGGGGTCTTTGGTGTTTAGGGCTGGCAGCTTCAGCTAATAAGCTCTTCCATTGCACAACAAAGCGGCACAGAAAAGGCCATTGCTATGACTGGGTGGAGGTGACCTCCTGCATACGCATTGGCTGGTACCTCTGGGAGGTTGGCCAATTGTTCCTGCAGTTCTGATGGGGTTTCCTTTTGTCTCTGCAAATGGGTGTTAACGAGGGGATGCAACCTTCCCTGTCTTCCAGGTCACACCGCCTGCAGCTTCTCAGGGGTTTAAGTGAGGACTTTTCCCATCCTATTTCTGTCCCAGCTTTTACTGAAAAGTATGCCTAACGGATGCTCAAAGGTCATTTCCTCCCCTAAACTGTATCTGCGGTTTTTTTTGCTGATTCTTGTTTGGCCAGATTTGCAAGTGTTGTCTGTGCCCTTGATTGCCTTTTAGCATGACCTGGGAAGTGCAGCAAGATAGGGCCCATCCTGTGGTCCAAGCATGAGGATCCAAAATTTGCCTAAAAGATTTGAGTTTCATCTCTCTTGAAAAATGGGTGGGTGTGCCCCACGATTCAGACTAGGGAGCACATGGAACATCTCTGTTTATTGAAAATGCTTAAGTTGGTTACTCAAGTAATCAGTTTGAAGGATTCATGCAATATATTGAAGCATAAACTAATTCAACGGTTGAGGTGCACACAAGATGCTAAGCTGCAAAAACAAACAAAAAAAATCCCTAATCAAGGTTAATACAAAATCAAATATAGCACACTGGACAAACGTAGCTGCTTTGCCTTTAACTGACATGGCTGTATGAATATTTCTGAAATGTTTATAGTGATTCTATACTGCATTTCCAGGATGAAAACACAAAGTCCCACTGAGGCTCCCAGAAATAATGTCTCTGCCCCAAATGATGGCTTTTATAAAATCTTGTGTCAAACTACTAGGCTTCCCTCCTCTCCTAGAACTAATTGGACATTCCAAGAACCAAACCTTGGAATTCTTCAACAACTACTTGGCATTTATCCATCCATCCTTCCATCCAATGTATGTATCTGCCTATCTATCCCACCAGATTCTAGATGGTAAACCAAATCGAACTGAACAATCAATTAAAACAGCAACCAAAAAGATACTAAAATTTCAGTATCCCCATCATATACACCAGGGGCGGGTTCTACTTACCTTTATTATCGGTTCGCAACTGGGCCGCGCACGCTTCTGCGCATGCTTCCTGATGACATTGGGGTTGGTGGGTGGAGCCTCCTGTCAGTTTTACTACCGGTTCTATAGAACCGGTCCGAACCGGGGGCAACCCACCACTGATATACACCCACAGCAGAACTTCAGTAATTATCATCTTGGCCACAATGCCTGGGGAAGCAGCAAATCTTCACTGCTTTGCAAAAGGCCAACAGAGTTGGAGCCATCCATATCTCTGCATTCCCATAGAAGCCAATGACCACAGGACTGTTCCCTCCCTCACCTTACAAATCTCAATTAATATATATATATATATAAATTTGATTTATATGCCGCCCTTCTCCGGAGACTCAGGGCGGCTTACAATGCGCTAAGCAATAGCCTTCATACTTTTGTATATTTATACAAAGTCAGCTTATTGCCCCCACAACTGGGTCTTCAATTTACCTACCTTAGAAAGGATGGAAGGCTGAGTCACCTTGAGCCTTGGAGAGATTCGAACCAGCAGAAATTTCAAGCAGCTGGTCTTAATAACAGGGTGCTTTAGACCACTGTACTACCATTTGCTCCTATTGGAAGCTCAAATGGTGACTCTAGTGGTTCCTGAGTACAATCTACTTTTATTTATTTATCTGTTAAATTTATCTCACCATGGGGCTACTGTAGGTGGCTTACAACAATAAAAAACGTAGAAATGAAAAGAAGTAAACATAAGAGTAGCAAAGGGATGGAACGATGGAATAAGCAATGAAAAAGAAAACTATGAGAATATAAGTGATATGAGAATAAAAAATGGGCAGGTGGGGAAGCGCTAGGTTTACTAGCCACCTAGTAAACCTAGCTTTACTCCAGTGCGTTACTTCCCCATTGGGTCCCCAGGCCAACCGGCAGAGCCAGGTTTTCAGGCTCTTGTGCAGAGGTCTTCAAACTTGGCAGCTTTAAGACTTGTGGACTTCAACTCCCAGAATTCTCCAGCCAGCTATGCTTAAAGCTGCCAAGTTTGAAGACCTCATCTCTTGTGGACGGATAGGAGGATGGAGGCAGATGGTGGGTAGAATGTTCCAAAAGGCAGGCAGATAGGATCTTCTTCTGGAACCACAGTTGGAATTCTTTGACGGATAGGATCTGCACTAGGCTCGCTCTCATGTTGGCATGAGTGGGGCGGGCTTGTCCTAGTTATACCACACGGTTTGCAAGCTTCGGAGGCTTGGTATGAAGTAAATAGCTATATAATTGTATATGCTTATCTTAGCAATCCTGAGGGTAAAAGCAGATAAAACATAGTGAATGACTACAGTAATAAAAACAGCAAACATTCTATGCCACCTTCATTCCACCCTCTTTATTTCCAACGTGCACATCTTGAAGAGTATGTTTAAATAAATAAATGTGGGAGAACATTTTAAAGGAGAGGTATTTTCCCACGTGGGTTCCTTTAAGCCATAGTTTGCGGAATAAACCATTGCTGGTTCAGCTTGCACAATATACAAAGGTATAACCCATGGTTTACAAATCAGAATAGTTGAGTTCACGTGACATGTTAAGCTAGAGCCAAACCAGCCATATGCCACGTATGAATGCAGTTGGATGACTGGAATTATTTACTGGGTTCATACCATATGATGAATAGTCTTAAGTGGTCAGGGCTTCCATAGTATGCTTAACCGTAAAAAAAAACCCTAACCAAATGTTTTCACATTTAGACATTATGACTTTAATTGACTAGGAGGTTAATCATTTGTGGACCTAGCCTGTGAATCTCTGGGATAACTTAACAACACCCCTCCTGCCCACCCCCCCAAATCTCCATATGAGAAATCCAGAATCCCACAGGTTTCCTATCTCATTGAGGAGATTTTGCAAGTCTCAGTTGCCCAAATGCTGTTGTTGCTACCTCAATCTGGTTCAGCTGCTTCTCTCACTCCCACGATCACCACCAAATGGTTGCCTTGGGGTCTTCTTCTGCTCCTCTCCAGAGGTTCATCCAGGGGATTCCAGCATTTTAAGCTAAATCATAGCATAGCTGGGGCTCAGTTCCATGAAGTCTTTTCAGAGTATTGTCTGTCCTGGCATGTATGGTATATGCCTCTGAACATGCACAGAGCACTATGCTCTCGTATTTCCAGGATTATGACCAGTGGTGGGTTTCAATTTGTTTTACTACCAGTTCTGTGGGTATGGCTTGGTGGGCGTGGCTTGGTGGGCGTGGCAGGGGAAGGATACAGTAAAATCTTCATTCCCTCCCCACTCCAGGGGAAGGATACTGTAAAATCCCCATTCTCTCCCCACTCCAGGGGAAGGATACTGTAAAATCCCCATTCCCTCCCCACTCCAGGGAAAGGTTACTGCAAAATCCCCATTCCCTCCCAATCAGCTGGGACTCGGGAGGCAGAGAATAGATGGGGCGGGGTCAGTCAGAGGTTCTCCAAACTACTCAAAATTTTCGCTACTGGTTCTCCAGAACTGGTCAGAACCTGCTGAATACCACCTCTGATTATGACTGGCCTTTGCAGAATTAAGGTTTCCTTCCTACAGGCAGAAACCACTGGACTACATGAAGGGGATCGGCACCCCTCAAAACACCTGTTTGCATATTATTCTTGGTACCGGACAATGCAAAGAGGCAAAGAAAGAAGCCAAACTTCAAAAAGGACCAAATCATATTTGAGCATACCCCAAAAGTGGGCAAGGGGCCGATGAGTTTCAAACTTGGGAGGTTGGGGGTGTTTTTGTAAGCCCATTATTTGTAAGCTTGGGCTGAGGGCAGGGAATAAAGCTGTGCATGGCTAGAGATATTGCATTCTCCCCAGGTGAAACTTACAACTTTGGAACTGCCCTACAAATGATGTGGACTCTCATTGCAAATGCAGACAGTATCACTGGCTAGATAAATCGCTAAGGCTGAATGTGCATTGATCATGAGAGCTACAGTGAAAAACTCCATGCTGTCTGGGCTTGGCCCATAGTTTATAATTAGAAGAAAATTATTGGACACATTAAGTCAAGACCCGGAGGTTGTTTTGCAGCCAAAACTATATTGTGTGTGTGTTTTTTAAAAAAATCTTTTATTTTTGGTCCACTGAGGACCCCAGAGGTTGTGGTAGTGATATGCTGAAGTTACTGGAAAGGGTGGGGCCAGAATTTCAGGCCCTTTGTTCATTTTTTTAAAGTTTATCTTTTCTTTCTGTTTTAGTAAGATAAATTCGTACATCAACTCTGTCAGGGGCTGAATATACCTTCCTTTCCCCTTTTTTCTTTTGAAAGAAAATTATACCTCCACATTTTGATACTTTGCTGCTGAATTTCATTGACAAAATCTTGGAGGTTGAGGAAAGTTTTTAAAAGGCTTGCAGTCTCATGCAATTCATAAGCTATGGATCACTTACTCCTAGGAGTATCCTTCAGTGTGCAGATGACGGGCACGATGCTTTCTCAGAATCAGGCTTCTTCCTTTCTCTGCTACAGTAAGAATCAAGGCTTCGGTGAAATGAAGGAGGCAGTGCTTTCCTTCTTCCTCTTTAGTCTCTGAAATCCAGGGGTGGGTTCTAAATTTTTTTACTACCAGTTCTGTGGGGGGTGGCTTATTTTGTGGGCGTGGCTTGGGGGGGTAATGTGACTGGTAGGCGTGGCCAACTTTTTTTTTTTACTTTTACTTTTAAAAGCATTTTTTCTACAACCTTAAGAGGTTGCAGAAAAAATGCTTTTAGAAGCCTCTGACGATCAGGCAAATCTGCTAGGATCACCAGAGGCTTTTAAAGGGATTTTTTTTCCTACAACCTCTTCGGCTGAAGAGATTGCAGAAAAAAATGCTTTTAGAAGCTTCTGGTGATCTGGGATTGCCAGAGGCTTTTAAAGGGATTTTTTTTCCTACAACCTCTTCGGCTGAAGAGATTGCAGAAAAAAATGCTTTTAGAAGCTTCTGATGATCTGGGATTGCCAGAGGCTTTTAAAGGGATTTTTTTTCCTACAACCTCTTCGGCTGAAGAGATTGCAGAAAAAAATGCTTTTAGAAGCTTCTGGTGATCTGGGATTGCCAGAGGCTTTTAAAGGGATTTTTTTTCTGACAATCAGAAGCTTCTAAAAGCATTTTTTTCTGCAATCTTATTACCGGTTCTCCGAACTACTAAAATTTTTTACTACTGGTTCTTGCAAACCGGTGCAAACCGGGAGCAACCCATCACTGCTGAAATCCCATGTCCTATTTCTAGGGGGTAACACCCGGATCCCATTTTTTTCTAATCCTAGATCAGTAGTGAGGAAATAGCATGTCAATGATACTCCCTTGTTTGATATTCCTGGTTTTCCAGGATTGGATGGGCACAGAGGATGCCCTGAAGAATCCCAACAAAGCTCTCCCAGATATGGACCTCTCGGCTTCCAAGAAGATAGCAGAGGCATCTGACTGACCTCTTGTAGCTAACGGGAGGGTGAGGGATGTGGGGTAATGGCATCTGCATGAATGTTCCCTTCTGTTGGTTGGAGTTACCCTCTCAATGAACAAGCACAATGCCTATAACAAGTCCCCCCAGCCCATACAGCCTTGGGTCAATGGTGGCCTAGAAAAGAAGGAGACCATTGTGTACCGGAGAGAGGCAGCTTTGTGAACGGATGGATGGAAAATGGAGGGAAGCCCTCCTTTTCTTTAGCACACAATCCAGCCTTATGGAATATTGTGTAAAAAAAATCAGATCAAAGACTGACCAGCTTAGCAGCCCCGAAAAGGACATGATCTCATTTCCAATAGGTGGGCCAAGGGGTGATGAATATCATGAATGATCAGTGGTCTGATCTGGAGAAATACATTATCAGAGCTGAGCCATTGTGGGTTTGTATATCATGATTTGTGACCAAGCATATTATATGTACCTGGCCAGTGGTAATTTTATAATCAGTGTTTAAAGTATCTTCAGCTTAACGCATTGCCTGAACTTAGTCAATGATGTAAGCCTGCTTCTTTAGTTTTCTGCTTCTGTCACCTTGGAAGAAGAGCCCAGGAACCTTGCTATGCATACAAAGGCAACAAAGATAATAGGAGCGATATAAATAGCAGGAAAAGTGGTCATGCTCAGATCTTTGATATTGTGCTGCTTTCAAAAAGCTCTTGCATTTGGCTTCCTGGGAGTGGTCAGTAATCACAAGGACGTGTTGGATAAAATGATCACTGAACCACATTTTGCTGCATAGGGCCTGGCATGGCACATCAAGAACCAAAGAAAAGATTGGTGGTTGTCCATGGATACCACCCTAATATGACAAAGAATCCAGAAACTAGCTGGTCAGATCTTGCTGTATAATTGGTTGGAGGTGACAGTAATGTGTAACAGTAATGAGTCTCTCCTAAATCTGGTCAATAGTCCAATTAGCCCAGGAGAGTCAATATGAAGGCTACTGCCATTGGTTCCTCAAGACCCCTGGCCAAATATCTAGCTCTTCGAATTTGACATCCTTGGCTACCAGTATATCCACAGAACCTCCCTTGGTGCCCAAGATGTTCTAAACGCCATTACCGAAAATTAAAGAGCTTTTTTTTTTTAGAGTGTATCCTCTTGCCCAGAAAAAGAAGGCAGAGGTGAGCTGAGATTGAAAGAGCATCTCAGTTTGTGTTTGGGCTGTGAATATTTTATGCCTCCCACACCTGCCATTTTGCAAGTTTCCTATGCCATGCTCAGAATTCCAGCTGTTCCCAGCAGCTCAACAGGAAAAAGAGGAATTGTCAGTGAGGAAAAGCAGATCCTTCCTCAGCTCCAGAGACAGGTTCACTGAGCTATTATCTGTTGGCTTGAGCTCTAAGCCATAACGTTTGCCTGGTTCAGCTGTATATATTCCGTATCTTCCAACAAGCCATGTTTAAGCAAACCATGACTAAGTATGTTGTGTGAATCTGATCAGAAAGTAATTTATATTAGAGCTCTGCTTTGCCCTTGTAGTTCCTGTGGTGGAATACCATTGCATTCTATTTTAATTTGCAAGATTTTAGCAAAGGAAACTTAAATCGAAAACAAAGATCGTGTGAGGGTTTTTTTATGCTTCTATCTTACTATCATGCTTGATGGAATTGTTTTTGATCAGCAGCTGCCTTTAGCAACGTAATTGCAATGGAAGGCTGACCTAATTTTGACAAGCACTGGGAATATAGGCTGTAGGGCTAGGCAGAGTAACGAGCGCTCTAGATTGGGCTCCCTTTGGGAGCATGTGTGCACACAATGCAGTTTCAGAGATGTGATTCTTACTGGCAGAACGGATGGTAGTGAAAGCGACAGCATTGCATTAGTAATGCTAAAAGATGAAAAGGGGGCAGAGAGACAGTATTAGACTACAAAACTCATCCTTCATCTATTTCTAAATGGGAGACTATTGTTGGATAGCGATCAAATGAACAATGGTCTTTTTTTTTCACTTCAGCAAGGCTGTGTGCACGTTGTAATTCCACAGCAGCAAGAAACACACACACACACACACACACACACACACACACACACAATAATTGTATTTCCACATGATGACAGTTAATTTTAAAAATAACACATTTCTAGCCTTTCTAGTACTCAAATGGGCTTGAAAATGTATCGGCAACATCTGGTGAGATGCCTGAAACCAACAGGGAAGGGCCAAAAACTGAAGACAAAATTTGTAATATGAGTTTATGTGTTTAGGATGCTAAATTAAATTGTTCTTGAGGGAAGTGTTATCTTGTAATGGATACTCTAAGCTCTAAACCAGGGATATATAACTTCTGATTTGATTAGTATTTTTATAGCTTGTTGAAGTCTTTACTCCAAAATTGGGGTTTTCCCTCCTCCATTTTAGAAGATGTTCTTCAAGCATAGCAAACAGCCCAGAGGACAAGCTCAGGATCCCAAAAGATCTTGACAGACTCCATTTTTTCTTGTCTTTGTCTTCTGGTGGTTTTTGAAAATAAGTTGACTCCCTCTTCTTTGTGACAGCCCCGCAAATACTGGAATACTGCTATCATGTCACCCCTTGTCCTTCTTTTCTCTAGACTAGCCATATCCAAATTCTTCAACTATTCTTCATATGTTTTTGTCTCCAGGCCTTTAATCATTTTAGTTGCTCTTCTTTGCACTTTTTCCAAAGTCTCAACATCTTTTTTATAATGTGGTAACCAGAACTGTATGCAGTATTCTAGGTGTGGTCTTACTAAAGATTTATAAAGTGGTACTAATTCTTCACGTGATTTTGATACTATGCCTCTGTTTATACAACCAAGGATTGTATTAGCTTTTTTGGCTGCTGACGCACACTGCTGGCTCATGTTTAAGGGATCGTCCACTAGGACTTAAAGGTCCCTCTCACAGTTACTGTTTTTGAGCCATGTTTCGTCTAATCTATACTTGTATCTTTGGTTTTTCCTGCATAGATATTTCCTGCTTTTCTCCACAATAAATTTCATGTTGTTGGACAATCGACTGTGTATCTTAGAGCAGCGGCCCCCAATTTTTGGACACCAGGGACCAGTTCAAAAATCTGGAAAAAGGTTTTTCTGTGAACTGGAGGGGATGTGGCTTTGTGTGCTGCCTGCATCCTGCAGATGGGGCTTCACTTGTTTGTGTGGCCCGGTTTCTGGCATGCTGCGGCCTGTTACCAATCCACAAACTGGGAATTGGGACAGTGTGACCACATCCCCACTCATATCCAAGATTGAGCTCCATCTATTTTTCCCTATCTAGACCCCTATAACCTCTAGACATTGAGATAGAAGATCAGTGACCAAGAGTTATGTAAATAGGTATCATTAGCATATTGTTGATATCCAGTCCCATGACAACAGATAACATCACCCAGGAGATTCATGTAGATGCTAGATAGGAATAGTGGGGGTGGGTGGGTGGGAAACTGAACCCTGAGCAAGAGCTGAGGACTCCCCCACATCAACAGGAAGGGGGACTGTTTGTGGAAGAAGGAGGAGAGCTAACACAACACAGTGTCTCTCACTCCCAACCACCTGAGCTGATCCAGAAGGATACAATGATCAATGGCATTGAAAGCCAAGAGATTTAGAAGGACCAGGATGAATGTATTACCCCCATCTCAGTCCCATCATAGATCAAAGGGCTGTCTCAGTAACATGTCCAGATCTGGTAGGGATCCAATCTATTTCTTCCCGCAGCGCTCTAATGTCTTTTGCCATTTTATTTCCTAGTTCCTTTGAGAACCAGGAGACCTCTGGGATTCATGTATAGAGAAAGGCCATGAAGGTACAATCTGAATCAAGGCTGTCACCACATTCTCATCCCAAGAGATGACTAAGGCCCAAGATGAACTGAGGTCTAACCGGTATCTGGGCAGACAAATTGATAGGCATGAAGAACTCTAGAACTATGATCTGTATCTCAAGGGCAAGAGCAACATTCCCAGTTCCAGATCACATTGTCACTGCCCCTAGAGAAAGAAAAGATCCAACAAGTGACCCACTCCTATGCATCTTACTCTTGATGACTTGGGTCAGGTCAATGGTTGCCATGGTGGCAGCTGTGAACTCCCAAGCCACTTCAGACTCCACACCTGGGGAAGACAAGTTGACATCTCCCAGTAGTATAGGCTGGAAAACCTAGGCACAATGTCAAGCAGTTCAGGTAAGGAAGCCATGACAGAGCATCTTCAATTTACAACCTATTTGTTTAGCGATCTTTCATGGTTACAACTACACTGAAAAATGTGACTTATAACTAACTGGTCCTGGCACTTGTGATCATTGCAGCATCGCCATGGTCACGTGATCAAAGGGTTGGGCACTTGGCAACCAACATGTTTTTATGACGGTTGTAGCATCTAAGGATCATTTGCAACTTTCCGAGCTGGCTTCCGACAAGCAAAGTAAATGGGAGAAACCAGATTGGCTTAATGATGGCATGCTTCACATAACTGCTGTGATTTGCTTAATAACCAGGGCAAAAAAAAAGTGTCATAAAACTAGAAGTGGCTCACTTAACAACTGCCTTGTTTAGCAACATAAATTATGGTCCCATTTGTATTTGTAAGTTGAGAATTACCTGTATGCAGCAAGGAGGCCTACACAGTAGCAGCAGTCCTATCTGTTCCCTACAGCTTGATTCTGCAAAGAGGATCTCACCTCCGGATATCTGTGGGTCAGGAACTCCAAAAGCCACAATAGCCATTGCCCCACCATTGGCCTGGGTTCGCAATTGCCACATTGGAAATCAAGATGGCACTGGATTCTGTCAATATGCTAAACCAGAACTAAACAAGCAGTCATATACCTTTATAGCTTAACATTTTGCCTGAACCCAACCTATGACTGCAAATATTACCATCAAGGAAGGAAAATCTGAAGGCTGAGTAGCAACGCGCATCTACTAATAGGGCTAGATTGGAGAGTACAAGAGTCTCCTAAGGGAAATAATGGGAGGAGCTGTTGCTAAGCAACTGATTTGCCAGGCATTGCAGGGAATTCTTGTGATGGAGTAAGCAGAGATCCATAGCCACCATTTGTGTCATTTAGACAGATTCTATCACCGTATTTTTCCCCTTCTTTTGCCCTTTGGAAATTGCCTTTTTTTATTCTTCAGGTGTTACTAAATAGTACGCAGATGGCTTCCCTTTGATGAAGTTTTTATATCTCCCTTTAACATGATTTTAATGCAGGGTGTGGTTTTATTGACAGTTTGTGATATTTTCTGGAAAATAACCACTTTATTTGTATTTTTATTATTAAAATTTAACACTGTCTATATATTTTCCTCGACATTCTGTCAGAGTGATGGAGGCAAAAAGTAGAAGTGTGGGCGACGTGTCCTGCTAAATGGAAAACAGGATTCCCGGGTTTTCTGAGGATCAAAAGTAAATATTTCAATCCATGAGCAAAAATAGGGCTAGCCACTGCCTCATCTGGAGGATTTTCTAAAAACTGTATGAATTGTAGCCAAGGTGCAAAGCTGCCTAATAAAGCATTGTTTATTAAACAATAAGCATTGTTGCATTCAGGAGCATCCATAGAGGAGGCCAAAGAAAGTCTAGACAATGTCTGTGACTGTGATTGAAGCTGTGCCCTTTTTAACATGCATTACACATGCAACATACATAAAAGAGGCAGGGCTTTAATCCTGCCTCCATGACCACTATCTTGGCTTTTTTCTTACTCTCACCTACCATGCATCCTCCAGTACTTTTCAGTAGTTGTTATTGATGTACATTTTTTTCATGTACCAGAGGAGGAAATGATCAAATACATATACTGCATAGGGATAACCATATTTATTGCAATTTACATTTAATCAAATTTATTTTTTGTTGTACTTGGCTTATGTATGTTTCTATGGTGTGTGGGTTTAATATAATGGGATGGACACATAAGGAAAAAAAAACATATACTATATAACCTGCCCTTATTTCCAACTAAGTATTTCCAACTAAGTATTTTCAACGAAGAAGGCCAGTAGCAATGCAATGTATAATTCATGGTGGAAGATAATGACTGGATTGTATTAGAAATTAGGGTATAGAAATATCCTTTTCACAGATGGTAGGAGACTTTTCTTAACTTCTCAGCATTGTCATGCTCGTTGCTCAGCATGACATGTAAATCCAGTTTTTGTGGTTTTTAAAATATAGCTTGTAGCATAACATATGTGAAGCCTACCAGCTGTGAAATAGTCAACAAACCAATTTTATTTTTCAAAAAAAATTGTGACATACACTCAGTTGCAGTGAATGTCACCCCTTTATGATTTTCTTGTAAGAAAATTGCAGCCAGTGATAGTGCTAAACTTGGAACTGGAACCAGGAAGAATTTCTTGTAATGTTAATATTACATGGCAAAATACTAGCCTAATAGACTGAGACAAAGTCTAGGTGGCAAGCAATAGTGTTGATGTGAATTCTGAGCAGTCTTAGGATCTGCAATGTGTGACAGATGAATTTTGTGCCTTCAATTATAGGCTACATATTTTCAAAAGATGCTGAATTATGAGCTTATCCATAGATGTGTATGCCTCTTTCTGTTTTATTTCACTTATTATTTACATCACTTAGATGCCCATCATCCAAATTATGACAAGCTTATTTGATAAGCTTGTTTAATAATGTTCTTCAATGATGAGAAGGCTGAGAGTTTATGAAATCATCTGTCTGGATCCAGGATGGTTCATCGCTTCCTTTCATTTTTATCATTCAGTCAGGAGCAGCAGGCACATGCCACAGTTCATCATGCAAAGTCAAGGGATGGTGCAAGTCATCTAAGGATTTGTGAAACCAACAAAGGGTGGGTGGGGCCCTTGTGTTTTGAGAGCTAGCAATGCCTCTGGAATGTCTGTGTCTTTACAGAAAGCCCCTGAACATCCCTCCCAGGTGAGATACTCTCCAGAGGCGAATGAAAAGCATTATTAATAAAATGAAATTTAATTTAGATAAAGATTTAATAATTAAAATTCTAAACATTTCAGAATAAATCTTAAAATTCTGCTTAACCATCTTCTTAGTTGTAGTTGCACACATTATCCAGCTTATTCATAAATACATCTATTTTTTTCACTTTAAAAACATTCAGGATTTAACCTGCGCTGTTTCTCCTATAAATGAACAAGAGAGAGTTTTTTTCTTTGTGTGTTTTTTTAATTGATTGATTATGAGCCATCAGATTAGTGTCAGCTCTTAGTGATGACATTCTCCAACTCTGTCCCCACCCTGATTCTTCAGGTCTTCCAAAGATACACAGTTGCTGCTGTAACTGAGTCTACCTATTTGCTGCTGGCCTTCTCCCTCCCCCCCCCCCCCCCTCTCTCTCTCTCTCTCTCTCTCTTTATCTTTCCCAGCAAAAGAACCTTCTCAAGGGAGCTAAGTCTTCACAGAATGTGTCCAAAATATGATTTGAGCTTGTGTCAAATAAGAACTCTGCATTGATTTTAGTTATGATCCATTTATTTGTTTTCTTGGCTACCCATGGTATTTTCAGGTATCTTCGTGAACATCAAAGTTCAAAAGCATCAATATTCTTTTATCCTACTCCTTTAAAGTCTTTCACTTCCATCGAGTGTCACAGGAGAACCATTGCTGCACAATTCTGGTCTTCATAGATATAAATAAATCATGGCATCTGAATATCTTTTCCAAGGCCTTCACTGCTATCCTATGATGTCGTAGTTGAAGTGTATTGATTGATTGAAAGGAATCAACAATTCTTTTATTGTTGATAGTCGATCCTAAAAGGTAGAAGCTACCAATCATTTCAGTATCTTTATTATTAATGATGAGGATAGTTGCTCTATCTAATTAATTTGATCTTTTTTATGCTTAACCTTAATCCCAATTTTTTATTGTGCTTGTTAATTTTTATTACTAATGCTTATAGATCATTTGCATTTTTAGCTATGAAGTGTAGTACCATCAACATAGTACAGGTTATTGATGTTTCTTCCTTCTATTTTAAAATCATGTTCTTCTTCCAGTCTTTCCTCTGTCAATATATCTTCAGTATATACAATAGGTTGAATAAATTAGGAGAGAGTATCTATATAGCCTTGTCTCACTCCTTCACTGATCTAAATCCAATCTTTTCATCATGGTCTGATCAGTGTGTGGCTTTCTGTCCTGTATATAAATTTCTCATGAGGACAAGGAGATCTTTTAGGACATGCCTTTTCCTAAGGACTTTCTGCTGCTTGACATGATTGCCACAATCAAAGCCTTTCTATGATCAGTATAACACACATTGTTTTCTTTTGGGTATTTGGCTTTCTCAATTATTCAGCATGCATCTATAATGTTTCCTTGTTCCTCGGCCTTTTCTTAAAACTAACTTGAACATTTGGCATCTTCTCTTCTGTGTAGGGCTCTAATCTCCAGTGGGGGATCCTGAGCATTATTTTGTGGCATGTGAAATTAAGAATGTTGCACAATAGTTTGCACACTTTGTGAAATCTTCTGTATCTTTAGAAATGTCACCATAAACCTGCTTCTTGTCTCTTCTAAGAACTATCTGAAATTATTAACTTCTTCCTGAGATCTTTGTCCTTCTTGACTTTGGCTTCTCTTCTCTGCTTGTTTTCAGTTTTATAATATATCAGTGGTGGGTTTCAAATTTTTTTACTACCGGTTCTGTGGGTGTGGCTTGGTGGGCGTGGCAGGGGAAGGATACTGTAAAATCTCCATTCCCACCCCACTCCAGGGGAAGGATATTGCAAAATCCCCATTTCCTCCCAATCAGCTGGGAGGCAGAGAATAGATGGGGGCGGGGCCAGTCAGAATTTTTACTACTGGTTCTCTGAACTACTCAAAATTTCCGCTACCGGTTCTCCAGAACTGGTCAGAACCCACCTCTGATTCATATCATGTAAATAAATCTTGCTTCTTGGTATTTATTTATTTATTTATTTATTTACTTATTTATTTATTAGTTTGATTTATATGCTGCCCTTCTCCGGAGACTCAGGGCGGCTTACAATGCTTTTAAGCAATAGCCTTCATACTTTTGTGTATACCTGCTTAGTAGGGCTTTTGGCCCACCCTAAGCGGTGTTCTATTTTATACAAAGTCAGCTTATTGCCACCACAAACCGGGTCCTCATTTTACCTACCTCGGAAGGATGGAAGGCTGAGTCAACCTTGAGTCAACTATTATAGTGACTTTTTAGTTTTGTCAATATTTATATCTAGTCTAAGTGACTTGTAGGCTAAGTCATCTGTAGGCTGATCTAGCAAGTTCTTCTTCTTATATTTTAATAAGAAAGTGAAGGGTATTACAGAACTATAGATATAGGTATAGTTAAATCTTTATGGATAAATAATATATTCCTATCTTATGGTAAATAGACAGTTGAATACTCTTTGAATTTATATTGCACATGTAGGGCATTTTGATTAAAGTGATGTGCATAAGAGTATGGGTAGAATTGGTTGAGATGTGCTTATGGTGAGGTGAGCATATCAGTTTCCAGTTTCAACCTTTAATCTAGTAGCTACAACTGATGGGATCTCCCAAGAGCTTTGTGTAGTAAAATTAGAGGGCAGCCTATGAAAAGATGTAAACAGCAAAGCTTTTTAAGCAGTCCATTGAGAACATACAAAGCTATTGGGAAGAAGGGGGAGTTTATGATATTCTCAGAAAGAACAATATACCAGTATATATGATGGGGGAGAGAGTGCATATTTATAGTCATGTCTATAGATGGCTATTAGTGATTTGTAGCAACACATATAATGTAATATATAATTAATATGTGGGGCAATGCCCCCCTGGGCTAGAACTATACTGAAGGTATACAAAAGATCTATATTCCAGGGAGTTAGCAGCTCTTAGGGCCTCTGAACTCATACCATAAGGAAGTGAGTTGTCACTTACTTTGATGAGCTGAACTTTCAACAAATGGTCTTCTCTTTGAATTGGGAGTTCACAACTTGAACAAATAGGATTAGTGAGTTGTTCAAGGTCATACACTCTTGCTTGACAACCTTACAATCCTCACTTTCCCATCATATTAGTTTTGGACATGATGCATGAAGAGGTAGAGTAAATGGCCAGTTGTGGATATCATAACAGATAGACGTTGAAACTATCCAATAGGATAGAAATTGTAACCATCCAGTGAGTTGAATGTTAAATTGCCACCTAACAATGAAACCTATCTTACTGCTGCAGAGATGAAGCTCTCTGGCTTGCTGACATCTGAATGACTGCTGCTGAACTAACACATGATGACATTAATAATTTGTGTATTTAGGTGGGGAGGCAATATATTCACATCTCCAATGAACACAATCACTTTTGTTCACACATCACCGCAATTCTGGAATCTTTGAGTTGTTCAGCTCTAAGAAGCCTGAGTTGGAAGGCTTTTTTGTTGTTATTGTTGTTCATTACTGATCTCTGTATTATATAAAAGAGACAAGAGGGGGATACTGGATTGGGTGTAGCTACTTAACAAATATTTGCAACCTTCCCCTCTTATTTTTTAATCCCTTAGTCATACACGATATAAATCAAACATACAGTATTTTTGTTATTCTGCTGTACTTAGTTCAAGAGAAATGGACTCTGACAGATGAGAATCATTATAGAGTGCACCCATTTGTTTCTTAATTATATTTAACCCTCAAGCAGGCATGCTGGCTTACAGAGTGCATCATTATTGCTTTTCACTTTTTTATTGGTTTTTTTTGGAAGCGGTTCAGTTTTAGTGCCTCCCAGGTTAAGGTGTTCCTAGGCTGCTGTCTATTCAGCCGCTGTCTAAAGCTGGCCCCATTCATGGCTTGTGATAGACACCACAGCACAACCAGGGAAACATGGAAGCTAGAGACAGGTAGTCCATTTATAAGTCTGGTACCTGCTCTTTAATCTTTCGTCCATTTTTGAGATGCATTCTAGCTAAAATAGCAATAGCAATAGCACTTAGACTTATATACCACTTCACAGTGCTTTACAGCCCTCTCTAAGCGGTTTACACAGCATATTGCCCCCAACAATCTGGGTCCTCATTTTACCCACCTCGGAAGGATGGAAGGCTGAGTCAACCTTGAGCCTGGTGAGATTCGAACTGCCAAATTGCAGTCAGCTGGTAGTCAGCAGAAGTAGCCTGCAGTACTGCACTCTAACCACTGTGCCACCATGGCTCAAATATAATGGACTTTGATGGAAAGAAATAAAAAGTATAATTCAATACAACAATTGCAAATACAGAAAACACAAATACTACATGAAAAAAAATTAGAAGGTAGACTAATCTTGCGACAGAACAAATAGAAAATGGACATAAGAAAATGTGATGTAGAAGCTACTTTGAGAGGAATGAAAATTTTGATGTTATAGAATGTGTGAGTTAATGCTGAAGGGAAGTATGAAAAAGGATGCTGAATGGAAAGAAGAAGTGAAAGAGGCAGTGAATGAGAAAAATGCATGTAAGAGAATGCTAAAAAAATAATAATAGAAATATATGCATAGGTAGTCCTTGGTTAACAACCACTCATTCAGCAAACTATTAGAAATTGCAATGGCACGAAGGAGTGGTACCTACAACTGGTTCTCAAAGTTCTCGCCATCATGATGCCTCCACAGTCACATCATTGCAATGTGGGCACTTGGCAACCAGCTTGCACTCATAATTGTTGGAGGTCTTTCCACAGAAGAGGGGCTGTTGCACATAAAAACATCAATTCCTGATCCCAGCCCCCCTTAGTTATGATAGTTTGGGACTACCAGGTTACTCCAAGGACATCCATATAGGATGAATTGCTTCAAGTTGGAGAAGCTACCTTGTCACCATTGCTTGTGTACTCAAAAAGGACACATATCTAAACAAAGCACTGAATAGAAGGAGCGTACCACTTTTATTTTCTAATAAAACTTCTGGTGTCCATTTTTAATGTAAAAAAATCAGGTGCCAAGCATGTCCACAGGCTTCTCTCATGGCACCCAAGAATTCCTGGGTCCACCTAAGTGGCAAGTAAGGGATCAGTAGACATATTTGCAGTGGTGAAATCCAATTTTTTTTACTACTGGTTCTGTGGGCGTGGCTTGGTGGCCGTGGTGTGGCTTGGTGGCCATGGCTTTGTGGGCATGGCAGGGGAAGGATACCGCAAAATCCCCATTCCCTCCCCACTCCTGGGGGAAGGATATTGCAAAATCTCCATTCCCACCCCACTCTGGACTCAGCCAGAGGTGGTATTTGCCGGTTCTCCGAACTGCTCAAAATTTGTGCTACCAGTTCTCCAGAACCTGTAAGAACCTGCTGAATTTTACCCCTGCATATTTTGCATCTTTGAGTGCCATATCATCAGTAAATGATAGCTCCTCAGTGACTCTTGAATGATAGTGTTACAAAGTACCTCTTGGAAAGATGAGTTTTTCATATAAATTGATGTATAAGCTTATCATCCTAATAAATAAATGATATGCCCTGTAGATGGAGACTGGCTTCCTTAGTTGTTTTTCCACGTGGAAGTTTGTTTCAATTACCTTGCTAGAAATGTGTGTGTAAATTCAGTGAGGAACATGAAAGAAGATTTTAATATTCATTATTATTTTTTATTTCTACATCATTCCAAAAGAACGCTGCATGGCATACAATAAAATCAAAGAGACGACAAATACAGGCAAGCTTCTAGACAGGTAGTATACTGAAATGAATAGGATGGAATTTAAGATGGAGAAACATAACATTCTGCATCAGGATAGAAAAATGTAAAGCACAAATATAGGCTGGAGGATATTTGGCTTGACACTAGTTACATATGGAAAGGATCTGGGAGTCCTTGTCAGTCATACTGTAAATTAAATATCAGCCAACCGTCTGATGTGGCTGCCAAAAAGGCAAATGCTACCTTAGGATGCATTAGTGGGAGCACAGAGAGCGGAGACTTCATCAGAGGAATTGATTGCTCTATTTCATTATCCCCTGCTCAGACCCATTTGGAGTACAGTTTTAGTCACCATAGTTCAAAAATTAGAGCACATTCAGAGGAAGAATATGAAGGAGTGTGGAAACAAAGCCTTAAGAAGGATGGTTAAATGATCTGGGCATGTTTAACCCACATAAGTGGTAAATAAGGTATCATAGCAGAAGAGTTGTTGCACACAAATGAGAGAGTGGACTTATTTTCCACAATTTCAGAGCACAGGACCAATATTAATGGGTAAAAATGACAAGAGGTTCAGGCTAGAGCAGGGTTGTCAAACTCGATTTCATTGAGGGCCACATCAGGGTTGTGTTTGACCTCAGGGGGCCGGGTGGGCAGGGCCAGAGTAGGCGTGGCCAGTTTAATGTCACTCGTGTCATGGGAACCTGTGGTGGTCCAGGTGGGGCTGGCAGGATCCATTGTCTCCAGAGGAGGAAAATGAGACCAGGGAGAGGGCCAAACCCTTGTCCTCCAGAGGAGGCTTGCCGTCCCTCTCAGGCCATGTGGAGGACCCCTGGATGGTGGCGCAGGCCATCCTGACTCTAGGCAGCAGCAGGCAAGTGCCCAGCCAGGCCCTTGAGCTCCCAGGGCACGGGGACCCCACAGCCCAGCCCAGCCCTGCTTCCCCAAGGGGCTGCCCAGCTGCGCTTCCTCCTCGAGGCTGCTGCTGCTGCTGTTGCTGTTCTTGCTCTCCTTGGTCAGGTTACTCATGGTGTGTGCAGGAGGGCAAAATGGATGGGTCTTCCGAGCTCCTTTTTCGCTGGCAGAGGGCTGCAGGAGGCCGACACAACCTAAAACAGAGCCTGGGAAGGCCACGCACAGCCCTCCCAAGCTTCATTGTGCTGGCGGAGGCACCCTGGCCTGTCCGCTGTTTCCAAGGCAGCCCTGTAGGCCAGATCTAAGCAGCCCATGGTTGGATCCGGTCCACGGGCTTTGAGTTTGACACCCCTGGGCTAGAGTAAGCCCCTCAGCCGTTGCAAGATTTGCTACATGGAGAGCTCTCCTGCCATAGAGGTCTTCAGAAAGGTTGGATAATTACCTGCAAGTGCTATCATGGAACTTGCACTGAGCAAGGGATTGGACTTTGTGATCTCTTAAGATATCTTCCAGCTCTAGGATTCTCTGAATCTAAGCATACAGGAGTTAGAGTGGAGAGTGCAACAATACCTCTCCTTTTTACTCAGCTTCCCCATTAAGCACTGATGACAGCTTCTGAGGAAGGACAGGCCCTCCTCCCTGGCCCTGCTTCCTGCCTCTCCTCCTTCAAATCTCTTGGCTTGAATTCAGCTCCCTGCAGTACATAGCAAGATTTGAGTCTAGGTTCTGAATATTTTCTAGACCAGGCTACAGGTTGTCCTCTTATGAAATCCTGGGATTTCAGAAAACCAAATTGTTTAGGATAATCAAAATATTTGGTACTTTAAAAGGAAAGTCTAACTGATCGTTTGAGAGGAGGCAGGCAATCTAATTTGCTTCTTGAGTACAGGCCCCAGAGAAATTAAAGGGCATGTCTGAAGAATTTCCTAGTGGGATTTGTCCATGAACCAGATAGATCTTGGGCCTGTATTCCATGGCACCCTATGTAGACTGTTTGAGGAGTTTAACTGGTCTGAAATCATGCAACTTTTCTTATCGTGGTTCAAAGTTGTCTAGGAAAAAGAGAGTTATACCCTATCCTTGAAGTTACGACTATTACACATGACACCCTGGTCATGTGATTATAATTTGGGCTCTTGGCAAATGCCTTGCATTTATGACAGCTGCAGCATCTTGCAATCATATGATCACAATTTGTGACTTTCCCAGCCTACTTCTGAAAAGCAAAGTCAATTGGGGAAGCTAGATTCACTTAATGAACATGTGATTCACTTAACAACCACATGATTTATTTAACCAACTCCATAAAATGGTCATAAAATCATGTCTGGTCACATGACAATTCACTTAACAACCACATCACTTAATGATCAAAATTCTGGTCCCAGTTGTGGTCATAGGGTGAACACTGTTGTACAGTGTTCCAAGAGACTACTACAATCCTTGATTTACCATCATTTGTTTGGTGACCAAAGTTACAAAGGCACTGAAAAAAGTGACATGACCATTTTTCACACAACCATTGCGGCATCCCCATGGTCACGGGATCAAAATTCAGACACTTGGCAATTGGCATGTATTTTTGATGGTTGCAGGGTCCTGGGATCTTGTGATCACCTTTTGCAGCCTTATGACAAGCGAAGTCAATGCGGAAACCACATTCACTTTAACAACTGTGCTACTAATTTAACAACTGCAGTGATTCACTTAACTACTGCGGCAAAAATGTTGTAAAATGAAGCAAAATTCACTTAACAACTGTCTTGCTCAGCAACGGAAATGTTGGGCTCAATTGTGGTCATAGGTCAAGAAAGTATTTGTCTACCTTCGCAGTTGGGTTTAGCAAGAACTGAATCAGAGACTCTGATGAATCCTATTCTGCATACAATACAAACACGAGAGTCATGTGTCCCACATTGTTCTATTTCTGTCCAGGGAAATCCTTCTCTATGAATATGCCTGACTAGGAACCTGAAGCTTAATTAATGAATCAGTAATGCTTCTCTCTTTGTAAATGGGGAAAATATGAAAACAAGCAAGTCCTGTTGCCTTTATAGTTTCCATCAGATGGTTCTCCATTTATCTCTCATCTGCCCTAATGCTATATAGCACTGCCTGCAAAATTATCAAAAATTGACAAGCTCTCCTCATCACTTCAGCCTAAAATTCAGGGTTGGCCAAACTAGAGCCTTGCATAAAGTTTATGGGTGTGTTAAACGACCATTTGTTCAGTAACCATTCAAAGTTACAACAGCACTGAAGGACGCTTACAACCAGCCCTTAAAGTTGCAGCCATCACAGTGTCCCCACGGTCATGTAAACATGATTCGGGTGTTCATCAGCCACATGCAATTATAATGTCACAGAATCCCATGGTCATGTAATCTCCATTTGCAATCTTCTTTGCTGGCTTTCTACAAGCAAAGTCAATGGGGAAGCTGGCAGGTGGTTGCAAATGATGACCCATGATGTCCTCACTTAACAACCCACGGAGATTCACTTAATGATGATACCGAGAAGTACTGAAATTTCCATTGCTAAATGTTGCAGTCACATGACTTAGCAGTGGAAATACTGGTCACAATTACCATTGATATGTGAATTCTGCCTGTATATCAGTGGTGGAATTCAAATTTTTTTACTACCGTTTCTGTGGCCGTGGCTTGGTGGGCATGGCAGGGGAAGGATACTGTAAAATCTCCATTCCCACCCCACTCCAGGGGAAGGATACTGCAAAATCCCCATTCTCTCCCCACTCCTGGGGGAAGGATATTGCAAAATTTCCATTCCTACCCTACTCTGGGGCCAGCCAAAGGTGATATTTGCCAATTCGCCAAACTACTCAAAATTTCCGCTACCGGTTCTCCAGAACCTGTCAGAACCTGCTGAATAGCACCCTGCTGTATATATAAATGTATACCTACAGGATTTGTAGAATAACAAAAGCTTTGGTAACTGCAATTCTTTGGTGCAAAATAGGGCCAGTTTTCATGATAGAAGAATCAGGGAGATATGAACTTTTCAGTCTGCAAAACTCAAATCCCCAACCAAATTGTTGCTTGCCTTCCTTTCAAGTAAAAGATTCCAGTGTTTTTGTGGGAAAGAACTGCTCAGTGCAGAGTCACACAGGAAGGAGGGCTTGCAAGTAGTGAGTGCAGCTGCCATGTGTTGGCCAGCAGCTGTGTGGAAGGAAATAGTCCTGGCTATAACCCAGCACCATCTGGGAAGTGTCAGCACCACAGCCTGGGAACAAAGGGGAGCGGAGAGCTCACTTAGGACACCTTAAATATTGGGCTATCACAGGCAGTTTGAGCATTCCCACAGGGTAAGTGGGAGAATGTTTCATCTTAGCTCTTTTTCAAAGCACTAAAATTAGGTGAGCAGAACAGGATTAATTGAAATTGATATTTAAAAAGTAGGCCGTGAAATTCTTACTTTCTCACTCTTGGAGACAGGAAAGCCACAAATTCTTAATGGATGCCAGTTGAAAGTACCTTCAGAAAAATACCCTCCATTCTATCCCAATTGACAGGAAACTCCAGTATTTCAGAGAGATGCAAATTCACAATCTCCTTAAATAGCTTGTGATTTTATTAATGCTGCTTATTTATATGGGAAACATAAGCTTGGTTTACCTTTTCTAAATTTCTTTTTATAAGCTTTCTTGTCAGGAGTCATTATATCAAGGGTTAAGTACTGCCTTTTTTTTTTTTTGTTCTGTTATTTCCTTTCCATCATAAGGCAAAGTTCAAGGCATTTTTGAATTTCCCATCTCAACAGATTTTTACATATGATCACTTCCGTTTCTTATATAGAGAGGAAGATGAGTAATTTTGAATTTGTATTTTAACTGGGATTTGAAAAGCCTTGATCCTAGACCCAAACAGTTTAACTATAGTTATCCATGGCTGGCTATTTCAGGGTTATTTATCCAATGTCAACAGTTTTGAAAGAAATTGAATGTATCCATAGCTTAAAAATGGGGAAAATTCAACCAGGTTTAATCATCAGGATGGCATTAAAAAGGCGGAAGAATGTTCTAAAAAGTGAATTTTCATACCAACCCCATTATGTATATTTTTAAGCAGCTGGCTTCCATTTCACTAAGGCTGGTCAATATATACTGCTCAAAAAAATAAAGGGAACACAAGCAGAAGACATCCAAGATCTGAATGAATGAAATAGCCTTATTAAATACTTTGTTCTTTACATACAGTAGTTTATACACTTCTCAAGCAACTAAAGGGAACACAAAACTACTGTATGTAACGAACAAAGTATTTAATAAGGCTATTTCATTCATTCAGATCTCGGATGTCTTCTGCTTGTGTTCCCTTTATTTGTTTGAGCAGTGTATTACATCACAGCCACAAGAACCAGATCCATCTGCCTTCCAATGTGTGATGTCATCCAAAATCTCTTGCCTCTAAAACAGGGGTGTCAAACTCGTGTCGTCACAGCGGCTTCACATGACGTATCAAGACTTTTTTCCCCTTTGCTAAACCGGGCGTCGGCGTGGCCAGCATGTGACTCATCTGGCCCGCGGGCTGCGAGTTTGACAGCCCTGCTGTAAGACAGCTATGTCACTTTTGCTCATGGTTAGGCCATTTCCAGTCCTCTTATCCCAGACATTAAGATTCCTATGCAGTGTTAGTCACATTGAGAAAGGGGAAATACGTAGCATTTAACTTCCATCATTTTACTTTTTAATAACTGCCTCAACATCAGGCAGGATTGGGACCATATTGCAACAAAATGGAGGGGAAATCCTCTCCCTTCATGCTATTTTTCTCCTTCAAAACTCCCTTTGGAGAGGGATCATAACAGCTGTGGAAAACTTCACCTGAGGCCCAGAGATGGATGGTGTCAAAAGCAACCTATCAGTTGGCTTTTTAATTGCTTTCTCTTTCTCTTTTGAATTGTTTTTCTGTTGTGGATTTGGACCTGCAGTTTGCCAATTTTGTATAGCCAAGTTGAACCAGGAGCTTTTTCGTCTATATTTTTTTGGCTCAGGTGCTTGAAACGTCTGCTACCAAATGCCAAGTTAGCTGCTTCAACTGATTACTGAATTAATGCAGCTTCTGGATTTGCACAAACATCGAACCACATGGTTAAAGCCTGATTTGGAAAAAAAATGCCCAACCTCTTTATGAATTCATTCAATGTTCTGATTTTATAAATACACTGAACCGCAAACTAACAATGCTGCTTATGCACGTTCTGCTAAACTACAATTAAAAAAAAAAAGTCAGCTTAGTGTGCAAATGCAGCTGTTAGATTATTAAACGATTTGGTTAAGCAAATCATGAGAACCCAGCCTTTGTTAATTGGCTATTTGCATGCCACCAGAAAAATATGGGTTTCTGAATTATTTAACTACAGTAATTGATTTGTTCCAAATTCTGTACACAGCTTCATTTCTCCAGTTACTACCTCAAGATTTGGCAGGAAGGATTGAAGCAGGACATACCAATGTGCTATTACTGGGCTAACCAGGAAGTTGAAGGAGAATAGAATATAAGCTAAGCCTTTGTGATCCAAGAAATAAACTGCCAATATTTGTGGTAACAGTTTGACCTTTATAGTGTGTCTATTAAATATTGGCTATAGCATTGATTACATATTTAATCCTTTCAAATGAATTAAATCACTTGAGAGGGGGAATAAACATTCTCAAATAGAACAATTGTTCAGACTTATTAGGGCTGCTCAACTGTACACATAAGCACTGTACTGGTTAAAGCATGGAATCCTTTGCCATAATCTAAAGATAATTTCCCCTTCTTGACTTCAGGCAATGGAAAGCAAATTGCTGATTGGCGGAAGGAACATCATGGACCACACAAATGAGCAGCAAAAGATGCTTGAGCTGAAGAGACAGGAAATTGCAGAGCAGGTAAGGACCAGCTGGGATTTGGATGAGCCGCAGACCCCTCAACTTTCTTTCCGGGTGTCCCACTCTTTCTCAAACCAATATGAATGGATATGACCCTTGGCCTCTTTCAAAATACAAGCAATCTTCCAAGCAGATCATGGAGGCTGGACTGGAATGCTTGTCTATGGAGCCAGGGGTTGCTGTATCTGATAATATTCTGGTGGGAGGTAGCAGGACTGTATTCTGACATTGAGGGATGTTTGGCCTGATTCTATAACACAGAAGCGGCATGAGCGGGAAATGCAACAGGAAGTGCTTTTGCGGGATGAGGAAACCATGGAGCTCCGGGAGACATTCACTTCTTTACAGCAGGAAGTAGAAATCAAAACCAAGAAGCTCAAAAAGGTAAGAATCCTGCAGAAATCTAGGACACAGGAAGATTCAATAGGGTCAGGGAAATCCTACAGAATGTCCATTAGAATAGATTGATAGCTCTCTTTAGAGACAGGCTAATATATGTTTTAAGATTATTCTTTCCCAGGAGCCAAATCAGGAACAAGGTGTCTCCTGCAATAGATTACAGCAGGATCATGTTCAGTTGGCAGAAGTTAGTCAGGAACCTTGAGAAGAACAAGGGTTCAGCAGCTTCATGTTGCAATTAAGGCTGAAGAGAAATCTTTCCTTTTTATCATTTACCAGCTAAATATTGTCTTTATGACACCTAAGATGTACAGTATATAGAAAAAAGTATGCAGACTGACTCTTAGAGGGGCTATTATGGGTCAGTGTACTCTATATTCAGAGACCACTGCACCAGTGGTGGGCTCCTCTCGGTTCGGTCCAGTTCGGCTGAGCCGGTAGCGCTGACGATATGATGTCACCGAACCGGTTCTCCCCCCCCGCCCTCCCACCTGCCCACCCACCCACATTATTCTTACCTTTTATTTGGTCCCACCCCCAATCTATTGCTGCCTCCTGAGTCCCAGCTGATGACTAGAGGGAAAAAAACTGTTTAAACTCTTGCCGCAGGGCTTCAAAGGGCCGTCCTACAGCTGATCAGTGTTAAAAGCAAACAAATGAGTCAGGTCGTAAGTGCGACGACTGGTCATAAGTGCGAGGACCTTCCAGAAATGACTCTGACCAGCTAGCCACGCCCGCCTAGTCACATGACCTCCAAGCCACACCCACAAAATAAGCCACGCCCACAGAACCGGTAGTAAAAAAATTTAGAACCCACCCCTGCACTGCACTCTCTCCTTGGGAAGACTGTTATTGGTATCATGGGATGGGGTGATTGAGTAGGCATCACATAGTAGCATTGTCACTGAGATGAATGCTCTGCATTTTTCCACAAGAACAAATAGCAACTGTTCACATGGATGGGAGAAAATAAAACATACACTCCTTGTTAGTAAATTAGATGAGTTTTAGATGTCTCCTCTCCCATGCCAAAACACAGATTATCCTACAGTGTATAATGGAAGCTGTTAGAACTGACAGTTTCTGCATGTGTAGTCATAGCAGGTTTTTTTCTTGCTGTAATCCCAGTAGGACAAAATTTCAATGACTACTTCCATAAATAGATACATAGATAATAGGTAAGTGCAAAACTTAATATTTCATTTACACTCTGTATGCAACCTTTGCTGTGTTTTCCCACACAATGGGTTTATTACTCCTTTTTTTCAGATGAGGAATGGTATTTCTTACTAATAATCATTAAAATATTGAAAATGGAACTACATTTCTTGTACCCATTGGGTTCTTTCAAAGAAGAAACAGCTACATTTTGGCCATTGCGTAGGTCTGAGCGGTGGTACTAATTTCACTGAGAATTCTCTTTTATCCCCCAGGTTCTCCACTGGACTTGGTCCAATTTTAGCTGTCTCCAACAGAACAAGTGCTAAGATTTAATTAATAAATTAGTCAAACACGAGGGAGGCTTCCGATATATGATCTTAAGAAAAAAGAATATTTTTTATCCTAGGTCAGACCATTTGTTTAAAGTAATCTCTATTATATGGGTGTGACTTTCAAGATATTGTTGAATTGTAGTATCCAGCCATCCCAGAGAGTATGGTCTGTGGTAACTACCTTGGCCTCCTGGGTTCCTACAATATGTTTAACCCCAAATCCAACATAACAAAACACAGTTGTTGTGTTTTCATAACATGTTTTAATGTGGTAGCATGATTCACACAACATGCAAAATAAATGACTGGGTTTCTGCAACATGTTAAACTATAAAATATCCAAACCGATTTCATTGAGGGCCACATCAGGGTTGTGTTTGACCTCGGGGGCTGGGGATGTGGCCAGGGTGGGTGTGACTAGCTTGATATCACTCATGTTGGGGGCACCTGTGGGGGCCCAAGTGCTCTGCCAATAAAAACGGAGCTTGGGAGGGACACATGTAGCCCTCCCAAGCTCCCTTTTTGCTGGCAGAGGCACTGTGGGCTGGACCGTTGCTGTTTCCAGGGCAGCCCTGTGGGCCAGATTTAAGCACTCCGTGAACCGAATCCAGCCCGCGGTCCTTGAGTTTGACACCCCTGGTCTAATCTATCATTTGTGTGCTTGTAGCAGCTCTCCAACCTCTAATACTGCGAATATGAAACTGTGCTAAACAAGATGCTCTGGCTAAATATATCTGATCCTTTAACATGAATAATTAATATTTATATAAATAAAGCAAGCTCTTTTAAGAAGAACCCCTCTCTAAAAGCTCTTTGTTATTAAACCAGTAAGAAGATAATATGAGCCTATTTGAAGGCACCTTGGACATTCTCACCACATAGAAGCAAGCTAGAGCTTGGGCTCTTTTCCAGTCAGAGCCTATTCTCAGTAAGACATTTTGAGACAAACAACATGTGATGCGCTAAGTCAATTGAACGGTGTGTCTCTACAAATGTTGATAGCAGGCACTGAGTCAGTGTATAATCAAAAAGCGAAATGACTATGCTGGAAGAAAGTCTGACTATCAGCTGGTGTCAATTGATTATTGGGCTTCCTTTGGACACAAGCTGAGTGCTTTTCTAGAATAGCAATTGGTTTTGTTACCAATTAGTGCTGTTTGGTGGGAGAGAGGAAAACAAAGCCAGAGGACCCCACCAACTCCTGCTTTTAATATGTCCTGCACCACTTAAGGAGAGGAACATTTGCCAGCATTGTGCCTGTTGCAGAATAGGTATCCCCAGGGGGAGGCTGGAAAATGTTACACTAATATTGTTTTCTGTCAGCTCAAGAGCAAGTACAAAGCTTTTAGCTTGGCTGTGAGAGAGAACCCAATGTCTGTGTGAACGTAGAAAATCTGTGTGCAGATAAGGTTATCATATTATTGGAGCTAAACAATATTATTTGTAGTTTGACTCATGAATTGCCCATTTAAGGGGTAGACAATTTTTCGGCCATGGAAAGCACATAATTTTATTGATTGATTGATTGATTGATTGATTTGATTTGATTTGATTTCTACAAGCACATAATCTCTCTCTCTCTCTCTCTCTCTCTTTTTCTCTCTCTCTTTCTCTCTCTTTCTTTCTCTTTCTCTTTCTCTCTCTCTCTCTCTCTCTTTCATTTGTTCATTTATTTGATTTCTATAGCTGCCCATTCTAACAAGTGACTCTGGGTGGTGTTTGCATATAGTTATTTCTAACAAATTATTTACATCTTCCATATTTTTTTCTGGAATGATTGAGGCCAAAATGTTTGAAATCTTATTAAAGCATTGCCCAAAATATCTCACCTATTTATCTTATTTAGAACCCCCAAATCATTTCACTCTTTAAAACCTCTATCCCTCAAAGCAAAAAAAAAAAAAAAGGAGAGAAGACTTTAAAATTTGGCTGCACTTACATTTTAGTGATATTAAGACTTGGCTGCCTGGCAGACCTCAAAGCAGAGCATATTTTTCAGGCTAAGAAATATGGTCCATGAGCTGTAGTTCATGCCAGCTGGAAAGGTGAGATGTGATATCAAAGCTATTCTGATAAATAAACAGCATTTTTTTTTTGGATCCGGCAGCTTTATGCCAAGCTTCAAGCTGTAAAGGCAGAGATCCAGGACCAACATGATGAATACATCCGAGTGCGGCAAGACCTGGAGGAGGCACAGAATGAGCAGACACGAGAACTGAAACTCAAGTAGGTACCTTGTAGGTACTCAAGTAGGTACCTCGGTAGGATGTGTTGAGGTAGAGGCCGAGGCAGCCCAGTCTATGAGAATCCCAAGGAATGATTGACCATCTTGCACATCTGGCTCATTGCCAGGGCTGGTAGGTAGAAAGGGACTTATGAAAGGAGAGACAAACCAGATGTGCCAAAGTGACAAGTTGCTCAAGTGGAGAAATAAGGCCAGAATCACCAACAGCTTTTTAAAAAAGAAGTGAAATCCTATTGCAGGGATTCCCAAACTTGGCAACTTTAAGACTTGTGGACTTCAACTCCCAGAATTCTCTAGCCAGCATAGCTGCCAAGTTTGAAGACCTCTGACCTGTTAGTTTTCCTGTGTCACCTGATCCCTACAAAGTGAATGCCCTAGGACAGAGATAGGGAACTATGGACCCTTTATGACTTGTGGACTTCAACTGGAGTCCACAAGTCATAAAAGGGCCATAGTCCCCCACCCCTGTCCTTGGAACATCTTTTAGATACTTCTGATGGCAATGTCCCCAAAGTGGCAAATAATCCTGTTCTTTCTCTCTTTTTTTTGAGTTGATTAACAAAATAAAATTAGCAGTAAACAAATCAATTTCAGTGCTGAGAACAAATACTTAAATTAGGGATAAAAGAATTAACCTCATATGATGCTGCTTATTTTTTTCTATATATATATCCTAATTGATTTTGGTATACCACAACCACAGGGATTTTTTAAAACAGCAACACCCATCTCTGTTAGATGACATCTCTCTAAAAAGGAATGGGGGGGGGGACTTGAAGGAATTCCTGTAGGGACATGTTCTCACTACAAGACCCACTCTACAATTAACATTCTTAACTGTGGGATGGTTTCTGAAGGAAAAGGTAATTTCTTTAGTCTTTTTATTTTATTGCTCCTCTCTGCCAGCTTGCCTTTCCCATTTCGAGAAACCAATTAAGGCTTGGGTTTTCATTATTCTTTTTTCTCTTTGGCACACTACCTGTTACTGCCTGTGTTTTTATGATATTCTATATCAAAGGAAAGGTTAATGCGAAAGTGTACAACGCGAACCACCCAGTCCCACTCGATTGTTATTTTATCTAGCACTCAAGGCTTAGTGACATTTTCGATTTGCTAAAACCAGCTGTTAAAGTCTTCTGTTGGCAGCTTGAATGGCACCATAAGCCCCCAACTCTAGTTTAACAAGTTACTTCAAATGATGAGTAAAGTTATAGGGCAAGTTTCTCTTTAACTCTTTTCTGACCTAGTGTGACAACCCAACCACTATGTGAAGATGTCTCAAAAGAAACATTTGCCACAAGAGTATCTTGAGAGTAACTTTTTTTTCCTGGCAGCATAGCCCCAATCCCTATAATCTATCTACGGAAACCCCTGCTTTCATTCACTATCTCTATTATTCATTCCCATCATTTCTCACTGCCTCTTACTGTGTCACTCTACAAATTGGCATGGTACCAAACAAGGTTGCTGATGCTGTGCAGAATATAAAAATAACCGCAGCCCTGAGGAGAGGGAGATCATAATAGTTCAGCTTCATTGACTCCAATGCCTCTCATTTTGGTGAGGTGATGATTCTCAGTATATCCACCTAATGCCTTCCCTTCCTCCTAGTTAACATAAGACATACCATCCTCTGCAAAGTTCTCTTCTACAGTGGATTTTTCCCCAGGATTGTCTCTTTCCAATCCTTCATGGCATCTCTATTCATGGTAGCATTTCCTTAGGTGGAGATGAGATGATGCAGCTTTAGAACATACTTCTGAGACTATCAAAGAGCAGGTTGCCATTGAGAAATAATCAAGGGGTCAAACCATTTCAGCTGGGCTGGACAAATTGTTCCCAAATTCCCAAATTCAAATTCCCAAGTTCACAATAGTATAAATGTGAAAAAAGCTACAGTACCATTCTTCTACTTTGATTTTGCCTTCCCAATATTTGATTGATATAACTGCCAGTTAAAACATTAAAGAGAAGTGTTTTGTTATTGTTTCTTTGATTCTTTCCATTTCTATTTGGTGCAGGTACCTAATCATTGAAAATTTCATCCCCCCTGAAGAGAAGAACAAGATCATGAACCGCCTCTACTTTGACTGTGAGGAAGACCAGTGGAAATTCCAGCCCTTGGTGCTGACTCCAGGGAGGTGAGTCTGCAATCTCTGACCTTTGATGCCCAGTGTCCCTGGGAAAGCCGGGCTGGAGGAGCTTCATGTAGATAGTGATGAAGAAAAAACAACTGGGGGCCAGGCATGGGTCCTTCCATTCCATCCACCCCTTTTAAATTGGTGGTAAATCAGCCATACATTCTGAAGTCCCAGAGCCATATCGGGTGTCAAGGCCCAGGAAAACGAGGAGATCCAGACAGTTCAAATGAGTATAAAGATTTATTGTAAGCTTGAGCTCGCTACAAGAAGCTGAACTACTAGCCGTCAAGGGAAAGTAGCAAGAGATAAGAGTAGAAGGAATTCAAGGTGGGCTGGTCCTAGATCTCTTGTGGGCATGAGGGAACTCATGACTGATGACACGTTTGACCCTTCCCTCGGGCTCAGCTGGGTCATCTCCTACATGAGGCTCACCAAACTCCTCAAAAAAACTTGCTGTCAAACTGTAATGGAAGGAAGATGATTAAAAACTTGTGGATTAATCATGCTCAGTATTTAATGTGTTTAATATTAATTCAGTAATTAAGTTCAGTCTCGGTCCTTGTGCTACCCAATTTTTAGAGGTCATGTATTTAGACTTATAAGCACTTAGACTTATATACCGCTTCTCAGTGCTTTCCAGCCCTCTCTAAGCGATTTACAGAGTCAGCATATTGCCCCCAACAATTTGGGTCCTCATTTTACTGACCTCAGAAGGATGGAAGGCTGAGTCAACCTTGAACCTGTTGAGATTTGAACTGCCAAATTGCAGGTAGCCAGCAAGCAGCAGAAGTAGCCTGCAGTACTGCACTCTAACCACTGCACCACCGTGGCTCTATATGCAAGATACAAGGCTGGACCCTGAGGAAGCTTTGCAGTTGTGATATGTATATGTGTGTACTCTTATGTTTGGGGTACTGGTTATGTTCTGTTTTTGTTTGGTTTTATTGTTTTTATTATTTTATTTTATTTTATTCTTTTATTCTTTTTAATTGTAATTATTTTACTGTTGCTGTGAGCTGCCCAGGGTTATATTACATAAGATGGGCAACTATATTAAATCTTTCCAATAAATAAACAAACCGTGGTATGCCGTTACATGACCCTAAACACTGCCCTCATCACTCCCTTGTCCTCCCCACTGGCATTATATTGTGAAATTGTTGCAAAGATGAGACTTGTGAGGCAGACTCAATAGCAAAAAAATGGAAAATGAGCTCTATTAGTTAAATGCCAGATTGTAGAGAGGAAAAAGTAGAAAGGAATCCTATTTAGGCATATAGTGATTTAGGAACCATCTATGTGTTGCTACATGCCCTATATTCATCATGGCTACTCTGGAGAAACTCCTTGTATGTTTTTTATTTCTTTTACACCAACAGTAGTAGCAGCAGCAGCAACAGCAACTCCACCACTGGGACTCAGATGAAAAAGCGCCCAACTTCTGCAGTGGGATACAAAAGGCCAATCAGCCAATATGCTCGCCTAGCCATGTCAATGGGGTCCCATCCTCGGTATCGGGTGAGAAAAGGTTTCTTAATGGAGTAGGTGGGGGGGTTGGTATTGGTGAGGAGAATAAATCACTCGTAATGTGCTCTACATGGGGCTACCCTTGAAGAGCATCCAGAAGCTACAGCTGGCGTAGAGTGCGGCAGCATGGGCAGTTTGGGGGACCCCTAGAATGGCCCCTGTAATACCACTGGTCCACAAGCTGCATTGATTACCAGTCTGCTTCTGGGTGCAATTCAAGGTGTTGGTGATCACCTTTAAAACCTTTGTAGCATGGGGTCTAGGCTACTTGAGGGACCATCTCACCCCACTGGGATTGTCCCATCCCACCCGTGCCGCCAGAGGAGGCATGCTGCAGGTCCCATCAGCCCAATTATTCCGGCTCCAGGGCCCAGGAGGAGGCCCTTCTTTGCTGTTGCTCCTGATGTCTGGAACATCTTGCTCCCCGGTGTGAGGTTGACCTCTAACCTCCTATCCTTTTGTAAGGGCCTAAAGATGTAGTTCTTCCAGTTTGCTTGGAGCCCCAGTGGTGGTGGTTGATCAAGTAACAACAGATCCCACTTTCCCCCAACTCCGCCTGGCCTTCGCCATGTGTCCTTAGGTTTTTATGTTGATTTTAATAATTTATGCTTCAATTGTACACGTATTGACATATTTTTATGACTGTAAACCACCCAGAGTTATCCTATGGCAAGATGAGTGGCCCATAAGTTTTATAAATATATAAATACAATAAATAAGGCCAAACTGTTTGGCTACAAGGCAAGCTATATTCCAGTAAAGACTGTTTGTATAGCATTCTTGACACTAAACAAGCCCATTTTCTAACAATACACAGAACCATAAACTGGTAAAAAAGACTAGGGTTGTATAACATGCTAAGCCTTAAGCAACCTAATGAAGACAAATGCAAACAAACTTAGCATATTATATAAATGTGTGTCTTAATCTAACTCATTTAACTAATATTTGTATCCCAGTCTTGGCCAAAAAAAAGCCCATTGTAACAAGCTTTTAACAAGATATTGAAATCCGTATTACAGAAATAAATTAATTAAAAGGCAAGATTGAAAAACTAATCAAATAGCAGTCAGGTCACAACAAGAAAAAAGATGACTAATTGTGTTTAGAATATGAAAGATAAGACTAAATAGCTGGCCGGTTAGAACTTCTGTTTTCACAGTGGCTGGCCAAATACTTGGGGAAAGGCCATAAGTAGGATATGAGAATAAATTGGATTCCGTCTACTCATGTTACTCAGCAATTAATATTGAGAAACATGCTGTCTCCATTAATAGGGTTAATATATAGAAGTCATGACTAGCAGCCATTTGTAGTTGCTACTAATTTACCTAATCCTCTTCAAAAAAGCTTTCAAGTTAGAAGCTATTTCTATATTTGGGATAATAAATTCCATCTATGTGCTTATAAATATGTCCTTTTATCAGTCTTAAATATCCTAATCTTTTATTGGATGATCCTGGTTTATAGTATTATGAGGTATTAAGTCTGATGAGAAAACCTTTTTTCTATCCATTTTTTTCACACAAGGCATAATTTTCTACATCCTTCACTTTCTTCTTTGGAGATTTGTTCCAGTCTCATGCACATTTTGGTTAATCTTTCCTACATTAGTGAAATCGCAACCTACATAAAAAGAGAATTAAAAAAGTATTTCTCATAAACCACCACTTTTGTGCAGGTTCTGAAGATTACAATATTAAAGAAGAGTTAGAATGAATATCCTCTAGGGGGAAAAAAATCAGAGGATTGGTTTTACTGAAACCTTGACAGCTGAGGGGTTCTAAGCAAAATGCAAAAAATACGGGCAGCTTCATATGAAAAACTATCAGTTTGTAAGGCCTAGAACTCAGACCATGAAAAAAACCATTCAGGATTTGCTTATAGAATTATCCTAATTTAGCTTTGCATAGGGACTGTGTATTTATTTCAACTACTAGAATAGAATAGAATAGAATAGAATAGAATAGAATAGAATAGAATAGAATAGAATAGAATAGAATAGAATAGAATAGAACAGAATTTTTTATTGGCCAAGTGTGATTGGACACACAAGGAATTTGTCTCGGTGCATATGCTCTTAGTGTACATAAAAGAAAAGATACATTCGTCAAGAATTATAAGGTACAACACTTAATGATAGTCATAGGGTACAAATAAGCAACCAGGAAGCAATATCAATATAAATTGTAAGGATACAATATATGTGTAGTAGCTGTAAGAGTAACCTTAAGGAACAGGAGGAAGAGCCGCCACCAAAACAATAGTCAGATAAAAGATATTTGAATCTGTGGCAGAAATACAACTTGAGAAAGCATCTCAGATTTGAGCCTCCCTAGTTTTCTTGAAGATAAAGAGAGACAGTGGAGGCACATTCATACTTGTAAAATTCTGTAACTGTAATCTTATAATAATAGTATTAGCATTCATATCTTTGGTTTCCAAGTCTGATCTACTTGAAAGGCTAACAATATGTTGAACCAGAACTCAGTTTCAGCTCTGTAATAAACTGATCTCTTGATATTATCAACATCTTTCTGCCTTCCTTTCTTCTCCAACTTCACCACCAAAGGCTGAGAACATCATGTTTCTGGAACTAGATGTCTCTCCCCCAGCTGTATTTGAGTTTGAGATCACACAAGACCAAAGTGAACAGGACCCACGAGCATTGCATTTGGAGAGGCTGATGCGCCTAGATAGCCTCCTGGAGCGACCTGCAGCATCCCGAGTACGGAAGTCACGATCTTGGTGAGTTAGTGAATGGAAAGCAGATGTAGGGGGCTCTTGCCAGTATCCTTGGCTCCAGTGCTTGGCTTAGTTATTAACTGAATTTTATGTTTTGTGGCATTACAAAGACAAATAAGCAAGAATGAGCCATGGAGAGTATGACTAAGATTGAGGAATGTTGGTCAAATAAAAGCCTAGTAATCACCAACACAATGTTCAGAATTAGTGTGTGACTTTTCTCTGAGTCATATTACATCTTTGTCTATAACATTTATGTCAGGGGTGTCAAACTAAAGATCCAGAGGCCAGAACCGGTCTGCCGGGTTCTTAGATCTGGCCTGCAGGGCTGCCCTGGAAACAGCGAAGGACTGGCTCACAGTGCCTTTGCCGGCGAAAGGAGCTCGGGAGGGCTGTGTACAGCCTTCCTGAGCTCTGTTTTCCTTGGCAAAGCGCTGCATCTGAAAATGTTGGCAGGCCATCACAGCTGAAAATGGAGCTCGGGAGCCCATTTTTGCTGGCAGAGCACTCGGGCCATCACAGCCGCCCCCAACATGAGTGTCATTGAGCTGTCCATGCCCACCCTGCCCATGCCCACCCCAGCCCCCCAAGGTCAAACACAACCCTGATGTAGCCCTCAATGAAATTGAGTTTGATACCCCTGATCTATGTTTATGTCTATAACAACCATAAAAATAGGTTGGTAGCAGGGGTGAAATCCAATTTTTTTCCCTACCGGTTCTGTGGGTGTGGCTTGGTGGGCGTGGCAGGGTAAGGATATTGCAAAATCTCCATTCCCACCCCACTCCAGAGGAAGGATACTGCAAAATCTCCATTCCCTCCCCTCCTGGGGGAAGGATATTGCAAAATCTCCATTCCCAACCCACTCTGGGGCCAGCCAGAGGTGGTATTTGCCGGTTCTCTGAACTGCTCAAAATTTCCGCTACCGGTTCTCTGAACTGCTCAAAATTTCCGCTACCGGTTCTCCAGAACCTGTCAGAACCTGCTGGATTTCACCCCTGGTTGGTAGTCTATCAGAACCAGTGTAGAGTAGCCCTGGAGTACTGAATAAGGACTGGGAAGAAATCAGTTTGAAATCTCCACCCAGCCATGAAACTTCCCAGAAAATTCGAGCTAGTCATTTTTTTAGCCTAATCTATTTCACTGAGTTATTAGGATGTAAAGGAAGGATATATCAACTGCTGTTCTTTTTCTCAGATGAAAATTTTTGGTTTCTTAGGCAGGAGAAAAAATGCTTTTAATGAAGAGGGGTGGAAAAAAAGAAAAATGTGGATTCTTGTTCCTATTTTTTTTTCTTTCTTATCCCACTTTAGGTGCCAGACTCCTCGCACCTTGCCGTCTTCAGCAACACAAGTCTCCCTGTCCTCCAGCTCACAGAACCCTTCCACAGCACTGGCTCACAAATAATATTCCTCGAGCCCTTCCCCTTCCTTCAGATATGAGGACTGCGCTCTTTCTGCCACTGATTGCCTCTGAGAACACATAGTCCAGGGAGAGGTGTCCCCTGCACTAGCTCATCTTTGTCTTTAGCTACTTTGTGTGTGTGTGTCTGTATGAGATGATGGCTCCTTGGGGCCCACATCCCCAGCGTTCTCTGGATCTGTCACCCAATCACTCTATTTATTTAACATATTTATTTATGGTGTGTCTTTGTGATGATGCAGGTTTCAAGCTGAGCAGCAACTCCAGTTGGTGGAAGGTGCAGTGCTACTGGCTTTCCGTTAGAGTTGGGGAATTTGCTCAGCGCACAATGTTTCTAGAAGACAATGCTTGCTTTTTCTTCATTCCATGTATGTTTTAGACGCAGAAGAAAAAAATAATTAGAGGGCAATGAGAACAATCTGTACTTAGCTCCAGTGGCAGTTCTGTCTGTTTCTTCTGGACTGTGGAAATCATAGTCAACTTTGATGAGTATACTATGCAGTGAGGATGATGAGCAAAGTAGGCAAGTCTCAGGGGCAGGATCTTGATCTCACCAAAATCTATGGATTTCCTTTTGCTTTTGCAATAAGGGCACAGGTCTCATTTCATCTTCTCTTCAAATCCTCTTCATCTACTCTGCATGTAGAGATGTTGCAGAGAAATAGCCTGGGCATCGATCATGCAGGCAGAACTATGAGAGGGCTAACTACAGCATCTTTGTGACTTTGGGAAACATTCTCTGCACCTGGTTGAGAAAAAGACAAGACAGCTTTAAGCCGCTAATAATTAAAAAAAAAACTTGATCAACTTACCGAGACAAGAAGTCACCTGTACGTTAATTGGGAAGAACATTTTTATACTTGAAAACAAACTGTATGTAAAGTGGGGAAGGGGAGCTGAATTCCCAGTTATTTTGACAAGAGCACAGGAAATAGTATAATCTTATCCAGAAGTATGTTCCAATTCACAGAGTCCTTTCAGTGGCAATTGCAGGTTTAATAGAGCAGCCAGCCTAGTAGTGACAAGAATTTTCTGGATCTAAACAGACCAAGAAGAAATATTGGGGGGGGGGGGGAACAGTCTTTATAACCAGTATCTCTCTCTGCCTAAGTTATCTTTTGCACTTTGGCTTATACTTAGAAGAATGGCTGTTGGTAACCTTAGCTACCATGCTTCCTGGTATTGACATTTTGGATAAACCCAAAGTTACACAAATCCAGGCATATAAGCCATCATGAACTGCAGGAAACAAGAAGTTTAGAAAGCCTAATTTGACTGGCTTTAATAGGAATGGAAAGAGAAGGAAGTATTGGGATTGATGAATGGTCCTGAATGTTCTGTCCAATTCTGGCAGTAATTTGTGCTATAGAAAGAGCCTTACCTCATTGTGCTCTGAGTTCTGAGTACTGAAATGCTTGAAGGAAGGATAAGAAAATACCTGGCATCAAAAGAGCTACAGCACAGAGCTGGGCAAATCCAAGAGTGTCGACAGAGGTCAAATATGATAGTTTATATACTGAGGCATGTAACACTTGGAGTTTCTGACAAAGTGATTTTCCCAACTCATACCTTTTAGTCTCCTTTGTATATACCTTGCTTTCTCCTTGCAGGAATATTTTTGTTCTAGGATTCAGTGGTTTATTTAGGAATTTGCTTCCTCTGGGATTAAAATGTTCAAATCATTTATTATCTTTCAACCATTGAGAGAATCATAATAGCACTAATTCTTACCATTGTTACATAATCTATTATCTCAAATGAAGCAAGTACAGAATTGAGGGCAATTGCTGTTGCAAAATAATTAATTTGGGCTCCCCGATTGTATTATCCATGTAAAAATTACACCGTTCAAGCAATAGGTAATCAGTTTGGTACCTTTAGTATCAATGGCAAGAGGACATTTTCTGGCAACTTATTATTAACATGATATAGAAAATACTTTCTAGAGATGGTAATGTGATAACTAATACATCTCAGTATTATATAATTTTACCATAATTGGCATACATGTAGTATGTCAATTTGCCTTTTACTTTGTTGACCCTAAAGTTCTGCTTCAACTTTTGAACTGGTTGTTTTTAGTAGCTATTGGTCTTCCTATTATGTTTGCTTGGCATGCTTTTTTATGCTGCGTGTAGCTGATGCATCAAGGGAGCTAGTACAGGAATATTGTTAAAGATTAAGGCAACAAAAATGTTCAGGGATGATAGTTATGATTCTAGTTAGAAACTAACCTGGTTTTCAGACCATAAGAATCAGTATGTGTTTCTTTTCTCCCCAACTTTTAAAGGAGCCAAACATGCCTTCTTCACCAAAAGGGAAAAAAAGCTTGAATCCACTTACTCAATGCCTCCTTGCCTTTGATTTCTAGAGTCTCTTAAATTCTAAATACCTTGGAATCAGGATCAAGCACATCCAAATGCATCTTTTAAGTTTACAGCACAATGTTCACATACAGAAAGAAGAATGAGGCACTTGAAGTCTGGTCAATTCATTTGTGGGCTTAAGCTCATTAATAACACTTGAATTTAATAGAACTGGCCTTTTTGTCATCTACAAGTTATTTGCCATGGACTATAAAAATATATGAACTGGAGACCTGTGAAAATAAAAGAGACATGCCCTTCTTCATTGCAAAGGAAAGTTAAGAGATACTCTCACAATGGAAAAGACATCTGACCAGATTTTTTCCCCCCATCCAACCAGGATTAAAATTGGATGCTGGTAAACTGAGGCCAGTTGTTTTTCCTGCATAATCACATGTTGGCTCTAGAAATCTGGGGTCACTACTAGACAGTTAACCACATCTAGCAGTTTGAAGCAGTGAGCTTGTCTCCACACAAATATGGGGAAGGATGACACTTTTGACAATGTACTGTACTCTGGCCGTATATTCAGTGTCTGAAGATCTCTCCTATTTCTCAACCTGCTGCTGTGCTGCCATTAACCTCAGATAACTTCCTAGCACAAAACACAAGAACTATTGCAAAGAAATATTGTAACTTAAGACAAGAACCTATTACTGATAGCTGTGGCAGCCCTTCATCTTCTACAGTGGGGCTAGGACACTCCTACAGCTCTGCTGCATTGCTGCAACAACCTCAGATGTAGATTTCTGATGTTCTTTGTTCTTTGTATGTCAGAGAGTCTGTATTTACATATGAATGTATGTGGTGAGTATGTATGTTGTGTGCGTATGTATGGGTGTCCCACCCAGGGAAAATCATGGAATTTCTATTTAGGAGATTGGAGAGGGGGGGAAATCCAAGGGGGAATTTAAAAAAAAGGGAGGGACTGGTTGGTTGGCAAGGTGAGGCCTCTACTGGGACCAAAATATTGTGCCTGTTACTGTGGTGATTTACTTTGGCAGTCAAAAATTGGTGTACGGTGGCCCATGCTTGTTGCTCTATACATATGACTATACAGGACATATTATGCATACTATATTACACATGATGTACTAGAAGAGGTTGGTGTCCCAACTCCCTCTGGTTTTGGATGGATAGCTTTTCAATACACTGTAATGTTGCTTTGATTTGGTGTAGGCCTGAAGAGTGCTGAGCAGTACCACAACCAAATCCCAGCCATGACAATAAAGGAATGAGCATTGTTGAAAACAATCTCTCATTTATTTGCCACTCTCTTTTTTGCAGCAAGGTAGAGAGAGGGAGAAGGAAATGGCCTTAGTCCAAGATCTTCCAATGGATTTCTACATTATGATTGGGGACAATATATAGTATTGAAATAGTGTTACTGAAATAATGCATTCGAATTTGAAGAATTCTCTAACAAAAAAGGAGGTAATCCTAAATTAACAAAACATAGGCTGGTTCGTCTTAACTTGTTAAACTCTAAATGAGTTAACAAAATACAATTGCTGTGTTCATGAAACATTCACTGTCTAAACAAATAAAGTTTAAACCATATTATAGCTTAATGAGATGATCTAACTCTACTATTATGCTAAGACAACTTCTTGGTTCTCATAACACAATAGAATAAAAATCACCAATCCAATTTTAGCTGAGTCTAGCATTTAAAACTAAGATTGATGAATAGATTTAAGTTGTGAACTGAGAAAAAATAACAAGCAGTAATATGAGAGGAAGCATTTTATAACATGCATTCCAAGTCTACAGTGTATAGCAATTTTGTAATTATATACAGTTTGTAATAGATGCAGAAATATTTTAGGCTGTATCAAATGCAATCATAACAGAGAAGTATGGTGGATTGCCTTCTCAAGACATAAACTTAGCTATTACATATACAGGTAGTCCTTGACTTACAACCACAATTGAGCCCAAAATTTCTGTTGCAAATGAGACATTTGTTAAGTGAGTTTTGCACCATTTTACGATCTTTCTTGCTAAGATAAGTGAATCACTGTAGTTCTTAATTTAGTAATATGTTTAAGTGAATCTGGTTTCCCCATTGACTTAGCTTGTCAGAAGATTGCAAAAGGTGATCACCTCAAGACATGGACCCATCATAAATATGAGTCAGTTGTCAAGCATCTGAATTTTGATCATGTGATCATGGGGATACTGCAATAGTCGTAAGCAGTGGTGAAATGCAGCCGGTTCTATCCAGCTCAGGCAAACCGGTAGCGCCAGCAACGGGAAGCTCTGCCCACCCACCTGGACATCATCACGTCTGTTTTTGACCCTCTGCGCATGCACAGAGGGGTCTGCGCATGTGTGGAGGCAGACACGAGTGTAGCAAGTGTGTGCGCACGCTCATATTTGCAAACCAATAGTGAAGGTAAGTGGATTTTACCCCTGGTCGTTTGCCTGAAAAATGTCCGTAAATCACTTTTTTTAGTGCCATTTTAACCTCAATCACTAAATGAACTGTTGTAAGTTGAGGACTACCTGTAATTGTCTTTATACTGAGAGAATGGAAGAGAAGATAGATTGATTATAGAGGGATGCACACTGTAACAGAGTCTGAAATCCTACTGAAAAGCTATGTAGAAGATTAAAAAGAAATAGATGCATGCCTTGCTTAGTATTGTTGTCCTTAGTATTTTCCCTCTTAGAATAATCCACTTGGTTTGCACTGGGTTCACCAAGTTCTTAGAGCAAAGCCTATCAATACATGATGCGACAAGGAGTGTTGTTCCCTCGCTATTTTATATAACCATGGATACAGGATTCAGAGGAGTCAGTAAAGTGAGAGTGTTTGCTGAGAATAACAAGTTGTTTATTGAATAAAATAAAAAGGGATAACAATGTGTTTCAAAAGAACGATTCCATACTGGGAGAACAAGGCAAATGCAATTACGGCACAATATGTACCAGAGCACAACTTAGACATGTTGAAATGATATGTTGTGACTGACCACCAATGACATCATTGAAATGTGTTAATTAACTTGAAAAACATTAGAACACTTAAGAAATTATTACATTTATTTTGAAAGGAGATGGAAGACTTAATTTTTGCTTGTGATATCTTTAGTTAGAATCCTGCCTTTACACTCCCTCGTACATAAGGAAACTCATTTTATTATTTTAAATATTCCATATACTATATTAATATTCAATACAAGTTTCAAACCAATGAACCCTGATATTGTCCTGTTTCTTGCTCAGCAGACTGACTTTCTTTGCAAATGAAGGAAAATATATGTATCCCAGGATAATGTTGCAGGATCCAATCTGAGTCATCAGGACCAGAGGTTTGTTCTTCCAAGCTTTCGGACCCGTGCTGGAGCACATCCTCAGGGAACCTCTCAATCTCCAGGATGTGTCTTTCTTTGCATGTGTTGGGGCAACACCTAGTGATCTTCATTTTGCATTGTTGAATAAAGCATTCTTTTCCCAAGTCAATGCAGTCTTGAACAGAGTGGAAAATTCAATACCTAGGTGGTAGTGAAAGATAAAATAAATAGGTAAACTTTATTAAGACTTAGAAAAGAGTTTCCCCTATCTCTTTGCTCCCATCTAGTGGTCATTTGGAGTTAAAAGTAGCCCTGGTTTTGAATCTGCTCAACCACATATATCAAAATAAACTGGAATCTATATTTAATCCAGAAGTCTGAATGGATGTTCATGCACTGCCATTTGACTCTCTTCCCCCTCATTGATTAATAAGGCTCGAGGCTTATTGGGCTGTTCAGAGCCAAAATGGCCAATTTTAATTTGTTCAAAAACTTTCAATATAAAACCAATGTGACATTTATTGAACAAAACTCGTTTTGCTAAATACAACATGTTACAAAATAGTTACAAAATCTCACCAAGAGAGCATTTTTTAAGGTTTAAAGCAGGGGTACTATTCAGCAGGTTCTGGAGAACTGATAGCGGAAATTTTGAGTAGTTCGGAGAATTGGCAAATACCACCTCTGGTTGGCCCTAGAATGGGGTGGGAATGGAGATTTTGCAATATCCTTCCCCCCAGGAGTGGGGAAGGAATGGGAATTTTGCAGTATCCTTCCCCTGCCACGCCCACCAAGCGACGCCCACAGAACCGGTAGTAAAAAGAATTGAATTCCACTACTGGTTTAAAGTGTTGTGCAAAAACAAGTTAAAGAAGTCCAATCTATTCTTCATTGCAGCTCTCCTATGCAAGAGTTGAAGTAGATATGCTTCTCAGATTTCTTGGAAAACTGATAAAGGAATGGAGTCTCATCTATAACAGAATGACAGAGGTTGACAGATTAGCTGATAAAGAAATGTATGGAGATCTTAATGGAAGGTTATGGTTGTTTCTCTGACTGAGAAAGAGCAGCCAAGTATAGAAAAATAACATCCAGCCTTCAAACCAGATTTCTACCAAGTGGCCCTCTTCAAACAATACTATATGCTCAGCCCATTCAGGAAGAGCAACAGACTCATTTATACATTATTCTAGTATTAATCTTGGTTAAGCTTTTCTACTTTAGTGTGTTGTGAAAACCAAACTGCCTGGCTTTATAGGGCAAGAAAGTTTGGTGTAGTGGTTAAGGCACTGGGCTAGAAATCAACAGATATAAAACAAACTCAGAAAATTGATTCATTCAGTGACCGGGTTCAACAATTATTAGATTCCCCTCAACCTAGATTCTATATATCAAATCAAATAGAAAATATCATTTACCAGAAACCTATTTAAAGGTCTTTCTGTATTGCAAATCTGGTGCTGTGCAGATTAAAAAGTATAATTGGTGAAAATATATTTAATCCCCGTAGAATTAATGAGTTAGGTCAACTGAAGAAAAAAATATATAGCTATTGAATGAACTGGTCCAAAATGGAGTCAAATAGAATCCCTCCTTTTTCACATCTTAAACCCAAATGAAAGTTCTCACTTAACCTACAGTGTTGGTTTGTTTTGCTACTTTTGTGAGATTCTGCTTTCATGCTCCTGTTACTACCAGGCAGGCACTTGAAAATAGATAATAAGTTATAATGTACCTAAAGCAAAAAAAAAAAATGAACAAATACATAATAAAAATGCATACAAATAAATTTGCAAAATAAAAAATTGAGAGTGACATGTTGGCTGCATTCACGAAACATACTTAATCTTCTTACTGAATTATCCCAGTTTTCTGGTTTTGTGCAATACAGTTGCAAGTACAGCAATATTCTCTCTCCTACACTCTAAAATCTACCCTAACACAGGATTAGAACTATGACAAAGTTATGCAATCAACTCTAACATGGTTAATGTTATAAAAAGTTGCTTGTGCTACATTTAGCAGCACAAACAGGAACATAGTATTCCTGTCATAATTCCTTAAGAGATTGTCCACCAGGCAACTCATGCCACTTTTTGTGCCATGATTTAGCCTGAAGCCAGAGTGAAAGGATATGCAAAAAATTGGTTTCATCCAAGAACTGTTATCTCCCATAATATGTAGGTCACCTTGGCAAGAAAATGAAAATTTGACATACTAAATCTATTTAGTATCAACTAAGAGAGAGCTGGATATAAAGGAAGAACAATGGTAGAAAGACAAATAAGCACTCTGGCCACATCTTCAAGGTGCATAAAACAAACTTATGCAATAACACAAAATGATGCACGGCATTATTCTCAACTCACATCCAACCTCTGCAAGGGTACTCTCCACCCTTCTTTTCTTGCTCCACATTAAAGTAGCATTTTCTTGCTGTGCTAAGCAGTCTGTCTGCCATGCTTCATTCCATTGTCGGCAATGTTTCTGCTCCAATTAGCTCATGTGCTCTGTGGTGGGAATGCCCTTCCCCTCTAGTCCTTGCTCTGCGTGGACAGTTCATCCTGATAGTCTATCTGTCTAGAAAACCAGAAAGTTTGGGATTTTTTTTTCACAGGTTCACCTAGCATGCTTAATTTCCAATGTTTCCTCAGTAAATCAAGATAACTTGGCGAACACACAAAGACTGCTTAAAAGCCTTCTGGTCAAGAGCCAGATTATTCCAGTCCTCCACTAAGATTTCAGTAAAAATGTCATTCAGTAACTTCCCTCCTAGCATATCCTGGGATTCCACCAGATCCAGAATACACCATGGGTTAACCCTAAATCTTGCCTTGTGCCTCTGCAAGGAGGGCTGAAACCAACCATCTCACCCTTCCAGCTGGTGATCCATCCATTACAAAAGGGCCACTTTTGGCTCCCAGTGCATGGATTATCATTATGGATGCAATATCCAGGTTTACCTTAATGAGTGGCAGATATAATTTGAACTGGGCCATGATAATTCTGAAATGGCAACCATTTTGATCTAATGGTTAAAGCACCAGGAAACTGAGTTCAAAGTTTTGCCTTAAGGCAAGATTTAAAAAAAAATCCTCTAACTCTTCCTCGTCACCTGAATTCTTCAAATAAATTTGCTTAAAATGTTGAAGTCTCTTATACCAAAAGCTTCAGAAATATCAACATTACTACCAGTACGAGATCCAGCAGTTTTGGCAGCAAAACTCTTTGGCACCAGGAATATACAGGTGAAACTCGAAAAATTAGAATATCGTGCAAAAGTTCATTTATTTCTGTAATGCAACTTAAAAGGTGAAACTAATATATGAGATAGACTCATTACATGCAAAGTGAGATAGTTCAAGCCTTGATTTGTCATAATTTTGATGATTATGGCTTATAGCTCATGAAAACCCCAAATTCACAATCTCAGAAAATTAGAATATTGTGAAAAGGTTCAATATTCTAGGCTCAAAGTGTCTCACTCTAATCAGTTAATTAAGCCATAACACCTGCAAAGGGTTCCTGAGCCTTTAAATGGTCTCTCAGTCTGGTTCAGTAGGAATCACAATCATGGGAAAGACTGCTGACCTGACAGTTGTGCAGAAAACCATCATTGACACCCTCTGTAAGGAGGGAAAGCCTCAAAAGGTAATTGCAAAAGAAGTTGGATGTTCTGAAAGTGCTGTATCAAAGCACATTAATAGAAAGTTATGTGGAAGGGAAAAGTATGGAAGAAAAAGGTGCACAAGCAGCAGGGATGACCACAGCCTGGAGAGGATTGTCAGGAAAAGGCCATTCAAAAGCTTTGGGGACTTTCACAAGGAGTGGATTGAGTCTGGAGTCAGTGCATCAAGAGCCACCACACACAGACGGATCCTGGATATGGGCTTCAAATGTCGTATTCCTCTTGTCAAGCCGCTCCTGAACAACAAACAATGTCAGAAGCATCTTACCTGGACTAAAGACAAAAAGAACTGGTCTGCTGCTCAGTGGTCCAAAGTCCTCTTTTCTGATGAGAGCAACTTTTGCATCTCATTTGGAAACCAAGGACCCAGAGTCTGGAGGAAGAATGGAGAGGCACACACTTCAAGATGCTTGAAGTCCAGTGTGAAGTTTCCACAGTCTGTGTTGATTTGGGGAGCCGGTTTTGGTCCACTGTGCTTCATTAAGTCCAGGGTCAATGCAGCCGTCTACCAGATTTTGGTGCACTTCATGCTTCCTTCTGCAAACGAGCTTTATGGGGATGCTGATTTCATTTTCCAGCAGGACTTGGCACCTGCCCACACTGCCAAAAGTACCAAAACCTGGTTCAATGACCATGGGATTACTGTGCTTGATTGGCCAGCAAACTTGCCTGACCTGAACCCCATAGAGAATCTATGGGGCATTGCCAAGAGAAAGATGAGAGACATGAGACCGAACAATGCAAAAGAGCTGAAGGCCATTATTGAAGCATCCTGGTCTTCCATAACTCCTCAGTAGTGCCACAGGCTGATAGCATCCATGCCACGCCACATTGAGACAGTAATTGATGCAAAAGGAGCCCAAACCAAGTACTGAGTACATATGCATGCTTATACTTTTCAAAGGTCCGATATTGTTCTATGTACAATCCTTGTTTTATTGATTTCATGTAATATTCTAATTTTCTGAGATTGTGAATTTGGGGTTTTCATGAGCTGTAAGCCATAATCATCAAAATTATGACAATTCAAGGCTTGAACTATCTCGCTTTGCATGTAATGAGTCTATCTCATATATTAGTTTCACCTTTTAAGTTGCATTACAGAAATAAATGAACTTTTGCACGATATTCTAATTTTTCAAGTTTCACCTGTATGACCATCTGTCTTACTTTCCCAACTCCAATATCTCTTCTGTGGAATCTGTGGAATCTTTTGTGGATCAAAATTTTATTTTTCTGTTTTTGGTATCAAGTTAGTGCTTTAGAGAATAAATGGGTGCTTGGTGCTACTGATTTCACACCACAAATAGTGCTACTTATGATAGAATATTGATTTGACTCAAGAGGAGGAGGCAAGAATGTCAAGCCCTTGCAGAAAATACATTTGACTCCTGGGAAAATAGAAAGAAATTGAAAACAATTGCACCTTAATTTATGTTAGGCATATTTTAATATAAGGAATGGCTTTGAAGATTCTGATACAATATTCTTTATGGCATTAAGGTACTTTTCACACTGTTAGTTAGTTTCCTGATCTTGCCTACTTTGAAGGGCTGACATTAGCAATCTAGGTTGCAAACATCTAGATATGACAAAAAAGAGACTGATAATTTTTTATAACCAATCTATATCTATATATATCAGTGGTGAAATCCAAATTTTTTTTACTATTGGCTCTGTGGGCATGGCTTGGTGAGGGTGGTGTGGCTTGGTGGGCATGGCAGGGGAAGGATACTGCAAAATCTCCATTCCCACCCCACTCCAGGGGAAGGATATTGCAAAATCTCCATTCCAGTGGTGGGTTGCCCCCGTTGCGAACCGGTAGTAAAGGTAAATAGAACCCACCCCTGGACTGGAGGCTAAAATGTATAAAGAATGGTTGCTGGAATTGGGCATGTGTAGTTTAATGAAAAGGACTAGGGGAGACATGATAGCAGTATTCCAATATTTGAAGGGCTGCCGCAAAGAAGAGGGAGTCAAACTATTCTTCAAAGCACCCGAGGGTAGAACAAAAAGCAATGGGTGGAAACTAATCAAGGAGAGAAGCAACTTAGAACTAAGGAGAAATTTCCTGATGGTTAAAACAATTAACCAGCGGAACAATTTGCCTCCAGAAGTTGTGAATGTTCCAGTGCTGGAAGTTTTTAAGATGTTGGATAACCATTTGTCTGAAGTGGTGTAGGGTTTCCTGCCTAAACGGGGTTGGACTAGAAGACCTCCAAAGTCCCTTCCAACTCTGTTATTCTATTCTATTCTATTCTATTCTATTCTATATCTATATATCTATATCTATTCTTTCTAGTCTAGTCTTCTATTCTATATTCTATTCCCTATTCTATTTTCTCTTCTCTTCCCTTCTCTTCTCCTAGTTCCTCATTCCTACTAACTTGCCGTGCCAAATAAGCGTGAGCCGAATCAATCCAATAAACCACGGCTCAGCGATGCCCTGAATAGTGTCTTATGCGGACATAACTCCACGAGAAACTGCTGAATTGCGAGTCGATGCGGACAGCATAGCAACCGGAGCGTAGCCAATATCTAAGCGCCTCATTTCTGCCACCAACAGGAGAAAGGCCGGGCACGGCACTGAAGAGACCCGAGTAGAGAGCTTGCACGTAACAAGCAGAGACTCCGCATTCAGGTTCCCACTGGGAGTTCGTGTGTGGAGCGGCGCCACCCCAGATGGTGAAACACGCGTCCCAGGACAGTGCGCATGCGTAATATTAGAAAACTACCCCAGGCCATCCAAAACCTACGACACTGGGTGGAAGGCCACGACTATGGCGTTTTTCCTGTCACCCAGAACGACGCATGCGCATCTCTCTCTCAACGACTTCTCCCCCCCTCCCCGCTGCAGGGCGGAGCCGCCTGTCACGACTGTTTCCCTTTGGCTCCACCTCCACCCCGTTTCCCTACACTGGCAGTGGGCGGGATTACGCGGTCAGTTGGCGGGCAGGCTGAGGAGGAGGAGGGGGGAGGGAGAGAGAGAGAGAGGTGGAGGCGCTGTCACGTGATTACTGTAGGCTTCCCAACATGGCGGCTGGGGTAGCTGCGGGCGTTGCAAGACTCAGGATTTAAGTAGCAGCAGAGGCCAACCCTTCCTTCTCTCCCCCCCCTCCCACGGCAGAGACCCTGCACCGGCCTCGGACACGCCCCCTCCCCTCGTGCCTTCATTCATTCATTCATTCCATCGGTTGTTCGGCTCTTGCCAGTAGCCAGCTGCCATGAGGGAAAAGGGCCGCAAGAAGAAGGGCAGGACCTGGGCAGAGGCCGCCAGGACGGTACGCGGGGTTGGGCTGGGCGCGGTGGGGGGGACGGACGGTGGGGACGGACGGTGCGGGTGGCACCAAGTTTACTTTTCTTCTCTCTTTGAGCGCAGTCGTCACTTGTTAAGGCGGTCTCTCCTCCAGGCAGTGGCCTCTGAAGCTGTTGGGCTTCAATTCCCACCGTCCTTAGCCTCCATGTTTAGGTGCAGGTGATGGGAGTTGTAGTCCAGCCATTCTGGATGGTTGGGAAGACCGCAGTAAGATACAAGGAACTGTAAACCTCCCCCCCCCACACACCTTCTCCTCCTCTCAACTCCTCGCGCCGCCCTCAAATCTTTGTACCGAAACGAGTTTTTGAAGTGTAAATGATTAAAACCCCGCCTCTATTTCTGTGATCTTGACAGTTGGGATGGGAAAGCAGCTATTGCTTGCCAAATATTCCATCTTCTCTGGAGAAACGGCTCGCTGGATGAAGACCAGTCTTTGGTGTAGGAAAGTCACATTTGCTTTCAAGACTAGAAAAGGTCTCTTAGCAGATGTTCAAGTGGCTGAGCTTTTGTATCAGATATACCCATATTTCTCATTGTTTCTCAGTAAACCAAAGGCTAGCTTAGTTGAAGTAGGTGCTGGGGAGACATTAATACCAAAGTTTTTCAACCCAATTTTCTAGTGTATCAATGGTGATCAATCACATTACCAGAATGATCTGGCAGGGCAGCTGATTACTTCCATGTCATTAAGACTACCTCTGAAAGTTTGTATGTGTGTCATTATAAATTTGCACTATAGTAAAAGAGATGCTGTTTTGTGACTGTATAAGAATGTTAGAGATTCAGATGACATGCCTTCTGAAATTCTAATCATTTCATTAATGAACCAAGCAAGTAAAGATTTTGTTCCCCATCTGATATCACTGTGGATCAATTTGATTCCTGATTTTAAAAAAGTCATTTTATACCTCTCATTTCTGCAGTTGATGCAGACTTTGTTTAATCCTTTTGGCATGTATACATCTCATTTAATTTAATTTATTTATTAAATATATGCCATCCGTCTCATCATCAAGTGATTCTCGGCAGCGATTTGTAGTTAATTCTGGGTAAAATACACTTTTGTGTTTCCAGTCTTGTTGATAACATGAAATGTCACATAAACTTCATTTTAGTAAACAATTCTTAATCAGAGAGGTTACATATACAGTCAAGGAAAGAACTGTAGCTCATTGGCAGAAGATTTGCATTGGGTAGGGAAAATCCAAGATTCTGTCTTCCATTGGCTGTTTTAACAAGAAGTTCTAGTCTTGAATAGCTACTGTCAATGTAGATAGGGCTAATCTAGGTGGACTAATTTTGACCAAGAAAGCTTTTTGTGCTCATCTGCAAACTATTTGGATTCATCATTTGTTCTGTTATTCAGTTAATAATGAAACAATATTTTAGCAGCTTTGTATTATCAATAACAATATCCATGCCTACATTAGTAATGAAAAGATAGGGAAACATTAACTTCCCGCAATGTCAAACTGTGTGTATAAGTTGTTTATTTATTTATTCATTCAACCAATTTATATAGCCACCCATCTTGCAAACAATCACCTCTGAGGGGCATACAACACAGCTAAAAAAATTAATAGTTACATATTTAAAATTTTGTGCAGATTGTCATAAAAGTCCTAGCTCTTTGTTTCTGCTGAAAAATCTAAATTTTACACACACACACACACACACACTTAGTAGAGGATATGGGGGGCTTTAATCTTTGATATCAAAAATAAAATGCGGTGTTTTTTGTAATGTAGAAACTTCAAGTAGATCTTTTTTTCTTTCCCAGAGCCTAAAAATTTATGCTTCTTTTAAATCACAGTTTAATTTAGGCTTGCTCATACTGAGTACTCAGAAGTTAGCCTTAGCTTTATTGATAGTTTATATGTTGTCTGTATAATGCCACTTTGTTATAAACGCATATAAATAAGGTGGTTGCACATATATCATCCTGTTTATATAAAAATTACATACCAGTGATATTTAGGAGTGGTAAAGCATGTTGCTAAATGAAAATATTTTAAATATTATCCTACAAGTTCAGACTTCAGTAAAAATACTTTGCAATCTATTGTTATAAGAAACAATGGCTGTTTTTATTTGCTTCTTAGATTGATATTCTACCTTTTGCTCAGGAACTCAAAGCAGCTTTGAAATAAAATCCTCATATTGTTAAAATCTACTGATAAGGTATATTGTATGAGTCTATATAAATGGCATAGAAGATCTGTATTTAATTTGAATGTTTCCATCGTTGGAGACTAGAAGCTTAAGATAATAACATCTATATACTCTTAAATTGGGTGAAATGTTGTATTGTAGGGCAACAACTTTTGAACCAAGAAATCTCAAATGGGCTAAAATTTGAGGCTCCAGAATGCTTATAAATCCTGGATCCCATGACTTCAATGGAATTGTGATTTAACAAATTTTATAAAACAATTTATGACATAATATAAAATGTTACAAAATATTTCCTGTGATCAGTGCTTGATGCTTGACTCTGCTAGACAGTTCAGCGTGGGCTATTTTCAAGGCAGATAACATCTCTTAATATTTTCCTGACTTTTTAAAAACTTTTCAAGTACATTAGAAGCTCTGCCATTGTTGAAGGCATTGAGGAATCTAGAACAGAAATATCTCTTAAGACAATGACCTAACAGTTTGTCTAGTTCTATATTAGGGTTGTCAAACTCATTCCCATTGTGGGCGTATCAGGATTTTCTTTGCCCTTGGGGGGGCCGGGGGGGACATGACCTGGTCATCATGGCCGACTGGGTGGGCATGGCCAGGGGGGCCGGGGCAACATGGCCCCATGGGACAACTCAGCCTATCGCTGGCCTGATGCGGCCTTCTGGCCGCATGTTTGACATCTCTGTTCTATATAATTATATCACCCAGTTCTGTATCCCTAAAATATGTACAGAACACTTATCAATTATTTTATCTGGAAAACAAATTCCAGATAAAATACTGCAACTCAACTTTATTGATGTAGGCTATAGTAATAGAATCATAAAAATCTGACAGTGTTTTCCTTTCCCTCCTTCCTATGCCAAAGAGAGTTAAGACAGAGCCAATTTAAGTTCCTAATATTTTCTTCCTTTCCTGGGTTTAACTACCCTTTGCTAACTGATGCATTCTATCTGCAAGGTTATCTCTATGGTTCTCTACAACTATGAAAAGAAATGAATTTTGGGGGGCTCTTACGTATCTGTTGAAATGAATCCATTGCTGTTATTTGCTAGGTTCAATTCTGTGACCAGCTTTAATGTAGGCAAAAGCCACAAAAAGTGAGCTTACGTATTGCTTCCTTTGTGTGCTATGGAATTTTTTTTTTAATCATTACCTTTGGCAATTTTATATAGGTTGTATAGTAAGCAGTAGCATGGGCTATAAGACTACCTAATTTGGTAGCACTTACAAAACTAGGGTAAGTACCTTATCTCAAATTTCCATTGTTTCCTTGGCAGAACAGTCAAAATATTTTGAGTTTCATTCTTTCTAAACACTTGATACATGAAATATGAAATGTTCTAATGGAACATTCTGAATAGGGTGGTTTTGTTCTGAGTTTGGAACAAAGCATTTGTTTATTTTGTCCATAACCATGTGATGATGTCTTTTAGATGATTTTTGATATAAGATTTTAAACAGGGTGTGTATAGAAGGAGAAGCAGAACCTGGGGGGGTGGAGTTAAAAGAGCAATCAGTCTAAAATCCCTACATAGCTGAAAGTGAACTAAGTCCAACCTCCCTTGAATTCTGTTAACTGTTATCAATCAATGCCAGGGGCATCAAACTCAAGGCCCACGGGCAAGATCTGGCCTGCAGGGTGCTTAGATGTGGCCCACGGGGCCAGCCTGGAAACAGCAAAGGACCGACCCATGGTGCCTCTGCCAGTGAAAATGGAGCTCGGGAGGTCAAACTCCATTTTCTCTGGTAGAGCGCTTGGGCAACCACAGATGCCCCCAGCACAAGTGACATTGAGCTGGGCACGACCATCCTAACCACATACATCTGCCCCCCCCCCCCCCCCGCCGAGGTTAAACACAACCCTGATCTGGCCCTCAATGAAATCGAGTTTGACACCCCTGATTTATGCTAACCATTAGTTGAGAAGGTTCCTATGCATAGCCATGTTTAGCAATCGTGAAATTGACCTTCATTTGTGGACCTGATCTTTCTCTCCTGATAATGTGCTACTTTTGCAATCCACCCTCTTTTCAATGCTGCATCCTCTACAACTTCCCTGACGGATATGACTATCCTGCTTGTGTTTGCAGACTTCCAGCAAATGGCCATTCACCACTTTATGTAGCAATCCAGTTCGCTGAGTGACAGCTTGTATGGTCAGGAAATTCCTCCTGACTAACCCTAACCTCGAAGCTTTCTCATTGTAGTTTTAATCCATTGGTTCTGGTCCTGTTCTCTGGGGTGGTAAAAAATATACATATCTTTGATAGCCTTTAAATATTTGAAGACCTATCCTATCTCTCCACTGTTGTCTCCTGTGAGCAAAATAGATATATATTTCTTCACAAAGCTTGATTCCAGACTGCTCACATCTTGGTAGCCCCCTTTGAACTCACTCCAATTTGTCACCATTTTTTATGAACAGAATCCAGTATTCCCAATGTAGAGAATTTGATCAGAGCAGGTGTTCTACACTTCCTGTAATCTGGACTTTAGCCTCCTGTGAATACAATTCAAGATATAATTTCTATATTCACAGCTGATTACATTGTTGATTCATGTCCATCTTCTGGCCTACTCGAATATCAAATTCTTTTCCCATTTGTCATTTTTTTTATCAGGTCACAAATAGAAATGTTGAATAATACAAAGAATAGACAAAATGCTGTGGCATTCCACTCCATACTATTCTTCACGCTGTTTGAAAGCCATTATGAATACTCTCTGGGTGTGGTCATTTAGCCAATTATTAATCTATTTACATCATACAATAGAGGCCATGTTTTAGCATTTTGTTAATGTGGCTATCAAGAGGCTTTCTTGAATGCCTTGCTGAGTTCAAGATACACTGTCCACAGCATTCTCTGAACTGTACACTGTTTTGACAGTACACTGTGGTACTGTCAAAAATGAGGATAAGGTTAACTTGGCTAATCCATTGTATCTTTTTTTTGTATTCTTTTCTAAGTGTGTATGCATATGTTGCTTTATAATCTGCTCAAGTACCTTGCCCAGTATAGATATCAAACTGACAAGTTTGTAATTTTTCTGGACCTCCCTTCTCTTATTTTAAAGATAAAAATATTTGCTGTTCACCAATTTCCTTTGAATTTTCAAGCATTGTATTTAGAAATTTTGTGATAATTTTCTCTAGTCCCTTCAGTACTTTAGGAGCTAATTCAACTGATTTTGGAGAAATTCATTTACTTTATCTGAGTTTTTACCTTCTTCTATCCTGAACTGCAACTACATTGCCGCCAGTTAGAGCTTCTTTTCCTATTTGAGAGAAGGCACACTAAACATCTCAAACTGGTTTTAAGTTGTCCTTATGCCAACTTAGTTATTATAGTTTCTTTTGTTTTATCCACTGAGATAGTGGGGGTGGGGTGTGTGTGGAAGGGAAGGAATATAAACATCGAGGAAATCCTTATGATTTGATTTGATTTGATTTGATTTGTTTGCCGCCCATCTCACACACAGAAATGTATAAAATCACAATGAAAATACAGATGCAGTAACTAAAAGATGGGGAAGAAAGGAACAGAATTTAAAGTGGGGAGTGGGAACTGCTGTTAGTTGATCAACCATTTCCAGTGTGGTACTCCCCCAGCCAACTGGCAGAGCCAGGTCTACAGGCAATGTAGATTCTTCTCCTGGCCCTCACCAGCCAGAATTCCTTGACTGACGGGATCCACAGCATGCCTCTTCTGCATTTCTTGGGCACTTGGGGTGGAGATGTAAAGTACAGTATTATCTGCATATTGATGATACCTCAACTTGTGGCGATGGATGGTCTCACCTAGCAGCTTCATGTAGATGTTAAACAGGATTGGAGACTATACTGGACCCTGCGGCATGCCACAGAAGATATTACACAGGATTAAACAGACTACTAAAGGCCACAGGTTTGAAAATGCAATTAAATAATTTTTTGTTTTAATTATACATTAATAAAGTCATGATAGTAGACTGGATAATATGCATCAGGTACCCAAGTTATGCTGCATTTTGGGTAGGACTGCCACGTAAAGTCCTTTGCTGTATATATATATCTTGCATATATACTAAAAAGTTCTCAAGGCAACTAAGAAAACTATTAAAGAATAAAATGCAAGTTAAATTAAAATCAATTTAGAAACATTAGGAGAATTAGGAGGACATATAGGAGAACAAGTAACTAAACCCTTAAAAAGCCTTGAAAATGTCATATTACACCTGAAAGCTGAGACCATTGGAGCTAATTGAACCTTAAGCAGGTAAGAATAAAGTAGGAGAAGAAACTGAACATTGGAGAGAGGCAGAATTTTCTAGTTATTTTTAATCTCTGGACAAGATCCTGTAAGAACAAGTAATATCTTAGGCATTTTGTTCTTATTTGTTTCCAGTGATAGCCACCATCTTAATTTACATAAGGAAGTGATTTGATATACTGATCTTTTAGAATTAACCAGGATGATAGTTGATTAATTTATTCTTGTCTCAGAGCTCCTTTGACTCCCAACTGTTCCACTGGCAATTAGCTTTTTGTTATTTTGACAGTAAAATATACAAATAGTCACTAGTTTTATCTAAGTAACACATACACAAGAACAGGTCCAGGAAATGTGTAAAATGTTTTTCTCTTGGAGTAGCCAGGAGGCTTCTTAGTGCAAATTAGTTCTTGGAATTGAGAAACATCTTTTCCCAGGAGGTTTTGCTATAGAACTGTTAATAGATCAGGAGATCTGGCTGTGCACCTGAGTCATTCTGGAAATCAGTGGCAGTAGAAAACAAACCCCAAATCTTTTTGTTGATATCTTTTATATATTTAGTTACATGTACTTGAACTTATTTTCAGAAGAGCTAATGGTTTTCAGGCGAACACCCCCACCATCACTATGCTTTTAATAAAAGAAATTATTAGAAACCTTACTAGGCTCATCTTGTGAACCTGAGGTAAGTCATTACTAATTTTTATATAACTACTGTCTAGTATTCTAATGTACAATTTCCCTCAGTGGTTTGTCACTGCGTTTTTCCAGGAAATTCTCTCCCCTCGCCCCCTCCCGCCAATTTCCCAGGCTACCATGCAGGCCTAGTATTCCCTGGAGATCTTCCATTCAAACACTTAACAAGGCCCAAGCTTAGGTTTGCAGCTCAAACATTGATATGTTGCCATCTTCAAAGATGATCTTCAGTTGCTGTATTTCAGATCTTTGTTATAGGAGATTCGAATGATTTAATATGCTAAACCATTGAATCTCAGTGGTTTTTTTCTGTCTTTTCAGACTTCATGTATAGCAGTTGCTTCTTTCCTAGAATTTGTAGCATCAGACTACTAAACACAGGAAATACACTATTATTGAAGCTGTGAAAGTCTTTAATTTCTTTAATGCATCCAGAGAGTATATCAGTATAATGCAAACATGGCAACAATATAATGACTTGTAAGGTAGACTCTACAGTAGTAATCTTAGCTTGTATAAAATAGTGTGAATATCTTGGAGTAAAACTGGGCCTAAGTCAAGCTTGTGACATACAGTCAAATGTGCTAGAAATTACTAGTACGTTCACTACAGTAAGAACAGAATGCTAAATGTGGTACAGGTTAATTAAGACTGGTAAATATAGTTTCTCTGTCTTGCTTAAAATTGTGAGATGAAAGCTTTTTTTTTAACCAAAGCCATGACGGGCAACACAAATCAGTATTTTGTGTTCATCTGGTAATCTATATAATCAGTAGTAATGGTTATATAGAAAATTGTGACTTAGAATGTAAAGAAATCAAACAAATGAATGAAAAATAGGTATGATAAAGTATGTAATATTTGGAACCAAAGTAGGCAAGGATGCTTCAGATCCCATGTGGGCACTGTAATTCTACTTGTCAGCAACTTCTAAAGGAGTTGTGCCTTTTCCTGAGGTCACAAAGGAGCTGTCCAAGCTTAGAGAAATACTCATTGAGTTTAGGAGACATTGCATGTTGGGGGAAATGATAATAATACAGAGCTGCCAGCAGGTACATTGAAGTTGCCAATGTCAGATTGTAAACACTGTTGTCCACTTCAGTTTACCATACTATCCTTGCATATCACATTTTTGCTCTTCAAAAGGTCATTGAGAACTATGTGACTATGAGAAATAATTTATTGGATAAAAAGTGCATCAAAGTGTTTGAATTATAGAATGTTTTGCACATATATGGAGTTGTGGAACCAACTTCTTTGGTTTCTCAATGCCATAAGATTATGGCACGTATGATTAAATGTGTATTGTATTAGAATAAATGGAATGCTTAATGAATGATTCAGGATTGAACAGAGTTTTAAAAGATGTGTGATGTCCATGATATTGTTTAATCAATTTGTGGATAAATATACAATATATGGAATCTTAACAGTGATGGTAGAGGTGAATTGATTGTGAATGATTATTCACAATATTCAGGTACTTGAGTACTTAAGATGCCATCGTAAGAATTTGAGCAATTTGCAGCAAATTTGCAGCAAATGTTCAGTTGTTTGTCTGATGTAGGGTTGCCAGGTCTGCTTCCAAAAAATAGCAGACAAGCGGGGGGGGGGTGTTAAGTAGTAAAAAAAAAAAAAAAAATTACAATTAAATTATATATTTTCTTACAAACATTTTAAGATGTATTAAAATAATCACTTCAAAACTTTACTTAAAATTCAAAACATCAAATATATTATAATAATATGTAAAATATTAAATTACATTTTACTTTGTTGTCGTGTGTATTTTTTATTTGACTGCGCAGCTTTGATCAATTCTTTGTGTTTAAGGAATAATTCTTTAATTTCAGTACAACGTTGAGAAATATTAAAAAATATACAAAGTTCACTTCGAACTGATGATACAAGCAGTCGGTTACGTTCGTCAGTCCACAAATTTCCCATGACGCTGAAAATTCATTCAACGTTTGCATTTGATACCGGAATTGATGCACAATACTGGAACAGTTTCAGTAAACTCGAAGCTGGCTCTTTCTTGAAAAAGTACGTCCACTTATCAAGGGATGAATTGCCCTGCAGATGAACATAAACTTCTTCTAAGGCAGAAATTTCATAGAAGAGAGTGTTGGGTGGAAGTTTTTCTCGCCATGGTGATAATAACCAGATATTCGTCATTTCTTCTAAAGTTGGAGGATTATTGCGATCAATTAGATTGAAACAACTTAGCTGTCAGACTTCGATGCTATCTCAAAATAAATGAATTTCCAAACTGCCAATCTTTAAGGAAATCTTTTCTTTAATTGAGCACAGCCACCGGATCATGACTCGATGCGGACAAGACTGACCTTTTGCCCCCTCAATCCCTCCCTTTCCGATCCCCAAATCTCTGCTTCTCATTGGCTATCTTCCAAGTCATTCTTCAGACTTCTTGTCTCGTCATTTCCCAGGAATGTCTCCTCCCCTTCATTTCCACGACAACCCGACTTCAAAGGGATTTAGTAGGCAAAAGTTCAGAGCTTATCTCTCTCTCTCCTCTGCTCTATGCCAGCGTCGAAACGCTGACATTAGCGTCTCATATACTGAATCGGTGAAATTATACCACTTTTCTAGGTACGCAATGGCTCTTTGATACACGTTGATGGCTTCTTTCTTGAACTTTTGCACGGCATTCTCAGGCAAATGTTTTTTACATAAGGCAAATAAAACTTTCATTCCAAAAAACTGCTCATCGTATTTTTTTTTTGCAAAGAATCACACAGCTTACACATGATAATGTGAAGATCACATGCAAGAATTTTCTTGCTTTCCAGCTTCAGTAGTATGTCTTGCATTATTGACATGAAGAAGTGCGTGAAATATAAATACAATTCTGAAATTGTTGGTTCATCGTCCTTTGCGAGTTCATTTTCCTGATCCAAAATAAGGTTCCAGATAACCTTATGGCACTCATCAGATCCAAGAGAAATAAAATACGATTTTAGAGGTATCCAGTTTAAAAGAAGTCTTTCGACCGCTTTAAACAAACTTAACCAACGTGTTGGAACATGACGCAAAACTTCATGGAATTCTGACTCGCAAAACTCAAAAAATGATTTCAACTCTTCTCGTTTCTTGGCAGAATTCAAAAATTCGGCAAAAACCTTCAGCACTACATTTTCGATATCAAAAGATAACTGCTTTAATGCATTTTTTGCGCTGTTGTGTAAAATGTGATTACTGCAATGAGCAGCTACAATATTGTCATTTTCCAGCAATAATTTTTGGTAAACAGATTTCTTCACTCCATAATTGACCAATGCATTATCTGCTGAGTAAGTTGAAACATTATTTCTAATTCGTTATCACTAAGATAACGGGGGCTCCCCTTGAGGTGCACCTGGAGGCTCCAACTGGTGCAGAGTGCGGCCGCGCGGGTGGTTATGGGAGCAACATGGAGCTCCCATGTAACACCTCTCCTGCGCGAGCTGCACTGGCTCCCGGTGGTCTTCCGGGTGCACTTCAAGGTTCTGGTCACCACCTTTAAAGCGCTCCATGGCTTAGGACCTGGTTACTTACGGGACCGCCTACTACCATCAACAGCCTCCCACCGACCAGTACGCTCCCACAGAGAGGGGCTCCTCCAGGTGCCGTCGGCCAAACAATGTCGGCTGTCGGCCCCTAGGGGGAGAGCCTTCTCTGTGGGGGCACCGACGATCTGGAATGAGCTCCCCCCAGAGATACGGAGGATTCCGGATCTGCGCACCTTCCGCCGCGAGCTGAAGACGCTTTTATTTCATCAAGCTGGCCTCGCCTAAATCTTCTCCCTTTTAAGTGTAAATTTTAAATTTTTAATGTATTTTAAAATTATGGGTATTTTAAATTATGGGTATTAATTCAGCCAAATTTATTTAATTCATTTTATTCGATTTTAAATTTTGTATATCTATGTGTTTTATTTCATGGCTGTGCACCGCCCTGAGTCCTTCGGGAGTAGGGTGGTATAGAAATTCAATAAAAATAAAAATAAAATAAATAAATAAAAAAATAAGAACTCGACATAGCTGATTTTTTATTGATGTAGAATCTTCGAAAGAATCCTCATAAAAGTCTACAATTTTCACACACAGTCCTTCTTCACAAGTAAAATATTGTGCAACAACGGGATATATTTTGCGATTTTCCTTGTTTGATGCATCAGTGGAGAGAGAAAATGGAATTCCAGTTTTAAGATCATTGAGAACCAACTCAATAGAAAAAGGATACAAAATCTAATTGACAATAGCTGATGATTTGGTTCTTCCACAAGACATCTTTTTTACAATTTCTGAATCATCAAAAATTTGCTTCATTAACTTAATACCGCAATCTTGAGCCAGGAAAGAAATATGGTGTTTGATCCCATGGTAAGTTTCAGCCATTTCAGCTACAGTCACTTTCTCACTGAAAGAGGAGTCTTTAACAATGAAAAATGAATTGATTCGCTTGTTGCTGGAAGCTATTTTCTTCTTATCTAAATGATTTTTTGTGCTTGCATGCTGTGCGACAGCTTTTATATCATTATATTCAATTGTGAACGATTTCTGACACAATTTACAGTAGGCCGTCGTATTTGTTCTGTCGGTTTCATTGTTGGTAATCCATGCAAAAGTAGCTTCCTAGTCTTTGGTGTATTTGCACACTCCTCTCTTTCGTTTTAAAGAATTCGAAATCTCGCCGCTGTCATTCTCATCACTCGACGCCATTTTAGGTCAGTCAACACAAGCTACAATACATTTTAAAAATGTGAACTGTACATAATTTTATAATATATTTTTATTTTAATATCATTAATTTTTTCGGAGAATCGAGTTCAATGGATATTCGATCTTTGTCTCATTCTAACTTATGAAAAAAAAGACAAAACGCGATTCTCCTATCCTTATTCTCTTAGACTGTACAGTTTTAGATTACGTACCATTTCATCATAAAGCTTTTGAATAAAAAAAATGTCCACTATTTTGTGAAAAAAAATAGTGAACATAATGTGAAAAAAGCGGACTGTCCGCTCAAATAGTGGACACCTGGCAAGGGTAGTCTGATGTAGCAAGAAATACGGATCTGAAAAGCTATCAAAAGACCAAAATAATTATATTTGACAGGGAAAATGAAGTGAACATCTGTCGATAATATGTAAATGGTGAAAAGCTAGAACAAATCATGGCATAGCATATTGGCATAGGAAAATGGATGAAGAAATGTTAAGATAATCAAATATTGGTCATAAGTTAATAGGCAGTATATGATCCGTTGTGAAGAAGGAATGTTGGCAAAGGAAAAATGCATGAAAATAAAAGTATCCTTTTCCCATTTTGTTCTGTGGAAAAAGTGTTTATCTAAGGCAGTGATGGCTAACCTTTTTGCCATTGCGTACCAAAAGCAGGGGGAACGCAGGGGGGTTAGAGTGCATGCCCACACCCATAATTATATGTGACCCGTGCATGCGCGGGCGACCCCTCTGTGCTCCCCCTGCTTTTGGCATGTGATGGCATGGTGGGCCTGGTAGGTCTGTTTTTTGCTCTCCTCAGGCTCCAGAGTCTCTCTAGGAGCCTGGGGAGGGTGAAAATGGCCTCCCCCCCCGGAGGCCCTCTGGAGGCCAGAAACAGCCTGTTTGCCGACTTCCGGCACCGGAAGTTGGCAAACGGGCGATTTCGGGCCTCTCCGGAGGGCCTCTGGGGGGGTCGGGAAGGCCATTTTCGTCCTCCCCAGGCTCCTAGAGAGGCTCTGGAGCCTGGGGAGAGCAAAAAACAGGCCTTCCCCATCCCCCAAGGCCCTCTGAAGACCTGAGTTCACGTGCCCACTGATATGGCTCCGTGTGCCACAGGTTCGCCATCACGAACCTAAGGAAAAAACAGAATTAAGTTGAATGCTATAGGAATGGAATACTTAGGAAACTGTCTGTGGTAAAAGGAGAAATATTGTTCTGTACTGAATAAATGTAAATTGAATACAAAATGAGTTAGGTGATTTGGTTGCATAGAGAGAATGAGAATCAAATTGCAAAACAAATGTATAACAAAGAATGAAAAGGTTGAGAGTAAGGAGAAGGTTGAAAAAGGAAATAATGTATGTCTTATGATCATTTCTGCTATGCCATTTTTTTTATAACAGGAAAGTTGAATGTACTGTTAATTAATGTGCCTCTATTTTTCTATATGTTGTCCTAAGACCGTGAAATGATGGAAGTATTTTTAACAGGTTCTCTCTTCCTAAGTGATGGTAGAAGAGACAAACAGTCCAAGCAGAAATGGAAAGAGCAAAAATATTTTAGCATTTTCAAATCTAAATAAAATGTTCCCAACTACCCATATGTAGTCTTCTCCCCCATCTTTTCCCTTCTTTATTTAGAATAAAGCAGGTGCCAAAGCTACATAACTGGATTTTTCATGCATGACTGGTGTTAGTATATATTATCAAAATTGGAATATTTGTGCTGTTATGGATTCTCATTAAGTCCAATCTGCCTTGATGGAACTTGGAGTTCTGCCGTAGAAACTCTGTGTGCCTGATTATGAGAGGGATCAAGCTGCCAGGCATGGGGACTAAAGACTTTTTATTGTCTTATACTTGTGGAACTTTTTTCCATTTGAAATACTGTACATTATACACTCTCATTGAAAGTGTTCACAAAGGTGATAATTAAATGTGGTTTAGAGGCATTTCGTATTTCTGAATTATTAAATTTTAGGTTGCTATGTATATATTTCCACTATGATTTCTACATATGGTTTTATTTTTCTGATAATGTGAATATTGTGAACGTAGATATGGAAAGCTGTTGCCAAAGATGTTAAGAGGCTGTCTATACATAATAAATAAAGGTATACCTCTTTGGAATAAGTTATCACAGTGGTATACAATCTTCATTCCCCACATGTTCTCTGTTTTGTGGCCCACAGAGCTGCTGAAAATTGGTTGCATTAATTTTTCAGTAATGGCTATTACAGAAATAAATATCAAAATACACCTAGGGCTTTTTTTTCTTTTTAAAGAGCAACATCCTAAAAAAAGCACACCTGTGACCTTTGAAAGTCCTCAGAATTACATGCCACTACATTTTCCAGAATCAGTACTCACAATATTTGAACACTGCTGCTTTTTTTTTCCCCATCCCACGATTGCCTGTAAGATAAATAATTAGGATGAAGGAACACTTTCTTGAACTGTACAGAGACCTACACAGTCTGTAACTACCTTGCATCATCTTCCTTCTTTCGTGATCTTGATTCTAATTAAAGCTTTGAACAACATTGCCTAATCACAGTAATCTAGGTCAAGTCCTTTTCAAACTTCTCTCTCCAGCTGGTTTAGAGGTAAATATACTCCTTACCTGTTTCTGTTGCTACTCTGAATTGTTTATGTAAAAAGAAAGATTCACAATGTATTTCACTTTGCGAAATTGTTTTCATGTGCAAGAATCCCTTCCACTAATGTCCATGCCGTATAATATTGTTTCTGATCCATTAATCTTCCTTGATCAAAGTAGTGGAAGTCATGCACCCTGGAAGGAACCTTTGCATTGTTCAGTGACTTGCCACAGCTCTTTTAGAAGGTCATAATTACTAAGCCTATGTCCTACAGAGCCAGATGGAGCTTCTTGTATTTTCAATAACCTGAGAATGCATGTATATAAGAAAGAGAGAGACTGTACAGGTACTGTTACCTTGGTTTTTGGCTTCTTACAGCATGTACGGAGAATATGGGAGCAATTATATACCACTAATTGATTAGAAATGGTGATATTTAGTAGATGTAAAGGTTTGTAAGAAGAAGGTAGGATAGCAGAAGTTTTGTTGAAGTTCACTTTGGTAGTGGTCTCACACTTACAATATGCAGTTTAATATGCCAATAATTTTACTCTGGCTTTATTTACATACTAATATGCTATCTTTCTGCTTGTATAAGCAGTGTCCTACAATAATTATAAGAAAATGGAAATAAAACACGACAAATAATTTTAGCACCATTACTTTAATGCAATTAAAATTAATTAACAAAAGCTAGGCGAAAAAATGAATTTTTGTCATATTTCCAAATATTGAGAGATTTGTTCGGGTGAGTGCGGGGTCAAACCAATTTTAGAATAGATTATGTATCAACAGATATATTTCACAGTACGGTTTTATAAGTTTGCCACTTGAGCAATATATGTGGTAAGAGAAATATATTCCCGGATTACAGTTTCTGAAATTCTAGTTATTACTATTATTGCCAAGATTCAGTGCTAGTGTCATGCCCCCGTCAGAGTCTGAATCTGAGACGGAAGACGAACAGCTGATAGCGGGAGAGTGGCTCCTTTGGCTGTGGAGGAAACTGGGGAAGGGCAAAGACTGGCTGGACAGAGCAGGGGAGAGGTAGAACAAGGGAGAGGAGGGGGTTCAGATGAAGACCAAGGCCCACCCTCTCCTCATCCGCAGAAGAGAGCAACATAGATTGCATGGTTTACAAGGAAGGAAAGGGCCCCGATTCTCTTCACAAGGCACACCTGGGGATGGAGTTTAAAGGAGAGGCAGTTGGGAGGGACATTTGTCAGGAAACAAACGCTGAATTCATCTAGTGTTGAGAGTTGTGGCCTGCATTCCTGGCATTCCTCCTGACTGTTTGAATTAGTGCCGTGCTTCTGTGTGCTTGTCTTGCTGGAATTATTCCTCGTTTCTGGGACTCATTATATTACCCTGCTGGAGTGATTGATTGCAATCATTCTGCTTACAGCGTTTGGACTGGAGTATCTGCAGCCAGAAGCTGCTACTGGTTTGTGGGAAAGTTTTTCTCTAGGCCAGAGAGTAAACTTTAGGCTATTGCTTAACGCATTGTAAGCCGCCCTGAGTCTCCGGAGAAGGGCGGCATATAAATCAAATTAAAAAAAAAACAAAAAAACAGGATGTTGGGGCAAAATTGGTGCCAATAAAGGGACTCATACCGGTTCTCTGCTGTGTTGCCTTCATGCCACGCCCTGAGTCATCACAGCTAGTGTTGCTAAGGGAATTTGAATCTTAAAATGTTTGAAAGTTGCTCGAGAGGAAAAATATATGGTTATTGAATGGTTGTATAATGCTATGCATGTCGAGGTTTAACTTATCTATTCTTCCTTCTGGAGTCCTTTCCTTTTGAATGAGATTATGTTATTGCGTTATTCCCATAAATTGTTAGGCAATGTACTGTTTTTCAAACCCATCATTCTATTCTAGCTATTAAAGTCTGCTGGTACTAATGTTTCATCACTATGATTGAACAGGAGTTTATTAAAAAATTACTGCATTTTCTGAATGTACTCCTTTTAGCACCTATTCATCCAATATGTCAAGGGAAAAAAGTACCTGGAGTTGCAAGGTCTATATGCTTTTGTCTCTATTTCTGCTTAAATTTATAATATTCCCTTAAATTTATAATATTTACGTATAGGTAGTCCTCGACTTAGAACCATATGAGCCATGGTGGTGCAGTGGTTAGAGCAGGCTACTTTTGCTGCCTGCCGGCTGCCTGCATTTTGGCAGTTCAAATCTCACCAGGCTCAAGGTTGATTCAGCCTTCCATCATTCCGAGGTGGGTAAAATGAGGGCCCAGATTGCAGGGAGCAATATGCTGACTCTGTAAACCATTTAGAGAGGGTTGTAAAGCAGTGTAAAGTGGTATATAAGTCTAAGTGCTATTGCTATTGTTATTTGTTTAGTGTCTGTTTGAAGGTACAGTGGCACTGAAAAAAGTGATTTATGATTGGTTCTCACACTTACAACCATTGCAGCATCCCAATGGTCACGTGATCAAAATTCAGGTGAAAATAATACAATACAAAATTCATTTGTAACCTTCCCAGCTGGCGTCCGACAAGCAGAGTCAATGAGGGAAGCTGGATTCACTTAATGACAATGTGATTCTCCATAGTGTATCGCTGGGAGGTGCCAGAATGGGTTATTCTAGGCTCTAGGTCTATGGACTGAGTTGAATTTTCTGAGGTTCCGCCTCCCTGGTGACATTCCTCAGTTTTTTCAACTCAGTCTCAGCTATGGACACACATTGCTTTGCTTCATAGAGCTTCTGAGCCTTTCTTCCCTGGACTTTACAATTTTATTTTATTTTTTACTATTTGAATTTTTTAGTTGTTTTCTGCATTGGCTTTGCAGCTGTGGGGGGGGGGTCTCTCCTGGCTCTGGATTTGAGAACGGGGGGTGGCCCACATCGGCGCCTCCCACCCCCTACCCCTCTTGACAGGAGTGGTCGGACTTTCGGGGTGCTGCAGAAAGGGGGTTTGATCCCCATCTTGGATGGCAGCTCCCCACTGTGAAAGGTTGAACCAGGAGCCGCCAGGGCCGCACCAGCCTCCTGTAGCCTTGGCGCGCTCCTCTTCACTTTATTTGTGCTGCTTCAGCGCCTGCCATTTTGGATAGCCGTTTTCGCGCCTCAGTGCCTGTCAACTGTGTGGTGGAGACAATCCCTCGCCACTGACTGCAGCAGAGTGAGCTCGGCCACGCCAGCCTTTTCAGCCTGGGTGTGAGCCGTTTTCTTTTTGGAGCCAGTACGCCGAGAGCGCAGAGAGTCGTCAGAGTGCTTGGGACAGCACCATCCTCTCACAGCCTGGCACACCTTCTGGATCAATTGCACTGAGGCGGAGGCACTATTTGCCACATCCTGCCCAAGACCCTTCAGTCCGGGCAGCTGTGCTCCCCCAGCATTGGGGCACTAAATTTTTGTGAGGCAGGATTCGCCGTATAAGTGGCTGGGAGTCCTGACCTCAGGCCTGCCTCCTACTGCAGCAACTGGGATTGCTATTGCGGCCTAATACAGATCTGGCAGCTCGGGTGGCCATTTTGTGACTCGTGCAGCCATTTTGTTGGACCTTCTTCGTCGTGGACCGCAGGATTCAGGCCAGTATTTTCCAGTTGGGGCTCTATTTCCTTCAGCTCGCCCTGCACCCTGATTTTAAAGGCATTGCTGCCTGGCCCACCCCAGCTGGGCCTAGTCCTCGGAGAGCCAGGCAAAAGGCCTTTTATAGGCCTATTCTATTCTGTTTCGCTCCCTTGCTGTCTTCTGCATAGGACAGTTGCCTGTCATGCCTTTCTTTCGCAGGAATAATGGAGGACAGTGGGGAGCGCTCAAATTTTTCAGCTGGGGGCACCTGGTCTCCTCAGCCTGATAGGGTGGACAGAGCAACTATTAGGCCACGGACTGCCAGCCTGGCAGCGGCTGCCAAGATATGGGCTAATGGCGCATAAGGAGTTCTCTAAGGCAGAGGAATGGACAGTGCAAAAGCGACAAAAGGCCTTGGACAAACAGTTTGCAAAGGCTTCTGCAGGTGCCTTTACATAAGGCCATGCCAGTAACACGAGGGCGGAATGCCATGTAGTACGCCACTCCCCTGATACCGCTTTGCAGCAACCACAGCAGGAGGTTTCCCAGTCGGGAGCTGCTTCAACCTGGTCACCTGAGGACCTAGTGACCCACCCACAGTGGCCTGGCCCCTCAGGGGTCACACGTAAGACGCTTGAGGCGACATTTACTGGGGCTCTGTCCGGGGGGGTGGCAGGAGCAGGATATGCCTTCTTTCATACAGCAGTGGATTGATCGAGCGATCAGGGGAGAGATTGCTGAAGGAATCCATCAACTTGACCGATCCAGGTTTGCCTCTTGACTGGGATGTGGACCCTTTGGGGCCATCGGCTGAGGGGGCAAGTTTTTATGGGCTTGCTTCACCTGCACATTCGGGCCAGAGCTGGTACTCCCAATCGGAGGGGTTCCAGGGTGAGGGAGATTTTCCGATTTTCAGCAGGACTCCCTGGACAGACAGCATTTTCAAGGTCTTTTCAACCCTGCTCTCCTCAAACCACTGCTCGCTAAGACGTGGGCTACTACCCATTTGGGAATGGACTCTAATGTACCTGAGCTTCCTACTGACCTTGGAGAACAGGAAGATTTCCTGTTCACGGAACGGGCTATAGCGGCAGATATAATCCCTATCCCTAAAATGTTCCTAGAGGTGATCCGTAGACAGTGGACATCTCCGGTCCACCAGTCAGGAGAATACGCTTTTTGGGGTTGACTCTGACCTTCTTAACCTTGTTCAGGTGCCCAAGGTGGATACCCCAGTAGTGCCTTGACCTCTTCCTCCGTTTTCCCACCTGATGCAGAGGACACTTTGAAGCGGAGGAGCGCAGGGAAGAGTCAGCACTTTGCTGGGCTCACCTGGCGGATTCTTGGGCAATACGGACATTGACCACAGCGTTGTTTTTCACCAGGTAATCAGTGCGCTGGTTTCAACAGCTGCAGTCACGTTTGGCACCAGAGGACGTGAGGGCCCACCAGGATCTTTCTAAGATCCTCGCGGTGGCAGAATATACTGCAGATGCTACTTTGGCCTCCACCAAGTTTCAGCGAGGGCCATGACATCTGCGGTCACTGCTTGCCGTATGATCTGGCTACGTCATTGGCACATGGACTAAGTGGAAATTGGAAATAAGTGGAATAAGAATAAGTGGAAATTGGCCTCTGCCCACATTGAAGGGGAAAATTTATTTGGCCAGTCTCTGGATCCTTGGTTCGTTGAGGCCAGGGACAAGAGGAAGGTGCTCCCTTCACAAGGCAGATGGACCGATTACCACCCGAAGTCATATTTTAGATGGCCTCCTTCCAGCAGCTGGGGCAAGCTTTCCCCGTCAAGAGCAGCCCTTCCAGCCCAGATCTGCATTCCAGACCGACAGACCCGCCTATGGAGGCAGGGGCAGACTGCTGCAGTCGGCCGCCCCTTCCAGGGCAATAGTGGCAGAGTGCCTGCCACCACAAGTGACATCATGCCACAGGCTCCCATAGGAGGCCATCTTGGCCTATTCGCAGACTGCTGGGACGACATAACTACAGACGCCTGGGTCAGGGAGACCATAAGAGCAGAGCTCTCCCTCGAATTTCTTTTCCCTCCTCCAAGGCTTTTCCTCTGCTGCCCCATTTCTAGAGACCCAGTGAAGCGGGGGCTCATGGAAGCGGCTATTCAGCATTTGCTAGATATCCAGGCCATTCAGCCAGTTCTGGCAGTAAAATGGTGGCAAGGATTCTATTCAATCCTGTTCATCATCCCAAAGGCCTCGTGGGGCTGGAGGGTAATTCTAAATCTCAAGGGACTCAACAACTATATTGTGTATAGGAGGTTCAAGATGCATTCCCTGCATTCTATCTTAGCAGGGATCAGGGAGGGGGGTTTCTTGGCCTCTATAGACCTAGCGGAGGCTTACCTCCACATCCCTATACGTCCAAATCACTAACAGTACCTGAAGTTTTGTTATTGTTCTGTCCCCGACTTACACACGCACACAAACAGTCAGCGAGGAGTTAATAAAACCAGCAGTCAGGAATTTCTTTGAAATAACAGCATTGGCAGCAACCCAGTAGCTGCTTGCCAAAAACTTTACTCACAGAGGGAGGTTTTCCTCCTCCGTCAGATAAACCAAAATAAGTTCACAAAGCCAAAGAATTGTCAAGTCCAGTCCATAATAAATTCAAGGAAGGCATATAACGAAGTTCCAGAAACGCAGTATGACTTGCTAGCTTTTCAGTTTTGTCCGTCACAAAGCCTGAATGGCCACCACACCCCCTTTTATCCCCTGTGGGGTGTGGTCCAGTGACTCAGCTTAATCTCTGGCACGCCTCCTTCTCTGCAGCGCGCACTTGTCTTTCCGACGCTGTCGGGGATCCAGCCAAGACTTATCTCCGTCGCTGTCTAACTGTGGCTGCTTGGAAGTGCCTGGCTCCTGGCCTATCTCTTCTTCGGAAGACACCTGAGGCATTGCCAGAGAGGAGGGTCCTGGAGGGGGAGGCCTTGCCAACTCCTCTCCTTCACTTTCAGAGTCTTCTCCCTCTGATAAGATAGGCTCGGGGGTCGGAGTCACAACAGCTATGCCGGCTATCACTTTCAATATGTGGCTCTCCCATTTGGCCTAGCATCGGCCCCTTGAACATTTACCAAACTGATGGCAGTGCTGGCAGCATACCTACGGGCTATCCCTATCAGGATCCATTGTTACTTGGACGATCATCCAGGTGTCCTCCCAGCGGCTAGCGGAATGGGATCTGGCCACGACAATCAGGACTCTTCAGGACGATGGGTTTTCCATGAATTTGGAGAAATGTCACCTTGCGCCTTCGACAAGGCTAGTACATCTGGGTGCTCTGGGCCAGGTTTTTCTTTCTCAGGAAATGCAGGAGAGCATCTGGGGATTCAACTCATCTGGCAGGAAAGGATGGTTCCAGTGGCACAGTTGTCCCAACTGCTGGGAAAACTGATTTCATGCCTGGCCATAGTCCCGTGGGCAAGGTTCCATGCCTGACCACTCCAGTGGTTCCTGCTTTCCTGTCAGAGGGCAGGCACCAGCTCCTCGACAGCTTGGGGGAGAGTGCTGCCAAGGGTGCTCCGCTCACTGCACTGGTGGGTGTCGGGAGCCGTCAGGAAGGGCTGTTTCTTCGGGGAGCATTGCAGGCTGACTGTGACATCGGACGCTAGCCTTTTTGGCTGGGGAGGCCATTGTGGGTCTCAGGTTGCCCAGGGACAGTGTACTCAACTGGAGCTCATCCAGAAGATCAACTGGTTGGAGCTGAGGGCAGCCCATCTGGCACTACAGACATTCCAACCACAGGTGGAGGGGCGCCATGTTCTCCTCATGGAAAATATCACAACGAAGGCCCACATCAACCAGCAAGGGGGGATTCGGTTGAGGTCCCTCATGAAGGAGGTGGAGGCCTTGTGCTGGTGGGCGGAGACCCATCTCTTATCCCTAACAGCAGATCACATCGCGGGGGCGGCCAACGTCCAAGGCGACTGGCTGAGTTGAGCCACCGTAGATCCATCGGAGTGGCGGCTCCATCCCAGCATGTTTGTAGAACTCGCAGACCGGTTCGGCCAGCTACTGGTTGATCTCTTTGCATCTCCAACACTCACCTTCCCTGATTACTTTCCCGGTTCCCTGCCCCGGGAGTGGAGGGGGTGGATGCTCTGAGGAGCCCTTGGCCGAAGGGGCTCTTATATGCCTTCCCTCCCCTACCCCTGATCCCAGCTGTCATCAGGAAGGTGTTGTTGGAGAGGGCAAAGGTGCTGTTAGTGGCCCCGCATTGGCCCAGGAGGCCATGGTTCGCTGACCCTGGAGGATTTCCCCGGACAGAGTCTCCCTCAGCCAGGGGCCCGTGCTCCATCCTGACCCCCAGCAGCTCCACTTGGCCATTTGGCGGTTGATCGGAGGCTCCTAAGACTGGAGAAATTCTCTATCAGGGTCATCTGGATGATTCAGGCGGCCAGGCAGCCTTCAACCATGTGCATTTACAACGCAACCTGGACAACCTTTACAGATTGGTGTGCCAGGAGACATTTGGACCCTACTTCAACTTCAGTGGTGGAGGTGTTGGAGTTTTTACAAGAGGGCCTGAAACGGGGACTTTCCCTTAACACTTTGCATAGGCAGGTTGCTGCCCTAGGCTCTGTCTTGACCTTTTGGGATTGAGGCTCCCTTGCTCGCCATCTGAGGGTATGAGGATTTCTGTGAGTGGCTTCTAATTTGCGACCCCCAACGATTCACCGGTATCCCACCTGGGACTTGACCAGGGTATTACAGGCCCTTACCAAAGCGCCCTTTGAACCTTTGTGGGAGGCCAGCCTTCACCTCCTCTTGTGTAAGGTTTTTTTTTTTTTTGTGGCCGTCACATCGGCCAGACAGATATCGGAGTTGGCTGCATTATCGGTGAGGAAGGACCTGTGTATTTTCCACCCAAAGAGGGTGGTCCTGCAGCTGGATCCTGCCTTCCTTCCAAAGGTCAACTCCTTGTTTCACCGAGCACAGGAGTTGGTCATGCCTGATTTCTGTCTAAGGCCTAGGCACACCTTGGAGCAGACCTGGCATACGCTGGACGTTAGGAGGGCCCTCCATATTTACATCTCAAGGACCGCTTTGTCTCCTTTCAACCGTCAACTCTGGGCCACAGGGCGACCCCTTCCACGGTAGGGCATTGGCTTAGGGCATGTATAGCCCGTGCTTATGAGCTTCAAGCTCTCCTGGTGCCTCAGGGGATAACCGCACATTCTATGCGCAGTGCAGCCATGATGGCGGCCTGGGCTACTCAGGCTACTGTCAGATTTGTAGGGCGGCTACGTGGACGTCACCATCTCCATTTTTCCGTCATTACAGACTTGACTCTTACGCTTCTGCTGAGGCAGCATTTGGCTGGCGGGTCCTGCAGTGGGTTCATGAGGAGCCAGGGGTGTCGACCCAGGACAGTTCCCACCCGTAGGACTGCCAAGCTTTGGTATGTCCCATTCTGGCACCTTCTGGCAATACACTATGGAGAAGAGGCGTCGGTCCTACCTGATACACCCTTTCTCGTCGTGATCACCTGGAGGGGCCAGCCCCACCCTGTTATCTGTCTGGCCCAACTCCCGAGAGGTGGAGCATTTTGTTTCTGTGTTTCAGATGGATTTCCATTCACTTCGACTTTGTTGTCAAACTGAAGAACGTCACAGGGAGGCGGAAAATTCAACTCAGTCCATAGAGCTAGAGCCTAGGATAACCCATCCTGGCCCCTCCTGGCAATCACGATGAGAAAGGGCATATCAGGTAGGACCAACGCCCCTTCATTTAACAAATGCAGGGATTTATTTGACAAGTGTGGCAAAAAAGATCATTAAATGGGGCAAAACTCACTTAACAACTGCCTTGCTTAGCAATGGAAATTTTGGGCTCAATTGTGATCGTAAATTGAGAACTACCTGTTTTGTTTCTTGACCAGATGTTCTCAGTGCAGTCTCTTCATGTAGCATGAAGTGACTGTTGTCAAATGTTTACAAGCTTGATTTGGTTTTTATGTTAAGATCCTTGAAGAAACAGTAAGTACACACATTCTGCAAGTGATATTTATTTGAATTAGAGCACTTCTTCCCTTGAAGCTATCCGTCTCCCTTGTTTTCCAGAATAGATAATAAGGGGTAGGGCTGTTCTGCCACCTACTTACTCCCTCATACAGCTGACTTGGTAATTGAAATCCTCAAAGGAATTGCTGTCCTACTTTGCTTTATATTAGGAGCATTTTTAGCCGTCTTGGCTTTTGCAAAGCACATCCCCCCCCCCCCCATGTAATTCTTTCCCCTGATTCCAAGTTCTCTTGCACAATGAGCAACTCAGAGGAATTTCTGGAAATTGTTAGCAGATTGCAAATATCTATGCCAAGCAGCTGACCTGATTTTTTTTTCTTTAGTCTTAGTGATGCTTCTAGTGCTACATGAAAGGTACTGATAGAATAGGTAATCACAGGAAAGAGACAAACCGCCCAAAGTCAAAACACAGTAGAAAATGGAAGGCCAAGAAAGGATATACTCCAAAAACAGTTTTGCTCACTGGGTGCAGAAATTCAAAAACATACAAATTTTGCAAGTACATTGGGATATTCTTAGCTATTCTTTTGCAAGGCAGTATCAAGGATTTTAGTAAGACAATTATGAAAATAAATGACTGATCTGCTACCTTTAAAAGATGATGGTGGTGAATGCAGAAGACGGAAGAGGTGCATAGCATATATTCTGGTAACTGGGAATAATGAACACTTTAATCATTCTGGGTAGGACAGATAATGTAAAGTTACCAAATACCAGGAGTAAAAAGTGGGATTCATTGAGTTGCATAAATATACATATCTATTAATGTTAATTCTGTTTTTCAAATCCAAATAAAATGGAAATAAAAAATCTTGCAGATTTTATTTTTTCATAATAAATTCCTCTTACATGTATTTTTTCAATTGTAGAATTATTTCTGAATATTTTTGTTGTTAAGGGCTTATTGGAGAATTCAGCACAGCTTTTGACTAGAGTTGACTCTCAAGATAAGCACATTTTTAGAGTTGCCAATTGTATTTGAATTTATCACATAGATTTGATTTATCCAGATATTCTTTATAATTGACAAAACTATTTTATAGGTGCATTAATTCCAGAGAGAAACATGGCAAATTATACTAGAAATCCAGTGTATTTGAAAGCAATGTCTATTTTTAAAAGGGTAAATGTTTCTACCCATTCCCTTCTTTTTTTCCTGTTCATTCTGATTTTGTATGTCATCACTATTTTTGTATATAGTTGTGAGGGATGGTGCCTTCAAGGGGGGAGGTGATGTGATAGACTACAGTGAAGTAGTAGTTTCCTGGGAAGGAGGAAGCACATTCTAAATAGGTAAGACAAGAGGCAGCCCAGCACAGAGGAAAGGAGTGAGGATAGCCACTCTCTAGAATCTCTCAAGAGTATGTCCATTGAGGTGAGAATAGTGAAGTTTAGTCTGGCAAAAATTTGTCTATTGTGTGTAAGCAAATAAAGATGTGAACTCTGGCTGGGTTGTTCTGTGTCATTCTTGGGCTAAACCTGACAATAGTTCGTCATTTTTTTGATTAATTTAATCTCATAGTAATTGACTCTGGGCTGCACACAACAATCCAATAAAACAATAAATATAAAGTAATGGTTAAAAACCATTATAAATAATTACTAAAACATTAAAAACTATAAAAACAGAACTAAACAAGAAAAGAAATACAGTATAATAGAGCAATGTCAGCAATAATAGAGCCATCTCACAACTTCACCCAGGCCAGTCTTAAGGTATCTTTGAAAGCTTAGAAGTGATGCGACCTATCTCATCACTTGGGAGGGAAGATTCCACAGTGTACGTACCACAGCAGAAAAGGCCTGCTTAAGTCAATACTGAAGGATACCATGGTCAATGGTATTGAAAGCCCCTAAGAGATCAAGTAAGGCACAGATAGATGCACCATCACCATCCTGCCCACACCAGAGATCATCCAAAACCATGAGCAATGCTGTTTCTGTTCGATATCTGAAGTCTGAAACTTGATGGAGGATCCAGATAATCCATTTTATCCAAGGTCCTCTAAAGCTGTTGTGAAATCACCTTCTTGATCAATCTCCCCCCAAAAGAGGAAGGTGGATACTGGGCATTATTTGTCCAGTATCAAAAGGTCCAGCAATGGTTTCTTGAGAGGATGAACTATAGTCTCCTTCAGAGGTAAAGAAACAGTCCGTCCCCCCACTTGAAGAAGAATTAAGAATTAAGTATTGCTAGGATCCACTCAAACGACACCCCCTTTTCCCCAGGCTGCTTTCACAAGTCAAGAGGGGCATGGATCTAAAGGACAGGTGGCTGGGCTCAGTTCTAAGGACCCTGTTCACTTTTTCAGGTCCCATAGGTTCAAACTGTTCCTAGATAACCAGGTAAGATTCACCCTAGGCATCTCCTTTGGGCCTGCAATTAGGCCAGCATCCAACTGTGAGAAAATCTAAGTTATTTGATTTGATTTGAGCAAATTCCTCTACATGTCCCTGCAGAAGATTCTCTGACTCCATTTACTCAAGAGGGCTGTGTCATCTGAAACGGGGGCGGCAGTTTGAGGTTTAGAATTATTGCCACTTTGTCACCCTTACTGTACAAGGTAGGCTTAATAGCAGCTCTAACATGTGTTTGGTTAGGTTCATCCTTGGTTGAGCACCAATGGCCCTGTAAATGTCTCTTCTTCCATTTTCCTCATTCCCTCTAAACTACAGAGAGTGATAAGAGCCATGAGAGAGGTCTCATACCACATATCACAATAGGTGTGATCCATTCCAATGCCTAAGTTGCCTTTAATTTCAAGTGGCAATCAAGGTCTTGGAAGGACTGTGCAACAGACCAACAGGAACAACCCCCAGCTCCCTCTGAAATCCATCACTGGAGTGCCCCATCCTGGTGGGTCCAGCCTCACTGCAGTGGATTCCAGTGCCAGAAAATCCATAGTAATCAGGATATGATTTGACTATAACAAGGGGGACACTGAAAACTCCTGCAGACAAAGATCACATAGCCATTGCTCTGACAGAAACACCAGATCCAGTGAGTGACCCATGATAGGCACTGGATAACCTGGGATAGGCCCATGGTCATCATAGTGGCCATGAATTCCTGAACTGCCTTAGATTCTACTCCTGGGAGGAGGCAGATTGAAGTCCCCCAAACCTGGGAAATTCCATTGCCAGCATGGTGATGGGGTCAAGAAGCTCAGGCAGGGAAGTTGCCATGGAGCAGGGAGGATGATACAATGGCAACAATCCCAACTGATTCTCAGAGCCCAGCTTAAATGAATAGTCTCATGTCCACTGATCTGTGGAGTAGCACCTCTGAAAGCTATAAGTGATTTTCGGATGACAATCACCACTCTACCAAATTTTATTGATTTTGAAGTTGTAGACTATGCAGAGTGCTTTGCCTCTTCTCAATTTTTTTTTTATTTTTTATTTTGCCTAGCCCTAGCTGGATCTATGAGAATGTATGTAGGCCATTGAAATCTCTGCACAGTTGCGTTAGAAAATGAACTCAGCTGTGATTGGAAGATTAGAAATATTTTTGAAGATGAGTTACCAGTGGTGTCCTTTCTCTTTAAGATACTTGACCTACATATTATTCAAAGAAGAATCATGAGGACAAGTAAGATTAATACTCTGTCCATCACAGGCATCAAAGAAACTTAAGAACTTTGGGTTAAGAAGCTGCTGATATTCCAGAATGTCAAAATCACAAAATTCTTTTAGTTGTTGGTTCTGATAATGCCAGCCCTTTGAAGTATAGTTGGCAATTCAATAAATAGAAGTGGCAGGAATTCCAGAATGCTCTGGAGTGATTTAAGGTGGAATAACAGAATTGTAGTAGGGTCAAATAACCGAATCTTGAAAGTCTGTCCAACTTTCCCTCTGTTCTCTATTTCCAAGGTCAGCTCTATATTCCTTCACAGTACTTATATAGTATGTTACAGAAGTGAGCACACCCCCTCACATTTTGTAAATATTGAAGTATATCTTTTCATGTGACAACATTGAAGAACTGACAACTGGCTACAGTGTAAAGTAGTGAGTATACAGCTTGTATAATAGTGTAAATGTGCTATTACCTCAAAATAACGCAACACACAGCCATTAATGTCTATCTAACACAGCCATCATACACGGCAGAGACCCGATAACCAGTTGGCCGGTGGGAGGCGTGTGCACGTGCGTGGCAGAGCTGAACTGGGGCGATGGCTCGTGTGCCCACAGAGGGCACTGTGTGCCACCTCTGGCATGCGTGCAGTAGGTTCGCCATCACGGCTGTAGGACCACAGTAGAACTTTTTCATTTTTTTAGTTTTCTAATTAAAGCAGAAATGGGGGGCCGGCCATTGACTAAATATTGTGTTTAAGAATTATAGTGTAGTGAGTATTTTTGTCTTTAGCCACTGTCTTTCAGTTAATTAACTTCTTCCAGGAGTTGCTTTCGCAAACATTTGCTATACTGCTACTTTCAGCTTCATTCCATAATTTGTGTGTTTGGGAGAGTAAGGAAGTTTTTGAATAGTTCTTTTACTCAACAGTGAGTAAAAGAAAAGTGTACTTTTGTGTTGTCCATGCCTGCGTTACTCAAAAAAAATAAGGGGGAGGAGGAAACCTGCCTGTAATTCTTCTGTCTGAGTTAACATCGTATTTAGGAGACATCTTTCAGCAAATTGCTTTGATGAATAGTACTGTGGAGATTTTTGGTCATGAATGTATACATTTCAATGTATTAAGAGGATTTAAATTTTAAAACCAGCTTTGTCCAGAACAGCATCTCAGATGGTCTTTACAGCTTTTAGATATTTGTAAAATACCCTGTTTACTACGGCTGTGAGTAGAATATACCAGTAGCAAGTGCAAATGCAAATTATTACTGTTAGGTTCAGCTTGTAGCTTACTCCTAACTTGTTGGTCAGGCAATATATCTGTTTCTTTAAGAAACAACTGAGCCACGTAATCAGGATTTGCTGAACCCTGTAATTAGGCTACAGTGCATAAATAAGCAGTGCAGAGAAGCGTTCTTTGTTCCTGATTGTTCCTGTTCCTGTTGCTTCCTGCGTCTTTCTGCTGATTGGTGTTAGACTGGATTGTTATATGGTACTGTATACCGAGAGTTACTAAAGTCTGTTTGCTTTGGTAAGGGAAGATACTTACTGGACTGATATTACTGGTTATGACCTTGGACTGTTTTACCTACACCGAGACTGCTTATTATCTTGTATATAAAGATTTTTCTCACACGAGCTGCACGTTTATCTCCTTCCCTGTGTGTTTCTGCTCTGCTCGTTGCACAAGCAACAAATACTTTTTACACACACCCTAACATTTACATTTCAATAAATATGTCTGTATACATTTCATTGGCAGATTCTCTTGCTCAAGTCAACGTGAAATGAATGGAAATCTCGGAGGAATCAAGTTCGTATCAATCCCATTCATTCCTATGAGGCTTCTCCAGGAAAAATTCTCACTGTTCTCTTTTGATCATTATTAGCTCTTAGGCTCATCTATAATTTGTAAAATTTGATAAATATGGTTATATTAATTTGCAATTGAATAATAGTATTTTATTTAACACTGGTAATAAAATCTGCACTGCTTGTTTCTTGATCCTCCTGCCCTCATTAGATGGGCATGGTCTCCCCCCAAATAAAAGAAAGTACATCTAAGTTTAGCTCTGCACCCTTTTTTTCAGAAAGATTGGAAGTTAAGATTTGAAGGGCTTTCCAACATTATTATAGTTATTGCAAACACTTCCTGTTGTCTGCTGTCTTACTTTGTGTACAAAATGTTTCCACATCAGATCAATCTAGTGGATGACCAAAAAGCAATAGGCCCTGCTAGCCAACAGGAAATGGAGAATGGAGAGGAGGAAAAAACAATGCAGGAAATACAGTTAGTGATTACCAGATGTAATTTCTGTTAAGAATCTTTTCCATGCTGCCACTGCCAGTCATCCCAAAATGATAGTAAATATGGAAGTGGTTTCTGCACTGTAGCTCATGCAAATCTTTTGCTGGATTAGTTCCTGAAAATGAGATGTTTTCTTGGATTTGGGATCTGAGGGCTGCCTGATTCATCTTTTCCAAAACCAAGACTGCCTAATTAAAAAAAATTCTGGTCATCCTAAGCTTGTGCATTTTAAGATGGAGTATAGAATGTCAGACACATAAATCAAGGAAAATTTGAAGTTATCAAAGAGGAAATAAAGGATATTAAATTAGATGTGTTAGGAATAAATAAATAAAGGGCATAAGAGCTTATCAAAGAATCAAATGGCAGGGATACTCAGAAAGAATATCATTTAGTATAATAGCAGTGTAGGTATACATTTGCAATGTTCACTTGCAATGGAAAAGAATATTAAGGAATTTTACAGCAAATGGCAAGAATAGTGAATGTAACATAAAAAGGACCTAATACTACTCGTTGGAAAAATGGAAGAACATGGAATCACAATAAGATTTGGATTGGACAAATCCAACAATTCAGAAAATGGAATATATTTTTTCTAAAGGGAACTTTGAGGTACTTCAGATTGTGAAATAAGCCATGACTTATTGAAAATATACAGGATAAGCTTAGAAAATTAAATCGAAAAGGAGCTTAAACTAGATTTGACATGGTCATAGTGAGAATGAGTTAACAGAGCTATTTAACTGCTATCACTTTAAGAGGCTGTATATATAAGAGAGACCCTGTGAGGACGTCCCTCTCTCCATGTGTGCTTCCATGCTATAGTTGATGATTGATTGATTCCTGACTGCCTAGTACCGTGATGGCGAACCTATGGCACACGTGCCACAGGTGGCACGTGGAGCCATATTAGTGGGCACGCCAGCTCACTAAGCACTCTTCTAATGCTGCCTCTTTCAGGCAGGTAGATATTTCCAAGCTTAGGACAGAAAAATCCTTTTTCTTCTGAGAAAATAGCTCATTATTTGCCTTCTTGCTTTTTAACGCAGGAAAAAAACCCAATAGCTTTTCAGTATCATTTCAGTTTTCATTTATCATTTTGGACAGTGTATCCAACCTAACTCTGCAAGGATCCTGAGGGCAGGAAGGCAGCTGTCTGATGCTGACAGGTGCTATGAAGCCCGTGATACCACTAGATGGTGCCCACTGACTCCAAAATGATACATTGTTTTGTATTATATTTAATTTGTACGTATTTAATTTTAAAATGCCCAATTTTATAAGAAAAAGACTAGCTCATATTCCTGCATAAATATTTTGCCATTTAATATTTATGTTTTGGAGGCTTTAGCATGCAGAAGATCATATAGCAATGTCTATCCTGACTCCTAATCTGTACGTAGCCAGAATACTTTTCTAGTCCTGAAGGTAACATCTAGAACTTTAAGAAAATTCTTTTTTCCCTCCTAGTGATGGAACTTTGACTTTGGTTATAGAGTCTAGAGTACTGTTATACAATCTAGAACAGGGGTGTCCAACCTTTTGGCTTGCTTGAGCCACATTATGTGAAGAGAAATTGTCTCGAGCCGCATATAAAATATATAATATAGTCAAGGTATATAAATCACATAATGTTTAAAGTGTACAGTCTATTTGGGACCACATTACTAGCTATCCAGGCTGCATACAGCCCATGGGCCACAGGATGGACACACCTGAACTCAAGTTACTTGATGCAATTTATGAATTCATCTCAAAATGTAACAGCTATCTTTTTTTATTCATCCTTGTAAGTTTTCCATTACTGTTAGTCATATATGACTTCAAGGGCATCGTTGGGCTGGCCTGGCCATTTTTGCCTCAAGTGAGAACACTAGTTGATTTATTTAATGATCCATTGATTTGTTTTCTTCGTTTCCATGGCTTACAGTTATTGCCAGCAGTATAAAGGGCACTGTAGAGGGTGGAGATAATGACATCATGTATGACATGTGGCATTGCTGGTATCTTACTATAACATTTATTTTATAGATATATAAAATATATCATAATATTTACAATACCAATGTCAAAGTAGTCCAGTGCTAATAAGAAGATTGAAATCAAAGTAGAAATAATACAATAAAAAATTGTCAGCCACCTAGAGTCATATTTATGAGATGAACACCCATATAAATTTATTAAATATATAAAAAAGAAATATCTGTAATAGCCATCCAGAATAAAATTTTGGCAAAGCATTGACTGATATGTATTGGGATTGTGCCATTTAGCTTCATATAGGTTCAATTTTAGGTAAGCTGTTCTGTATGTAGCATTTGTCTCAAGCATTTCTAAGACAGATGTTACCTCTCTACTGTGCAATTTTATTTATCAAATTTATTTGCCACCCATTTCATGGTTTAAGGCAACTCTGCATGATGAATGCCAAGAGACAGTATTGAAGCCAAATTGACTATTCCACCATGAACAGTTATTCCACTAATTCTGGGGTCATAAACATTCCCTTTCTGTTTATTTGTTTTAATCTTGATATTGCATATGTGCAAATATAATTAAATGTACAATTAATTACTATGTTTTGTAGGTATGTCAATAGGAAATGAGCAGAAGTAGAATTAGTTATACAAATTATCTGCCATTGTAATGGGATTTTAGTAGTTTTGCTAATGACATGAATAATCCATAGAGATGCCAAGGGTCAGACATGACAGAATGGTTGATGACAATGAGGCTAATGATAAGAATGCAGTCTAGCTAATGATATGAATGAAAAAATAAGATGAAGGTACCACCTGCGAACATATTGTGCAATACCTGTTTACTAGCTCAGACTGTGGGATAAATGTTTAGAAGAATTGATTATAAATCACTGGGCACACAAGTACACATAGGATATAGAAAAAAAGATTGAAGCCAGTTGCTGGTTCTAAAATAAGACAAAGAAAGTTGATTCAAAACTTTTTTTTCTTACAAGGTTCTGGAAAAAAATCCTAACAGACCAATGAGCCATAAAGAGATTCTTCAGGTTATCCAAAAAGAAGGGTTAAAAGAGATTAGGTGAGTATGAATTATTATACTGCTTGCTACTCCTAATAACATAAACAGAAATATTTTCCAACTGTAGATTTTGTAAGTATTGCAGGTACAAATAATTGACCAAGGCAGCATATGCATTTGTCTGATGTTCATTTTGTGTTGCCAAACTTTTTTTCAGATGTTTTGTTTCTAGATTGAAGTTCATTTTTTTGTATTTATGAAAACACTGAATAGGGAACTAATGCTATTTGGTAACGGACAAAAAGGAGTTTTGTTCATTAACTGGAGAGCAACTTCCTGGTTGAAGTAGTATCATCTTGATGTCATGTGCCTTAAAATTTTTACTTTTCAGAGCTGCTTGGGGGTTGAGACTAAGTTATCAATCAGTAAATCATTAGTTATTTCACTAAGCTTAGGAACTGGACTAAGTTAAACTTTTCTGGGAATCACTATTATGCTATCTATTGCATGCTTGTTCCAATTTCCTCTGAGAACTCAAGGCAACTTTTAGAAAGATCTCCCTTAATTTTATCCTAACAACAATTTTGTGAGGTTGGTTAGGCTGAGAAAAGGTAACAGTTTTAAAATTAACTCCATAATTTGGATGAACTCTGGCATTTTAAATACCATATTCAAATATCTGACATTTATCTAGATTGCTGTTGACTACTATGATTCTAGAAAATGTTTAATGATTTAGACCGGGGTGTCAAACTCAAGGCCCGCTGGATCCGGTCCATGGGGCCATCCTGGTCTATCCAATCCGAAGAGGAAAGATCAGGCCAATGTAGCTTTGGCCTGGTCTACCCAATGTGAAAAGAAAACATGCCAGGAATTTGGGGAGTGGCATCAAGCTGGCCACGTCCACTCAGTTGGCCACACCCACCCACTCGACCACACGCGCCCGGCCCCCCAAGGTCAACCACAGCCCTGATGTAGCCCTTAATGAAATGATGTTTGACATCCCTGATTTAGACAGTTGAAGTGTTTTCTAATTTTACTTTTACAGTATTTTCTTTCCAAGTTGAATGACAGGGATTGGATGAGGCCTTTCATGAACGAAGGTGCACAATCATTTTATCTGTAAGAGTGTAATAATGACCTGCCTTACAGTTCAGTTTAAAGAATTATTAGAACAAGCATATGAAATACTTTGAATGTTTTAATATGTTTTATAAAAATGTTAAATGCTTGTTGTTAACTAACCTATCTGCTTAATGGGAAGCATTTCCTAGTGGGAATAAGTATGCAATTAAAAAAATATTGGACTTCGTATGCCTGCTGTGAAGTTGCCGTGTGCATGCACTGTTTTTACTGGAAAGCAAACATGGATTGCATGCTTTGTAATCAAAATGGCTTTTATAGTATTAAAAAAAGTTGCATAGAAAATTGAAATGTACTCCATTCAGATTATGGCAATTTCTATATTTAAACATTTGTTTTGTTTTTAAAAAAGCTTTGTAGTTTGCACTTTTCCTCAGTTTTACTAAATAGGGTACACTTTTGGGACTTGAATACGATAAAGAAATTCTTAGCAATGTAGGGATCATGTTTGTAAAACTAACTTTTACTTACAACTTTTTCTTCTATTAATTACTACAAGTATTATTTTTGAAGGTAAAGAAATTATCAATATAGTAAATATGACTTGCTTAGAAAATAAAAATTAAGGCGCTAAAAATTAGAGGAGGTAAAACCACTCATTGAAAATGGTTAATGCTATAGTTTTTGAGTGTTTAGCTTGGTTAGTTTGCCTCTGATGAAGGATTTACTGCTAAGGATTTCTATGTGGCTTGTTCCATTTAAAAGTCATACAGTAATGATTTAATTTAGTTAATGTTTTTGTAGATTGAAGAAACATTTTTAATTTGAGATGGGATGAGGAAGGTCACAGGATGTGGGATAGGTATAATAGCACTTAGACTTGTATATCACTTCATAGTGTTTTTACAGACCTCTCTAAGCAGTTTACAGAGTCAGCATATTGCCCCCAACAATCTGGGTCCTCATTTTACCCACCTCGGAAGGATGGAAGGCTGAGTCAACCTTGAGCCTGGTGAGATTTGAACTGCTGAACTGCAGCTACCAGTCAGCTGAAGTAGCCTGCAGTACTGCACTCTAACCACTGCGCCACCTCAGCTTCTCAGAGATAATACTATCTCCAGAGGGGACAAGACTAAGATTTTCAGCCCAATGTTAAAAGCAAAAAAAAAGCAAAAAGCAAAAAAATTTTAAATTTGTGGCAAGCTCTAGTGACTATGTATGACCCTGGGAACTTCCAAAACGAGAGGGCTTGATATTGTTTATTTCTTGCTTACACGGACAAATCTCACTTAAAATATTGTTTCCTTTACCTACAAGAGTTTGAGAGGGGCTTTTTTTTTCCTTTTTGTTTTCTTTGTTTCCTCTCTGTTTTCTGATATTCTGCCACTGACTGGAGATGTTGCATTTTCCAGAGATTTGCCTTTTAAAATTGCCTAATTTTGATGATTATTCTTGCTTTACTGGGTCAAGAGATGGAATTGAGGTTAAAAATGTATTATTTAGTTTGGTTAATTATTAATTGAACTAGGCCAACTCAGATGTTTCTATTTGAAATCCAAAAGAATAAATACAGAACTTTTTAAGAAATTAGAAAAAGTAATAAGAACATCATATTACAGTACCTTTCAGAATTTAATTGAACGAATCTGTTAGTACTTTAAAATATAAAATTATTCCCTTTCTTCAATACTTCAATTAAAAATAAGGTAGTCAGACATGTTTTCCTTTTAAAGGAGGTTTATTGAAAAATTCTTACATGAACATTTTGTAGCTTAAGCTTCAGAATTGAAGTTGTCAGAAAAATAGTGCAAGGATGTATCCAATGACACATCATGCTATATTTCTCTACAATTAGCTTGATATGGTGACTTCCTGGCTCTGGTTCCAGTCTGGATCAGATGCTAGAATGAATGAAATTGTGTTCAGTAGTCAGATGCTTACTCGTGATAACTTTTCTGCTTTATAAGTCTCTTGGTCATAGATCTTTCAAGCAATTTGTTTCTAACAAGCGTGATTTCTGTGTAACAATATGGGCCTTTTTTTTTCTAGCCACAGTAATAAATAAATAGAAATAAAACAATTTCCACCAGAAATTGGGTTCAGTAAAGGGTCATGGAGTATTTTAAGCATATATATTTTTATTAAGTCATGCAATCAACCCACAAGGGATGTTCTTAATTACATTAGGAGGAATATGTTTGTAAAATGAATGTGGAACATGTAATTCTCAGATGACATCTATAATAATGGAGCAATTTCAGCAATATTCTTTGCTCCTACTTAGAGGTGGCATTGATTCTGCAGCTTTTTCTTATATGTTACTGTTTTTTTTACCTTCAGTGTAATTTGGACTTGAACGCCAAAGTAGTATCTTTTATTTATACTACCAAGACTCCCCCTTGAGACTTGCAAAGCCTGCTTGAGGAATTTGTCCCATTCTTGTCCCCTTTGTTCTCTATAATCTAAGGAAAATGTCTGGTATGAGTTGTGTGGGTGGTCATTGCAAATATATGAAAATATTGTTTTACTGACATACTTAAATTTTTATCTTGTTTTTTTCCCCCCTTTACCCATTCCCATTGTCTCTTTCAATTTGTTTTTGGGTTTCTTGGATTTCCATCTTTTCCAGAAGGTAAGAGCCACAATTAATGAATAAATTCCTTTGCACATAAGTAATGCTACATTTATTTAGCTTGCTTTGCATAGAAGCTTAGCAATAATTTCATTACTGTTAGGTTGAAGAATCATTTCTCTGTATACCTAAAGCTTGTTTGTGGGAGGCCATGGCTAGCCAGATGAGGTGGGAAGGGCTGACATTTGCCAGTCGAGTCTTTGTTTTCTTTGACCTTGAATGAAAGAAGCTTAGCATTGGGCTCTTCTACTTGGATGATTTCATCTCTGATTGACTTGGCAGGGTTTTCTGAACCATCTTGTTGTTCACTCTAGGATCTTCTGAATGTTGAATTAAAATAAAGCAGAACTGGGGATCCTTTTTTGGCCCAAAGGCGGCAATCATTTAAACCCCTCCAGGGTCATGCCAGGGAGCCGTACGGAGTAAGACCATTCTCTTCCTTCTTATGCTTCCTTTCTCCCATAGCTTTTCACATAAACTGTTCCCTTCAGAGTCCCATTTCCCCCCTTTTCCCCTACAGAGCCCTTTTATAGCAATTTAAACTTTTTAGATTCCTGAACTGCTATAGGAAAGGAAGGAATTATTTTTCTAGAGTGATTCCATAGCATGAGGCATGGAGGTTTAATCTGACCTCCATTTTATCCTTGTGCAGCAGTTAACACATTTGAAATATTCTTCATTGGCATCACTAAAAGCTTTTAATTTAAAACATTTAATTGCTATATAGAAGGAAGGGCCAGATGAGATGACAAGGGAAGTCCAGAGATATACCTCTGCTCTGGCTAGTGGTTTCCTATTCAGACTACTGCCATATCTACAGTGTGACTTTTAGCTACAACACACTTCTAAAAAAAATAAGATGTACCCCTGAGAAAGTTGTGATTTCCACACTATGAGTTAATGAACTTACTTATGCAACCATTATAAAAACCATTATTGGTTTTGCAACTTTTCCCTCACCTATGAAGAGAAGTCACACTGAAATCACTATCAGAAGCAGGTGCATTTCCTGAATCCATTTATATAAGCTGTGTGCATTTATTTACTGGTAATTCACTCTTTGCACAATTTTTTGGCACAATCTTTCTGTATTCTAGTTTTAGAGTAGGCCTATGAGCTGCCTATGGCTTTTGGGGACGTGGAACCCCTTTTTAACTAGAATCCCAGAGAATTGGTGGTATGATTTTGTACTTTTTGAGACAAGAAGTACATGAAAAATATTGTTTGAATCTTCAAATGCTTTCAAACGAGAGAGAGAATGAAACACAGCTCAACACTCCAAAATCCAAGGGGAAAAATCAGTGCTATATCCATATTATGTACCATCATCTTCTCTTCAGCTCTTAGGTTCTTTCTAGATGTGAAACACGGTCTTATTTGACTAAATGTTGCCTACTGTACATAAGCAAAGGAAATGAACTTGATCTCTCATTGGTATTACAGGCCAAAGTAAATTAAGTTAATTGTTTTATGGGAGTAAATATTAGCCAGTGTTTTTCTTATGACTAAGGTTTCAGTCAAGTCTTGTGTTTAATTTAAATCCGCACTTTTTGACATATTGTGGTTACAGTTTGTACATCTAGATTTCATGTTTGTCAAGCTTAATGCATTGTTCATAAATGAAAGTGATAGGTTTATGAATGTATTAGTTGCTTTTTACTGGGTGTTGAACTGTAAACAAGCACACATTGGAAGCAACGTGGAAGAGTAAAAAGACTGAACATATTAGCCCACTTTGTTCTGTAATGCTGCTTCTCAGCTTTATTATGGATCCACAACACACACTGGAATTTGCAGTTGAATTAAAAGCAACTCTTATTTTTGGAAGCATTGTGAAATTGATGTATTTTATTCTCAATCCAGCATATTTTAATGTTTTTAATCCCAGTATGTCTGAAGCAATGAAAACTCTTGAGCTATTCTCAGAAATGTTGAAACTTTTTTTCTTAACATTTTGGTTGTCAGGGCTACTGAAAGTTCTAATATCTGTGCTGCATTTTTTAACATATTGCCTGGCATTTATGTTTGGGAATGTGGCAGACTATGCATGAAATGACTGAAGAAATTTATTTCCTTTCTGGAAATTCTCTGAATAGCAAGAGCAGTTTTCTCTTTTATAATTAACGTGTATATGAACATTTTTGTGCTATATTTTGCAGTATATGCTTGCTTATAGAGAATTTACCTGTTAAATTATATGGTGCATTGTCCCTAAAATTTCCCTTAAGTGCCATGGACTGTAGCATCTGTGCCAACCCTTATTTCATTTTTTAAAAATGGTAATTTACAAATACTGAAGAATTGTTTAGAAGTTAGTCGGACTTGAGCTGCACTAAAAATTAATAAAGTTGGGCAAGGCGTTTCTTGGATAATTTCTTTTACCCTCCTTTAATGCATAGTTCCAGCAAATACAAAGTATGATAGTTGCACTTTGTATCACTGGTGGCTAATTCTGCATTTCTATTTCCAGTGGAACTTCTCCACTTGCATGCCTGAATGCTATGCTGCACACCAACTCCCGTGGAGATGAAGGAATATTCTATAAAGTTCCTGGAAGAATGGGGGTCTATACACTGAAAGTAAGTGAGTGCACCATCTTTTAATGTTAAATTATATTTCAAACTACAAACTGTCAGTTTTTAACAATTTATGATGCAGATGGTTTAAACAAATATTCCCAATTGGGCATAATTGAAATGGTTTTTGAAATGGTGAGTAGTGACAATATGTGGAATATGGGTTTGGCAATGTTCTTGCATTGACCCTTATGACTGATTAGATCACAAACCAATTGTTACCTATTAATTGACTTATTTGACCTATTAATTAACTTAATAGGAAGTTCATTGAATCAAATCCATACAACCCATAATTAGGCATTCGAGAAGCTGTTATAAATAAAAGAAACCTTCTATTGAAGTACATCATTGATTAATTTAGTTCAATATTATTAACACTGGCAATAGTTCTCCAGGCTTTCAGACATGGGTCTACATTCTTGACTGAATCTAGAACTTCCGAATGTTCTGTTACTAAGCTAGGGTTTTTCTTTTCTGAGAATAGACTTTCCAATAGGTTGAGAATGTAGTATAGAATGTATTGATGAATACATTCTATACTACATGATAAAATGTATTATCATGAAGATCGTTTTCCAAGAATTATATTTTTACAAACTAAAGAAACTAAGTGAAGAAAATAGAATGTTAACTATGATCATACTAACAATTTGAGGTGTTTTGAGATACACAAAAGAACAGATGTAGTCTCCATTCCTTAGAACTTTGGGAGACATCTTTTGGGAATATTGAGAGATGTGGATAGTCCTTTTTCGGAATGGCTGATATGAGATCCACTTTTCCTCTGGAGCTCTCAAGCTAACCTGTATCCATCCATATTTTTAAAAAATGGAAATTCCTCTTGAGTATAATGCCTTGTGAATTCAGAGACACATTTATTTAATTCTCTTGGGAGCTATATCATACTGGTTTGCTACTGTCTTCTTCCTCAATTTATTTATTTAGTTAAATTTTCCAGTCCAGTTTATAGTTCTGGAATTTTCTGGAAGTCTTCCATTCAAGTACTAATCAGATCCAAATGTGCTTAGTTTTCCCAGATCAACCAAAGTTAAATAGATGCCGCCACCTAAATGGTCCCATCCATATTAGTTATCTGCAGATAAGGTCTGTGTCATCTTTTATAATTGCCTTTAATTTTAATGGAGCTTACATGCATGTTCCTAGAAGATCATGTCCCTTCATTTTTGAACTAGTGGCATCAGTTTGTTTTGGAATTTAATTCTCTTTTATGTTAAACTGAAATATGAAACTACACATTACACATTAGATTCTTCTGCCTGTGGGTTTGTATAATTCTTTCTTTGTTACTCATTTGCAGAAAGATGTTCCTGATGGGCTGAAGGACTTGTCTGAAGGCTCAGAAGAAAGCAGTGATATACAATCAGATTCCCCCACCTCAGAGAGCAGCAGTAGCACTAGCAGTGACCAGAGTAGCAACAAGGAAGGAAGAAAATGCAGGTGGCAAAGAAAAGGTAGATATTCCTTAAAAAAATATCTTCTTCCACCTCATCTCCATAACAAAGTATGCCCTTCCCCTCTACTGGTTTTTATTGCAAAATCAATCAAGATGTTTTATTAACTGCAGTTGTTCATGAATTTTGTAGCTGGTTATGCAGCAGATTAAAGCCTAGTAGCTGAAACTGTAGATGGACATTGAAGCTTTTATGGATTGTCCTAGTATTGCTCTAGACCCCTATTTCTTAAACTTTTTCTCCCTTGAACCACTTCCCACTTTTAAAAATTATGGGAGGCCTCAAAACAACTTCGTTTGCATGGGTCATATTTATTTAAAATTAGAATAGATGCATTTGCTGCCAAAACTGCTTCTTACAATTATTTGATGGGACTTTAATACAATATTGTATTATTTTTTGTAAACATAGGCAGGGAATTTTTACTTTTTAAACCTCTGGGAGGGACTTGCGGGAACACCAAGGATCCTAGGACCAGTTCTTCAGAAACATTACTCTAGACCAGGGGCATCAAACTCAATTTCATTTGAGGGATGCATCAGGGTTGTGTTTGGTGTTGGGGGGCCAGGGTGGGCGTGGCTAGCTCGAAAGTCACTTGTGTCTGGGGTGTCTATGGTGGCCCGAGTGCTCTGCCAGTGAAAACAGGCTCTCGAGCTCTGTTTTCGGCTGCGATGGCTTCCTGCAACCCTCTGCCAGCAAAAACGGAGCTTGGGAGGGCTACCCTCCCAAGCTCTGTTTTCACTGGCAGAGGCACCGCGGGGTGATCCTTTGCTGTTTCCAGGGCAGCCCCACGGGCCAGATCTAAGCACCCTGTGGGCCGGATCCAGCCCCCAGGCCTTGAGTTTGACACTCCTGCTCTAGACTGACCTTTGTAACTTTCCCTGGTCTGCTTCTTCTCTAAAATGCCAAAAGCTTATAAGCTTTGAAAGCATCTTTTCGCAAGTGGGAATGATACACATAGTCTTCAACTTGCTGTGGCAATTGAGACCAGAATTTTCTGGTGTCTAATGTGGTTGTAAAGTACACTTATATTGTTTAGTCCTGGTGCAGTCCTGGTGGCCATTATTAATTGAATCCCACAGTCATTAGTTGAAGCAACTACCACCTGGCTTCTCACAACCGAAGTCAGCAGAGAAGTCAGCAGGAATTTGCAAGTCCCATAGTGGCAGGCATTTTGTTGTTACCAGATGGAGAAGGGAGCGAGGGTTGCAGGGGAGTGTCAGGGAGGGTCATGAGGTGAGGGAGGGTCAGCACGAGTGTGAGGTTGTATGGCATCCAGTGTCACTTGGTTGAGTTGAATGGCTATAGAAATTGAATGAATGGATGAATGAATGAATGAATGAATGAATGAATGAATGAATGAATGAATGAATGAATAAGAGAAGTAGCATACAAATTGGAGAGGCTATACAAGGGTGCAAGGAGATGTGTGTGAGGCCTGAGGTTCAGGAGGATACATGTGGTTATGAGGGGATGTGCGAGAGGTTAGCGCAGGTTAGAAAAGGTGGGAGGGGATGCATGAAAGTCAGGAATGTGTGTGTGAGAGTTGTGGCATGGATTCGGAAGGGTGCATGTGTATGAGAGGTTGTGCAAGAGGCACAAATCGGTGAAGATCACAGGTGAACAAAAGGCACAAATTAGGGAAGGTGTGCAAGGCTGTCTGGGTGCATCAGAGATACAGGGCTGATAACCTAAAAGCAATAGGTTAGGGAGGGTACATGGGTGTGTGTGAGTAGCCACAGGTGGGGAGATTTACCCCACTGACTTTTGACTTCCTGTAATGACCTTGAGGGATGAGGAGAAGAGATGCTCCTAGAAAATACTTGATGAGAGGGAGAAACCCCCAGTGGTTTAATTGTCAGAAGAAGAAATGTAGCAAAGACCCACCCTAATTAATCAGGTTAAAAGTGGCAGTGGGAGATTTGAACCTGTAGACTTGCAAGATTCTCTTAATGTAGCCTTACAATAAAGTAGAAGTAGCTCATCTAATCATGTTTCCTGTCTGGTTTACTTGGGAGGGCTGACATCAATCTTGCAAATCTCAAGGGTGCAAACCACTGCATAGATTCTCTTCTATTTGAAAATATGAGTTTACTAGAAAAGACATTGTAAAGGCTGTATGTAGACCAGACCTATAAAAATTAAATGCAGTATTTTGGGGACCGGAGGCTAAGTATAACATCTTTTACAGTAGCAAGGCAAAGCAAAGAGGTCTGTGTCATTCATTTGCCTTCACTGTTTCCTAGATGGGAAGGGATTTGATTTTGATTTTTAAAAAATCTATTTTGGAATTTATATTACTCTGTGTATTTTTGCTCCAAAATAATAGGAAACTAAAACATCAATTTTTAGCATTTATGATCAGAAGTGGCTGTAGTTGTTATTTTAAAGAATGGATCATTAACAGATAGTTAAAAAGCCTCAGGTGACTTACTTTTTCCTAACTCAAGTGAGAGATCAATTGATCCACATCAGAGTTTAAGCTTTTTTCATTCAGGAATTGTATCTTCTGTATCATTCCGACCTCTCTCTCTCCCTCCCTCTCTCTCTCTCTCTCTCTCTCTTTTTGCTTTAATTTATATGCCGCTCTTCTCCGGAGACTCAGGGCGGTTTACAATGCGTTAAGCAATAGCCTTCATACTTTTGTATATTTATACAAAGTCAGCTTATTGCCCCCACAATCTGGGTCCTCATTTCACCTACCTTTGAAAGGGTGGAAGGCTGAGTCAACCTTGAGCCTGGTGAGATTTGAACTTGCAGTAATTGCAAGCAGCAGATGTTAATAACAGTGCTTTAGTCCACTGTACTACAGGCTCTTTAAAATTAGATAGAGGAATTCCCACCCATTGATCTCAGAGTAGGAACAACTGTAATGAAGTTTGTTTGTTTATTTAACAAATTTACAGTACCCATATTTTTCGGACTATAAGACGCACCCGTGTATAAGATGCACCAAGATTTGGAAGAAGTAAGCAAGTAAAAAAAAGTTTTTGCCTTCCCCAGCCCACAGGAGCACTCTGCAGGTCTCCCAAAGCCTCTATGTGCCCTGTTTTTGCGAAAAATGTGCCTGTTTTTCGCAAAAACGGGACATATGGGGCAGGGCTTTGGGAGGCCAAAAATGGCTGTATTCGGTGTATAAGATGCACCAACATTTCCATCCTCTTTTATGGGGGAAAAGTGCGTCTTATACTCCAAAAAGTATGGTACATAGCCTCCTATCTCACATAAAAGGACATTGGACAGATACAGAGTTGGTCCAGATCTCAATGCATAATAGACCTTTCTAGAATAAACCCCTCTCCTGCTGACACAACAGAATGTTACTTTCTAGCACTATTTTTTTTTTTTTAATTTAACCTGCCTTTCAGGCAATATCAACAAACAAGATTGTCTCTTTTGTCAGAACGATAATAAGCAAAGTGAGAATTAGTGGTGGACTGTATATCAAGAATACTGTATATTGTACATTGTACTCTGTGGCATGTATGGCTCTAATGTGTTTTTACAGGCAGCCCTCAACTTACAACCACCATTGAGACTGGAATTTCTGTCCTGTCGTAAATGATTGTAGTTGTATGTCAAGTCATATCCAATTTTACGATAATTTGTATTGCAAATGTTGAGCAAATTATCATGTTTCTGAAGTGAATTGTGGTTTTTAAGCAAATCTTGTCATTAAGCAAATCCAGCTTCCCCCAGTGGGCTTCCCCAACCATGGCAAGAAAGGTAGCATATTGCAATCTTGTGACCGCAAGATATTGCAACCAGTCATGAATGCAAACTCATGTTTTTTACATATAGTCACACTTCAGTGTTCTTTTAGGGATATTGTATGGAATTTTACATCTGGCCTTCCTCATGCAATGCAAGAGTATCTAGAAAGCCGTTAAACTCATGGCTCTCAACCCTTCTATATTGGATTTTTACATGAAGAATTAATAGATGAATAGAGAGGATAGAAAAGTAAGATACTTCATTCTTTGATTCTATGGAATTTCCAATATATTCACTAAAAACAATATGATGGTGAAAATTCATGAAAATTCATGTACTGAGATTGAGTCATATACAGTTCTTTTAGTTAAGCCGAAGTGGAGGACCTTTAAGCTCCTGAAAGTCACATTCCATTCCAGGAGCAAACTTCTATGGCAAGTTACTGCTTGTTTTTGAGAAGATAGCTTATAACTGTATATCAGCATTTTCAAAATGATAGCAGTCTAAACTTGTCAGTTCATAACCCTGAACAGCAAAGCTGCTATTAAATATGCCTTCTAGCCAAAAATGTTGAGTATGTTGCCCTATTCGTAGTAGCAGAAGGATGAGGGTGGAGTGGGGGTTAAATTGTAGAGTTTTAACTGTAGATGTTTAATGCTATACAATTACAGAGTAATTGTGTGTGAGTTGGGCAGCTATATAAAATTGCTTAATAAATATATTTACTGTTTGAACACAGGCTAAGTGAGCCTCAAGAACAGTAGTCTGAAGTAGCTACAATAAAAAGTCAGATCCCTTGTTTTGTCCATGATAAAAGATCTTTACTCTCTTGGGTTGTTTAGAGTGGTGCGGTAGTCTAGAGGTGAAGATACTTGCCTCCCATTCGTAAGCTTCAGAGTTCAATCCTAGGTAGCAACAGATATTTCTCTATCAGGGCACAAAGAAAATATATCTGTTGTGAGCTCTGCATAGATGTCAGGAAGGGCATCTGGCCAATAAACACTCAGCTCCATTCAGTTGCCCCTACTCCACTCTGATAAAAGGGATTACAGAGTCATAAAAATAAACAAAATTCTCTTTAGTTGTTTCAATTATGAATTCCTGATGAGCAGTGTAATATTGATATGGCAAATAATTCTGACTACTATGATACATTTTCATAATAGTATTCTAATGAAGCTACTCAAGTTTGCTAAAGTTTTGACTTCCCAGGCAGAGTGTGAAATGATAACTGGAACATCTTGTAAAGTTATCTGGGATTTTTTTCAGTTTGTAGATTTCTGATGAAATGGGTAGAATGCCTTTTATTATGAGCTCCAACACTTATGGCTTATTATCTATACTTTCCTTCACTCCTTCAACTGGATCTAAGAAGTAGTCAGTGCTTTCTTGGGGGAAGATGTACTAGATGCCTTCAAGGAGGAATTGATGTGTCTTTCTTCTGAAGACGCCTTCCTTGGATCTTCCCTTCTTAGGGATAGCTGTGGAGAAAGTGGTGTGGCTTCAATTATAAGTGCACTAGATGAAATGTACTATCTGGGCCCTTTTCAGGCCCTAAATAGAACAGAAATGGATAGATAACCTTGGTAGATTATCTCATAACATGGATAGAATGTCCCATCTTTATTGTCCTCTTAAGTGGCAATTTGTAGCATTAATTATGATATCCTTTTGGATGAGCTGTGAGAGTTGGATACATGTTTTACAGTAGATCCTAAATAGACACTACTGGAAGCAGTAGTTCAAGAAGTTGAACTGAAGCGTGCTCTGTCTAATTCCTAATGTTTAACATGTATACAAAAAGATGCAGGATAAATATGGCATTGATACCAAACTGTGTCTTCTTGGACAAAGCCAAAGATGCAAAATAATTCTTGACCCAGTGCTGGGAGGTTCTGATAATCTGGATGGAAGAAACAAGCTGGATGAACTATTTGTCTAAAAATAATCTGGTATTCTGTTTGCTCAGGTTTTAAACATGAGTGGTGTTCCATCCTCATTGAAAGAGTAGTTTTGTGAGTTGTATGTCCTCTTGTCAAATTTGCAGGTAGAGGCTGTGACCTTTGCACAACTTCAACTAGTAGGCCAGCTGCAGCCATTCCTGGAGCAGGAGCCCTAGCAACAATAACCCATGTTTTCCTCATCACAGGATGCACTGCTGGAGCATGGTGTACATGGGGCTTCCTTTGAAGACTAACCAGAAACTGCAGCTAGTACAAATGCAAGTATCTACATGCTGGCAAGTGAGACCTGCTGCAGCCTATAACATTAAGTATTGGCTTTCAATAGAATTACAAATACTATTCAAAGTAGTGGCTGCAAGAGAAGATACTTGTGGGATCACCTTCTCCAGAAAGAACTATTACCTGTTCAGTATGTTCATCCCAGTTGGGGATGCTAAATGTTCCCCATATAGGAGAGATGAGGCTGGATATTTCTGTGTGACACAGAGTAGTCCAGTTTGTACCAACTCTAGTACATTTTTCTAAAACTGCCAAGACCGACCTTTTCTGCAGTGCATTTGATGGGCTGGCACCAGCATATTAAAAACTATTTACTTCCAATTTTAAGTACTTAATTGCACTTTCTGTGTTTTGGTTGCATTCTTTTATTTTTAATGTTACTTTCAATTGCCATGAATTGTGAGATTCAGTAGTGTATAAGCAAATAAAGTCAACATGAATAATTTCAAACAAAGTATTAGGTAAGGACTTGCATGACAATATAATATTATTTTAAGGGGAGCCTACAAATACATGATAGTAAAATTTCCTTTGAGTCAAATTTGCCTGTGGCGACTTCATGGATATATCCATATAGCTTTCTTTGCAATAAAACAGAAGTGGTCTCTTATAAACTTATTTGGGGGGGGGGATTGAAATCTCCTAGAAGCAGCTATCTTTGAACAGACATGTTAGGATTTTGGCAGGCTACAATGGAAACTAAATTTCCAAAGCGTATCTCATTGGTTGCAAATGTCCATGAGAAGATGTTGCAAAGACCTGAAGAAAACTGGTTGCTCTTTCAAGTTTCTTTAGAAGCTGGATCTTTCAGTCCAGTGGCAAGTTGACAAGAAGTCCTGTTAAATGACAAGTTCTAGGAAAAAAGTAAAGGCAGATTTGTTTCCCTTTCTATTATTGATAAAGGCATTTAAAGGTAGTAAAAATAATGTAATGTGAGCTTCATAGAATTATATTCATAGTAGCCCTTACTCATGTTGTTCTTATTGTTAGAAAAATTACACAAAATGTCTGAAGAAACTCAAAGTACATCTCCTAATGTATCCTCTGAATATCTGCATTTGGTGCAAAATCAGTATAAGACACTGAGTCTTCTCAAATATTGGTTTGATAATTCAAAAACTATAGTAAAATTGGCTTCACATAGCAAAAAATACAGAGATTGGCAAAAAGAGTGGCTGTATTTGTCCTTTTATTCCATTCAAAAGCTCAAAAGAAAAATACTCTGACTTCACTTGCTTGAAAGTTATTTTGCTTCTTTGGAACTATTACAACTATTACATCCCCTTTTTGTTCTTTTAAGATGTAATACAGCTCTTAAATGTGTGGATGTCTGTGGTTGGATGCAGTTAAAATCTTGCATAATTGTAAGTGTTTGAGCAGAGCTCAAGAAGCAAACCTAAAAGTCCAAAGCCTGACAGACTTGGATTGTCTTTCAAATACTTTATTTTTTGACTGGGGAGAAGTGGAACTGTAGTGTCTACACTTTAAATTTTGTATCCTTTGAGGGAAGAGGACTGACTGGCTTTGTTGAGCTTTGCAATTTAGCTTAATGCATCATCATCGTTATGTATATATGTACAAAACAGGAAGTCCTTTCAGATCATATCAGCAATCTACTTCCTTATATGTACAAAAATAAAGTTGACTGAAACAGCAAAGGCAAAAATTGATACAACATAGGCAAGCCCCGTATTTTTAGGCCTATCCAACCGTGGGGCAGAAGGGGTTTAATAGCTAAGGTTGCAATTTCTTTTCTTGTGTGTGTGTTCCTGCAAGACCCCACAGTAGGTAGAAATCCAGATTGTAAGTTTTTTCTGGGTGCTGTAACCATGTCCACAAATGAGATTCCTTTGCAAGGTAAGACTACATTTCCCTATCTTGAAGTGAACTTAGATAATTTTTCCCACAATATGTTGCAGTGAATGTTGTTCATATTGGAAGGAACAGGAGGTTCTGTATGATTCCAGGCAAAACTTATGGTTGTTTAATTAAAGAGCTGGCCTTTATTAGAGCTAGCAACTCTCTGTACAACTTCAGACTACTGAATGTTAGAGTAGAGAGAGAAAGCAAATGTGGATTATTTTTCTGAGTCGGTTACTGATATGGGCTGTGGTCAGTCTACAGTTGATCAATTAGAGTTTTCCAAATTTCAGAAATCTAGTAGAAAGGCTTTTGATCACCACAATTGCTGTTTGTTTTAAGGGTGCAACAACTCTGAATCTAGGCAGTCAAATGCTTTAGAGCCTGCTTTGCAGCCAGAAGATCCTGGGTCATGGAAAGTCTTTGGACTGTTCACAAAGGGGTTGTTTCTAGTCATGTATCCATATTCAGCTGGAAGGTTGGAAGAATAGTGTAATCCAAACCAGAAAATACAAACAGTTAATTGTTAAAAAGATGCTACAGAAACTAGAATATGATCAGTTGCAATGTATTTGAACTGGGTTAGCCAAATGATGAGTCTGGACTATACTCTGAGATTTGTATCAGTGTTTCAGATGAGTCCCTAGAGCAGGGGTCCCCAAAGACACAGTGCATTTATAGCTTTCAGTAGAATGGTACTGATCTCTGAAATAAAAGGCGGTCCCTACTGCCTTTTAAGAAAAGCACCCAGTGTTTTTACACCAAATGATAATTAGTTTTATTAGGATGTATAGGTTGTGCTTTTATAAACATGCAAAATTGGTGTAATGATTCCACAGGTAAGAACTGATAACTGTTCTTCTCTTAATTTTGATTGAGTTTCCATTTGTTAATCCTCCTTCAGGTACTAGTTCGGAAGATCAAGAGCAAAGTCCTTGGTGCTCTCTGAGTTTGGTTATTTGCTTGCAGATGTTACATTATCCTGTTGGGTAACATCACCAGTCAAATAGTTTCACTAGCATTAGATGACACTTACTGTCTATTAGTAATTGCTTCTTTAAGTGCTTTTGCTTGTATCAGTGATACAAGCAGATTTAAAGCTTTACATAGACCTAATGTCCAACACTGAGTTTTTCAGTTACCCACATGAACACTTCCAGTACTCAATGAATATTACATTTGTTTCTGATATGCAAATATTGAAAAATCAGAGGTAGTTGTTTACCCTAACCATGTATCTGGAACAGAAGTGATGGGAGCTGGACTTGTTGCCAGGTGACTTCCAGAGTACTTCCACCTACTTTACTTGGACTTCAGTAAAGCATTTGATAAAGTAGACCATAACCTACTACTAGATAAAGTAGAAAAATGTGGGTTAGACAGTATCACCACCAGATGGATTCGTAACTGGTTGACCAACCGCACTCAATGTGTAGTCCTCAATGGAACTGCATCTACATGGAGGGAAGTATGCAGTGGAGTACCCCAGGGCTCTGTTTTAGGCCCAGTGCTCTTCAACTTGGACGAGGGGATAGATGGGGAACTCATCAAATTTGCAGATGATAGCTGGCAGGAATAGCCAACACTCCAGAAGATAGGCTCAAGATACAGAAGGATCTTGACAGACTTGAACATTGGGCGCTATCTAACAAAATGAAATTCAACAGTGAAAAAAGCAAGGTTCTACATTTAGGGGGAAAAATCAAAATGCACAGGTACCGTACTGTATATGTGGTACCTTGCTAGTAACTGTGAGAGGGATCTTGGAGTCCTAGTGGACAACCATTTAGATATGAACCAGCAGTGTGCAGCAGCTGCCAAAAAAGCCAACACAGTTCTGGGCTGCATAAACAGAGGGATAGAATCAAGATCACGTGAAGTGTTAATACCACTTTATAATGCTTTGGTAAGGCTACACTTGGAATACTGCATTCAGTTTTTGTTGCCACGACGTAAAAAAGATGTTGAGACTCTAGAAAGAGTGCAGAGAAGAGCAACAAAGATGATTAGGGTACTGGAGGCTAAAACATATGAAGAACGGTTGCAGGAACTGGGTATGTCTAGTTTAATGAAGAGAAGGACTAGGGGAGACATGAGAGCTGTGTTCCAATATCTCAGGGGTTGCCACAAAGAAGAGGGAGTCAAACTATTCTTCAAAGCACCTGAGGGTAGAACAAGAAGCAATGGGTGGAAACTAATCAAGAAGAGAAGCAATTTAGAACTAAGGAGCAATTTCCTGACAGATAGAACAATTAATAAGTGGAACAACTTGCGTGCAGAAGTTGTGAATGCCCCAACACTGGAAATTTTTAAGAAGATGTTGGATAACCATTTGTCTGAAGTGATGTAGGGTTTCCTGCCTAGCCAGAGGGTTGGACTAGAAGACCTCCAAGGTTCCTTCCAACTCTGTTATTCTATTCTGTTCTAGTACAAGCCAAGGTCACCTTTGATATGTGATAACTATCTTTTCCATGTGGAATCTGCCCATCCAATGAGATCCAAGGCGAGGGGGGTGGGTCTTCTTGGTAATGCTTCCTGTTCTTTGGAGCAAGTTACCCCTAGAGTTGAATTCTTCTGTTACTATTCTGGATAATTACTTGATTATTATTCTAAAGATCTTGCTCTTTAAAGGGGCCTATGGAGAAGGAAAGGAAGACTGAATGCTCTCCCAAAGAAATGATCAAGGAATTAGTGGAGGTGTATGATTGAAATTATTGGGGTTCTTTCTTTGTTTTGATGGTGGTGGTGGTGGTGGTGGTGGTGGTGTGTGTGAATCTATGTCATATACTTGTAATAAGTTTACTTAAAATATTGAGGTTTTGTAAGCAGCCAGTCAACAGATTGCAGCAGCATAGAAACTTTTGTAATAAATAACTAATTCAGTGTAATGGGGAAAAACTAAAGCCAAGTGCCTCTGTGACTGGCTAGTCTACTGTCCAAATTCCAGTAACTCGTAGACAACTTCAGAACATTAGTTCTGCCTTCTTATGGGTGATAGGGGAATATGATTCTACTGGACCTCTTGGAATGATGGAAATTATATATAAAATGATTTAAAACAATGGACCGAACTACATCTTATTCTCAAATAATTTGTAGTTTCTTCTTGCTCTTGGTTCATTGGACTCATTTACAAGAATAGGCCAATTATCTGCCATAAAGAAAATGTGTACTTCCTTATTGCCTTTGTTAGTTTGTTTATTTAATTATGAATGATATTTATAGCTTTCAAAACTCTAGGCTGGATATAAAAAAGGCATACGCATAAAGGAAAAAAAGAAGTGTACAACATTTACATTGTTAAAAACCCTAATACCCTAAGGGAAAATCTCATAGGTGCTCCATGATTGAAATTGCTTTGAGGACCAGTCTGGTGAATCATCACCGCTTTATGGTAGGGGTCATCTCTAGTGCCTCTAGTGGCAGAGTGTTTCAAAGAAGGGAAGCTGCTATTGAATAGACCTATTTCTTGTCCATGAGGTCCCATGTAACTCTCAAGGGACCCTCCACAGAAATTTTCTTGAACACCGAATGGGCAGATTCAATTCTTTGCGGCCCTGAAATCAAATTACAATGGTCAGATTTTAGGGATGAGGTTGGGGAGATTTGAAGGGTAGGGACGGAAGTGGTTTGACTCCGCGAAGCTGCTTTTTCTGTCCTAAAACCTCTAATAAACGCCCTCCAAAATTTTGATATTTATGAGATAAATTTTACTGAATCTGCAGAGCATCAGGAAACCATATTGTGGCTCCCAGTCCTTCAAATATTGTCCACTTGTGCCTAAATATAATTCCTAAAATAAGATTAAGATAAGTTTAAAAGATATACCTAATAAAAAGCACAAATGTTTCCATTCAGTAAGTGTCCTTGGCATGGCCCTGCCCCCTGTTATCCCTCTTCCTCAAACTGTTAAGCCCTTGAGCCCTTGAGAATGCCATTCTTGATGAAATCGGCCCTGTGACATTTTAAACAATGCCCTTTAAGAGGACATTCTGGCCAATTACAGAAAGAGTCTCCTCGGGGTCCTTATGGATGATTTTTTTTTTTGAACAGTTGAGAAGTATGATATATGACTATCGAATACTCAGAGTTTATTCCAGAGCTCCAGAGCCCAGCACTATATTTCCAGGTATCTGTTTTTCCATGCTTACAATAAATGGCTTTATTTGTGGCATGCTTGCTTAACATCTCGTCATCTTCTGTTCTTGCTTCTTCAGTATCAGCCAGACTTTCACAAGTGTCCTCCCCACAGCCAGGCTGCCCATCTCCTTCTATCCCACCAGGTAAAATCATCTCTTCATCTCAGAAGCACAGCAAAAAGGCACTTAAACAAGTAAGTGGGTGAGCATACTGATTTGTTTATCTGACCTTTAATTTGTGCTTATCTGCAGGTTACTTGGCACTAAAAAACTAACTTAACTTTAAGTTAAATTTGCTCTGCACCTTGCTCCAATTTACATTCTGCTAAAAATTCTGCATAATTGAGCATATGGATACAATGATAAAAGTTAACTAAAATATATGTAATGAAATAAAGCTTCTCCTATAGTCGGGCACGGCAGTCAGGATGGGTGGAGACTTGGTTGAGCTTCCATTGGACCGGGTCTGCAGAAATAAGGGAAGTCCCTCCTCCTGACTGTGCCTGTCAGTTTTTCGACTCGGTCGAGTCCGGACCAGTCGTATCTAGGATAGCTCCGTCAGAAAGTGAATTCTCCAAAAAAAAAAAAAAAAAAAAAAAAAAACAGAGAAAGAAGGTGTTTTAGATAGCTTTTTGCCTGCTATCTATTCCAGCGAGAGGCTTAGCTCCGCTGAAGACCGCTCAGCGGTTCAATTGCCGGCTGGCAATTGCGTCGCCCGCGCGCACGAGTTCGCTCCGTCGCGTTGGGCCCTTTCACACCAGGCGGCGGTAGAGGCGGCGTGAGGACGACGCTTATCGTCCAGCGACCCGATTTTGGCGCGGCGCGATCCCGCGCCTCTGCTTAGTGCTGTACGCCGGCTGGCTAGCACTTTAAGGAAGCCCCGCCTTGGATCGGCAGTTTGAGGCCTCAGGGGACGCCGCGGCCTAGCCTTTGCATTCGGCCTGCAGTTTTTAGCGCGAAGGGGATTCCGCGCTTCTGGGGTTGCTTCGACCGGCTGGCTAGCACCCCATCCCGCCTTTTCTCTGCTCCACGAACAGTTCCAGCCCTTTAGCAGCGCAGTGAGTACAGCACCGGGCGGTTCTGGCTAGGCCCTTTGCATTTCGGAGTTTTGGCGGCCACATTATAGCCCTTCAAGATGGCGGACGCCAGGGCTAATAGCAGGGGCGGCAAAGGAAAGCGCACTCAGGCCTTAAGGGACCCAGAAGAGGGTACTTCCTCAGGGACTCAGATAAAAAAGCCCAGGCTCCAAGGTTCTTCTCAGGTCCCTATGTCCAGGGAGGAGAAGAGAAGGCACAACGCGATGGAGAAGGCCTGTAATAAGGCGGCCTCTAGGGCTAGGCCCGAGCCTTCTTCCTCATTGTCTGAGATCGCCAGGCCTGCATCTGCCTCAGTGTCAAGAGAGGAGGTTCCTCAAACTCCTCTTGCACCAGATCTGTCTCCAGATATATCAGTCTCAGAGGAGGCATTAGTCCCGGGGCCTGGTTCTGTCTTTCCTTCTATGGATGTGGAAGCCCCTGGTCCACAGATAGTCATAGATCCACTTCCCCAGACCTCTGGGACTCAGGATAACCAGACTTCTCAAGGCCAGAAGCTAGATGTTACTCCAGCCTTGGCCCAGTTGATTGCTACTTCCATCAGGCAAGGGATTGCACAAGGGCTTCAGGAGAGATCTTCCTCCAAGGTTTCAGAGTATTTGAGCCGCCACACACCTTCTACAAGTTCTCATCCTTTGCAGGCCTCTTCTCAGGCCCCTGCGAGAGCAGTTTCTCCTTCCAGGGACAGTCAGGGCTCCCTTTCTGGAGAGGAAGAACAGGTCATCATTGAACAAGACTTATCTGAGGATGAGGGGTTAGAGCCTGATCAACCTCCCTTTGTTGGCTTATTTCGCCCTCAAATGTTCCGCTCCTTGTTACACAAGGCCCAAATCACCACTGGCCTTGGTCTTCCAGAAACCAAAGACCAGCCTCAACCAGGGACATCAGCTTCTTCCTCTGCCTTGTTTGAGGTCCCCACAATTCAAACCGAAATTGTGCCAGCACCTAAATTGTTTACAGAGGTGTTGCAGAGACAATGGAAAAATCCCAGTACAGGTCCTATCCCTAACAGTCTGGATAGGCGTTTATATAATTTGGCGTCGGAGTATGCTTCTCTTTTGCAGATTCCTTCTGTGGATGCACCAGTAGCAGCCCTTTCATCACCTTCACCTTCTTCAGGCCCTGCAGAGGAGTCTCTAAGACCGGAGGAGAGAAAGGCGGAACGTACGCTTATTAAGGGTCACCAAGCAGCAGCCTGGTCTGTCCAAGCAGCGTCGGCTGCGTCCTTTTTTAATCGAGCATCAATCCTCTGGTTGAAGCAGCTGCAAGGTCGTATACCCTCTACTGATGTGAGAACACATCAAGATATCAACAAAATTCTAGCAGCAGTAGAATTTTCGGCGGATGCCACCTTGAACGCGGCCAGATTTTCCGCGAAAGCCATAGGCACCGCAGTCACTTCCCGGAGGTTATTGTGGTTAAAATATTGGCAGGCTGATGTGCGTAACAAATGGCGTCTTGCTTCGTCGCCATATGAGGGTGACAAACTTTTTGGTCCTTCACTTGAGCCCCTTCTAATTGAGACCAGAGAGACCAGAGACCACCGTAAGATCTTGCCAGCCATGTCTCGCAGGGCAGAGAGTCGTTCTTCTGGCTCCTTTCGATCACAGTCCTTTCGAGGCTCCGATTCCGGCTATTTCCAGCAGAGGTCTCAGCGCCCCTTCCAACAACGGGGGACTTTTCATCAGGACAATCAGGTCAGACAGGGTCCCAGATACCCCCCCAGGAGACCCCAGAGGGGTGGTAGAGGACGTCCCTTCCGAAGGTCTCGCTAGGAATCTGGTTCCTGCCCAACTGGGAGGCCGTCTGGCCCTTTTCTCCCAGGCCTGGGAGAATAGCATTACTGATGAGTGGGTTAAGAATACCATCAAATTTGGCCTTTCCCTGGAGTTCTTGTCTACTCCTCCTTGTAGATTTATACGTTGCCCAGTCTCTCTTAACAGAGTGAAACGGGCTCAGGTAGAAGCAGCTATTGGTCACTTATTGTCTATTCGGGCCATACAACCCGTTCCTCCTTCCGAATTTGGCCAAGGTTTTTACTCCCGCCTCTTTTTAGTACAAAAGTCCTCGGGGGATTGGCGCCCTATTCTTGATTTGAAAGCCTTGAACCGGCACATAACTTATCGCCGGTTCAAGATGCATTCCTTACAAACAATTTTACTTTGTATTCGGGAAGGAGATTTTTTGTCCTCCGTGGATTTAACTGAAGCCTACCTCCACGTTCCCATCCTTCCCAACCACCGTAGGTTCCTCCGTTTTTGTTATAATAACAAGCATTTTCAGTACCGTGCCCTTCCCTTTGGGTTATCCTCAGCTCCCAGGGCCTTTACCAAGATAATGGCTTCCCTTATGGGATATGTAGCCACCATCCCAATCAGGGTCTCCTTTTATTTGGATGATGTTCTAATTTTGTCACGTTCTTTGCAGCAGGCACAGACAGACCTAGCTACCACCCTTCAGGTCCTCCAGAACCATGGGTTCTCGGTAAATCGGTCTAAGAGCCATTTAACCCCTTCTACTAGGATTCGCCACTTAGGGGCAGTTATTGATACCTTGTCCTCCGAGGTCTTCCTTTCACCAGACCGGGTTGACAGCCTCAAGGGGTTAGCTAGCCGAATACAAGATAGGGGGGCTTCTTCCGTCCTCTCCCTCTCTCGCCTTCTTGGCAAGATGGTGTCTACCTTTGGAATAGTTCCTTGGGCTCGTTTACACTGCCGGGACTTACAATGGCTACTACTACCTTTTCAACGTTCCCATAGGGACAACTCAGCCACGAGACTGATCTTACCTCCTCCAGTTCTACAGTCTCTCTCCTGGTGGACGTCGGAAGCGTTGTTAAAAGGGACCAAGTTCCGAGAACCTCACCGTCTTCTTATCACGACGGATGCCAGCTTGTCAGGGTGGGGCGCTCATCTAGGTCCCCACCTGGCTCAGGGCCATTGGTCAGAGAGAGAGCAACGAATGAACATCAATGTGCTCGAACTGCGGGCTATCTTCCTCGCCTTAAAAGCCTTCAAACCTCACGTCCTTCACCGGGATGTCCTGATTCGTACCGACAACGTAACAGCCAAGGCACACGTGAATCGCCTGGGGGGCACGCGCTCCAAGGCCCTAATGCGAGAAGCACGACGGTTGGGCCTATGGGCGGAAACCCACCTGGCATCGGTACAAGCAGCTCACATCTCCGGGATTCACAACCAGATGGCCGATTCCCTCAGTCGGGCTCCGATCGACAACGCAGAGTGGTCCATTTCTCCTCAACTGTTCCAGGAAATAGTCCGCCGCTTCGGGCTTCCAACGGTGGACCTCTTCGCCAGCGCTTCCAACCATCAGCTCCCTCGGTTCTTTGCCAGGTTCCCCTGCCCCGAGGCGGAGGCAGTGGATGCGCTGCGGTGTCCGTGGCCGTCCAGACATCTTCTATATGCCTTTCCCCCAATCAACCTCTTGCCCAGGGTAATACGGAAATTACTACAAGAACAGGCGGAGATGATTCTCATTGCCCCATCCTGGAACCGGCGTCCTTGGTTTGCAGACCTCGTGTCCCTGTCGGTTCAACCACCCTGGCGGATACCAGACGATCAGGTGACACTCTCCCAGGGTCAGTTACAGCATCCGGACCCTCTCTGGTTCCAGCTCACCGTCTGGCGGTTGAGCGGGGGTTGCTAACCAGACTCCCCTTATCGGAAGGAGCCATCTCTACTATCCAGGCAGCACGAAGGGCCTCTACTACCCGCATTTATGAATCCACCTGGCGTGCCTTCTCGTTGTGGTGTAAAAGGCGACGTCATTCACCTACGTCGGCTTCAGTTCTTCTGGTCATTGAGTTCCTGCAGGAGGGCTTTGTCGCTGGTCTCTCTCCGAACACTCTTCGGCGCCAGGTGGCGGCGCTTTCCACGGTATTGTCCAGCTCTCCCACGGATCCTTTGTCCAAGGAACCTCTAATCCGACAATTTTTACGAGGCGCGACGAACATCCGACCGCCCGCAGTCCATAGGTACCCTACCTGGGATTTACCTAAAGTCCTACAGGCCCTCACTGGGCCACCCTTTGAGCCTATCCGAGACATTTCCTTGAAGCACCTTTCTTTCAAGGTGGCCTTCCTGGTGGCGGTGACCTCGGCCCGTCGAATTTCAGAGATGGCGGCCCTTTCAATCCGGAAAGAGCTATGCATTTTCCACCAAGACAGGGTGGTACTCAGACTGGACCCTTCCTTCATCCCGAAGGTGAATTCCATTTTCCACCGATCCCAAGAAGTAGTCCTCCCAAATTTCTGTCCAGCTCCTCGCCATCACCTTGAAAAGCGTTGGCATACCCTGGACGTTCGACGAGCGGTCAAGGTTTATATCGCCCGCACTGCAGCCTTCCGACGCTCAGATGCACTCTTCGTGTCATTCTTACCTTCCTCCCTGGGATCTAAGACATCCTCGTCCACCTTGGGCCGATGGATTCGAGCGTGTATTTCCACGGCCTATGAGGCTTCTGCGCTTCCTGCTCCTCGCAACATAACAGCTCATTCTACACGAAGTGCGGCCACGTCAGCGGCTTGGTCCACTCGGGCCACGATTGATGAGATTTGTCGGGCAGCCACCTGGGCTTCGCCTTCCCCTTTCGTCCGTCACTACCGCCTGGACAAGTTTGCATCAGCAGACGCTGCCTTTGGGCGTAGGGTTCTCCAAGGTGTCCATACATCCTCCTGAGTGCGGGACCGGTCTTCTCCCGCCCGACTGGACACCTCGCTTTGGTATGTCCCATCCTGACTGCCGTGCCCGACTATAGGAGAATGGGCGTTGGTACTTACCTGATACGCCTCTTCTCTGACTGTCGGGCACGGCAGTCAGCCCCTCCCTGTGTGGGGGAAACCGGTCCCTGCACATTCTCACTGGGAAGGGGGCTGGGGTGTTTCTCATGTGTTTATTTTCAATTCCTAGATACGACTTTCTGCACAGGCTCCCTCGTCTCAAAACTGACAGGCACAGTCAGGAGGAGGGACTTCCCTTATTTCTGCAGACCCGGTCCAATGGAAGCTCAACCAAGTCTCCACCCATCCTGACTGCCGTGCCCGACAGTCAGAGAAGAGGCGTATCAGGTAAGTACCAACGCCCATTCTATTCAAACTGTACCCATGGAAGAATGGCAGTGATGAAATCCACATTTTTTTACTACCGGTTCTGTGGGCGTGGCTTGGTGGGCGTGGTGTGGTGTGGCAGGAGAAGGATACTGCAAAATCCCCATTCCTTCCCCACTCCTGGGGGAAGGATATTGCAAAAACTCCATTCCCACCCCACTCTGGGGCCAGCCAGAGATGGTATTTGCCGGTTCTTCAAACTGCTCAAAATTTCCGCTACGGGTTCTCCAGGGATTTCACCCCTGAAGAATGGGCAATTTTTCTTAGGATTTTTTCATGAAAATTTACCTCACTTTCTGTAGAAATGATAGTCACTAAGATGCTAGATTTCTTTGCATTACAGTCTTTATATATGGCAGAAAAGAACTCAGCAGGCTCTAGCTATTAGTCTGTTAGCTTGAGCATACTGAGTTAGCTAATTGATGTTTCATTCAGTTGCAAAACAGCTGTAAAGTAATAATTATTGCTTTATCCTTGACTCTCATGTTTTTCCCAAATAAAAATAAATTATAACTCTCTTTGGTTTATTTATTGCTTAATTTCAGTTGTCCTGTTTACTTTTTGTTTCATGCATCAGCTTGGTATGTTTTTCCTTTCAGACAGGTGGTATTCCTCTGGCAACCATGTTTGTTCTGGCTCAAAATGCCCTAGCATTTTCTTCATATTGGTCTGTTCCCTGCCCCCCCCTCATTCTCGTATTTCTTTCACAGTGATTATTTCCTTAAGATAATCACATTTCCAATATAATTTACTGAATGTTTTTCTTAGCCTTTGAAATTTGCGTAGATTTTTCTCTAGAGGGTATTTTCTGTTTTGATTTTGATTTCTCCTAGACCTTCTTTCCTTTCCTTTCCTTTCCTTTCCTTGATGCTTTGCAGAAATATGCAAGCAGTCGTTTTTCTTTTAGGAAGATATCTCATTCTGTCAGTGCAATACTTTCTTTTCTTTTAGCTACCAGGCTATATTTCTGTTTCTCTAACTATAGAATAGAATACAGAGTAACAGAATTGGAAGGGACCTTGGAAGAGACACTATGCCATTTCAGACAAATGGCTTCTCAATCTCTTCTTAAAAACCTCTAGCAATGGAGCATTCTCAACACAGAGAGTTTTCGTCATAATTATGAATTAATTGTATTTGTTGCAGAGCCTATATATAATATAATGTAAATTATATTATTTCCTTACATTCCCATGGAGCAACTGCTCTGTCTATACGGGTCAGATTTGTTCATACTTTCTAGAAGATATCTAAGTTTTGAGAAAGGTCTTTGTAATTATGATAATGCCTTGGGTATTATCTATTTGTCTATATCTATTATATCTATCAAATATCTATTAGATATTTGTTGGACCATCTGCAGCCAGCAACAGCTTCCCATTGCCCGGTACGTTCTCACAGGGAGGGCTTTCTCCGGGTGCCGTCGGCTAGACAATGCCGGCTGGTGACCCCCAGGGGCAGAGCTTTCTCTGTGGGTGCACCCACTCTTTGGAATCAACTCCCCCTGGGGCTTCGGTTGGCTCCTGACCTTCGCGCCTTCCGCCGCGAATTAAAAACATGGCTGTTTACATTGCCCAACCTGGACTGAGGGGGTTTGATTATTTTAATGGGTTTTAATATATGTTTTAAATTTATATTTATACATTTATGTATTTTGTATGTATTTTATGTTTCATTGGGTTTGTTTTTATTGTTGTGAACCGCCCTGAGTCTAAGGAGATAGGGTGGCATACAAATCACATAAAATAAAAAATAAACTAAAAAATAAATTATCTGGATACTGGGAAATTATTTTGATAGTGCTCATTCATCATTAATGAAATCAGATTATCCTTTAATCTTGCAACACTGTAAGATAAAATATTTTGCCAAGTATCAAAGAAGGAAAATTTCCCCACTTCTAAATATTTAACATAAGCATTAATTTGAGAATATCTTTGATAGCAAGATAAAATCTGTTGTCTGCAAATCTGATAACAGGAAATTTATGTCAAAATTATTTTGCAGTCTTCTATCTCATTTGTTATATGAAAATAAATCAGTAGGAGACAGAAAATCCATCTTCAGTAAAGTGCAATATGTAATAATTGATAATAGAGCAGTTGCCCTGTCAGCCAACTATTTCAACATCTCTGCAGGCTTTTCTGAACAAGGAATTCTGCACTACTGTGTAGACTTTTCAGTTTAAGAAACTCCTGTATAATGAATCGCTTTCACTTTCTTATTAGGCCTTGAAGCAAAAGCAAAGGAAGCAGCATCATTGCCGAACCAGTGTGCCTGTATCAACTAATCACCACCTCCTACAGCAGCATGTGAAGATTGCTAACCATCCTGCAAAAGCCGGTATGGGCCCTTTTCAGACACACCTTCTCCACACAATACTGCTAATTATTTTCCTCAACTCATCAGCTCATCGACCTCTGATGACGGCAAGAGGAAGGGCCCAAGATTAGTTTATATTTAACTAGCCTACTGTGACCAGAAGACTTGAGAAATAAGGCAGTGGTTAATTCTTTTTGAATGAAACTCTCCTTCCTTTCTTCTTCTAGGCCATCTAGTTCAATATTAAGTTTCCAAAATAGCTTAATTGATATATTGATAATTGATAATATTACATTTTTAAAGTTAATATCTTTATAGGCATCAGCAGCACATTGTAAGTTCTCTTGTTTAATTATGTGCTGTATATAGAATAGCTAACTCAACAACTTCTAAGACTGATAGACTTCTTGTCAAGCAGATACTTCATGGAAACTTCCAATTCAATCTTTACTACTAATAACACATGCACTTAGAATCCACAAATAATTTGTTATCTACCTCTGATCCTTTTTATTTGTTGTGGCTTTGCATAGTGCTACAATCCATATTTCATAAAGATAGCCAGTAGAAATCTAAGGTTTCCAAAAATTTGAAAGAAAACATTAAATGAGCTGCTGAAAAATTAAAGCTAGATAGTGCTTCATTAGATTAAAACAATTAAGTCAATTATTATTTTCCTTGCAGCTTGGGAAGGAAAACAATCAGATGGACAATCAAGTAGCCCACAGAATTCTACTTCTAGTTCTTCTCCCTCCGTTAAAACTGAGCCTTCCTTGCCAATCCTTGGGAAGAAACCATTCCAGAGATCTGAGAGGCTCCATGCAAGTAAGACAACAGCTTTCTTTAAAAAAAAAACAAAAAACAAACAAACCCTGCCTGATACTTTATTAGGATCTGAAACTTAGAAATATTTTATTTATTATTTTGAATAAAATAAAATAATAAAATAAATAAAAACATTTGAAAATGTATTTCATAATTCATTTTTAAATTTTAATACTTCGGTTATTCAAGATAAAACAAAAATGGATTGGACAAGTTTAGAAAAAAATCCTTTCTCTCTGTTTATGTGGGTGTTTTCTTAGTTTTCTATTTCCTGCTAGAAGACCAGCTGCTAAATGAACAGCCAGAGTATTCACTTCATTGGGTTTACATCATTGTAAACATTACATCATTGAAATATCATTGCTGTATAGCTGTGATGGCGAACCTATAGCACACATGCCACAGGTGGCAGGCGGAGCCATATCTGTGGGTACACAAGCATTGCCCTAGCTCAGCTCCAGCGCACATGAATGTGCCGGCCAGCTGATTTTTGGGCCTTCCGGGCCCACCGGAAGTGGGGAAATGGGCCATTCCCGGCCTCGGGGGTGGTGGGGAAGGCCATTTTCATCCTCCCCAGGTTCCAAGAAAGCCTCTGGAGCCCGGGGAGAGCGAAAAAACGGGCCTACTGGGCCCACTGGAAGTCAGGAAAAGGACTGTTTCCGGCCTCCGGGGGATGGGGGAGGCTGTTTTTGCCCTCCCCAGGCTCAAAGAAAGCCTCTGGAGCCTGGGGAGAGTGAAAAACGGGCCTACCGAGCCCACCGGTAACCTTTTTGCCGTCGCATGCCATAAGTGGAGGGAGCGCTGGGTGGGGTCTCACGTGCATGCACAGGACATTGAATTATGGGTGTGGGCATGCATGCGCGCGACCCCTGCTTTTGGCACGCAACAGCAAAAAGGTTAGCCATCATTGGTGTATATCTTGTCTAAAACCAGTGAATTTTATTGTATAGTCTGGATGAAGCTACAAGCAGTCGGTACTTTTTAAATATGTGTCATATATAAAGTATTTAATGAAGTTGGATTAGACTAAGATTTATTTAGCTTATGTCAGCTTTCTTTCTAGTAAAAAGTATTCAAGGCATCTAAGTACAAATGGAATAGTAAAATTAAATATTAAAATTTACCGATAACTGTAAGAGAGTAAAATAATTGAAATTTCAGTATATTACAAGTGAAGGCAGTCCCAGAATAAGGTTGTAGGATCTAATCTGGGTCAGTCACTGGGACCAGAGGTTTAGACTTCTGAGGGAACAATTCTCTAATAGAATGTGTGATTTGTGCTATTCTATGCATAGAATATTTGTAATATACTATGCATATATTTGTAATATTTTATGCCCGTGATGGCGAACCTCTGGCATGCGTGCCACAGGTGGCACGCAGAGCCATGTCGCCTGGCACGCCAGCTCAGCTCTCTGATTTTCGGGCCTTCTGGGCCCACCAGAAGTAGGGAAACAGGCTGTTTCCTGCCTCCGGAGGGCCTGGGGCGGGGGGAAAGGCCCATTTTTCTTTTTCACGTGGCTCCAGATCTTCTCTATGCATCTGGGGAGGGCGAAAACAGCCTTCCCCACCCCCTCTGGAGGCCCGAAATGGCCCATTTTCCAACTTTCAGTTGGACAGGAGGTGACATTTTTTGCATCTCTAGGAGTCTCTGGAGGCTGGGGACAGCAAAAAATGTCATTTCTTGTTGAATCGAAAGTTGGAAAACGGGCCGTTTCGGGCCTCTGGATGGACTCTGAGGGGGTGGGGAAGGCTGTTTTCGCTCTCCCCAGATGCATAGAGAGGATTTGGAGCCAGGTGAGAAAGAAAAACGGGCCTACTGGGCCATCACGTGCCAGGAGGGGGAGGGGGTTTGCATGCGTGGGGCAGGGCGCATAGAATTATGAGTGAGGGCACGCATGCATGCGAACCTCCCCCACCCTCCCTTCCTGGCACGCGATGGCAAAAAGGTCACTGTTCTATACATATCATTTGTAATAATACATCTATGTAGGCAATTCAGTCATAGGTGGCAAGTAATATCAGATCTTCAATCTATTGAATAAATGGATCCATACATTTATCTTTCTGATGTTGTAATATCATTCTTTTAGTCATTGTAAGGGCACAAAGAATACATTTTACTATGAATACTGTTACTGAAGTAGTATCTGGGCATTTGTACAAAGAAGAGTTATGCTCTTTCTCTGATTTGTTTGCTGCAAATGCCCAGATGCTGATTCAGATTAGAAATATTAATTATAATATCCTAATGATGAATTATATAATTCTCATTAGAGGTGGACAGAATGTCTATGGAGATTCTCAATCATCCAGGTCATGATTGTCCCAAAGGTGCTTTTCCAAAAGGAAGCTGGACTTTCTTGGCTTTTTCCCTGAAGACATTTTCTTCTCATCCAAGAACTGAAGAAGCTTCTTCGATAAGAAGCAAAACATCTTCAAGGAAAAAACCAAGAAAGTCCAGCTGTCTTTTGGAAAAGCACCTTTAGGATTGGTGTACAGAATGTTCGAAAATTGAAAAGCTTTGTGTTTGAAGTTCTCCTTTTTCTATTTTGTGCTCAGGATGAGATTTTCCAGCCTCGCAGAAAGTATTCCAAGCTCAAATATTTTGTAGTCATATTCCTGATACCTCTTCTTGTCTCTGGTGAAGGATTATGATGTAGTATATCTGAAATGCGCTGGACAGAAGCAGTTTTTAGAAGTTACACATAAGTAGCATTTCAATAAGCTAGAGTTCTAGCATCCCTTGAGATTTCACTGACTTAGACTTTGAGAGGTGCCATCCATCTTATTTCCTTTAACATTCTTTCTGTGTAGTAGAAAGAAAGCTGTCCTGTAACATTAACATATTTAAGAAGATTTGTCAAATGGAGTGGCTTTCCAGACTCAAGTATCTGTCCTGGAAAGGGACTTTCCCATTCCTTGTGAGAAGCAGAAATAAAATAGGTAAGACCTCTTCTTCCTAGTAATGATCTTTGGTTTCTTTTTTCTTAGGGCAGCTCAAGAGGACAAAATGTGCTGAAATTGATGTAGAAACCCCAGAATCCATCTTGGTGAACACCAATCTGCGAGCTCTAATCAACAAGCATACATTCATGGGACTACCAATCGAATGTCAGCAGAAGCTGCTCCTGCTCCTGCCAGAGGTGGACAGGCAGGTATGTGTCCATGGAGGGAGGGGAGGAAACAGGTCAGGGAGTCAATTTTTTCCCACAGTTTTATAGAACAGGGCTATTGTGCAGAACCTAGGCTGTGTAATAGTAAGGGGCCAAGGTTCCAAATACTCAGTAAATTGATCTTCTGTGTTAGCAAATGGGTGTTCAGTTTGTGAAACTATCTTGTTTTCTGCTTCCTCAGCTCAAAATTAAAACCATCCCTTTTCTTATTATTGATGTATCAGCAAGAATTGAGTCTCTATTGGCTCCCTGTGGTAGTTTAGAGCTCTGTAAAAGGAAACTCTCTGTGTCAGGTTTCGAGGTCGTCTCAAATAAATTGCATTTTAAACAAAGTCTTTGAAGGAAAACTCCTATTTATTAAGCATGACATTCTAAATCCGACTCCATCGAAGCCAGCACTGACTTCCAGACCCAAAACCCTCCCTTTCCGTTCCCCATTCCCCTGCACTCATTGGCCATCTTCCAAGTCATTCTACCCCTAATCTACCACTCCAGCACAAAGGAATTTCCCCCCTCCCATCCCATCTCCTAGGGGATATTATCTCCAGGGAAAATAAGTAGGTGAAAAGTCAAACGTCCCTTTCCAGACACCTCCGCTTCTCCTTCTTATGTCAGCACTAGAGTAAATGCAGCTTGAAGTGCTGACACTCTGTTGTTTAGGTCCCTAGTGCTCTAATATTGGCATTTCTAATGAGAATAAAAGTCTTAATCTTCAATGCTTTTACTGTGCTTTGATTATGGCATTTAGTGCAAAGAAGTGCAAGGCTACATTTGAGAGCCTTACTACTAAGCTATTCCCATGGGTATCCATCTCCAAATATTTTAATAGGACATCCAGGCCTTCATGGGGAACACCTGGTGCTTTTGGGACAGATGGGGGCAAGCTTTCATATCTATTGTATTTCTTATATGTATATAATATGCTAAAGCACTGTTGTTCTATGCTGTTACACCCATTTTTTCCTAGTTCCCAAAGTCTCTGCACAAAGGAACAATCATTCTCAAATCATTTATAAGGCAGAAGAGGCTAAACATGGCCTATCAGAGACCATCTTACCCTAGAAAGATAAAGTGCAAGGAGTTCTTCTTTTAGGCCTCTCTAGGATTAACCCATTGCTTTATCTGCCTGGTTTCATGAATTCCTGAGGAAAGTTGAGTACTTGGCTGCATATTTTTTTATTCATCCTACCCCATTTGTCTTTCAGATTGGAATGGATGGCTTGATGAAGCTTAGCAGTTCTGCCCTCAACAACGAATTCTTTAATTCTGCTGCGCAAGGATGGAAGGAGCGACTGTCGGAAGGTGAGGACCTCCAGAGACAGGTCTGTAGGTTTCTGAGGATGTTTCAGAGGGGTTGGTAAGAATGAACAGAATTTTACTGAAAGAATTACTTGTGCAAAGAAGCACGAGACCAGAGCTATAAATGAAATAAAAATAACCTCCTTTGCCATTTCTAAGGTATGAATATTGGTGACTTTTGAAAAGATTTGTGACATGTTTAGGAAAGTCAGTGCAGCAATTGAGTTTGAAAAGGCAGACATTTCTGTTTCTTGCTAAGTTCTTTCCTTCCACTCTGTGTGTGGCAGGGGAGTTCACTCCAGAGATGCAGCTAAGACTACGGCAGGAATTAGAAAAGGAGAAGAAAGTGGAACTTTGGAAAGAGCACTTCTTTGAGAGCTATTATGGTCAGAGGTAAGGATTTAACCTGCCTTGCCTGTGCCTTTTTCTTTTCTTTCTGAGACTTTTGAGCTGGTGGATGTGGGCCTGGACTCTGAACTATAGCAATGCACTGAAGGCTGCTTTGGAGGAATGCTTTATTTTGTATTGTACCATTCAGAAATGAATTATCCAAATAGTCAAAGTATTTTTAAAAAGTTGATTCCAGAAATTTTAAAAATAATTTTGGAAAGGAGCCTAATATTTCAGTTGAAGGTTTGAAAAAGCAGTCTCTTGAGCAGAATGTCCATAGCTGAGAATATACTAAAACTGGAACTTCTCTGTTCACAGAATTGTCTATTGGCTAGTGCAATGCAGATCTCTGCTGTATTGTTTTTATAAGGTACATGGTTCCCAGGATTGGAGCTCCTCCTGCCATTTCAGCTTCAGAAAGAGGGAAGAAGGAACTTACAGCCATTTTAAAGGAAGAGGTTTCCACCATTTGCCTTAAGACCACAATTAGTCTCTTCTCCTTTAATCTACTATGTCAGTTTTAGTCCTCCTCAGTTACTGCTTTTTCATAATGAAGAAAAATATCCCTTCCCTTGACAATCAGTTGAGATTTTCCATTATGCTGATTCATTCTCTCCTTCTGTCACACTGTATCTATTCATTCCTAACCTAGCTATTGCTTTTACCCATTCCCTGGGTTTCATACGTCATCCCAACAACATATTAACCCACAACACAAAAACTAGCCAAGATTATAATAAATCAAGCTTAGCGTGTTGTGTAAATGTACCTACTAGGTATTTATTTGACCAAGGTACATATATAACAAGAACCAACCTATTCCTATTCTGACAGGCTTCAAGACATGAATACTTGTTGCTTCCCTGAGAAAAGTTGGAGTTCCAAAAGATTTCCTTATTGAATGACACTCTCTGCTTGTTGAGAAGGGAAGAATTGTCCTGTATCTTATCAATGTCTCTGCTTTCTCTTTCTGTCTTCTAGTTCTGGGTTAAGCCTTGAAGAGTCCAAAGAACTGACAGCTTGTATTCCTACTGTTCAGAATCAAGCACAGACTGGGAATCTAGCACCTCCGTTACAGAAATGCATAGTAGTCCATAAAGCAGTACCTGACAAAGAACAGACCAATTCTCTGGTGGGTCCAAAGGTTCAGGTTCTCCCAGCTGTAACAGCAGCCGCTAAAGGAGAAGAGATTGAGCAGCCCAAGGTCTTTAAGCCAGACGAGCTTGTAAATTCTTCTGGCAACAGTGCCTCCTTCCAGAATAGCAGCCAGATTCCTCAGAAGATTTCCAAGAGAGTTGAGGAGCTAGAAGAGGTGACACCACAGCCTGCTTGCCTGGAGTCTGTGGTGAGACAAAATCCAAGCAAACCAAAGAATGCAGCCATAGCTGGCACTAAACTAAGCCCAGACGTAGAATCTCAGAAGATTTCCGCAAAGGAGGCTCCTGCCACTTGCACAGAACAAATGGACACTGGAAGCAGGGCTTTCAAGAGAAAATCAGAGATTCCTGAAGAGGCACTGATGACACCTGGAAAACAGCTCCATGTGACGGAAAAGTGCCCCACCAGGCCGCCTTTTCAGGCCCCACAGCAGTGCTTTCCCATCGCGCCTACACCAAAAGTCCCTCCGCTCAGGGTAAAGGAACCATATGTGTTAAGCTCATTCTGTTACAACTTCTGTAGGCTGATAAGGTCCTTTGTCGCAATTCCTGCATTGTTCTACATTTCTATTTTGAAAGTGAAAGAACACCTGTCACTGCAGTTTGTTGGCTGGTTGAATGTTTGCAAGCAAATGAGAGTGAGTTCAGTTTGGGCAGTTCTAATCAGGGAGATTCAGCCCAAGACTGTTTGAATGACATCCTAACTTTCACCACTGATAATCTCACTTTAAGAGGGATCCCATGGATGAAGAGGAAGGCATCTAGATCTTGTTCTTAAGCCAAGCCATTTGAGTTGCTTCATTTACTTCAGGGATTCTCTGTGTAATTTCTTTCATACACAAAGAATGAATGAATGAATGAATGAATGAATGAATGAATGAATGAATGAATGAAGTAAGAGACTGAACAAACAAACGAACTAAATACTGGGAAGTTATCAGCACTAAGGTTGATGAATTAGTAGTCTAAATTTTTGGCTACTGCACCTCCTATTTTCAGAAGGAGGCACTTACTATTCAGTTTAACAGCCTCTTGAAATAATAGGTGGGCATCAGAGGGTATATTTGTATTTCTCCAACACTGCGCAAAGGCTAGTCTTGCCACCGTTAATATATGTAGAATGATGTACTTTGTTTTTTTATCATATTTCCCTTTCTTTATCCCAAGAAGAAACAATTCCGGTGTGTATTCTATTTGAAAGCCAGTTAATTCCTGTAACCAAGTTTGTATTTTTTTCCAAACTTTTTTCGATTCTGGGCATAACCACCATGAATGAAAGAAGGTACCCTGTTTTTGTCTACATTTCCAACAATTTGGGGTTAAATTTGGGTATATTTTTGCTAATATACCCAATATATTTTACAAATATACCCTCTGAAGACTTAATAATTAAAAAGGTTTTTGACTGCGCTGAAATGGACAAACTGACACTTGAACTAAAAGGATTGATGGATTTGGAATACCACGCAATATGGGAGAAGTGGTACAAATGGATTGAAAATAGAAAAGGAAAAAAGAATTAGATAAACTAGGATTGGATTTAGTTAGAATGTATAGAGTATAAGTAAATTATAGTAATATGTCATGTAAATGGTCACAGTTATGTACAAGAATTCTTTCTTTTTGTATTTTAATTATTGAAAATTAATAAAATATTTTTTTAAAAAAAGAAAAGAAAGAATAGGTGGGCATAAGCGAGTTCAATGTATTCAACTTGATGTGTCTGCCAACAAGATGGTGAATGTTTTCCTTGGAACTCATCAGACCCATTTTGCCTTGAGTGTCTTGCTTTGTTCCAAGATAAGAAACATGAGTGAGAGAGTGCTTTACCTTCCAGTTTATTGATGCACTTTCCTCTTTTCCAGATCCACGTCTCCAGAATCCAAGGATCTCCAGCATTACTGTCTGCTAGCCAGGTCTCTCCCAGGCCCCCCTTCCCAATCATCAGGAGAACAGGGGCCAGGACTTTGGCCGACGTCAAAGCCAGGGCTAGAATGGCCAGGGCCCAGCGAGCAGCTGCCGCCGCCGAAGCAGCCGCAGCAGCCTCCATTGCTGCTACTTCTGCCTCCATTGTGGAAGCCATCCCAGGCCCAGGGCCAGGAGGGGGGAAAGGAGAAGACAAGAGCAGTCCACTCTCAGGGAGGCCTCATGGAGCTACATTGGACATGGCAGGCTCTGGAAGCAGGACGAGCCCAAAAAGGTTTTTCCCCTCTTGCCCAGCCCCTTTCTCCCCAACAGACTCCCCAGCTCCAGAACCAGCAGCTACAAGCACTGCTGCTAGAGCACAACTACAGTCGGCTCCCCCAGCACAATCCAGAACTTCAAGCGGCAACCCAGAGGTGGAGAGGGCGTCGATCTCGCAAGCAGCAATAGGGAATGTCAAATGTACAAATCCCAGCCTTTTGACTGTGCCTGCCACTCAGGATGTCACAGCTTCTTTGGGCTCAACAGCTGATCTTGCTTCCATGATGGAGAAACTTAGAAATAACCCTCTTGCTCTGAACCAGGTTACAAGAACATCCTGCGGCTTTGAGCCTGGAGTGAACTGCAAAAGTATATCGAGAACAGCTTCTACCGCCAGCACAGGTGTTCCAGAAGACAAAGCCAAGGCCTTGCTTTCTGTATCTCCTGTGTTGGCTGGACCCTTCAAGGCACCCCCTCCCCTTTCTTCTCCACGTGGCCCTCTGCCCAAGTCCACTTTACCTTCTCCTTCCCATAATACTTTGTTGGTAGCCCATAGCCCTAAAGTTCCCCCAAGCTCCTCAGGTTCAAGTGGAAGTACCTCTGCAGGAAAAGCCAGCTCCAGTATACCTGCTAATAATCCTCTGGTGACTCAGCTGCTGCAAGGTAAAGAAGTCCCAATGGAGCAAATCCTCCCAAGGCCTCTGACAAGAGTTGAGATTAAGTCTGTTGCACTGCCTGGGAAGGAAGGCAAAGCAACCACAGTGGTTTCCAGGCCTGGCCCTCCAAGGGAAGGGGAAGGGCAGCTGCACATCACTTTCCCAGCAGGTGGGAAGCCAAGCCTTAGTCGCTGTGGACAATCCCAAGATCCCCCACCCTTATCCTCTTTATCAGGGCAGGACTTGTGGAGCAAACCTACAGACCTCCACAGTAGCCAGGAAACTTCAGGCAAGCGTGCCCAAGAACATATTCTCCAGACTGTCAAGCAGAAAGTCCCTGTGCAGAGCCTCCCTGCTGCTCCTTCTCCCCCTCCACGTCTTCCCCTCCTCCCCCCGCATTTCCCAGTAGAGAGCAGCTCCACCAGCCAAAGTTTCACACTGGGATTCATAGGGAGAAGGACATTCAAGCCTGCCATGTCTGGCCATTACCTCCTGAATGTTTCTACCTATGGACGCTGTCCAGAGAACCTAAGAAGAAACCTTGCCCAACCTCCAGAGAGCCACCTACGCTCAGATGAGCCCCCAAAGAAATTAGAGGAACAGAAGCATACATCTAGAGATGACAGTAACATTAGCGGTGGTGAAGATGAAGGGGACACAGATGGCAATGTGACTGAACATGCAACAGCACATCTCAAGGTTAAAGAGGAATCTCTGGCTCCAGGAAGAGGAGGAGGAAGGCAGGCAGCTTCAAAGATAAAACTGGAGCAGGCAGCAATAAGCCACAAGGATGGAAACATTTGCTTATTCCCAGCAGGTCAAGACTATGCTGAAAGCAACTCAGCAAAAGATTTTATTCAGGCTGCCCAAGTGGCTCAGACAGCTAGAGGAGAAAGGAGATCTGGCAGTGGGGAACTTCAGACTTGTGCTCCAGCAAATGTTACCCTACAGCGGCCCCTGCTGCTTTCACCCCCACCCTCTCAGCTCTTTGGAAATCCTACTCCTGCGCAACTTATTGGACCAGGCTACAGTGGCACGATTAATGTTTCCACTTCTCCAGACATGCATCAGGATACTCTCCTCACTGGACTGTCAGACCCCAGCCGCATGGGGGATGTAGTGTCCTTCTCTGTAACTGTAACAGCTATCCCTGCTAGCCACCCAGCGAATACTGGTAGCCATGGACAATCTCTCCGTGGCCAGGCTTTTGCAGAAGATGTTGGCTTGGAGGACTTGCCCTCAAAGTGCTACTGTCGCTTGAAAGCCATGATTGTGTGCAAGGGCTGTGGGGCCTTCTGCCATGATGACTGTATTGGCCCCTCCAAGCTCTGTGTTTCCTGTCTCGTCGTGCGGTAGCAGGTTTTTGTAGATGGCATCTCATCTAGGGAGCAGGAAGGGTATGCTGCTGAGTCAAGAGTCCCTGTCCTTATCCCACTCCACATCTGCTTGGTTTCCTTGAGAATAAAGAAAGCACCTTGGATGAATGGCTGAACCCAGTGGGACAAGTGTGTGCACTTAAGGAATCATGTAAATATGTTGCATTGTTTTGTCTTAAAGATTATTTTTTTCCAACCTTGAGATAAATCTGTGGATGTGAACCTGATGCTCATTTTGCCTCTTGTCCTGTAGTAGCAGAATTCTGGCCCAGTAAGTCCCTCTTCACCTTCAGTGCCCCTGTTTCCCATAGGGCCTGATTTGCCTCCACCTTGCTACCATCGTGGCCTCCGTGTTTTTCTTTGAATGGACTTGCCAAATGTCCTAGTGAAACACAGTGGTTGAGACTATTACATCAGCAGCCCTAAGCAACAGGAGCATACAAAAGGTGGGCAGATAGCCTACCGCCCAGTTGAATTTTATTGCGTTGCTGTTTACAGTAATCAATTCTTCTTTACTATATAAAATCACCTTGAGGAAAGGCAGAGGCAGCGTACTGCAGATCATCAGAATTTGCAGGGCAGAATGGGGATTGGTGGGGATTAGCTCTGAATTAACCAATGGCAGCAAAGATGATTTCTATTTTCTTATATGAATGAGTATGCTTTGAATTTCAATCAAGATACAGCAGCACAAACTCCTTTGGTCCCAGAGTCTAGATTCCCATTTTTCAAGAAGAAAAATGTCTCGGTGAGGTAAATGCTGTAGAATAGAGTGGAAGAAACGTTTCAGGTTTTTTAACATCAAGCCATAATTTTGGGTCAGCTTGTCAGCTTCTGGAATCAGCTCTGACTCAAATAATTGAAGATTTCAAGCTGAAAAAGATAGTGGGGCCTTGTTATTCCCTTGTGTATATTCTTCAAATGCACACTAAAGGTGCGGAGCATTATATTTAGAAACAGAATTGATCCTGCTCAGAATCACCTTATTTAAAAGAAAATTGAGTTTCTGGACATGGATTTCACTTATAGAAAGAAGGGCATTTCCTTGGAACTAATTTGTAAGACGTCATGTCAATGATGGATGGAACTTAAGCTTTTAGGAAGGAACCTGAGGCATACAAAATTTGTTCTACTTTTTCTGACACCTTTTTTTTTTGCCCTCTCCTTGCTCTCCCCTACCCCTATTCATTTCTATTGCCAGAGACTCAAACTAATTGCTTATAAAGAGCTTTTAAGATTAGGCAGTAATCAGGTTCCATACTCTTGATTTGTAGAATGTACAAAGCTGCCTTTTGCTCTTTATTGGCCTTGTGAGGGTTGTGCCAAGATAGCTCTCAAAGCATGGCAGAATTTCCAGTGTCTCCTTCACTCTTGAGACTACTAGGAAAGGATTAAATTATGGAAAGTTTGATGAAATCAGCATAATTTATTCCAGCTCCAGATTCTACTTTTTGTGAGGCTGATTTACACTGAGTTAGAGATATTTAGAGCCTCTGCAGCTCTGTTCTAGATTTTCGCTGTAGTTTGGTAGCATATAACTACAGAATTGTACTTGCCCATTTGGGCTCCAGTCCCCAGTTAATGTGCAGGTTTTTAAATGAAATACCAGCCATTGAGTAATAGGAAAAACTGTCAAGTCAGAGATAAATGAAGAGAAGAACAAGCTTTAGAAGGGTTAACTTTCATAGAATATTTTCCTTTTGGTAGATAAGAGTAGGAAAAGATAGTTTAGCCTCTCCATGCAATTTGAACTATATCATTTCCAGTTTCCATCCTTCATTCTAGATAAAAGCCAATACTGATGTTTATGGACTGAGACGGTTTCACCACTAACCTTTTGAAAAATGTGTTAAGGCGCCAGACTAGAAATCAGGAAAGCAGTGCTAGTCCCGCCTTAGACATGAAAGCCACAGAGTGGCCCTGAGTCAGTCATTCAGACTTGGCCCAATTAACCTCAGAGGTTTATTGTGGGGAAAATAGGAGGAGGGAGTTTTAGATACGTTTCCTGGCTTGAGTTATTTACAGAAATAATAAAGGTGGGAGGAAAAAAAAAAAAAGAGAGAATTGCTTGGAAGAAAACCAAGGACTCCATTATCCATTTCAGCAAGCATTGCCCATTTCTACTACTCATCATGGAAATACCACATTACAATGACTGCTATAGGAATTAGATCACTTTTTCTCATGATTTTATGTCGTGATCTGGCCTTCTGTTTTTAATAATGGTCTGCCAGATGTTTCTCAGCAGCCTATTGACAGAGTATAGAAATCATTTGTCTTTCAAGTTGCACGTGCCCCCATAACAGCAAATCTTGAGTAGGCCTATTCTCTTCCCTGAATTTGTATTATACCTTGAAGAAGGTATCAAAGGCAGTATCACATTTTGTATTGGTCAGTCCTGTAAGTTAGCCATTTATTTTTTTTGCATGTTCTACATCTACAGTATTTATACAGCAGTATCAGTGTGTATTGTTCTTTTACACATAGGTAAGAACACATCAGTGTGTCTTGTACTTTACATAGGTAAAAGAATGGTCAACATACAGGAAACAGAATTTTTAATCAAGTCAATAAGAACCAGAAAGAGAACAAAATTTAGGTAAATTCAATTCTACCAGACACATCTTTATATTAAATATTAAAGTAAATAAGTTAGATTGCATGAATTTCTAGTTCTTATACTTTACCCCTTTTATTCATGCAATTCATAAATGTATAACTGGTATCAGAATCCCCTCATTTTTTAGCTGCTGCTGCTTCTAAGCAAACAATCCATGTTTTTAAGATTTCACTGGCAAGAGGAAAACTGTAGCCTTTTTGGTACTTTGACTGTCATTGGCATCTTTTTCTGGCACCCGAAACATCCAGATGAGGGCACACTAAATTATCATGGACCTACCCTCCATTTCAGATCTTTTCCTAATATTTAATTAGCTTCTCTTCATAATTGATGTATAGTTTTTGCATTTTTGTTAAGCTATCAGGATGACTTAGGATAATATTTTCACTTAGATCTTATTTTATCAGATTCTGTAACTCTGTTACAAAAGGGTATTTTTAATAATTATTTTTGCTTTATGCCCCCTAGCCATTTTTTAGCTCATTACAGCTACATTTTTTTCTCTCCTGAATTTTTGTTATTACCTAAAAACTCAAGCAATTAACTCTTCAGCCAAAACTAATCAGGGAAACAAATGCAGATTATATAAGAACATATTAAAAAGTGCAAACTCTGGGGAATTCCTTTGTTCACATTCCTCAAATTTGTTTATACTTAACTGTCTGCTTCCTGCTCTTTTACCGAATATTAATCCACTAACAAGATTTTACTTGTGATTATTGACTTTTTCAGCCCTTCATTTTTATATACAGAAGATCTCTGCTACCCAGATGCTGATGCTTTTCAATACTCCAAATATTAGTAAAATGAACTTTCCACTTCAGAAACCATGCTTATTCTTCCTTAGCAATTTTTTATTAGTGTATGTAGTAGTGCAAGCTTTCACAATTAACTGAAGGAAATGTTAGGCGAATATGTTTATTTTATTTTTCGGTCTTTTTTTTTAATACAATGATGTTACTTTTCATATTCAAGTAAGGAGACTAAGTTCAATAATTATTTGCTGTGTCACTAAAATTTTATTGTGATGGATCAGCGGAATAATAGCCTCTGCCTTCCAATCCCAATAGCATCCAATCCCTTCTGACTTCAATTTCTGTTGAAGCCTTGACTTCACTGCAACTGAATTATTCATTCCATCTTCATTCTATCTTTCAAGTAATGAATATTCATTTTCTGTGATTATCCTCTTAGCAACATCTCAAATTTACACATTAAAATAACATTAAAGGGGGAATTCTATAACTAATGGGTTTACTGGTTCTCATTGAGTTTTACAGAACACAAGTGAGGAGTCAAAACATGATTCTTTTCTCATATATTAAAATAATTAATAGCAGATTTGTCCCCTCCCTTTCACAATGGTGCCTCAGAATTGTTTCTCTTAGGGGAATTATGATTATAGTAATATTCATGTGCCTGAATTCTCCAGAATCCTTCAGCAGGGACATTTTACCATAAAACATGCAGAAGCACATTTCATACCTGCAGCCATAGAGTCCTGCATCGTAGTTAATTTATTTTTAAATTATTAATAAAATTTATATATCATGCTAAAAACTTTGAAATGTGTTCCAAAAAATTCTGATATAAAAGTTACTTTCTAGAGTACACTGTCATAACAATGATGATCCTTTACTAAGCAGAAAGAACATCAATGGCCCAATTAAAAAGGAAGGTCTTGGGAGATTCCCTAAACACCAAGAATGAGAAAGCCAAGTGTATCTCCAAGGGTAGCTCATTCAACAGGATGGGGCCTGCCTTCTGACCCATACCTATCTGTCTTCATATGGGTTGCAATCTTAAGGAGGAGCTCTTGATCTGGTGAACAAAGAAAAGTATTTTGGATAAGGAGATCCCTGAGACAGCCCATTGATCCACTGGATTAAGAGCCTCTTACTAATAACAAATTACAAACATAGGGCTGATTAGAAGATCGGTAGAAAATTTGTAAAAGGTCAGATTAGCAGTTAAGCATAATAATTGCATATAAGGCTGTGTAAAAAGCTAAGAACGTTTTTCTAGGCTCCAAAGTTCTGAAGGAGTACTATAATTTTTGTCCAATGGTTTCCCATAGTTAAATCCACATAACTGCAATGTAAAAGGGTTTTAAAGCATATTCCATATGCTTTATCATATGTCTAATGATTGTTTAGCAGAAGGGAGCATGGAAAAGCAGATTGTATAACCACCTTCCCCTTAGTTTAGCAGAGCTTCATCAATAGAATATAGCAATGTTGACAAAAATTTAAACTGATTCAGCCACCTCACTCAAGCTAAGCAATATTCATCTAATGGGAGGAGAAAATCTTCCCTTTTGGCTAACATAAGAGTTAAAGTGTTGCTGCATCTACTTTTACTTTTCATCCGTGCAGTTGTTAGTGCAAGATGGATCTACCTATCTGATATAAAATAAGCCAGTTCTGAGGGGGTTTTTTGGGCTCAACTCATAACATGACATGACATAACATAATTGTTAAATTTCTCTTAACTGAAACACCATGTATGTTTGGTTGCATCCTTATGAGTGCACCGATGGGGCCTGAGATCCAAAAGCCCCAGGAGTTCAACAATTAAATGGGACGTTTATATCCTTGACCTTGTTGGTAGGGGATAATTGGTCATATTTTTGGAGATGCTAGATTGGGTAAATCTGGAAAGTTCTGTATAATCCTTTCTAAATTGAACAGCAACGTCAGTGAGTAGAATTTTCTGGGTTATATCTGACATCTATAGCAGCATCTGACATTTTCTTTTTGTGAAAGGCCATTTCCTTCCTTTTCCCTTTCTGATATTTGTGATGATGATTCTGGAATATTGGTAAGTATTTTCTTAAGTAGAACTACAGAAGAATTTATACATGACTACTCATGTGGAAGTTCAAGTAGAAAGCAGTTTGGAGCACTTTCTGTCAACAGAAAGCTCATGCAAAGCAAATTTGCACTGAACTGTGCTTTTTTGAAAGGGTGCTTGGGTGAAGTGCAAGGAATATGTACAACACTTCTAACAGCTGAAAGGATGGAACTCGGCTGTAAACCCTACTAATACACGCAAGGTTAAAATAGAAGGTGGGAACATCCTTGATTTTGAAAGAAGTTGAGGTGCGATTTCTGAGTGGGTGATTATAAGCTTAGCAGGCCATGCTCTTTGGCTGGCCCATTAAATTGCACTACAGGTGGCTGTTGACTATGTTACTGGTTCTTTTATCTCATCCTCAGATTATAAATCCTAGGACATGGAGACATCTTTTTTTTAAATTGAATTAAGATGATTTAATGATGCAACTCATGCTGGAATTGTGGGAGTGAATCAGCTGTCACTCAACATACAGTCACCCCAAATTAATACCTTGGCAAACATTGAGGTGTACAGCTTCATTTCAGAAAGGAAAGCCCATGTGCCTGTGTAACACAACATATATTATTCATCTCTATCTTCTGATGTCAGGTACTGCAGTTTTTAGAAGCCATTAAAAATGCCCAGGCAGTTTGCATTTTCTGTCAGTTGTATTTTGGGGTACAAACCACAGGACCATTCTTCATAGTCTATTAGTAGGCCATTTTGCTTGCTTGCAGTATTACTTTTAACAGGCCAATGACGTGTGTTTATTTTGAGCCTGGTGAAGCTGAAATCTTTTGTAAGAAAGTAAAGAATGAAATTGAAGCATTTAGTCTGTCTTAACTGTACTGTGGTTTCAGTGCTTTTTCACCAATGTAAAAAATAGAAGGTAGGACAGTATTTTCTGCAGTGAAGGCAAGCTCCATTACTGTGCAAATTATTTGGTACCCAAATTTCATAGCCCATGCTGATCCCACCTTTGAGGCATGGTACCAGGGAGGGGTAAGATTGGCAACAAATGAGTTGCAGGAGACGTGGCCATGAAGTACCTTCATCTCTCAAGGTTGATTTTTAGAAACTGGTGTTTAAGCTAAAGTGATGTACGTGTGTTTCTCTGTGTGTATGTGTGAGAGAGACATCAATTGTTTGCCAAGGTAAAAGGCACTATGTCTTTCTGTTAGAATGACTGAAAGACACTTCTCTGACTTCCACATTGTATCCTGCAGGAATGAAATCACACACAGCCATTTAGGTAAATTAAGAGATTTTGGCAGGAAGAATATTTTTTTTTCCTTCTCCCCCCCCCCCCGCCCCCCACCATGCAATACATTTGATATGATTGAAAAACAATTTTAAGAGCTTATAAGTAATATATTTTAATTAATATATATTTTAATACCTCTATTTCAAGAATGATAAAAGATTTGTGAAATTGGTGTGTGTATGTGTATGTATGCAATTTTGAACGTGTTTTCCCCTCATTAGGGGACCTGGTAAGCACCCCAGGTTGCAATAAAAATTGAAGAACTGTTAAAAAACAAGGTTTCCCAGGAACTGTTTCGTTTTTATAAGCCAAGAAGTGAGTAAAGATACCTTAGAGTGTACTAAACTTTAATTGTTGCCTTTTAAAAAGAAACTTAAATTGGAATTGAGAATATAGTGAGTCAGGTTGAGACCATTTAAAAAGTCATATTTTTTCATAAATGATATAGAAAAATATTTTACTTAAAAATTTTAAGTATTTGAAATAAATATAGGTATGTAAATATACTGTATGTACTTCATATATTCTTTTATTTTACAATTTATTGTAAACAGATGGATATTAAAATTCTTTGAACTGGTTTGGTTGTAGATTCCAACTTTTGCTAAAGTAATGGTGAATTCTGTTGATCATGGCAACATCGCAGATGTTTTCACCCATAAGTTTTTCCAATATGCTCCCTTTTTCCCATTTCTCTTTTGCTCCATTCAGAATAGATGGAAGGAACTCCGAATCTTAAATGACCCTGTGAATATTAACTTTAAGAAATATAATCAAAGATACATCAGAAAGCTTCAAAATTGAGTGAACTTCTCTTGGATTGATGATAGCATCAGTAATGGATAGGTTTGACGCATGCTTAGAACATGCTAAGTAACTTAATCAATGTTTTTGCTGGTTGCAATTTCTGGATAATTATTAAAGGGAGCCACCATTAGTTCATTTTACAATTATGTTATGAATACATGGGGTACTAAGACAAGACTATCTCTATTCAAAACAAATGGTAGCTGCCATGCTAATCCAAAGTTTGCCTCAATAGTTTTTCTAACTCTGCACTTTCTTCTCCAGATCAGGTATGACATAGTCCACAAGACTATGATTACACTCAATTTACTGTTCGTTGTATCCATTCAGTACATAATGAGAATGCTTCCTGGGCGTTTCCTGGGAAATAGAGATGAGATGACTAGCTTGCTCCATAACTAAGATCAAACAGCAAATGACTGCAGTCAGTAAGAATTCCATTAAATAGGATTCAGGAATTCAGATTTCCTACCAATTGAGGGATCAGAGTAAACACCTTCTATAAAATTTAATCATGTCAACAAAAGAAATAGTATATCACTTATCTATCCTTGCCTAATTTCCCTCATCTTTCTCTGAGTTCAATTTTAAATTATAAGTTTTTGGGATCAGAATCCTTCCTTCTAAATAATGTAAGACAACTCAAATGTAGGCAGCAAGTGTCCACTGGCACCATAGCCACTCTTTTGGGCATCTTGCAAAACTCCCCCAAAGCCCCCTCAAATTATTTTCAAATTATTCCAAAAAGAAAAGTAGTGAAGTCAGAGAGCTTTTCACAATAGCATAGTACAATGATACTTGACACTTGACTGCTTTGAAACTTGTCAGATTTGGTACTCAATGTATTTTGACAAGAAAATTTTGTCTGAATATTCATCGTTTGGTACTTGATGTGCAAGCTAGAACTTGTTGGTGTTGGTTGTGACTTGTGACTCACTACCCTTTCCAGCCAAAACAAAGGGTCACCTGTTAATCACATGGTATCTCTTGCCCTGTGTTCATCCCCTTGTGGTCTTGTCTTAGCTTCTGTAATCATTTTGTGTATTTTTGCACTTTTTTCCTCATCAGTACAGGTAAAGTGAAGTTTTTATTTTATTTAATCTAAATATTAATCTTTATTTCTCATGTAAAGTAATGATATACAACCCTATATTTTTACATATTGCCTTAAAAGGTGCATTGTCTTTGGTTTGGGAATGCATTACATTTATTTACATTATTCCTTATGGAAAAATTTGGTTTGGTACTTGCTGTTTTTGGTACTTTTCGTGCCTCCTGGAACCAATTAATGAGTACCGAGATACTGCTGTACTTTGTCTATCACTGTGATAGCAAACCTATGGCACGCGTGCCTGAGGTGACACATAGAGCCATCTTTCCGGGCATGCGAGCTGTCACCCAACTCAACTGCAGCTGTGCATGCGCACGCGGCCCAGCTGGTGTTCGGGCCTCCGGTACACGTGTGTAATCCAGGGGACCCAACTGGTCTTTGGAGCTCTCCTGCGTATATGTGTGCATTTGCGCATATGCATGAGAGTACTTGCGCGCAGCACATGTATGTGTAGACAGCGTTTGCATCCATGCATTGCATGCATGAAAACCACACACATGTACAGATGGTGCAATTGTATGCACAGCGCACGGGGGAGGATTAGCATTAGCACGGATAGCACACACACAAAGCTCAAAGCGCGTACCTGTTCGATACTGTGAGTAAAAGATTTGCCACCATCAGAAAGAAAATACCAGCATTTCCTAAAACTCTCTGCCGCCATTCTGCTAATCAAAAAGATATTTTAGAAATACTTTTTATTCTTGTTTTGCCAACATTTTTGTTAAGAAAAAAAAAAAGAACCATTGATCTGCACTTTTCCCTTGATTTTTATTTTTTCCAACTATGTGGAAGGTTGGAAAGGAATTAGGTAAAGGGGGTCAGGACACATTGTCTGTACGTCAGCAAAATTACTCAAAAACTAAAAGGGACTGAATGAGATGTAGAGGGGAGAAGCTGAGATTGGAAATGTGCTGAGGTTGTGAAAGAAAAAAAAACCCAATTCCCACTGCATATGTCCCTACTCAGTGTTTTCCAGTGCACACATGCGTACAAATATACACAGACGCAACATGAAGAGAGAACAGGCACACCAATACACACTTTACTTTGATGCACAGTAGAAGAAAAGAAAGACTCTCCTATTGGTAAACATGTCATTGTAGAAAGAACTCCAAAAGCCATGTGTCAAGTCCCATGCAGCTGGGCAAAATCAAAAGCAAGAATTAGGTACATTTCAGTTGAATATATTTAATGGCAGTCTCCAGGTGGAAGTGCAGGCTGCTTAGAAAAATTGCAGGTAACTCTGCTGCCTTCCACCCCTCCCATCTGAACCTTTCCCCCCCAGCAATAGCATGGTAGAATTGACAAAAAAGATGCAGCCTTGAAGCAAGTGTGGGAGAAGATGCACATTTTGGAAAGTCTGCAGATACCAGCAAACAGAAAAACGCAGCCAATTAAAAAGAAGGTAGTTTTCCTTCAAAGATAATGGATGATCCAGAGGAAAAAGAAGTATAAAGGCACCATAGAAAAGTCCAAATACTCTATATGCTGGCCATTGACAGAGAAAAAAAAAAGCAGAAGAAATCCCAGAGAGAGAATAATTATGGAAAAAGGCAGAATAAGATATCTAAGAAGAAAACACCGTTAGTAATTCTATGGTGTCCAGTATAATAATAATGATGAGGAAATGTTGCAATTGTAGAATAGTTATACTGCAGAGTATATAGCGCAGAGGAAATATTGTAACAGTAATTGAATAGTATATTAGTATAAGAATTGTTATAGTAATTAGGGTAATATAGAAATAAGAGAATACAATATAGGATAGAAACAATAGAAAGCACTCTGCTATAGATTTGTAAATTTCACATCTTTGTCTGGATATGAATTTCAGTTTGCTGACCTTCCCACTTTACTGACATGCATCTAGTGCTTTTTAGAAATTCAGAGAGGCTCTTCCCACCACTATATACAAAATCCCAGCTGTATGAACCCTAATCCTACTTTTCTCAAATACTGTATTGCCCTTTGTCACCACTCATTCCCTTTTCATCAGTATTCTGGCAGATACCTTCTTAAAAACATTTAACAAACTATTCCCCTTATTATTTTTGCGTTCTCTCTTGCTACCTTTCTGTCTGCACAAAAGAAACAGAACAGCATTCTTCAAATAGTCAGGCACAGATACTTTCATACATAAACAAGTGGCACAGCATATCCATAAACAATACTCATGCATTCATATTTTAGCATGTCTTAAGTAATTCTAATTGAATGACAGTTTGTAAACTTAGACAAGGTCATGTTGTTACCAAATAAAGGTTGATTGCTCCTTTGGAATTGATTAGCAAGCTGAAACTTCTGTATTTGGGACATGTTATATGAATGGATAATAGACAATAATTATTTTGCTTGGTAAAAATGAATTAAAGTGTAGAAAAACTATATTGATATAATGTGGATGGAAGGGATGAAATGAATGCTCAGAATGCCCTTGGAAAAGTGCCGAATTATTACTGGGGGGGGGGGGATGACAACATTTGTTGATACTGTCACTAGAAGTAAAAATCCAACTTAATGCACTTAATTCACTCACTATTAATCTGCATAGATCCAGGAGCTATCTAAAGTTTACAGCAAGAGGCTTAGTAATAATTTTGGCAAGGTACCTAGAACTGGTTTATCGTTGACAGCTTTATCTGTTGCTTGGCAAACATTTGGAGATGTTGAGAGGAAATCTACCGTCAATTGCACATTTGATTGTTCAGTTCACTAATTTAAAGGGAAATAATTTATCTCAATAAAATGATTGCCGGTACGTGTACAAAATAGTCCAAATGTGTTTTTTAAGATGTATATGTAGATTTTAAGTTAAGTTTGTTATTCAGATGCATCTGATTTTGAAATTAAACCAAACCTGAGATTTCATTGTATACACAAAAGTTGGCTGTCCAGTCCAGGTAGATGTAGGCATCTGCTTTTCTTTCCCTCCAAGCAAGCCTACAAATCCTGGATTTTCTAGGTGTAGTTGCCTTTATTAACATTCTATTTCCAGGTGCCCCATTAAATTAAGTGCAGCAAAAGAGAAACAAAACAGCTCCTGTGAGACTTTCTGTACTTTTGCTAGCTGTTGCCTGTGCCTCACTGATTGGTCAAATTGTCTGCAGGGGGTTCTATATATTGCTTACTTTCTATGTTGCTTTATCATCCTGCTGCTTGTGATTATAGTTTACAACCATTCCATTGAGACTTTTTTTTTGTGCTCTAAACCATTTATGTTCTTGCAATATATCAACAATCTTATCTTCCTGCCATAGTTAATGGCTCTTTCTTATCCTCTTTATAACTTCGTTTTGATTAGTCTAAATTTTCCTCCCTCTCAAAACTGCTTTTACTGGCTCTTTTTCATTTTTCAGTTTGACAATTGGGATTTCAGTTATAGATTATTAAATGGCCATAATGAATATATATAAGGCCACAGTGATAATCCTCTCTTCCTGCCTGACCTCTTCTCTACATTTATCACTTTTCTCTCTCCATAGCTCTCTCCTGATATTTATATTTATGATATATGTCTCAACTTTCTACCACAGAATTTTCAATGTAAAATATAAATGGTGCATCTATAAATAGGTATTACAGAATGGATTTTTCAGCCCTGTAATCAAGCACAGTAACATACACTATAATGAAACTAATGCTTCAGCACAAGAAGATGCTTTCAACAATATTTTAAAAGTAAAAGTATAATTATGTTGGATCAAACAATACTTATATCAGTACTTCTATTCTTCTAGGGGCCAAACTGATATTTGTGAATGAAGGCAAATATACATGTCCTATGATAATGTTGCAGGATTCAATATGAGTCAATCACTGGGACAAGAGCTTCCAAGCTTTTGGGCTCATGCTGGAGCCCATCGTCAGGGAACTTCTCTCTCTCTCTTGAATATCTGCACTGGGCTATTCTACACTTTTTCTATATGGTATCTGGTTTATGTGTAGCTTTTAGTTGTTACCGTAATTAGGGTGTTGATGGCTGGCTATGAAGTCATTGATTGTTTCCTTGTGTTGCTGTGTCCTGATGTTCTGTCCCTAACCTGATTCTTCAGATATTCCATTGGCGTACCCACAGCCGCTGCAATTGATCCATCCATCTGACTGCTGGTATTTCTCTTAAACTCTTTCCTTTCATCTTTCTCAGCATCTGAATCTTTTCCAGAAAGCTAGGTCTTCACAAAATGTATCCATTATTTGCTTGGTCATTTGTGCCTTGAATTAGAATTGTGGGTTGATTTGTTCAATGATCCATTTTTCTTTGGCTGCCCCTGATAGTTTTTGGAGTCTTCTCCAACATCAGTGTTCAAAAAGATCAGGTTTGCTGTTTTTTATTTATTTTTTTATTTTATTTTTAATTTGATTTATATGCCGCCCTTCTCTGGAGACTCAGGGCGGCTTACAATGCGTTAAGCAATAGCCTTCATACTTTTGTATATTTATACAAAGTCAGCTTATTGCCCCCACAAACTGGGTCCTCATTTAACCTACCTTAGAAAGGATGGAAGGCTGAGTCAACCTTGGACCTGGTGAGATTCGAACTTACAGTAATAGCAGACAGCTGATGTTAATCACAATGCTTTTAGTCTGCTGAGCTACCAGGCCCGGTGCTGTTGATACTAAATTGCTCCTGGACAAAAAAAAAAAGATCTCCAAAGGCATTTACTGTAAAAGAAAAAAGTGGACAGCATGTTAGGACTAATAAGAAACAGTATTCAAAGTAGAAAAAGCAGAGAGGACAATTTCATGATGTCCTTATAAATATTAAGTGTGCAACTGCATCTGGAATATTGTGTGCAGTTATGGTTACACCACCTCAAAAAGGATATGAATAGTGCTGTATCTTTACCAAGAACACCACATGGACAGAAACCATGTGGGCTGGCTAGTGTCTTAGGTTTTTGTTGTAAATGCAAAACAGATTCTAACTGAATGCTAGAAAATGGCTACATTAAATCAACAATAGAACCAGGGATGGTAATCTCATCTTCACTCCATGTCTTCAAGTGAAGGTTAGATGATCACTGTCTGCCAGGAATAACTTGGGTTACTGCAAAATAACGAAAACGTCAAAATGGTCTTTCCCAGCTCTATGATTCTATGAATAAGCTTATACATAAACCATTAGACTGTGACTTTCTGATCACAGATTGATTCTGACTAGAATATTCCCTTAGTTGTTCCATAACCCTTCAACTCTAATGCTTTCTGGGCAAATGGTTTCTTCAATAAAAAAAGCATAATAATGCAAATGTTATGATACAAATGCAAACTTGCATTTGTTGCATGCAAACAGCTAACCATGTTGAACTCCATTTGTCTAAAATGGCTGGTTCAACTCTATCACCTTAGGGCATGTGCAAAAACACAAGCCCCTCACACCTGTTCTCCAGGATGTCAGCTGGCTTCTTAATCATACCTGGAAATGATAAGATTTCAGTTCAGTAGTGAAACCAAATGCCTCCTGCAACTTCCTAATTATAATACAATGGGGGGGGGGCGAGGTAAGATTTCAATCGACATTTGAACGAAAGGATTACTGAAGTTTATTATTCACATTTATTGAGGACACAAAATCAGGATGCGATGACACACATCAAAGGCCCTCCGCTTCTGGACTATATCATCCATCTCTCTCGACTCTGAATAGCTTTGTTAGTTGCAGGGAATTAGTCATATATGGCTACAGAGATAAAGCCGGCTCCATACTACGGTGTTTATTTTGACAGAAAAAAAAATCTATATATCTCCAAGCAGGAAAATGAGGACTAGGACTAATAAAAAAAGCCGCTCGGACGAGAGATGAAGCTCAGAAGGCCGCAGGCGCAAGCTTCCTCATCACCATAGCAACGCACGGAGCTTGCGTACGCCCGGGCAAAAAAAAAAAAAAGAGGACCGCGTAGCGCACGAGCAATTGTTGACGCGCGCGACTGAAAAATCGTGATGCGCGCAAGAATAAACGAGGCTATTGGGTAGATTCACGTACGCATGCGCCAATTCCTGCCCGTGGGACATTGTGCGGCTGAAAGGGGGGGGAAATCGAACGCGTTTTCCTTCTCTGGCTTCTGATTGGCTTACCTATCATGTGGTCAATGCTTGGAGGGCGGGACTTTTGCGGCTGCTTCTTTTTTTCTTATTGGTGAAACTCTTGGCCAAGTTCCAGGAGATCTGAGCTGTCCCTCGGGTTGGTTGCTCACTTACCCTCCCCTTTGTCATTTCCCCTCCCTAATTGCAATCGCTGTCGGGATTGGACAGGTTGAAAAGAGGCAGGTCCTCCGCAACCGAGAGCTGAGCTGGGTTGGTTAGATTGTCGGCGGCTGCGAGCGGAGCGCCTGTGGGAACGGAGAAGAGCAGCGGGGTCTGAGACGCGCGCGCGGAGGCGGAGGAAGGTAGGCAGGATAGGTTGGTTGGTTGGCTCGGTCAGCCGTTCCCTCCGCCCTCCCGCGGAGAAGAGGGCCCGGTGGAAAAGTAAGTGCCCGGGATCGGCGCGGGAGGGTCCCCGAGAGATCCGGACGGGGTGGGAAGGGCCGGTTTATTCGCCTCTTCGCAGGGAACCCCCTGAAGCTCGATCTGCAAGGAGAGGGGCTGGATGGGGGTCTTGCGCCCTGGGTTGCCTTTCGCGAATTCCCCGGAGCCGGGTGGTCGCCTACAGCGTCAACCTCGCGTGTGTTTGCGGGGGCCAAGCCATGCTCTATGGGCGCGCATATGCTCAGTTTGGCCACAGTGCAGGTATTCTCGCTGCAGCAGCAGCTCTCCAACCCGGTCTGCAAAAGAAAAGGACAGGGATAATTCCTTGGGCTGGAGTTCCTTTCTCCTGGAGAAATTAACTTCTGAAGGCTAGAATATACGTTGATCCCCCGTATATGTGCTGTATATTTTACGGTGATCTTATTGAAGCTTGCAACAGCCTTTTGAGGTCCATCGTCAAGGGACCATTAGCACTTCTTTAAAAATTCGTGTAGTGGAGCTCAGCGTTTTAACAGAAATAACAGAATAGCAGAGCGGAAAGGGACCTTGTAGGTCATTTAGTCCATTTTAAAATCCTGGCTTCATTTGATAACTTTTTGTGACCGATTTCCACGTCATTTTTAGATCTGCTAGAGACGTATTTATTTATTTTATCGTATTTATATGCCGCCCTTCTCCCATAGGACTCGGAGCGGCTCACAAGATAAAACAACATGACAATAAAATGATATTAAAATAATCCAATTTAAAATCCCCAAGTAATTAAAACTCCCGGCAGATCAGGGAATTTGCTGAAAAAGCCATGTCTTCATGGCTTCATGTCTTCTCCGCGGAAAGTGCGGAGGTCGGGAGCCGTCCGGAGCCCAGTAGGTAACTCATTCCAGAGGGTCGGTGCGACCACAGAGAATGCCCTCATCCTGGGCGCCATCAGCCGACATTGTCTGGCTGATGGCACCCGGAGGAGGGCAATCCTATGTGAGCGCACTGGGCGGTGGGAGGCCAGTAGGAGGTGGTCCTGCAAGTACCCCGGGCCCATGCCATGAAGGGCTTTATAGGTATTTGGCCTCTCTTGGCCATAGTATTACGACTCATGGTAGTTGTAATGTGCCAGTGGGAAAGGGAATCTTCTATGGAATTGTAGTGCTGAAGGTATAGGCCTCTATGGGTTAACACATTTTGTTAAATTGTAGTTTCTTTAATAATGGTTTACTGATTAAACCATATTGTGAGGGGCTCATATAACTTGTTAAATGATAAATCATGATTTACAAATCACAGGGATGCCTTTCACAGAACACACAAAATTAGAACAAAAGAAACCGTCCCGTAGTTTAACATCCTGCAATGTGTAGCTTAGCCTGGGCATGACAGTTAAAACTTGTCCAACTAAAAATGTCTCTAATGCTGCTTTTTATTATTCCTAAACCCTGAGGGATAATTGCTAGATTGAAACAGAAACAATGTAAACAGTACATCTCTTCTGTTCATTCTCTGGTGTAAACAATCCAAGAAAGGCAAGATGGTTCTTTATTACAAGATAACTAATAAAGCAACTTTTAATTAGGTGGCTATTAGAAAGACAGCGAATCTCAAGAGGTGCAAGGCAAGTGCGTAAGATATTAAAATGTCTGGGTTTCATTTGGCACAGCCAAAACGACACGGCCTGGTCTGTGAGGAAAAAAGAAGGCTGATCATCACACCTTTGCTTGAGAAGGAATTTATCACATGAAGAATCTCTGCTGGGAATTATATTATCTAAAAAACATCCATCTTGTATGATTATTTTTTGGTTGGTGTTGGCAGGAACTCCAGTTTGAGCTGCAAAATGGAAGTCAGCTATAGGGCAAAACTGTGCCTGAGCCATACTTTTTGATTATTACTTGGGTAAATCAGCACCAGTTTCTGATGGACAGCACAATACATGGCTTATTACTTTTGCCTTTAGGAAAAGCTTTCCATTTAGGAATAAAGTGGACAGTACCTGTAAATAAAGGAGTTTTTTATTTTAATCTTTTTGTAATTGCAGCATGGCCTTGAAAGGCATAACTTGAGACACAATTATTTGAAAGACTGCGTATACATATACTAAATGGCCTAGAGCCCTAGGCCTAAGGGCCATAATGAAGTTCTTGCTCGTGTATCTGCTAAATAGAGCAATGAAGTTGGTAAGAACAGTTAAGATCACCATTTTGCTGATATAGTAGCTACACAATAGAAATGGCAACATGCAATATTGTGTGTGCCCAGTTATCTTATTATTTCTTATTTAAATAGTTCCTAGTACCAACACTTTATTTTGGGTTAATGAATTTAATTCTTATTTGAGTATATATTTGAATGTGTTGTGCTATTTTCAATTTTTAAATAATTTTTAAAACTAAATGGTAAGATAGCTGTATAATATTTGAATTGCTCTAAAAGCTGAAATATTGATAGAAAAATTAAGACAGAGAATCTAAAGGTGAGAACTGATTTTACCAGTTCTTAATTATGAAAAATAGGATCTAGATTCACAGAACTAAAGCAGTTATTAAAGCTATCTGTAGGACTTACAGATTATACAATAGCTATGTGTTGTTGTGTTATGCTATTGAAGCTTTTAATACAGATGCTGCAATTGTCTGGAATATTGAATTGCTCAGGGGGCAGGATAGTTTATAGCCAAGACTTTTTTTTTTTTAAAGAAAAGACTGATTATCTCTGGACAAGGAAAGACCAGTTGATTGAGGTGAGACTCTGAGACATTAAAACAAGGAAATCTGATAACAAGGAGAATAAAGAAAAGGTGTGAAGTCAGCAGTGGACTGAAAGAGATGAATTGAAGGGGAACTAAGGTGAAGGCCGGAAAAGAGCAAGAGTGGGAGGGCTTTGGGAAACTCCTAAGAAAGAAGGTATGCTAGGAAGGATGGACAAGAAGATGTTTATTCTTTTTAAAAAGGGAATGGAACAAAGAAAGTGATGGCTTAATGATATATAGAGAATCAAAGACTTTTGATCAAAAAACATTTTGATTGCTGCCCTGTATGATAAGCAGGAGTAGAAGGCTGGTAGTGTTGAGTCAAAAACCTAAAATGGCATAAGATTTCTAGAGTTTTACTGGTTAAGGTTCTACTTGTTGGAATTAGGTGTTCAATGCATTTATCTAATACCATGTAGAGGTTATAATTCTGGATAACTACTTACTTGAGGATCATTTTCTTGGCTAGAAAAATGACCTTTGTTTTACCTATATTCAGAGCTGTTTTGGGATATATTATTGTTATTTTTGTTTGTATTACTATCCCACCTTTATTCCACCCTTTATTCCACCCTTTTTGTGAAAGCTCAGGGCAGCTTACACAAGGGGATCCTTAAATATCAACATCATAAAAGCCTAAAAGGATAGATTGATCTAAAGAGACTGATTGCCTCAAAGTCAAGCAACAAACTTTGTGAATGAGTGGGAGTTTGAACATGGGTCTTTCCAGCAGAGGCATCCACAGCAAACCAAAATTAGATCTGCATAGTAACATCACGATGCAAATCCCACTTTTATGCACTTGTGTCATGACACATCTTCCTTTTACATAAATTGTGTTATTCACTATTTGCTAGAAAGTTTTAAGAAATGTCTGTAACCTATATTTATATATACACACACACACAAATAACTGTCATTCATGGGGATGTTTGTGTGAGATGTTTTATATACAAAAGAACAATCTTTAATAGGGATGTGTAATGTTTGAAATAATCCTTGTTTTGCATTAGTTCTGAATAATTTATATGGTTTTTCTTAAGTGTTCAACTTATTATTTCACAGATATAGCTAATTTTGTAATCTAGAGGAGAAATTGTAGTACAATAGTACAAAAAGGCACGGATAATGTGTTTGTAAATTACATGGTATGAGAATGAGCATGCATCTCCTGTCAGTGATAGGCAAGATTTGCTTTTAAGGTAATATTGATCAGACTCTTGGAAGTTTGAACTTATTATTGAAACAGAAATCTTTTATATCTTTACAGTCTTTTTTATTTGACTACTTTTTAAAAATGCGTCCATGTCTATACTATTTATTTATTTATTTATTTATTTATTTATTTATTTATTTATTTATTTATTTATTAAATTTGTATACCGCCCTTCTCCCGAAGGACTCAGGGCGGTGAACAGCCAAGATTAAAATACATACAATATAAAAATTAAAATAAGTTAAAACAGAATTAAATCAGTTTGGCTTCCCCAATTTTAAAACCCTTTACCCATAAAATAACCCATTAAAATTTTAAGCCAGCCTGGCTTGCTGAAATAAGAAAGTCTTCAAAGCTTGGCGGAAAGTACGGAGGTCCGGGATCAATCGTATTCCTGGGGGTAGCTTGTTCCAGAGGGTGGATGCCCCCACAGAGAAGGCTCTCCCCCTGGGGGTCATCAGTCGACATTGCTTGACCGACGGCACCCAGAGGAGACCCTCTCTGTGGGAGCGCATTGGCCGGTGGGAGGTTATCGGTGGCAGAAGGTGGTCTCGTAAATACCCGGGCCCTAAGCCATGGAGTGCTTTAAAGATGAGAACCAATACCTTGAAGCGCACCCGGAAGACCACCAGAAGCCAGTGCAGCTCACGCAGGAGAGGTGTTACATGGGAGCGCCATGTCACCCCCATAATTACCCGCGCGGCTGCATTCTGGACCAGTTGGAGCCTCCGGGTGCTCCTCAAGGGGAGCCCCATGTAGAGAACATTACAGTAGTCCAGGCGAGAGGTGACGAGGGTGTGAGTGACCTTGCATAAGGAGTCCCGATCCAGAAAGGGACACAACTGGTGTATCAGGCGAACCTGATAAAAAGCCTCCTGGCCACAGCCGTCATATGCTCTTCTAAAGACAGCCATGCATCCAGGAGGACGCCCAAGTTACGAGCCCTCTCCATGGAGGCCAATGACTCACCCCCAATAGCCAGCGATGGCACCAGCTGGCTAATATCGGGACGCCGGCAGCCACAGCCACTCGGTCTTGGAGGGGTTGAGTCGGAGCCTGTTCCTCCCCATCCAGACCCGCACGGCCTCCAGACACCGGGACATCACTTCAAGGGCATCATTGGGGTGGTCTGGGGTGGAGATGTACAGCTGACTGTCATCAGCGTACGGATGGCACCGCACCCCAAATCCACGGATGATCTCGCCCAGTGGCTTCACATAAATGTTGAACAGGAGAGGCGAGAGGACCGACCCTTGCGGCACCCCACAAACAAGGTGCCTCGAGGTCGACCTCTGCCCCCTAGCCAACACGGACTGCGACCGGTCGGAGAGATAGAACCACCATAGCACGGTGCCTTCCACTCCCAACCCCTCCAGCCGGCGCAGCATGATACCATGGTCGATGGTATTAAAAGCCGCTGAGAGATCTAATAGGACCAGAACAGAGGAACATCCCCTGTCCCGAGCCCTCCAGAGATCATCAACCAAAGCGATCAATGCCGTTTCCATGCTGTACCCAGGCCTGAAGCTGGACTGGAACGGATCCAGATAGACAGTTTCATCCAGGTACTGCGGGAGCTGTCGCGCAATCACACTCTCAACAACCTTCACCACAAAGCGAAGGTTGGAGACAGGACGGTAATTTGCCAAAACAGCCAGGTCCAGAGAGGGCTTCTTGAAGAGGGGCCTCACCACCGCCTCTTTCAAGGCAGGAGGTAAGAAACCCTCACTCAAAGAAGCGTTTATAATCCTCTGGAGCCAGCCTCGTGTAACCTCCCGGGGAAATTTATTTGAAAGAAGGTGTTGGAAGTTCTATTGAAATACATCTTGTGAACTTTTGGTTGCCTTTGTTCATGCACTTAAAAAGTGATGAACTATTCTAAAAGTTATTTAGAATGGAGAGGAAAAGGTGAGATATTGGGAAAAGTTAAATATAATGTACATGTTGTATTCATTTTTTCATTGTTAAAATTATTTTGTTTTAATTATTTTTACACCACTGGAGACATGCATAAGATCATATATAGTGTACAATATTAAATACAGTTATTGAATAAAATAGTAAATGTGGTTCCTACTTTGATTAACATTAGATTCCAACATTAAATTCCATCAGGATTCCAGTTAACTCAGGCATGTGCAGCCTGTGAGCCATGGGCTGCATGCGGCCCCAATATAGTGCAATATTATTTTTTTATTTTATTATTATTATTTATTGAATTTGTATACTGCCCTACTCCCGCCCTACTCCCGAAGGACTCAATATAGTATAATACATACGATAGAAGTTTGTTATTTATATGCATTAACTAAATTATATATTCATATTCAGCCCAAGACAATTCCTCTTTATGGCCCAGGCAAGCAAAACATTGAACACCCATGAATTAGCTGCTTTCCTACTTTAGATAATAAAAAATTGTCCTGAAGCAACCGACTGAGTTGCCCGCTTCCTTATTTCAATCAGTTGATAGTTACATGCAGAGGCTGTTTTTTTTTTTTTTTTTAATATAAGGGATTGTGGTGGTTTCTTTTATATAATCTTGAGGAAATGTATGGCACTTTCAACACAGAAACAATGTTGGAACTGGTAACTCTAACTGTTTTGGTATTCTACTTGGTTTGCTGACCGTCCTGTTTTGCAATATAAACTTTAGAAGCACTGAAGCTTTTAAAGAGGATACTGACTGCAACTACTGTTGAAGTGAGGCAGATGTGGCTATCTGAGGCAGGACACCCACCTCTAAAGAAATGTTTTAATTCTATGGAGAATAAGTTCAGTAAGTCAAATGAGAAGTATTGTTTGGAGCTATGCAATGGTTTGGATTACAAAGAGTGGGAAGAATGGTGTATTTTATGTTGAAAGGTCAAGAGTAGATTTGCCCATGGCTGTCTCCCACGCAATAGCAACCCATAGGAAAGAACTTTAAGTTATTTGTTTGCAGCATATCTTTGGACCCCTATAAATTCCCACTGCTTTCATTTTCTGAGCACAAGCATCACAATTTTAGACACTTGAATATATCACTGTATTTACTTTGCCCTACATTTTATACATTTTAATCCAACCCACATCCACAACCAAGAAGGCTTATAAAAGAGTAAGAAACGTGACTTTCCAAGATTTACTGAATTTTGCATCCTTTACTATTGATTTGATTTTGATATGATTGAGCTTGTGCTTGCAATCTATTGGCAATCTATTGTGCTTGCTAGAAACATAGGCATCTATTGGGAGCAAGATGGGTAAATGACAAAATATGCGCATCACAATGTCATGGTGTAAACCCCATGACTTTGTACTTGTGCCTAATTCCACAATGCAAATAATATTGGCCAGAGTTTGCCTTATGATGTCACAATGCCTATTTAATTCATCTTTTCTTCATTGCAGTTTGTAGCCAATGCCTATATGAGTTGCGGTTCAGCAGTGTCTGCTTACCACAAATTCTCACAGAGAATAAGGGCAACTGAGATCTGAAGTTGTAGATGAATGGGACTCTTAGAGAAGGCTGTAATTAGCTTAATTTAGATTCAGAGTCTTAAACATATGAAAGGTGGAATGAAAACTAATTGCTTAGGTTCTCACCTCATGCAGAAATGTTAGATATTCTGTGTATACTTTCTGCAATTTACTGCAGAAGTAGTCATTCAATTTACTGCAGTAGCAGCCAAATTTGTTTGGAAGAAAACAAGAAAGAAAAGCAAAGAACTAACTACTACTACTGATTTAAATTTACAAAGCCTACTCTGAGCATTACACTGCAACTCAAATCATAAAAATAACTGAAGCAGTGTTTATCTAGTGCAGCGTTCTTTTTTGCATAGTGGCTAGCCAGTTATTGTTAAAAATCCCCCAAATTAGATATAGGAGCAATATCTCTAATCCACTGCATTATAACTGTTGAGGAGATACAAGAGTCATGAATTCTTAAAAATCAGTGAAGCTTTAAAGCTACTATGAGGAAGCCTTGTTTACTGAAGGCTGTTTGCACAAAGTTTTGTCAGTGTGCATCATGCTGACAAATACTACAAAAAGTAGGTAATAAAGAAGTTGAATGCAGAATAAACATTTAATTTTATTGATCTCATTAATCAGAAATACAGCCTGTCTTGTTGTTACTATGTTGTTATTTCACTCTTTCTCCTGGTCCTGAAGAGAAATGGATCTTTTTCATTATGTCTATGATTTTCTTCAGTGGTTCATCATGCCAGTTTCCATATTAATTATTAACTAATATTACTTTAGTAACCTAATATAACTTTAATGTACTGTAATAATCATAATAAATAGTAATCTAATAATCTAAGAGAGTCAGCTTAGTCTAGTGATTAAGATGGTGGAGTAAAAGTGTGACACAGGCAAACAAGTAGATCCATACATGTAGAGTTCAAATTTGCTACTTTATTGTTTTGTGCCTATTCCACAGGAATCTCCTGGCAGCTTTTGCCTGGGAAAGAGTAGATAAAGCTCACGCATGGAAAGGAGGGCAAAGGTGAGACCTTGCTCTTTTGTGTTTACATAACAAGTCCAGACTAATTCCCTGCTTGAGTCCTCCTCTGAACTGGGATGGTTGATCTCCAACATAGTGTGGAAATTTGAGATTTAGTTCAACTTGAGGCATGAAATAGAACTGGATAATCTTGGATCAGTTACTCTCAGCTGTAGGAAAAAGAACTACTTCTGAAAACTTTATCTAGATAACTGCTTGGACTCATCCAGTGTGACCATGACAGACAAATGCAGCCTCACCCTAAATGGAATAAAGCATGTCTTCTTGTGGCATAAAATATTACCGATTGTGGCTCAAGTACTAGCAATTTTCCTAAATAAATGGAAGCTTATTGCTATGGAGTTCCTCTTTATGTAAATGATAGGAATAGAAATGCATGAATATCGATTTCTAAAATCAGTAAAAATGCTTCTTTAGGAATTTGTGGAAATGTACATTTAAGGACAAATACAAGTAGTCCTCGACTTACAACAGCTTGTTTAGTGACTATTCAAAACTACAACTGCACCGAAAAAAGTGATGTATGATTGTTTTTCACACTCACAACCATTAAAATATCCCCATGGTCATGTGATCAATATTCAGATGCTTGGCAACCGATTCATATTTATGATGGTTGCAGTGTCCCACGGTCATGTGATCATCTTTTGCGAAAATGACAAGTAAAATAAATGGTGAAGCCAGTTTCATTTAACACATATGTTACTAATCTAACAATTGCAATGATTGTTGCAATTAACAACCGTGCCAAGAAAGGTCGTAAAATAGGGCAAAACTCACCAACAAAAATTTTGGGCTCAGTTGTGGTTGTAAATTGGGTCTACCTGTAATCTCATGTACTTTTTCTAGCAGGGTGGCAAATACAAAATATTGAATGATAACTTTAAAAGGGCAGCTGAATATCATTGTGCAACCGTGGCTTTCAGTTTGGCAAAAACGTCAATATCACGTCAACAGAAGAATTACTAGCCTGTTAGTCTAAACGAAAAATAGATCATTGCTTGAAAATAATGTACTAGAAATTTTTTAAAGTAATGAGATAAAGAGAAAAACTATACAGGGGAGGGAGGGGCTCAAGTTTATATATAAGTGTTATATTATATTATGTTATTATATTAGGGTTCTTCATGATTATGAGTATATTATAGGGAAGTCAGGGGGGAGGGGAGGGTAAGGGAGGGTTAGGGAGGTTGGGAAGTTTGGGGGGAGGGGAGGGTTAGGGAGGGTTAGGGAGGTTGGGAAGATTGGGGGGGAGGTGGGGGGGGGAAAAGGGGTGAAAATGTAATTGTAAAACTTTTGCAATAAAAAAAAAAAAGAAAGAAAAATAGATCATTGCAAGAGTCAGGAATCCTAAGGGATATTTAAAAAGACAAAGACTTGTAGTTCATTTTTTTCAGACATTTTATTCTAAACTGCACAATAATGACTTACTACCTCAAGGGTAGGAAACAATAAACTGCTTGGTGCATAATTTACAAATGTGAGGTCTTCCCAAGAGTAAAGAAGAATATTTTTAGGCAATGCTAATACTCTTGATAGAATCTAAAGAAAATGAAAACAAGACTTAAGGGCCAGATGAATATAAAATACTAGACAATCAAAGATCCTTGCTTCCTATATTGATTAGAATAAGCTTGGAAGCAAGTATAACATATTCATTGCTAATATCAGTTTGTAATAGTTATATCTATAGGTTTATAGTTATATCTATAGGTTTATAGTTATATCTATAGGTATTATATAGTTATATTTATAGGTATCTATAAACTGATATCACCTTTATTATTAAAAAAGTATGATTTTTATTCAGTAAATGCCTCTTTATTATTACTTAGGCAACAGATTTAAATGTAATAGTGACTGAAGTTGAAAGGCAGTTCAAATTGCAAATTGCCTAAGAAGTGAAGGAGACCTTCAGTTAGGTCCTTTGTGACTCTTAATTGGTCACAGCACACAAACTAAATCCCCCTCACCATTTTTTAATGGGATCAAGACTATAACTTATTTGTAACTATTCCAGCAAATTCTGTTCAGTACCTATTCTAAAATGTGGTCTATATCAAGTTTATCCATTTTTTTTCATTTAAAAGGAATTTTGGAAAAACGGGGGTATGTTATTAGATTAGGATATGTAAAGAACATAGATTTTGTAAATTTGGAGTATAAAATAGACAGTACTCTACACATATTTGGCTTTACAGTATTTATAATAAACAGATAACACTATTCCAAAATTATTAATTGGTTGAAATTGGGAAGCAGAGGCTCCTGCTTCCTAAAAAAAGGACAATTTACGTATCTTCATAACAGTAACAAAAAAATGCAGAAAACGTGTGCTGAATTCTGCTAGCATCTAGTGTGTCTCACAGCTGTTCATTAAAAAAAGTGTGCTGAAGTAGACTATTACACAATAAATGAACTCGACCCAGTACCAGGTTTTTCTGTGGCATAGATTTTTGATGCCCTTGTTTTAGAGTTCTCAGTGGAATGCAAAATCTTTTCTTTGAACAACAGCCATGAAATTTGTAAAGAATACAGTATATCTTGGGCTGTGCATCTCATAGGAAGAACAATACTGGAGGTAAAGCATGTAGCATGCTGACTGCCAGTGATATTTTCCTGTGCTCATTCAACAATATTGTTGAATCTTCACTATACAAACTAATCCTCAGCCTTTTTGTGTTCATATAGTACATGAAACCATAAAGCAGAGTGTTTGCCCTAGAGTCAATATAATGTGTGAATGCGACTGTTGTGCTTATAAAGCATGATTTATGCCTTGCAATAAGCCAAATATAGCTTATTCAACAAATCTTGTTTAATTAAACCATAACTTTTAATGCAATATAAGCCTAGTCTCTGAAGGGATGAACTCTTTAAGAATTTCACTTGTTCTGAAAAACAATATTCAAGGGGGCTTTTTAAATCGTGTACCCCTCCCTAGCAGTTTTTCCATTTACATATATATCTTAGGAACAGACTTTCATGTTTCCCTAACAGATTTCCAGTGAGATACAGTCCTGATAACTGGGATTTGGGGAGTGCATGCTACATGGTACACTATGACCATATTAACAACTAAATATATTCTTCAGAATTACTAAGAAATTAATATGCACAATTGAATCCAGGAACTCTTGAAGTTAAGACATGCATGAAAAGGTTTATTGCAAAGCAGACTTAATTGATTGGTTAATTAGGTGCCATCAAGTTGATGTTGAGTCTTAATTATTGCATAGACTTTCTCAAGACCCTTTCTGGCCCTCCAAGTCATCCGTGTATCCATTACTACTGTAGTTGACGCCATCCACCTTGCTACTCGTCATCCTCTTCTTCTCCTCTTTCCATTCATCTCAGGATAATGGATTTCTCAAGGGATCTGGATTTTTGCATAACGTGTCCAAAATATGCTAATTTTGAGTCTGATCATTTGTACCTTGAATATGGATTGATTTGTTCTATTATTAATTTGTTTTCTTAGCAGTGGAATGACTTGCTCTAGAAGGTGTGAGTGCTCCAATACTGGAGGTTTTTAAGAAGTGATTGGACAACCATTGGTCTGAAATGGTATAGGGTTTCCTCTTGAGAGAGATTGGACTAGAAGACCTCCAAGGTTCCTTCTGACTTCGTTATTCTGTAAACACCACTTTCTAGCAAAATAATGTAAATTGTGGTTTGGACCATGGGATGCTGCAACTAGCTGTAAAAGGGGCTGGCTGCTGAGTATCCAAATGCAATCATATCACTGCAGGGGGGTGGCCATTAGAGCTTCAAATCCAAATTATAAGTAGCTTTGAAAGAACCCGTGTAACTTTGTTTGCTAAGCAATTGGTCATAAATTGAGGACTGCCTGTAAATGGTTGCTTACAACGTCTTATTGATTCTCAGTTATTTACAGAAGTGTGTCCAAGGACTGTCTCTACTGTCTTCCTAACACTGAACACAAAATCACTCCTTTGTTTTCATGTTCCTAATTAATAACCAGGAAAAATGTCCAATTCCAGTTTATTTCAATTTATTAATGTTTACGATGTTAATGTGTGGTTGATGAATTTTATCTTTAATTGTGTAGAGTTCTCCTATGTTTATCTTTCTCATGTCTTCTGTTGCCATTCTACTTCAGTTTTGTAGCTTCAGATTTTATTTTTCTGCATGGCAACATCAGCAACTAGATTTGCTATTGGTACTTTGAAGGATCTTTCTTAGTAACAAGTCATATTGCTCAATTAAGATTCTTGTTTGTGACATTTACTTTTTAAATATGATGCAGTTGAAAATGGAACAAGAAATGGAACAACATGTAGGAGGGATGTCTAAGAACATTATTTTAGGAAGAGTAGTATTTCATTTCTATTGTAAGGTAGAATATTATCTCCAGCCCAATAACTTAATTAACTGATTTAAAAAAAAGACAATAAAAATTCAAACAATTGCAAATGACAAGATTATTCCTTGCAAGTTCAAATGAAATATGATTTTAAATGAGTTCTTGAATATCTGACAGAAATTGGAAATTTGATTATTTGAGCTACAGTTCATTTCCATTTCCTCTTGCACTAAAACACATGTATACTTTTCTGAAGGAAGATAATTGCCTTCAGATTTTGGATGTCATGTTTTGGTTTCAGTCAGTCAGAGAAAACAAGATAAATATGTTTGATTCAAGACCATTGAGAGCATTTTTATTGCTTTTGACTCCTGAACAACAATTCAGAATCATGCTTTGACATAAATTAAAATATTCTTTTAAAGTATTCTTCAATTCTGAAGATTATACTTTAGTTCCTTTCCAGTTTTCTATGGCAAAAAGGAAATATTATAATCTGACAGGCAGTTTTGGCCTGGTCAGCTTTACAATATCATTTTCAGCAGGCTGTGTGAATAAGCTCTGAAGTTGTTTCTTTCTGATTTCTTTCAAAATGAATACTTTCTGAGCTGAGGCAGAATTGGGGTGGGGACTGTAGCTCTTGAATTTTTTTTCCAACTGTTTTGGGTGTTACTTTGGCAAAGTGCATGACCACACGTACATATACATATACAGCATTGAAATAACTTTGTTTGAGCTGTGGGCTGATGTAATAAAAAGCAGGATTAATTTCTGCATGAATAGTTTTAAAATTAAATACATGCACTATGCACACTTGAATCCAGATACTTTCAGCAAATTCCCCTGCCAAGGCACTGAAAATCTAACTGCTGATTATGTGATTTGTTAATTTCATATGGCTTGCCACAGCCATGCTTTTACAACACTAAAAAAAAGGGAAGAAATTCTCTTCGAAAAAAATTGTCTAGCTCTTTCGTTGTTGCAGATCAGAGTAATGTCAGAAATTAGTTTGGTTAGACAATGGTAGTGGTAAGACTTTATTTGGAAAAACCCTGCAGTAGAATAAGTTAAGAACAATTGGCACATATTCTTATACAAGAACTAAAAACAAAGCAGTAGTTGTATTCCAGCTCTACATTCGGTTACTGTATTTGTTTAAGAAGGTCTAATAATATCTCTAGAGTAACTGCATTTTTCCCCTTCTGTTCAATCATGCCCAATTCTCAGATGGTCTGGACAAGTCCCTGCAATTTGCTTGGCAAGATTTTTCAGAAGTGGCTTTCCATTGCCCCTTCTGAGGGCTGAGGGAAAGCGACTGGCCTAAAGTCACCCAGTTGGTTTCATGCCCAAGGCAAGAATAGAATTCAGTCTCCTGGTTTCTAGCCTTAACAATTATACCAAACTGGCTCTCAAGAGCAAATACATGGGTGAATATCATCTAAAAGTAAACTATCAGCTTCCATCACTGTTAATTAGTTTGAAAAAGGAGTAATTTGGTCTTTTTTATATACTTGTGGGAAGAAAATTGAACAGTAGTTGTTTTATAACAGTGAATAGTTATGAAGTCAACTAATGTGTAATTCTCAACCTACAGGTTGTGTAGGAGAATAAATGGCAAACTGTACTTAAGAGTTTTGTAAAATATATTTTAAAAAAGCAATTTAGTCATGCAGTAGCTAGCGTTCTATAAACTCAGAAGGTATAATTAAGATTATACATCCTACACGGACTAAATCGTTTGCTCTTCTAAAACAAATAAACAACCTCAAAAAGAATCAAATGCATTTGTATTTGTCTGGGACAAGACAACAGAAGTACAGTTTTAATAGTATCAAAGCTCCAAAGTTTGTCCAAACCACGATCTGTAATTTCTTTTTCTTATTGTAAATCAAAATTTGAAGCCATGGTTTATGATGAGTTCTTTTATTTATTTATTTATTTATTTATTTATTTATTTATTATATTTTTATACCGCCTTTCTCCCGTAGGACTCAAGGCGGTGTACAGTCAAGAAAAATATAGACACACAAACATCATAAAATTGCTAATTAAAAGATTAATTTTAATTAATTAATTTTAAAGATTGAATCATTAGTATAAAAGTTAGTTTACAAAATGCATATTCTGCTATTCAGTTCAAAATTTACCGGGTGATCTGCAGATAGAGTTGCAATCTGTTGAAGGGTAAACTCAACTGCATACATTTCAGGTTTTTTGCTTCTTGGGAAATAGGAAGAAATACATAAGAGCCAGACATTAAAAAGTTTATAGAAAAGAAAAGGAAAACATCCTTCACTGGACTTGAAAATAATCCCCTGTTTTATTGTACTGCATACTATTCAATATGTTTGGTAGGAGGTTATATTCACTGAAATAATAGGCCAAGAATACTCTTTGATTCAACATTGGGGTAAGAAATCCAGTAACCGTATTCACATTTAGGACATGCAGACAATGGTAGCCTTTCATTTAGGCACCCCATCAGTTGATCCTTGAAGTTGTAACACACGGGTGTCAAACTTGATTGCGTCATGTGTCGTATCGTGACAGTTTTTGCCTTGTGCAGCTGGAATGGGTGTGGTCTATGTGTGATCCATCCGGCCTGCGGGCTGTCAGTTTGACACCCCTGCTTTTATAGCACATCTAATCACAAAGGGAATCATGTCTAATAGCTATTTTTGTAACTATTCATTTCATGAATTTGCCTATGTATTCTCAATTGTTCCTATACTATATACTGTGTGAAAAAAAGCACTTCAATTACTTGTCTTGAATCTTCCACCATTCAGCTTCATTTGATGACTTGGATTTCTAATATTTCTTCTCAATATGTAATTCAGTTCCTTTAGCACAAATTAAAAAAAAAAAGATGTGGGAAATTATTTCCAGCTGTGCATATGAGGAGGTGGATTTTAGCTATATTGGACAGAAACTAGTTTTGCTTTGTAGATTACAAATTGTGTCCAGAATAGGCATTGGTTTATAATTGATAGTGACTGCAACGACTCACTACTAAAAATACTCCTCATTTTATGACCATTCATTTAGTATCCATTCAAAATTACAACAGTACTGAAAAAGCAGATTTATGACCGGTCCTTGCACTTACAATCATCACATTATCCCAGCAGTCACATGATTGTAATTTGTGATCACCATTTGTGACCTTCTCAGCTGATTTCCAACAAGCAAAGTCAATGGGGGAAGCTGGACTCGCTTAATGACTGCAGCAAAAAAGGTAGTAAAATAAGACACATTTATGTGATGACTCACTTAATGACCATATCACTTAGCAACAGACTTTCCAGTCCCAATTATGGCAGTAACTTGAGGACTACCTGAATTTATTAAAAATACAGTAAGTCCTTTTTTTTTAAGCTTCTGTGTGAATAGGAAGGTGAGCTGTTTTAGGGAACCAATTAAAGTTAAAGTGAATTTTAAAGCAGATACAATTTTTTCAGACTCACATGGAATTTTTTCTTGGGAACTGTTAGACAATTGCTATCTTAAATCCTGAAAACATGCTTGTCTCATAGTGCAATATGATTTGGTATTGGATTTAGATTTAGGGATTAAATCAGTGTCTTTGAATTTCTTTTTAAAAAATATTGCAAAATAGGCCGTTACCTACAGCTGATGAGCTCCAAAAAGAGCGAAACCTGTTAAAATAGGTCCTGTAGTATTGGCCTTAATAAGAAGTTCTTTGCATGGTCATATCTACACCTGTCTTTTTAAATTCTTCACAAATGAGCAAACCAGATAAATTTAAACGCAGCCTGGAATCAACTATTACTCAGTGCTGGAGTTTATTAGGACTTTACCTGGAATTCTTGTTCATAAGTAATAATAATAATAATAATCTGGTTTTCTGAGCATTTTTCGATTTTTCTTCATCATAGCATCTACTTTTCTACATCATGCTTTCCTGTTTTAATGTACAACATATTTTTCCTGATTTTATCTCACAAGAGAAATGAGATGAAGAAAGTTAAATGGTATTTTTAAAATTTAACACTCCAAAAACATAATTGGCATATCTGTGAAGAACTTGGACAGATATGCTGGTTTGGCATAATTGTTCAGGTAGTCCTTAAGTTGCAGTCATTTATTTGGACCATAGGATTCAACGTTACAACAGCGTTGAAAAACAACTGAATTTACAGTTGAATTTACAACTTTTTATGCTGTATATTTATGTAGTGTATATTGGAGGTGGAGACCCTTTGAGAGATGTATGCAACGAAATTTCATTTTAATGTATGCCGATTAGTGTACATTCAAAGTGACAATAAAGTTAGTCTAAGTCTAAAGTCCTTTCACCTACAATTGTTGCATCTGTGATCAAAATTTGGATGCTTGGCAATCAACATGCATTTACAACTGTTACAGCCTCTTGGGGTTGTGTGATTGCCATTTGTGACTTTCCCAGCCGGCTTCTGACAAGCAAAATCAGGGAGGAACTTTGATTCTCTTAACGACTGCATGATTCACTTAACTGGCAAAAAAGGTCATAAAATAGGGCATGATTCATTTAATTACCTTGCTTAGCAATAGAAATTCTGTTCCCAATTATGGTTGTAAGTTGAGGACCACTTGCATTTATGTATAAATAAATAAATACTATTGATCTTGAATTCCTGGGTTTTTTTTAAAATAAAAATCAATGTTATAGTAAAAAAAAAAGTTAGTTCTTAACTATACTTAAGGAATATCATATAACTCAGTCTTGATGTTCTCATTTCTTAAACTGATTTAATAATGAAGCCAACGGAAAAGGACCGACCATCTGTTCATAGCTGCAAGATGTTTTTTTTTTCAAGAATACCCTCACCATGAAAATTATAATTGCACCATTAGGGGCTATATTTAACAGAACAGTTCCTAATAGGAAGAAGAGCTTGTGCTCTAGTGCAGTGTAGGAAGAAGCACTTATTTCCCCTTTTGAATCTCCCAGCCCAACAGTAAATTAACTGTTCTTCAAGCTTATTTGCTGGTGGTTACAGTAGAAAGTTAATTATTATGGATCTTTATTAAAACAGAGGTGTGGAAGTGTCTTTGAACTTCTGGTATTTGCTTCCTGTTCTGCATAGTTTAACTCAGTGAATATATAGTAGTCTACATTTCCCAAGTGGCTTCTTTTGGTTTTTATTAGGCTGTTTTCTGCCATAACAGTTGAATAATGAAAGAGTTTATGAATTTCTTCTTGGTATCTAAATTCTCTCCGAACAGCCTGCTAAAATTCTAAATTTGTTTTTAGGATGATTGAAGAAAGTGGAAAGAGGAGGAGGACAATGGCAGAGACAAGACAGCTCTTCATGGAAATGAGTGAGTAGAAGTCTTAAAAGTTTGAAACTTCAATTAAAAATGTGTTGCAGCCTCTTCAAAGAATGTAATCAGTTCCTGTTTCTCCTTAAATTATTACATTGAAATAACAGGGTGTTGTTTCTTGAGAGTTTGTGCCCTAGCATCAGTCTTTAAATAAGATTTAGTGGTGACCTTATATTACCTTTTCCCATTCCACACTTATTTCTCACTGATGGTAAATTTGGATTCTAGAATGTACTATTTCATACTCCTTATGCAATGTATAAATAAGTTAAATTTTGCCACAGAAATGCCAAATGTATGCAAAATGTAAAAATGCCACAGATAAATATTTTTTTAATATGATAGTTAACCATACATTGGTTACTTTTTGTGTGGTGGAATAAATGAACACACACGAGAGAGGGTGGAGTATGATACAGAATTAGTATAATCCAGATAAAAGTTTACAACTCCGTAAGGATTAAGTTTCTAATGTAGTTGCAGTTGTAGTTAGACAGCATAACGTAATAAAAGTCCTCTTTTCATTTAAAAATTGGAAGACATGTGGGAAAGCTCTTTGCTTTTAATTTGTAGGGGCTCAGAATTTTGATGTCATCCGACTGTCAACATATCGGACTGCCTGCAAACTCAGATTTGTGCAAAAAAGATGTAATTGTAAGTAGAAAACATGACTTTGGGGGGAGGGTAGACCTTCATTAAGACATGTTTCAAATTAACAGTTCAAACTAATTTTTCAGTCATGATGGAAAATGTGAACATTCTGAAGTGATAATAGAAAAAAAAATCCTACTCTTTCTGTTTAGTGGAAGAATTGCTGTAACGATGCTTTTCAAGTTTGTGTAAGATTTCCACAAAAACTAATATTATTCTAAACATTTTGTTGGTACACCATCACTGGCTTTGTACAATATACTAAATACTAAGCCTGAGTTAACAAAACACAATATTTATTTTATATAAATGTGTGTTTATATAGCATATTCAAGATACAAGGTATGCTTTTTATTTGTTTGTTTGGTAATATAGGTTACCTATATTACCTATATACAGGTAGTCCTTACTTATTGACCACTTGTTCAATGACTGAAGTTGTGATGGCACTGAACAAGTGTACTTATGACCAGCCCTTGAAGTTCTGGCCATTGCAGTGCTCCTGCAGTCACCTGATCACAGTTCAGGTGCTCATACTTCCAACAGTTGCAGCACCTTTCTTGCTAGCTTCCTATAAGCAAAATCAATGGGGAAGATAGTGGGGAAGGTTGCAAGTTGCTTTGGTAAGTTCCCTACCCTTCCTGCACACCTAATTACACCCTCCCACCTTGGGCCTTCCTGTACTCACACATACCTATCAGCGATCTTCTTCCCAGCCTCCCTGTGCTCACACACACTCTGCTCCCTCTTTCCTAGATCTCCCTATGTTGTACACACCCCGCACCCTCCTTCCTGACTTTCCTGTGCTCGCACACATCCCGCACCCTTCTCTAAGCTTGATGCACCCCACATCCTTCTTCCTGGGCCTCACTGCTTTTGCGCCGACCCTGCACCCTCCTTCCCTAACACTTATGCACTTGCACATACCCCTTATCCTCCTTCCTGGGCCTCTCTTTGTTTGCATGCACCCCACATCCTCCTTCTTGGGTCTCCCTGATTTTGCATATATCCCCCCTCCCACTCCCAGGCCTCCCTTTGCTTGCTCGCATGCACCCCAAGTCATTATAAACACCCCTCAAATCCTCAATGAGTGCAATAAATATATAATAGCTTAACATGATGGCTTGGTTCAGCCAATGGTCTAAAACAGGCTGAATTTCTACAATATGATGGACCTGGACCATAAACTACTGATTTCCCTTTCTCTAGCATGTTGTAAATGCATTCTCAGAAATGCATTCTTAACCTATTCTATTCTTTAATAGATAGAGGTGGTAAATAAGAATCTCTGGGATGAAATCCCCCTTGAAATCCTATCATATTGCCATTCTGTAAGGCTGTGATGACCTGCTTTTTCTCCTAGGCCCTGGGTTAAACTGGATGGAGCACTTTGCAGGATGTGTTTTTTTTAACGTATGAGTGTGTGTGTTTTGTATACAATGACCAGTTACCATCTTGTTTTGTTTTTCTATTGTGTTTTTCTATTTTATTATATTGTGAGCCATGCCAAGTCAGTTTGGCGTACTAAATTAAATTAAATAAACAAATAAGTAATGCAGAAATGGGCCACAAGCTGCATTCATTTTGGCCAAGGCTGCCAGAAAATAAGTGGCAACCCCTCACATGTAGGCAAGTATACATTTTTGGAGTAGTTGAAGGGATAATTAATGAATGTCCCTAGGACTTAAGACTTACACGTTGCTTAGGTGTTTCATTTCAGAATGCTAAGAAGTTATGCCTTTGGTTTTCAGCAGTCATGATCCACTAGGATCCTTAGGCTGAGAAATGAGAACTGGGGCCATATGCAGCCCTGGGAATGGATTGTGGTACAGTCAGTCCTTGGCTTATGTTCATTTGTTCAGCAACTGTTCAAAGTTACAGCTATGCTGAAAAAAATGGGCACACGACTGGTCCCCGGAGTTCTGGCCCTGGCAGCAACCCTGCAGCCACCTGATTGCAATCTGGGTGCTCAGGTCACCAGCTTGTGATTACAACATTGCAGAGACCATGGTCATGTGGTCACCATTTGATAAGCAAGGTCAATGGGAAAGCTGACAGGGAAGGTCATAAGTGGCTCCAGTAAATCGGCCTCACCCGTAACAGCCTCCATCCCCAGGCAGCCTCCATCGACCCCATCCAGGCCCTCTTCTATGCCTTTGGTTTTCAGCAGTCATGATTACTAGGATCCTTAGGCTGAGAAAGGAGAACTGGGGCCTGTATCAGGCCTCCCAAGTCCTTCCCAACCTCCATAACTCATGCATGGCCTACACTGGGCCTCCCAAGTGCTTCTCTCCCTCTCTTGACTCTCTTGACTCGTGAGATTTGCGCAGGCCTCCCAGGGCCTATACTGGCCCTATTATCCCAATGCCATTATAACCCAAAGAATAGCAATAGCAATAGCAATAGCACTTAGACTTATATACCGCTTCACAGTGCTTTACAGCCCTCTCTAAGCAGTTTACAGAACCAGTATATTGCCCCCCAACAATCAGGATCCTCATTTTACTGACCTCGAAAGGATGGAAGGCTGAGTCAACTTTGAGCCAGTCAGGATCGAACTGCCGAACTGCTGGCAATCGGCAGTCAACAGAATTAGCCTGCAATACTGCATTCTAATACTATGGCTTATACCTTTACAGTTTACTTTTTTTTTTTTCTTCAAAAAAATAAGGGGTGAAATGTCTATTCTAGTTGCTGGATCTAGACAGGTGAAAGTGAAAAGAAAGGATATGAGGAGTAGATTTTGACTTCATCTATGCTATTTGACAAAAGAATTTGACAAAAGATCTGGGGCTCATTTCTTTTACATGCTGTTCACAGCAATCAGAATTTAGAAATATTTGTCCTAATTTATCACTTGTTTCTGTTCACCTCACCTTGACTTGATTATCAGACATTGAAAAATACAAGTGTAACAAAGAGGGGAAAAAGGTAGTTCCATCTTGGTCAGTGTAGATATCGTGGGTCTTTTATATGCAATCTAGAGGACTTTTTACACTGGCTGCTATCAAATGATGGTGATGTGGAAGTTAGAGAAAATCCTCAATACAGTATTTATGTTCTTGAAAACAAATGTGCCTGAATGAAGGCAAATGCTGTGGCAGTAGAGAAAATTTTGCCTTTCATGAAATAGAAGATAGTATTCAATGAGGATTGTGTAGTCTAGTAGTTCTTAAAAGACCTAAAGCTGGGAGTATAATGTACAATTTTGAAGGTATGCCAAAAGGCAGGACAGGAAAAATGTGTTAGGAGGAAGTATGTGTAAATTATAATTGCATTATGTGGTACAGAGCAAATTCCTGTTACTTGTTAAAAATAATGTTGCAAGAAGAGGGTGTATTAACGAATACATAATAATATAGCATCAAGAAATTGCAGATGATGGGAGAGCTCATGTTGGCATAGCCAACATGAGTGTGTTCACTGGAACAAAAGAAACTGTTCCCTTCAGTTAATTATTAACTTTTAGAGCACAGCCTGACAGTTTCATTCATGGAGTCACAAAATTCTAAGGGTCATGGCACCGCGAATTTTAGAATGCTTATTTTAAGAGGTTCATAGATAAATATAAGTTATTTTTATGAAGGGAACCTCTGCAATTTTTATTATTACACAATTCTTTTATAGAAGAATTTCCTTTTTAAAAAATATATAGGTAAGATTGTAACAAAGGGTGTATTAGTAGCTATAAGATCATAGAAATGAAAGAGGCTGTTTAGTCCAAGTTCTGGCTTACTGCAGGAGTTAATTATTAAAGCATCTTTAACAGATGGTTTTCTGGCCTCTGCTTGAACATGTGAAAAGGAGCCCATCACCGCCCTGGATAATTGGCACCGCTGCCAAGCTGTTTTTATAGTTAGCATGCTTTTTCCTAACATTTAGCCAGAAACTGTCTTCTTGTAATTTAAACCCAGGAATGTGCAAAATTTACTGATTTGATAGTGGAATATTCTGGAGAACTTTCTCCCGGACCATGCCATTCTGGAACATCATGTCTGAAACACTTCAAATTGCTTCTGATTTGTAGGATTTGCTTTTGGAAATTGCTAAATTATTTAGTACAGTAGATCAGAGAGGGAACAGAATGTTCTGTAGTTGGGTTTTTTTTAAATTTTAAATAAATCAGTTTATTTAATTTACTGAGGCATATAGGTTGCTCCAATCCCAAACAGCTTACTATCCCTAGTTTATTATTTATTATTTATTATTCCATGAAATAATGCTTGGGATGACAGAGGACAGACCTTGACTATATGTATGAAACTCCTGTAGTCTTCCCCCCATCCCCCCAAGGCTAGACATTTCCAGTTCTTTCCAGTTCTTGTAAGTTTCCATGCTATGATTCTCCTATTCTACCCAGTTTCTTTGCATCTTCCTGAAATAGTGGTACTCAGAAGTGGATAAATACATCAGGTAGCCTTGGACCAATGCAGACTCTAGTAGTAATATTACTTTCTGTGATTTAGAAACTATATTTCTATTGAGGCATCAAAAAGCCTCTATTTGTAGGAAAGCATTGCTGGGAAGCAACTATTTGAGTTGTGAACCAGTTTTATAATAGATTTAGGAGGATTGAAGGAGATAATGTTGGTATGCAGTTAAAATTATACTGTGAACCAGCTCAAATAAGTAAGGTTAGGAGTGGAGGAAAGCATCACTGGAAAGCAATCGATTAAGATGCGAACCAGCCAAAAAATAAACTCAGGAGGAAGGGGAGGAGGTAATACTAGAGAATAGCCAAACTGAACCAGTTAAATAAATAGAGATAGAAGTGGCGGAAAACACTGTTGGGAAATAGCTATTTAAATTATGAATCAGTTAAATATTAGACTTTAAAATAAAGTATTTTGGGAGTGACAAATTCTAGATGGAAATGTTGATTGATTTAGAAACAATTAAGAGAGGAGGAAAATATTCTTTGTCAAGATTATGGATAGTAGTTGCCATTTAAAAGAGGTACAATATAGACTTGATGTAATACGTCTTAGAAATGAGGAATATATATGAAATATTAATTGTTAAAATGACAAAGATTTGGAATGATGTCTATTTGGAAATAATTGTTTAGAATTTAGGGTGACATAGTAGAATGTTTAAAATCTAAATATTTAGAATAAGATTTTTTTTTCTTTTTCTTTTTAAAGAGGTAAATGGATAAAATTTGGAACAAAATTGGTTGAGGGAATGTGAGTAATTGTATTTACTTTATACCGGATCAAATCCTTGCTCTAAAAAGATGTATTTTATGTTTTTTGTTTTAAAAAATAAAAAAAACTTTAAAAAAAAAAGCCTCTATTTGTTTTTGTTTTTAATACAATAGTTAAATCACATTGGTAACTCTTTCAGCTATAATTCTGAGGTCCTTTTCACACATTTTATTACCAAGGTAAATATTCCTCACCCTGTATCTTCCTTCCTTCCTTCCTTCCTTCCTTCCTTCCTTCCTTCCTTCCTTCCTTCCTTCCTTCCTTCCTTCTGATTTTATTTATAACACCTTACATCACTTGGGGCTTATATATGTTGCCTATTCTGGGTAGAATTTGCTTGCCTAGTACAAGTAAACAGGAAATGTTCCACTTATTTATTGTAAGGTGTGGCAGCAAAATTACATGGAGCTGAACATTTTCAGTGAGCTCCCCCTCAGGTGAAAGTAACTCCCATGCCCATGGTTATTCAGAAATTTTTAAGATGTAGCTTTTCTAGATGACTTTTGGAATTTGATTTTGGTCTGAGCCAGACATGACACCAGAAATTTTGTTTAATGTTGTTATTTTTATTTTTGATTGTTGTACATATTGTATAATCCCTTAATTGTCCATAGATTGAAGCAATATAGAAACCTTACGATTATTTTTTTTGTAATATTTGTAATATTTTTGTTTTTCCAGTACATCTTGTGGATATCTGGAATATGATTGAAGCCTTCAGAGATAATGGCCTTAACACATTGGACCATAATACAGAGATCAATGTATCTCGACTAGAAACTATCATTTCTTCCATTTACTATCAGCTGAATAAACGCCTTCCATCTACTCACCAGATCAGTGTGGAGCAATCCATCAGCCTTCTCCTCAACTTCATGATAGCAGCATATGATAGGCAAGTGGTTTTGTTCTTGAAGCAATCTATGTTTCTTCTGACCAAAAACTAGGTGGCCTGGAGTAAGCCTGAGATCTATAGAACCCAAGTTGGAGCCTGGGTCAATAGAGCCAATCTTAGCTTTTCTAACTGTGATTTGTTGAATTAATTGAATAGTCAAAACCAAAACTGAAGTTTTTAAGACAAGAATTTTTTATAGGTAGTCCTCGATTAACAAAACAGTAGTTGGGACAGAATTTCTGCTGCTAAGTGATACAGTCACATAACTGTGTTGCTTAGCGATGGCAGTTGCAGCACTTCCTAGTTGCTGTCATTAAGCAGCAACTGAGACATCATTAAATAGTGACCATATGAGGATATCATATGGTCACTATTTGTTAACTTCTGGCTTCCCCATTGACTTTGCTTGTAAGAAGCTGGCAAAGAAGGTTGCAGATGGTGACCAAGTGACCTCAGAGATGTTGCAGTGGCCAGAACTTCAAGAACTGGTCATAAGTACTACTCGGTCAACCCCATTATAAGTTTGGTCACTGAACAAATGGTCATTAAGCAAGGATCGTCTGTATTTTTCTTTCTTCTTTTCCCTTTTGTCTTTTAGATTGTAATACTAGGAATGGCAACTGCTTTACTTTTCCTTGACTGTAAACTACAATAGCAAATACTACCGTATATACTTGAGTATAAGCCGACCCGAATATAAGCCGGGGCACCTAATTTTACCACAAAAAACTGGGAAAATTTATTGACTCAAGTATAAGCCTAGGGTGGGAAATGCAGCAGCTACTGGTAAATTTCAAAATAAAAATAGATACCAATAAAATTACATTAATTGAGGTATCAGTAGGTTAAATGTTTTTGAATATTGATTTCAAAGAAAAACAGTAAACTAGCTCTGTAAGTGGAAAAGAGGATCAACAAAAACAATTTGGTATCAACAATAACTTTAAAAGTACTGTATATGAATTGGGTAGCTATATAAATTTGTTTAATAAATACAATAGGAAAGGTATTTGGGGATTCCAGAATTTACATGGCACTAATTGGATTTTTGATCTCCCTTTTATTTTGAGACATAATAGACTAGTTTTACACTATAAAAAAATTACACAAGAGAATTTTGCTTCCAGGGGGCTGCAGAGAGTCTTGCTAGGCACCCCCCTCATGCCCCTAGCAAGCCTTCCTGCAGCCCCTGGGAGCCAAAAAGGGGCGCGGGAGAGGGGCGCCGCACTCCCCCCATGCCCCATTTTACCTTTAGCAAGCCTCCCTGCAGCCCCTGGGAGCCAAAACGGTTGCAGGAAAAAAGGCATTTTTTTCCTTACTCGAGTATAAACCGAGGGGGGCTTTTTTCAGCATAAAAAATGTGCTGAAAAACTCGGCTTATACTTGAGTATATACGGTATGTTTCTTTATTCAGAAGCCTTCTATTTAAAACATCAAATTAGTATGTATGTACGGCTCAGTGGCTAAGACTCTGAGCTTGTTGATCAGAAAGGTTAGCAGTTTGGCAGTTCGAATCCCTAGCGCCACATAACAGAGTGAGCTCCTGTTACTTGTCTCAGCTTCTGACAACCTAGCAGTATGAAAGCATGTAAAAATGCAAGTAGAAAAATAGGGATCACCTTGGTGGGAAGGTAACAGCATTCCATGCGCCTTCGGCGTTTAGTCATGCTGGCCACATGACCACGGAATTGTCATCAGACAGCGCTGGCTCTTTGGCTTAGAAACAGAGATGAGCACCGCCCCCTAGAGTTGGGAACGACTAGCACGTATGTGCGAGGGGAACCTTTACCTTTACCTTTTTACTTGGTAGCCAGCACATTTTTTCCTATTAGTCATTGCCTGATGAGGGTGCCTTTCCTTTTTCACTCAGCAACTGGCAATCTTTCCTCCCACATAAGGGAGAAGACTAAGTAGAGCAAACAGCATTGTTCTGTAGAAGTTTAAGTCGTTTATATGATTTTTTAAAAAGGAAAATTAAACATCCTCTAAGAAACATTATTGTGACCATCTGTTTTGAAACCTGGGTTAAAAATGCCAGGAAATTATATTTTTTTTCTTGATCTTTGTTCCTAGTCTGCAAAGCCCAGTTTGCAGACAGACTTTTCACTTGTTACTCTAGCTTTCAGATGATAAAAGAGAACAGATCTGTGTCAAGCTTTGGTTTGGTTTTTTGGTTTTTTTAAAAAATTTTTGCTGTGGAGGTGGAAGTTGAAAGAAAGAAACATTTTCAGTTCCTGCAGAAGGAAGGAAGCAGGCTGTGAACAACTGAAGGAAGTAAAAAGCAGTCTATTTACAAAGCAAACTTCCTTCAAATAAATTTGTAGTTAGTTTGAAGCAGAATAGGAATTTATTGACTGGGAATAATTTGGAAGGATTCATTTGCAGGGTGAAAAATAGTGGCTAAAACTTCAAAATTTATTTAGCAGCTATATTTAATTCAAGAAAGAGGAGAGAGGCAAAAGAGATTGGTTGGATTGAATTATCATATTTGGTCAGTTTGTTTTAGCCATAAATAACTGCTGAATAAGCCCATCAAAATGTGAACGCAGACTTATCCAAAAACTTCTTACAAGCTTTTTTGTTAATTGTGATGTATAGCAACCTGAACATACTCTTACAACTCTTACATACTAAGATCTCATCTATAGCCTCTTTGGCAAAGATATAAGAAGTACCATGCATATAATATTTAAATTGCCACTGCGTGCTCTTTTGATAGAGATACTGATATAGAAAATGACAATATTGGTGAGGCAATTGATAGCTTCTCAAATCTACACACATCCAGCTAAGTGAAACTGTCTTTGTATATAGCTTGGAACACTGAGGCAATTGAGAACTGAAACAGAATCTACTACAGAATTAACACAAATAACTCTGTAGAATTAAAAACCCATAACAAATTATTGTATAAGCCGAATTCTTTTTTCAGATAGAAGATATGTGTCTTTTAGGTATCTGACCTTGATTTAACAATTCCAGAAACTGCTTGCGTTGTATAATAGATGAGGTGAATTCCTCTTCAGTTCAGTTAGCTCTCTTTTCTCATAATATTTTTTTTCCTAGCAGAAAAGTAGCTTTTTTTGACAAATATTGTTATATGTTGTCCTGTTGAATAAAATGGTAGCTGTCCATAAATCAGATGCTTTCTTACTCCAGCAGTAATTTAAAATTTCTTATGTAGTGTGTATGGTTTATCTTTTACAGTGAAGGTCATGGAAAATTGACAGTGTTTTCCATAAAGGCAATGATGGCAACTATGTGTGGTGGAAAAATTCTGGACAAGTTAAGATGTGAGTATTTTGAGCTAATAATCTATTATTAAAATTTTATGGAAACAAACACCAACTTTGTGGCATTTAAAATGCTTACTTTCATCATTGCTTTTTTTGCTATGGGATAGAATGAGATTATATAACATTATAGCAATAGCAATAACACTTAGGTTTATATACCGCTTCATGGTGCTTTACAGCCCTATCTAAGCAGTTTACAGAGTCAGCATATTGCCCCCAACAGTCTCATTTTACCCACCTCGGAAGGATGGAAGACTGAGTTAACCTTAAGCCAGTGAGAATCGAACAGCTAGCAGTCGGCAGAATTAGCTTGCAATTCTGCATTCTAATCACTGTGCCACCACGGTTCCTATTATTATCCTTTACTTTTTTCTTTTATTCAGGGAATATACTTATTTGTAAAATAGTAAGACTTTACAACAAATGAACTGCCTGCTGAATGTTAGGGTTTAAATATTAAACTTATAACATATTGTGAGCCACATTTTCATATCTGCCTTTGATTTGCATTTTAGATAGTTTCTCTCAAATGTCAGATTCCAATGGACTGATGATATTTTCAAAATTTGACCAGTTTCTAAGAGAAATTCTGAAACTTCCTACAGCTGTTTTTGAAGGGCCTTCTTTTGGATACACAGAAAACTCTGTGCGAACATGTTTTCCTCAGCAGGTAAGCTTTATGTGAGATGATACACAGGGCTTTAAATGCTGACATATTCAATGTCCTCCAAATTAATCATAAAAGATGAGTCTATGAAAGACTAAGTTCCCTTTCTAATTTTCTAGAAAAACACAGCTCCCCGATGTACCGTAATTTTCGGACTATAAGACACACTTTCCCCCCGCAAGAAAAGTGGGTGGAAATGTCTGTGCGTCTTATAGAGTGAATACGGGCCTGTTTTTGGCCTCCCAAACCCTCCATGGGTCCCATTTTTGCCCTTCCAGGCGTCCAGAAGCACTCTGCAGAAACCCTCCACGCGTCCCATTTTTGGCCTCCCTGACAAAAGCGGGAGCTGCAGAGGCCTCTGGAGGCCAAAAACGGGAGCTGCAGAGGCCTCTGGAGGCCAAAAACGGGCCCATTTTTGGCCTGCAGAGTGCTTCTGGAAGTCGGGGAAGGCAAAATGGGACGCATGGAGTCAAAAATTTTTTTTCTTGTTTTCCTCCTCTAAACCTATGTGTGTCTTATGGTCTGGTGCGACTTATAGTCTGAAAAATACAGTATATTCATTCATTTGTTCATTCATCCTAAAATAAACACACATTTCTAAAATATATTTTAAAGAAAAGCGTAGGGGATAACAATGCTGCTTTGCCTTTTAATTAAATTCTAATGCAAATAACCTATTTTATAGATTTATTATAACTGTAAGATAAATGTGAGTATATTGAGACTAAAATGCTATCTAGTAAAATAACACAATTGAATCAGAATTTCTTTATTTTTAAGATTAATGGATTTTGGAGAGGGAAAGATGCATTTAGCTATGCGTTTAACTCTGCCATAGAACTCAAAAACACATAACCTTAATTCAGCTTTATGTTTATTGCTTTATGTTTCTTACAAGCATTGTTTTGTATTGGGTAGGTTTTTTTACTCACTTATTAGTCCAATTCTGTTTGGCTTTTCTCTGAACTTTTATTTGTTTATTTTGCAGAAAAAAGTAACATTAAACATGTTTTTAGACACCTTAATGGCTGACCCTCCACCCCAGTGCCTTGTGTGGCTACCTCTGATGCATAGACTTGCCCATGTTGAAAATGGTATGTGGCCTATACTCCTGAACTGTTTTTTATATGTATGAGCTTTGTGCTTCCAAGTTCACTGAATTATCTGTTGCAACCTGGGTGCTCTTTAAGTCAAACTTGTGTGACTTAATGTGCAACGGAATGATATGCGTGTCTGGAACATTCTGTGAACTTGTTTAAGTTCAATATTTGAACTTAAACAATATTTAAGTCTACCGTAGTATGTATCATTGAGTTTCACTTTAGTAAAAAAAAAATTTAAAACCTTGTTGAATCAAGTCTAGGCCCAATCTAATCCACCATTCTACTTCTCCTCAATATCTAGTCATTACTTCTGAGGGGCTGAAATGTAGACTATGAGCTGACGTATTTTCCTTGACAACTGGTAGGCAACAGCATACTGCTTATGGTCTTGGAAACAGTGTACAGTTCCCATTGGTGTGAGCTAATTATAACCTTTCATTCCGTGAATTTGTCTAACTTCTTTTTAAGTCTTCTGTTGGGTCCCTTCACAAACTATGATCTAAATCAGAGGTCTTCAAACTTGGCAGCTTTAAGACTTGTGGACTTCAACTCCCAGATAGCTGGCTGGAGAATTCTGGGAGTTGAAGTCCAGAAGTCTTAAAGCTGCTAAGTTTGAAGACCTCTGTTCTAAATGAACCATTCTTGTATCTGATGCCTTCCTTAGGAGCAGTGGCATGGACAAGTTCATTTAAGTATACCTTTCTTGATCTGCAATAAGATTAATTTTGATGATTCCCCTCTTGATTTTTCTAAGTCAAATTTGGTTACAATTTTTTTTCTAGGAGTGCTATTCCTCACTACTTCTATGTTGAACTTGATAGCAGTGTGGTTGTTATTTCAAAGAGTCTCATTAACAGCTACACCTCATACCCTGTTCCGGGGGAGGACTCTGTAATCATTCCCATTGACTGTCATTAAGAGAATCCTAATCTCAACTTCATCTTCCTAAGTCTTAACTTAAAATATTGCACAGTGTAGCAATTATAGACAGGAGATATGAGCTGGAAGATCTCCTCCCTCCATTCCAAGCTTGGATTGGCCTTGCACCTTTACAAAATATCTGGTAAGATTAGAGACTAATCAGTTTACCTTAGCCTCTGTCCAATATTTCATAGCTATTAAACTCTTCACTTGCTAGTAATTGGGGTTGTGTTTGTTATTGTTTGACTTATCTAAAACCAGAAAAAAGGGTAGAACTAGAAGTTTATAGACAATAAGGTAAAGGTTTCCCACACATGTATACTAGCCGTTTCTGGCTCTAGGGAGCGATGCTCATCTCCGTTTCAAAGCCGAAGAGCCAGTGCTGTCCAAAGACGTCTCCATGGTCATGTGGCCGACATGACTCAGCTCCGAAGGCACACAGAGCACTGTTACCTTCCCACCAAAGTGGTCCCTATTTTTCTACTTGCATTTTTTATGTGCTTTCAAACTGCTAGGTTGGCAGAAGCTGAGACAAGTAACAGCACTACGTTATGCGGCACTAGGGTTTCAAACCATTGAACTGCCGACCTTCTGATCGACAAGCTCAGCGTCTTAGCCACTGAGCCACTGTGTCCTCTTTATAGACAATATATGACTCCTATTTAAAGTACAGTATGTAGAATTTTTGTAACACTAGTCTCATTGAGGACCTTTTATGCAGTTTAGGACGAAGAGGCCTGTTTTTTCAGATGCAGTTCTTACTATTCTTTTTTTCCCCTTTTATCTCCTTCAAGTCTTCCATCCTGTGGAATGTTCTTACTGCCGGTGTGAGAGCATGATGGGCTTCCGATACCGATGCCAGCAGTGCCACAACTATCAGCTCTGTCAAAACTGTTTTTGGCGTGGCCATGCAAATGGCCCTCACAGCAACCAGCATCAAATGAAAGAGCATTCCTCTTGGGTAATCACTCTCTAATGTACTCTTTTCTCTAAAGGCAGGTCCGGTGCCATTATAGTATGTGAGTGATAAGCAAGGAACATTCCACAGTCTGCAGCCATATTGGGGAGAATGATGGACAGACCAAACAACATACTTTTTAGTAATGTTGGTCCTTTGATTAAAATAGAAAGCCCCACAGCACTCTGAGGGCTTGAACAGTGCAATAAAAATATGTGAAGGGTTACAATTCTGATGCACTCTGAACAAGTTGCCTTGATGGAATATTTAGAGGCCACTTGTATGAGTTGTTTCCAGAACATAGATAACGATGGGGTTTTTTTATTAGTATACTATAATACTCGTGACCAGGGATGGCTTCTAAGGTGACAAGTATGTTAGGTTTGGCTGTAGGAACAAGCTGGTTATCTTTTGGTTGTTTTGCTGCTCAGCTGGATCCCTCTCTGGTTCCTAGATCTGGTCTCTGGGCTGGTGTTGGAATCTCCTTGTTTTATGATGCTGGGTGATTTCAGTCTCCATGCCTAGGGACCTGGTCAGGGAAAACTTAAGAATTCCTAGCTGTCATAGCAAGTATAGTCTTAGCAAATGTAATCTATAACCCATCACACTTGGTTGCCATACATCAGACCTTGTGTTTGCCTTGGAGCAATTAAATTATAATCATAATATAGAGAATATTACTGCATTAAAGAAGGAAATATCTCAAAAAAGTTTTATGATAGAAAGCTAATTTAACCTTATGAGCCTTATTATCAATTATTTTGGCATAATTAATAGAGCAGGATAGTTTTTGTGCCCAACAGTTAATTTAGGGAATTTATGGAGCGGCGCAGTGGCGTAGAGGTGAAGACGTTCACTTCCCACCTAGACCCTTTCAGTTGCCCCAACTCCACCCTGAAAAAGGGATTATAGGGTCATGAAAAGAAAAAAAAAAGTTAATTTAGGGAATTTATAAACAGCTAATTTAGGGAATAAAGGCTGCATAACATTTAATATAACGTTCAATAGTTAATTTAGGAAATTTATAAAATACTACTGGTATATTTTTATAAATACTATATTTTTAGGATTATCTATTTTAGATAGCACACTCTGTGCACTATCTTTGTCTGGCCAGCAGTATGTTTGCAATGAGATGCTCAGCCTCTTTCTTCAAATCCCAATGTATCCCTTCACTGTTTCCTTCCTAATTTCTTTCTAAAGTTTGCCCAGTTGTGCAGAATTTGCATTGGAAGAGATGACTGATGATTTATTACACTTTAATGACAGCCTTCTCACTCCAATGCATATTCTGTGGATTTGTCTAGTAAAATTAATTAGTATTTTAAAAGAGAAAAGGTTTTCTTTGGCATCAGTTGAGACTTGAAGCTGGTAGGGAATGCTTGGGAGGCTGTAAAAGAGACTGAATTATCTGTTTATTTAATAAAACTACTTACTGGCAGGTGAGATACCTTGCTCATAAAACTATTAGTAAAAATAGCTTAGCCTAGATCTAAAAAAAAATAGTTCAACAATATGCTGATGGTCAGTAGTCCTTTTCTTGGCAAAGGATTTGAGAGAATGCCAGGTGATGAATTCAGTTATTCATAATAAAAGCTGGGTTTTGTGATCCATTTCATTTAGACTTCAGATCTATATTTAATTATAGAAACTGTTATATGATTTTTGCAGAGAGATGGCAGGTAACCAAGAAACATACTGCTATTTTTATTTATTTTTTGATTGCTCAGTGGCTTTTGCTACTAAACATTACCGGTACATTGTTTTCTGGCTAAGCTGTTTGAATCATGTCTGGAAGCATCGATTGATAGCTGTGCTAATTCTATTTTATTAACCATCCTGATTATATTATCAGGATCTTAATATTTAGGGGACATTTCCCTTGTAGGATTAACTGAGTTATGTGGAAGGGATGTAAGCTGTGATGGAATACCGAATAGGGAGGGCAGCAAGACAAGACAGTTAAGGGAGAAAACATGGCCAGCACAGCAAGTTCCTGAATCCAGGGGAAGGAGAATGTATAATAAAAAGACTCAAAAGTAACTCTGCCTTAATTACATTAGATTATGTAAAAGAATTACTTTAATGGGCTTTCTATATTCTGTTGTATTACTCTGCTAGCAATCCAGTAATGGACTTGTCAGAAATCTAAGTAGTTCTTGTTACTGGAGTTTGTCAGCTTTGACAAATATTGTTATACACATGTGTGTTCGCATGCATATATGTGGATTTATTCATAGTATGGATGATGTGCATTCATAATTATAGCCACGAGCAATGATTGCTGTATTGCATAAGCAACTCAGGTTATTGGATATGAAAAACAATTTCCTTCTTATAATGACTTCTTGTATATACCGGTAAATTGCCCTGGCAATTACATGTTGTTTTGTTCAAAGTTACAGTGGACTTTATTTCATTTCAGTGCACTTACTGGCATAAGTAGAATTACAATATAATGCCTGTCCAGAAGTTACTTATTTTCCCTGTATGTTCTAAACATTTCACCACATAATAAATAAGTACTTGGGCTATGATCCAGAATGTCCACTTCCCTTTGCGATTAGGTGAGACAAAGCCTTCTATACTCACACAATGGCAGAACTCTAGTCATTAATATTTTAAGCTTTCTTGTGCTTAATATGAAACGCTTTAGACGTGACTGTATTTATGTATGCAAGAAAAAAGCAAAGTGTTTTCAGCACTATTTCTATGGCCATTTATAGTTTAAAAATTGTTGATAGGTGATGCAAAATTGGAATACTCGAACCAAGGCTCTTCAGATATATCTGATTTATCATATGTGAATAGTGGACTCCTTTTTTAATAATTATTTTTACTTAAAATAATATGACAGCTATATCAGTCATATTATTTTAAATAAAAATAATCATTAAAAAGAGGAGTCCACTACTCACATATAATAAATTGTTTTCACCTTAGTTGCAAATGTAATGTGGCATACTTAAGCCACCGTAAGCCATTCTGTTAGGTGACTCGGACATCTTTATTTTAACAGGTCATGATATGAAAGTAACTTTAAGAACATGCTTTTTTCTTTCTTTCCATTCTGTTGGAGATTCTAAGAGCACTAAATAGTGGAATGAAATATTGTCCATAAATAAGTAAATAAATGGTAAGAATCTGCTTGTGTAGTTCACTAGTTCAAATGTAACACTGGAGTTGAATATAATTTCAAAATGAACGTTACTTGAAAATTCTGAAAACGTGTAAATACAACTAATGTAAAATACAACAAGTATAAAAGGCAGTAAGTGGACAAATATCTTTTCAAACAAAAAAATAAGGAGATTAACTTGATTTCTGTAGTTCACATAGGAAATCCTATTTTAATAAGTGGTACAAACAACCACCATCAGTTATTGTTATAACATTAGGATCTCAAACTCTTAATTTTTTAAAAAGGTTTTGAGTAGAAAAAATGCTTTTTCTTTTTAAAATAATGTCAGCAAAATTAACACATTCTGGTATCCACAATAGAGCTGATTTATTGAAAATCTTAAACATGTTAATATTGTTAACTTTGTCTATTGCAAAACCCTTCAAATTGGCTTTAAAAAAAACATAGAGAAATTGACCAGAATATGATTGTGTGTATTTTTTTAGTCAAAGTGCTTTTCGGACTCAAACTATACACAAATTAATTACAGATCTCTGCTGGTTATCCAGGGTAAAACATCTTTCTGCTACAAGTAGTAAGATTTTTGTATTCTGTTAGTGGTTTTAAACCAGTTTTTTTTTTTTTTAATAATTTTTTTTCTGGCAAGTTTAAGATATGTGGACTTCCAACTGCTGGAATTCCCCAGTCAGCATCTCCCCATTTTCCCCACTTATAAAAAGAGTTTATGCTGAAATACAGTACCACCTCTAGCTGGGTTATATTCCTTCAAGTGTATATCCTTTCTGTTTTAATTGTTGCTGGGTATTACACAATGTTGTTTTTGAAAATAGTCTAGAAACTGGCAAATCCAGTGGACCTGGAAACAGAATTGATAGCAATGGCATAGTATCAGCCAGTTCATGTGGCCATATTTTATACAGCATGTTGAAAGGGTTTGCTCTGCACCCCTTCCACTAATATCAAAGCCGTTTTGTGTGATGTATTTATGCCAACAGTTTGAAGAAATATTGCAAGTAGAAGCTATATAAATGCTTAAAGGTCTGCTTCTCTCTTTTTTAAAGGAATGAGTGAAAATCCATCAATTTGTTTCAGTGAAGAAATAATGTATACAAATCTGTTTAAAGACATTTTTTACATTATAGCATAACTCGCTGTGATGTATTTAAGCTCCATCTTCCTGTCTTATCCTTGCCAAATATTCACATATTCTTAAATCCTAAACATTGTCTTAGAATTGAGTACTGTAGATTTATACTTGCTGAACTCAATGATCTTTCAGTGACTGTGACAAGAATAACTCTATTTTTAAAAAAGAAAGATGGTTTAACGCATCTAGTACAATGAGTCCATGTGTCATTGCATGCATTGTGGTTTCTCCTTTTTCCCAGAAAGTACTTCTTCAGTCAGGGGGGAAAAATTGATTTCTTAATTACATTGCTAAAAAGAATCTGTGGAAACAAAATATTGACTTTCCTGATTATGTTCCACTCTTCAAAGTTAAGAGCTCACTACTTCTCCATGTTAGACCTTGAAAATAATTTATCTTGTTTGCAAAATAGAGGGGCTGATTATCATACATGGCAGAAGATCAGACAGAAAGGCAGACTGGTTTCCGTCCATTAGCAGAAGAGAATCTGCCAGCGGTATTAACCTTGCTGGAAATACTATACTACCACCTGCTGTCCAAAATAATCATCCCCTTTCCTGACTTCTGGACACCATAACCCTGAGATCTGGAAACCTTTAAAAATATGTCTGTTTTCTGAGATGTGGGTGTTGGGAGATTGATGAGGCCTGTGACACAAGTGCTATTGTTGTGACTACTGTTGTCCTCAGCTGCCATTATATGCATATTTGTTGTTACTGCTTTTCTAATTTTTTAAGTATGCTTGCTGCCAGAGTTGCTAAAGTTGTGAGATGGGCAGCCATATAAACCAATTAAAATAAATAATAAGTAAATACCTCCCTGCCATGTTCCATTGTCCCATTGCTCAAGAAAACCTCTAGAGCAGGGGTGTCAAACTCGATCCCATTGTGGGCCATATCAGGATTTTGTTTGCCTTTGGGGGGCTGGGGTGGGCATGGCCTGATCATCGCGGCTGATTGGGTGGGCGTGGCCAGGACAGTCCCTCGCCGTCTCCGGGACAGCCCCACAAGACAACTCTGGGCCTATCACCGGCCGAATTCGGATTCACGTGTTCACACATCTGCTCTAGCAAGTTTGGACATGAGAAATAAGAAAGGAGAGAGGGAGAGTAATCTTCTGTTCATCCTGCAAAGTAATCACCGGAATACAAATTCTCCTTCTATATACAGTACAGTATTCACAAGGCAGTGAAATGTTGAGGAGAGAGCCATGGACCTCTTCTAGGGAAACCCAGGTGTGTCTCCAAGGCTATGGCAGTGGTTTGAGCACTGAGAGTTGTTTCTTTTGAGGTTCAGTTGCAGCTCTTATCTAGTGTGCTGCACAGGTTGATCTGCTGTGTTAATACTAGTCTCTATGTTTAATTCTTTCTAAAAAAAAAAAAACAGAAATCGCCTGCCAAGAAGCTGAGCCATGCCATTAGTAAATCTCTTGGTTGTGTACCCACTAGAGATCCTCCTCACCCTGTATATCCGGAACAGCCAGAGAAGCCCCTTGACCTTGCCCATATAGTGTGAGTATATATCTTCATTTAAATATGATTTGTTCTGTTCAGTTTGATTGCTTTCTTGTCGGTCAGGTGGTGTTCTCTTGAGTCCTTTTCCCCCCTTGATATACATGGTGCTTGTGTTCAGGAGAGGTCTAAAAATGAAATAAACTTTAGGCATTGTAGAAAAAAAAAGTATAATTAAGATTTGGGTATATTGAAGCATTGACAGTTGGTTTAGTGCTCCTTCAAATACTGATTATCAATTTGAGTCAGTTCTGTTTCAAATATTCGTATTATCTTGGGACCTGACTCTAACTTATTACAGGTAATCCTTGACCACAATTGGGCCAAACATTTATGTTGCTAAGCAAGGCAGTTGTTAAGTGAGTCGTGCCCCAATGTATGACCTTTTTGCCATGGTTGTTAAGCAAATCACTGCAATTATTTAGTGAATCATATGGTCACTAAGCGAATCCGGCTTCCCTCATTTACTTTGCTGGTCAGAAGCTAGCTGGGAAAGTCACAAATGGCGATCACATGACCCTGGGATGTTGCAGCTATCGTAAATATATGCCGGTTGCCAAGTGGCTGAATTCTGATCACATGACTGTGGGGATGCAGCAAAGATTGTAAATGTGAGGACTGATCATAAATCATTTTTTTTCAGTGCCATTGTAACTTTGAATGGTCACTAAATGAATGGTAGTAAGTCGTGGACTACCTGTAGTTGGTTACATTTGATTTTTAATTACATATTTGTTTTTCTATAGCTAGTATTTGCAAGATTCTGTCTTTGGAGATTCTCAGTCATCCCGGTCATAGTTGTCCCAAAGGTGCTTTTTCAAGAGGCTTTTCTGGGTTTTCTTTGAAGACATTTCACTTCTTATCCAAGAAGCTTCTCAGCTCTCTTTTTCGTCTTTAAAGAAAAACCAGAAAGTCCTGAAAAAGCACCTTTGGGATAAGATTCTGTCTTCCTAAACCACCTCCTGGATACTAAAAGAAGTTATGATGTCTCCCTTATTAATATTTTTCCAACGGTCACTGTGTGAGCAAAATAATAACCATAGACTTATTGCTAAGGGTATTACATACTTGAACATTATTTAATGTTCGCAGCTATGTGCCTGAGGGAGAACAAATACAGAATTAGAATCCAAAACAGCCATCTAAATCAGGCCAAAAGTCCAGTTCAAAGTCTTGTTCATTTGTAAACAAACACATGCCAGTGAGAATCCCATAAGAAAGACAGAGATGCGGTAGCATTTTGCTGTTTATTCTCCCCAGCATAAGGCATTGAGGGGCATTCTGCCTCAGACGCTGTAAGTAATGCATATATACTGAATATGTAACCATTATGACAAGTATTGATAGTTTTATTCTACATGAAGTCTCCTTAATCCCTTTAATGCTGTTTGGATTAGTGAAGTTGCTATACTTGATAATTTTATTCTTAAACAAATTAGTTTGGCAAACTTTCTTCTATCTATACTGAACCCCTAGTTTCAGTTTAATATCTATTTACAATATAACCATACTTAGTTTTATGCTTAATTATATATTTCTTTCGCATCAAGCAGTCCACTAAATATCATGATCTCTTTTATATCAACCATTACTTAGTGGTGGAAGTTGGATTAATGAAACTGGCCCCAAATTTCAGTTTGGTTTACTGAACTGTATTTGCCATTTTAATGTCCATTTTCCAGCATGGAGAGGTATTTTTGTACTTCGTTAACTTTTTGTTTTAATCATCCTAAACAATTTGGTGTTATCACCGAATGTACTTTCTTCTCACCCCTTTACAATAGTTATCTATATCTATTCCAAGGTGAATTTTTAAAATTTTATTTATTTATAAATTATATTCATATGGCTGGCCTGGTCAGTGTACAATAAAATAATATTAAAAGAGAATGCCATTAAAAACTTGTTGTTTAAAAGGCTAAAGTAAGAGTCTTAGATATTAAGAACAAAGGAGCTACTTCAGGAGACCAACATTCTCTTGAGACCCTGAGACATAGCCACGTTTTGAGGGACTTCCAAAAAGACAGCAGGTAAGGGGCCACCTTAGGAGGGAAGATGATCTATAGAGCAAGTGCCACAACAGAAAAAATCCCTTTTCTGGATTCTGCCAGATATAGCTGCTTCATAGATGGTACCCACAGCATACCTCTTCTGCCAGATCTGATGAGATGGGCATTTGTAACTGGGAAAACGTGGTCCCTCAAATAACCTGTTCCCATGTCATGAAGGGTCAAAAGTCAAAACCAGCCCCATGAGTTGGACATGGAAGCAAAGTGAGCCAATGCAAGGTGAGGAGCAGAAGTGTATAATATGTGCCACTTTAGGGTTCTGCCACATTCTGCACCAGTTGAAGATTCCAGATACTTTTGAAGGGAAGCTCCATGTAGAGCAGTGGTTCCCAACGGACAATTTGATTTTTAATAGGGGCAATTTGAACCTTGTTTAAACCAAGTTAATGGCCTTTTAGGCTTCCTCTGCGTGAGTAGAGTTCACTTTTTGAGTAAAGTAAGAATTATATGTCACCAGGGGGCGGGGTGGGGGTGGGGTCAGGATTTTAGAGATGCTTAGGTGGGGCATGGCCAAAAAAAGGTTGGGAACCACTGATATAGAGTATTACAGCAGCACAGCCAAAAGCTGACCAGGTTATGAATTACCATGAGCAGAGCCACAAAATTGAGGCGGGGGAATAATTGGCACACAACACAAAGCTATGAAAAGTCCCGCCTAGCTAAGAGGACCACCTGTACAAGCAGGAGTCTAGGAGGACCCCTAAGATGTGCACTGGGTCTATCTAGGGGAGTGCAACCCCATCCTGTACCATAGTAGCGTAGAAACAGAACTGACAGTAGAAAAAGACTTAGTGGTCCAGCAAGTTTTCCCTTTGAGTTTTTTTTTCCGTATTAATTAATTAAATTTTTATTGTTATTTATTTTTTAAAATTTTTGCTGGATGATGGACATGTGTTTATCCCAAGCATGTCTAAACTCAGTTACTGATGATTGACCCACTACCTCTGCTGGAAGTTTGTTCCAAGCTTCCTCTACTCTCTCTGTGAAGTAATACTTTCTTAACATTAGTTTGAATTTCCCTACTCTCTATGTGAAGTAATACTTTCTTAACATTAGTTTGAATTTCCCTCCTCTCAGTTTGAGGTTATGCTCCTGTGTTCTTGATTTTTCCTTAATATTGAAAATATTGCCTTCTTCATTCACATCCATAATATATTTAAAAGTTTCAGTCATATAGCAATGATGGTATTGTCCACAAATCAGCAGGCTCCAAAACTTCATAGGCATTCAGTCTTGACAGGGTTCAGCTAAAACTTGTTATTCCGCATCTAGTCCCTCATAGCCTCCAGCCACCAAGATAAGTCATCCACAGCATTGCTTAACTCTCCAGGGGAAAAGATATATAATTGAGTATCATCAAGCGTACCGATGATACTCAAGCGTCCCATGGCAACAGATGAGCTCACCTAGCAACTTCATGTAGATGTTAAACAGGAAAGGAGAGAGTACCGAATCTTGTGACACCCCACATAGCAGGGGCTGAGGATGGGATCTTTCTATCCCCCATCACCACTGACTGGAATCAACCCTAGGGAAAGGAAAAAAACCAGCACAGCTCAGTGCCACCCACTCCCTATTCACTGAATTGGTCCAGAAGGATACCAAGATCAGTGGTTTTAAAGGTTGCTGAGAGGTCAAACAGAGCCACACTTATCCCGCTCTCACTAGAGATCATGTTAAAAGGGCAACCAATGTTGTTTTTGTCCCACACTCAGGCCTGAAACCAGATTGAAAAGTCTCTAGATAATCCATTTCATCCAGGATTCTGTGAAGCTGCTGTGCAGTCTTCTTCTCAACTATAAGCAGTGGTGGGATTCAAATAATTTTAACAACTGGTTCTCTACCCTAATGACTGGGTGGGCGTGGGCATGGCGGGCGTGGCTGGGGGATGTGACAGGCAGTACTCGGCCTCCTGCACCGCCCTGGGAGTAAAAACGGGCTGTGGGGAGGACACCCCACCCCCCTGCACCCTGTTTTGGGCCTAGGAGGCCTCCCTGCACTTACCAAAATGGGGCATGTTGGTCCTGGAAGGGATGGGGAGACGAGGGGAGGGGCCAGCCAGCAATTTAACTACCGGTTCACCCGAACCGACCCGAACCTGCTGAATCCCACCACTGAACATAAGTCTTTTAAAAATCTAACTAAACAATGAAAGCCAGATAAACCCTATCTATATTGGTATTTCAAAGAACTACCAAATATTGCTAAGATGTGACTTGCCTTGTAGAACCCAGGTTAATTTTTTCAACATGATTCCTCTGTTGACTGGTAATTTATGTTTCTAATTTTATAACATCTTATTAATTTTATCTGGAACAGATGTTGAGCTAATCACTCTGTATCTTTCTAGATCACTTCTACATTTTAAAAAACAGTATTTTCTATTTTTGACACTGGATGAGGTAAGAGTCTCCCAGACAGTAAATTCTGGTGCAATTTAAGGTATGGTAGTAACCTATAAAACCTTATATGGCACAAGGCCAGTCTGTCTGCAGATTTGCTCTAGGTTTCTTCTCTAAAGCAGTGCCATCTAGAGCACTGCTAGAGTGATGGTGAACCTATGGCACGTGTGGCCGAAGTGGCATGCGAAGCCATGTCGCCTGGCACGTGCGACGTTGCCCATTCCTTTTCTGGGTTTCTGGCACACATGTACGCGCCACAATCAGCTGGTCTTTTTGCATGCGGCAGTGCTGGAAACTGGAAGAGCTGGTCTTCCGTTTTCCTGCGTGAACATGCATGCTGGCCAGCTGATTGTTGTGTGCACATGTGCACCAGAAACCAGGAAGAGTAGCTGGCTCAATAGCTGAAACCAGAAGTTCATTTTCGGGGTGCACATGCGCCCTGGGCAGCTCCTCTTCCAGGTTGCTGCCCAGACACACGCGCACAAAGCACGTGCTCCCTTTTTGGCACTCAGTGCCGAAAAGGTTCGTCATCACTGATCTAGTGGAACCCAGGAATCATGTTTTCTCTGTTGTAGCACCTGGCTTATGGAATAGCATTCCTCTGGGATCTGGACGGCCCCAACCATGCTAGACTTCCAAAAAAACTGGTTTTTCCTCAGGCTTTGTGGAGTTAAATAGGTATCTTTTAATTGAGTTATAATTCAATTGTTATGTGTTAACGTTTGCAGTAATCCAACCAGCACAGGCTCCGAGCTATCTGACATGGCTCTCAGTAACCAAACAGGTCCCATTGGCTGACTTGTTCTTATGGCTATCCAGGCTCATAATTTTTTACACACTGACATTATGCAGCCAGACTATAGTGCTTTGGTGTAATATTGCCATATTATTTCTTGTTTTATATTTTGTATCATGAGTCACCCAGAGTGACCAGATTGAAATGAGGTACTATATAAATTCTATAAACAAGGAAAGAAATCATATCTACTTTTCAGTTGTTTGATAGAGAGCCTAGTGTTAAGGAAATCTAACTTTTATCTCCAGAAATTCAGCATTTTCCCATCTCAGTTTTTAAGAACATTAGATGATATCTCCATGGAAATGGTTTGTTTCTCTTTTATTTATCAGTAATATCTAGAACATCGATTGTCACTCTCAGTTTGTGTGTTCCTAAAGAACACAGGCATTTTCCCTAAGTTATCTGTATAGTGAAGGCAGACAGTAATAATTTCTCACTGTCTTTTATGAATAGTTTAAATTTGTTGTCCTTTGATCTGTGGTGCATTTTGTTCTATTTAGCAAAAAAATGAATAAATCTGGTCCCAAAAGGAAAGTTTTCTGCAGAACTTTCCCTTTCACTGATTAACTACTTTGGTGATTCTTGGAATTGATAGAACATTTTCTGACTTGCAATATACTCATTTATAATGATTTTCCCACTCAATTCCCTTCCCATTTTTTTTTTTTACAAATCTTTTCAATTTGATAATGAATGAGTTTGCAACCTTCATTAGAAAAACTATCTCAAGTGCTTGAAATTATATTGTTTAACATATAAGGGAATCACTCATGACTTGGACAGAGGTAGGGATGTTTGGAAGAGAAAATAAGTAAATATTATGGTGGAAACTGCTTTCTTAATCAAGTTCAGCCTGAGAAATTGCTGTTTTCTCAGGCTGAACTTGATGACATGATGGATGAACTCTGCCGAAGTTTCTTACTTAGATTTGTCCTCCATAAAGGGAAGCATAAAATATACAGCATATCAAGCAGCATGTTTGTGAGCACTTAGATAATTATCCAATTAACAAAGTCAGCAGGCGCTTGGCACAAACAAATCATGCCAGATTAACTGTATTTCTTTTTTTTTTTTTTTTTTTAAATTTTTTTTTATTGATTTTTCCAAAACAAAAAAGAGAATGTACAATCCATCTCTGCTTTCGGAGGTACAGTGTATTTACAGTGTAATAAAACAAAGTTTAGAAAAAATAAGGCTACAATCATAACTATACATGATACTATACAATATGACTATAGTAGATGTGCCAAGTCAAGAATCTAAAGTCATGTTTTCGTCTTATTTTTAAGCCAGTGGTACCAAATACCCCATACATCATAATATCTTGAGTTGTCCTCGTTTTTTAACTCGCCTGTCAGTTTCGCCATTTCTGCGCACTCTAAGATCTTATTTATTAGAGTTTCTTCTGGGGGTATAAGTTTGTTTTTCCACCATTTTGCGAAGGCTATTCTAGCCGCAGTTATAATCTGAATTATCAGTTGGGTTTTGTTGTTGTTTAAGCCCTCTTCAGTCATGCCAAGGAGGAAAAGTTCCGGAACTAAGGCTACCTCCTGTCCAGTTATTTCACAAAGCCAGTGTTGGATTTTGGACCAGTACTTTTTAGTCTCAGGGCAGGTCCACCATAGGTGGTAAAAGGTGCCGACCGATTTTCCACATTTCCAACATGTGGGAGAGAGATTTGGGAACATCTTAGCTAGCCTCGCTGGGGCTAGATACCACCTATGTAGCAATTTATAGTGATTTTCCCTAAACATTGTCGATTTGGTTATTTTGTAGTTTCTATTCCAAGCTATCTCCCAGTCATTGAAATTTAGGCTATGTCCTAGATTTTTTTCCCAGATATTCAATTGTCTTTTCACTATGGACTCTGCCTTATCTTCATCCAATAAAAAGTGATAAATTTTGGTTAACATTTTTTTTCCTGGTCCCCAAATAATTTTGTCAAAGTTTCCATATTTTGCTGCTATTCCGAATTTGTCTTTATCTTTTTGGAATCTTGAGTTGATCCGAATATAGTTCCACCAATCCAAACTAAAGCCCTGATCCCTCAATAGCTCCAGCGATTTAAGTTTCCCTTCTTCATCGAGGATGTCCTTATATGTACCCCATTTATAGTCATCTCTCCTGTTTGGGGCCGCCAGCGATTCCATAATGGAAAGCCAAATGGGTACTTTAGTATATATCTTCTGTCTAATTTCGTCCCACGTACAAATGAGGGTCTCCCTGATTTTGTGCTTATGGAAATAGGATTTTTTCTTATTCTTTATATCCCAGAGATGGGAGTGCCATCCTTCTAGGAGATCATGTCCTTCCAAGATCAGGGTTCTCCTATCCTGTAACTTGATCCACTCCTTGATCCAAATTAATTTTGCGGCCTTTTGATATAGTTCCCAGTCAGGGAGCCCAAAGCCTCCCAAATTCCTTTTCCCTTGGAGTATCTTAAGGGCGATCCTCGATTTCTTACCCTCCCACAAAAAGTTCCTAATGCATTTGTTCAGATCCAGAAAGAATTTTTTGTCTAGTGATAGCGGAATATTTTGGAATAGGAACAGAATTTTTGGTAGGATATTCATTTTGATCGCTGCAATTTTACCGATCAGGGACAATTTGAGCTTTTTCCATCTTTCTAAGTCTTGGCGTGTTTTCTGTAAAAGGGGAATATAATTATCCTCTTTTAGTGAGGAGAGTCTCGCGGTAATCCATATTCCCAGGTATTTTATTTTCCTAACTGTCTGGAGGCCTAATGATTCTTCCAATTCTCCCTTTTGTAGATCAGTCATGTTTTTCACTATCATTTTGGTTTTGTTCTTATTAAGTTTTAGGCCCGCCACCTCTCCATACTCCTGGATTTCCTGCATTAATTTTGCACCGGATTCTAGTGGGTCTTCCATTATGAGGGCTACGTCGTCCGCGAAAGCTTGGGTCTTAAAAGTTTCATTTCTAATCTTTAATCCTTTAATCTCTTTGTTGTCTCTTATCTTTCTGAGTAGCACCTCTAACGCCAAGATATATAGCAAAGGAGATAAAGGGCATCCCTGTCTTACTCCTTTTTGTATCTGAAACAGCTGGGTTCTATCTCCATTCACTAGTATGTTTGCCCTTTGGTTTCTATATATGTTCTCAATCATCTTCCTGAAGTTGGTGCCGAATCCCATTAGATCAATTTGGTTTATCATAAAGGTCCAATTCAAGTTGTCGAATGCCTTTTGGGCATCGACAAACATTAAAGCCAGCTGTTTTTCGGGATGTTGTTCGTAATATTCAAAGGTGTTTAAAACTATCCTCAGGTTGTCTCTAATCTGTCTCCCTGGGAGAAAACCATTTTGGTCTTTGTGAATCCACTGATTTAAAATTTTTTTGAACCTCTCCGCAATTATATTCATGAACAGTTTATAGTCTGCGTTCAGCAATGAGATGGGTCTGTAGTTGGATATCTGTTTCGGATCGGCACCTTCTTTCGGTATAAGCGTCAAGTACGCTTCCCTCCACGAGTCTGGGATTGTGATACCCACCAGGGCCTCGTTTAATATTTCTAACAACTCTAATTTTAAAGTATCATCAAATTTTTGATATATTTCCCCGGGGAGACCATCTGGGCCTGGAGTTTTATTTTTCTTTATTTTAGAAAGGGCCGTTTTTAGTTCCTCTATAGTAATCTTTTCATTTAACATTTCCTTTTCTTCTTCAGAAATTAGCGGTAGTTTAGCTTCGCACAAGTACTGTTCTACCTTGCTTGTCGCTATTCCTTCATTTTTGTATAGATCTTCATAAAACTTTCTTATGCTCTCTAATTTATCTTCTTCCTTTGTCAGCAAGTTGCCCTGAGCGTCTTCTAATACTAGTATTTGGTTTTTTTCCTTCTCTTTTTTTAGTTTGTACGCCAGCCATCTCCCCGACTTGTTAGCGTTTTCAAAGCAATAGTGCTTGGATCTTTTTATTTTCTGTGCCATTTCCTCCTGGTCCAATAAGTTCAATCTATGTCTCGTCATCAACCACTGTTGTTTGGACACCTCATCTCCCGGGCATTGCTGGAGTTTATCTTCTGCTTGCAATAGCTTATTAGTAAGCACTTCTGTGGTCTTTCTTTTTTCCTTGTTTTTGAAGGCAGTATATGATATAGCTACCCCTCTCACGTAGGCCTTCATAGTATCCCACACGATTTCTTTGGCTGTCTCTCGATTTCCATTTTCTGTGAAGAAGCGTTTAACTTCTTCGTTCAATTTCCGTATAAACTCTTCTTCGTATAGCAACTTAGTCCTTAGACTCCATCTCTGTTGTATTTTCTTTGTGTCGTGATGCCAGCTAATTTCAAGGAACTTATGGTCTGCCCAAACATTTGTGCACATATTAACCTTTTTAATTTCTAGGCCCAGTTTTCTGGTAGCCCAGACCATATCTATTCTGGACCAGGAGTTATGTGGCATTGAATAGAAGGTAAATTGTCTATCATGGGGGTGTAAAGTGCGCCACATATCAATTAGGTTAATCTCGTCCACTAAATCAAAAAAGGTCTTTGGTAAGGGAGATCTTTTATTCTTTTTAGTTATATCACATTTATAATCATATTTAGGGTCTATAATTCCATTAAAATCCCCAACCATACAAATTTCATTGTTTGCCCATTTTGCCAGCTGTTCATGCAGTTTCCGATAAAATTTCCCTTGTTTTTTATTCGGGGCGTAAACCCCCACCACTAGCACCTTAGAATTGCCTCTCGTTATCTCTACAATCAATATTCTCCCTTTTTCATCTTTATATTTACATTCTGCCTCTATTCCTTTCTTAACATAGATAGCCACCCCCCTTTTTCTTTTCTCGGCTAATGAAAAAAATACTTTACCAAATTTAGTAAAATTTAAATAGTTGGCTTCATCCTTTTTTATATGGACCTCTTGAATACAGATTATATCAGGATTTTGTTTCATCAGTTTCGACAATATTATCCTCCTTTTTTTGTAATCATTTAAGCCGTTCACATTGAGCGATAAGATCTTGGTATCGTTCATTCCTATAGCTGTCCTCTAGTCTCTGGTTTTTATTTACCTTTAAGTGTTACTGCTCTCACTGGTCTAGATTTTTTCCCTCTTTCTTCTGTGTCTTCCTTTTTCTTCTCCTCTTCTATGTCTTCTCTTGTGATTTGTTCTTGCGATGTCTCTTCTTCCGTATTTAGTACTTCGTTTTCCTCCTTACTGATTTGTTCTTCTTCACCTCCCCTTAGTTGTTCTAGGAAATCTTGGGCATCACTTACACAATCGATTCTGATTTTCCTCCCTTGCCACGATATTAACATTCCTTCTGGGAGGAGCCACCTAAATATTATACTTCTCCTGTTTAATTGGTTTGTCAGAAATCTATAGCTTTTCCTCCTCTCCCTCACTCTCCTTGGGATTTGTTTTAAGATGTTCACTTCTTTTCCCCCGTATGTAATTTTTTCCTCCCTAGCTATATTATACAAAATGTCTCTCACTTTTTTCCTAGCGAAGCGAATATGGACTTCTCTAGGGAGCCTGTTCCTTCTCACGTAGTTGGTTTGGACTCTATAGACCTCATCGATCTCTCGTATTATTTCTTGCTTATCCTGTTGGAGCGTCTCTGCAATCAACTCAGCCATCTTATCTCCTAGGTCCTCTTCTTTGTCTTCCACGATGTTTTGGAATCGCAGGTAAAACGAGGCCTTATCCATCTCAAGTTGTATTAAAGCGTCTTCTGTTTCTTTATTCTGCGCCCACAGGGTTTGATCGACCATGTCCAGTTTCTTCTCGTTTTTTTCTATTCTTTGTTCCGCATTTTGTATTCTATTCTCATTGCTGGCGATCGAAATTTGGATCTCATTCATTTTAGCATCCAGTCCATGTATATCTAATTTCAGATTAACTGTATTTCTTTAACAGTAGTTTAATAGATTAGGGGAATACCAATATATCTGGAATTACACAGTGGCTTATGAAAGTTTAAATAAAATGGTAAAATATGAGCTAAATAACATGTTCATTAAATGGACTCATACTTGGTTGAATAAATGTGCCCAATGCAAGGTTCATTAATGGCTTTACTTCAGCCTGAAGGGAAATATCAAATGTGATGCTATGGGACTCTTTCCTGAGCCCTATGCTGTTTAACATTTGTATCAATGACTTGAACGAAGGAGTTGAGAAGACAATTTCAAATTTGCAGATGACATAAAACTAGAAGGGAGAGCTAATACTGCAAATGAACGAGAGAGGGATTGGAAAAAAAAAAGCATCTAGAGAACCTTGAACAATAGGCTGAAATTAATATAATGGAATTGAATCAGGGGTGAAATTTAGCAGGTTCTGACAGGTTCTGGAGAACCGGTAGTGGAAATTTTGAGCAGTTCGGAGAACTGGCAAATACCACCTCTGACTGGCCTCAGAGTGGGGTGGGAATGGAGATTTTGCAATATCCTTCTCCCAGGAGTGGGAAGAGAATGGGGATTTTGCAGTATCCTTCCCCTAGAGTGGGGTGGGAATGGAGATTTTGCAGCATCCTTCCCCTGCCATGCACACCATGCCCACCAAGCCACGCCCACAGAACCAGTAGTAAAAAAAAATGGTATTTCACCACTGAATTGAATATAAATAAATGTAAAGTTCTGCATCTGGGTAGCAGAAAAGAACGACTAGAATGGGATGGACGAGGCTTGGCAGCAGTACATGTGGACGGTATCTGAGTGTCCTTCTTGGACAAAAGCTAATCACGAGCCAGCAATACAATGAAACTTTTAAAAGCACTCTTTGAAGTACATTAGCAGGAGAATAGAGTCCTCATCATGGGAAGAATTGTTCCACCAATGTTCTTCTGACCAATCCCATTTGGAGTTCAGCGTCCAGCTTTTGACCACTCCTGTCCAAAAAGTACAATGAAATATTGGAGCAAATTGGTGATAGATGTGGAAACTAACATCTGTGAGGAAGCATTAAAGAGTATTGGCATGTTTAGCCTCCGGAAAAGGATGACTGAGGGGAGATAGCAATCTCCAGATACCTGAAGTGCTGTTATCTAGGGGAAAGAATAGGATTAGTCTCAGTTGCTTCTGAAAGCAGGCCTGGAAATCAGCGGGTTAAAATTACAATGAAGGAGGTTCAAGCCAGACGTCAGGAAATTAATAGATCAGACACCTGACTATATGAACCATTAGCTAGTGGAACTACAGGTAGTCCTCTACTTACAACCACAATTGAGCCCAAAATGTATTTCGCTAAGCGAAACAGTTGTTAAGTGAATTTTGCCCCATTTTACCACCTTTCTTGCCACAGTTCTTAAGTGAATCACTGCAGTTGTTAAGTTAGTAAAACGGTTGTAAAGTGAATCTCGCTCCCCCATTGACTTTGCTTGTCAGAAGGTTGCAAAAGGGGATTACATGACCTTCAGGACACTGCAACTGTCATAAATATGAGTCAGTTGCCAAGTATCTAAATTTTGATCACGTGACCAAGGGGATGCTACGAGAGTCATAACTGTGAAAAATGGTCATAAGTCACTTGTTTCAGTGCCGTTGTAACTTTGAACTGTCACTAAATGAACAGTTGTAAGTCAAGAACTATCTGTTGACAGCTAATGTAGCAAGCAAAGGTCTTCAAATAGGACAGGTGGTTTTATTGTAGAGATGTGCTAATATCTGCACTGCTTATGATTCTGTAAAAATGAGCAGAGAGATACAGTAAGTTGGCACTGAGCTCACTTAGCAACTATTATAGATCTCTGTAGTTGTAGAGGGCATAGGGACCTTGAAGGTCAGCAGAATCTTTATTCATTTTTAATGTTTATTTATTTAATAAGGCTGCCCAACTCCATCATGATTCTGGGCCACACACAATTATAACATCATAAATACAAGTATAAATAAAACCATAGGCATAAAGAAAAAGTCCTAATCAATCATTCTAAAAATAATGCAGCCCGCAAGAGTTGCAGCCCAATCTTAACCCAAAGCCTGCACAAAGTGCCACTTTTAAGATTTGTTTTGAACACAGTCAGTGTTGAGGCCAGACAAATCTCGGGGGGAATGTTGTTCCCAAGGGCAAGTGCTTTGACAGAAAAGATCTGTTTCCTAGTTTCATGAGATGACCTTATTTAATAGATGGGGCCTGGAGCACATTGCCCAATTGTACAGGATGGGCAGAAATTAAAGAAATCAACGTTAAGCTATAAAACCTAACAAATACAATTACAAGAGCTTTTTCTTTATCTATTTTAGAAAATTTATATAGCCACCCACTCACTCTCAGTGGCTCAAGGTGACTTGCAAAAATAAAATCCCAGTGTACCAACAATAAAAACAACCCTCATCCCCATAAACCCCTACTCCCCTTTTATTCTCCTTTATTAAACCCTTAATGGAGCTCGTAATTCTGTGCCAATAGGATCACGTAGCAATAATATTCACTCCTTTTCTTCTAAGTAAAATGGAATGCTAGGACTTGGTATACCTGTTCGTAGCCAGAAGAGTTCTATAATCCTGACATATGAAATACAATATTTAAACTTCAAATGATGTGTTGCCTTTGTTCCTTATCTGCGTTACAAGTGGTCCTCAATTAATAACATTAATTGGGACTTGGGACTCTGTTGCTAAGCGAAGCAGTCATAAAGCAACGAGTCATGTAACTGCTGACTTGCTGCTGGTTCTCCATTATCTTTGCTTGTCAGCAGTTGGCAGTGAAGGTCGCAAATGATGTTCACCTGACCATGGGAATTGTGAGCCGGTTGCAAAGCACCCAGTCACAGACACCTGATCACAGTGGTGGGATTCAAGTAATTTAACAACCAGTTCTCTGCCCTAATAATTTCTTCCAACAACTAGTTTGCCAAACTGCTCACAAAGTTAACAACCGGTTCTCCCGAAGTGGTGCGAACTGGCTGAATCCCACCACTACCTGATCATGATGAGAACACTGCAATGGCTGCAAGACTAGCCTTGAAGTCTCCTCATTCAATGCTGTCATAACTTAAAAGTGTTGCTGAATGAATGATTGTTACTCGAGAACTACCTGTAATTTATGTTATGTTTCTCTGAATTAGCATTTTTAACATTTCCCCAGTCTTTGATAAAGCATTTTTAAGGAGAATAAAGCAGGGGTGAAACCTATTTACCTTTCCTACCGGTTCGGAAGTGCACGCGCCCCGTGCGCGGGCCCTCTGCGCATGTGCGGACCCTCTGCTCATGCACAAACCCTTCTGCGCATGTGCAGAGGGTAAAAAACAGGTTACTTCCTGGTTAAAAGCAGGAAGTAACAGCAGGTGGGCGGAGCCTTGCGCTGCCATCGCTACCACCCGCCGCCGTTATGCCGAACCGGTCTGAACTGGTAGCATTTCACCCCTGGAGTAAAGTGATACACAGTAATAATTCCCATCCGAGCTTTAGAATGTAGGCATAATAGCACATTAATTTCTCTGCGTTCAACTATTTCCATTTGCTAAAGTTTTTATGTACTACAATTGTGGTGACTTCTCTGTGTAATAAACCACCACGAAACTGGGTTGATATGTAACCTCTTAAGACATATTTGTTAGGAAGAAAAATAACACTGAGGTTAATGGGAGTTGCTTCCAGGTATTTTTGCACAAAAGCAGAGCCTTTCTTTGATCATAGGGAACTTGAAGGACCATGACAGAGTAGGTGAAATCTTTTGGTTGGAGATCTATAGTTGTAATTCAACATAAAGAAATGTGCTTTGTAATTAAAGTTATTGTTTGAAATATAATTATTAGTTGTTGTAATTCAATACAACATTATAGGTAGTCCTCTACTTACAACAGTTCATTTAATGACTGTTCAAAGTTACAGCAGCACTGAAAGAAGTGACTTATGACCATTTTTCACACTTACGACTGTTACAGCATCCCCATGGTCACATGATTTGCATTCAGATGCTTGACAACTGATTCATATTTATGACGGTTGCATTGTCCCAGAGTCATATGATCATCTTCGGCCCCCAGAAGCACTCTGCAGTGCTCCGCACATCCCATTTTTGCCAAAAATGTACCCGTTTTTGGCCTGCAGAGGGTTTCTAGGGGCTGGAGAGGGTGAAAATGTGACACGTGGAGGGTTTGGGAGCCCAAAACTGGGCCCATTTTTGGCAGAATCAGGCTTGTTTTTGGCAAAAACAGGACATGCGGACCTCAGCAGGGTGCTTCTGGGGGCCGGGGAGTGCGAAAACGCGACATACGGAGGGTTTGTGAGCCCAAAAACAGACCCGTATTCGGTCTATAAGACACACTGAAATTTTCACCCACTTTTAGGGGGGGGAGGGAAAATTGTGTCTTATACTCTGAAAAATACAGTAGTGCACAAATACTTTCCTGATGTAGCTCTTCCATTATCGCTAAAGAGTGGAATCCATAATGTTAATAAAACAAAAATGTTGATTGATGGCTCTAGGTAAATTCAGAGTCTCCCATTTAAGCATCGCTTAATATGCCAGCCTATTCCTACCAGGAAATAAAATGGCATCTTGATACACCACAAGCAAGAAAGGAGGTCCGACAGCTTTGACTGGCTGGAGAAATTAAAAATAGTGGAGGAAATTAGAATTGGAAATTAGAGGTTCTGCTGTCTGTCTGCCTTGCCCAAGCACTGTAGATCACGTGTGCAATCAAGAATGCTATATAAAAGCCGTGATGGCGCAGTGGTTAGAATGCAGTATTGCAGGCTAATTCTGCTGTCCGCCAGCAGTTCAGCAGTTCAAGTCTTACTGGCTCAAGATTGACTCAGCCTTCCATCCTTCCAAGGTCGGTAAAATGAGGACCCAGATTATTGGGGGCAATATGCTAACTCTATAAACTGCTTAGAGAGGGTTGAAAAAGCAGTATGAAGCGGTATATAAGTCTAAGTGCTATTACTATTGCTATAGAGTACATGTTGTGGCCCGCCAGCGGTCTGCGCGGATCGTGGCTGATCCCGACGACAAGGAGGCTGGTGGTGTCGCGCCAGCAGCCTGCTCAGCCAGCGCTCGCGTCGGACAGTGAGGAGGCTGAAGAGGATGTGGTGCCAGAGGAAGAGACTCAGCCAGGGCCTTCAGAACCTCCAGAGGCTCCTTCAAGTGGAGAGAGTGAAGTGGAGGAGCCTCTCCTCAATGCTTGGGCACACAGGGCTGCCAAAAGGCAGGAGTGGCTACTCAGGAGGAGAAGGTCTCCTCAAGAGTAAGGCTTAAGGATAATTTGCCACTCCCTTAACCTATTTAAGTCACATGCCCTTAGTAAGTTTCTTGCTAGAAACAACTCGTATTTATTATCAGAGTATTTTGGTTTATCATATCTTGTTTTTTGGGCTGGTTGCCAACCTTTGCCGGTCTTGTTTATTCTTGCTACTTAATAAATTTGATAAGGATCGTTGGTGTGTCCTTATCCTCGGAAATCCGGAGCTGGGGCAGAACAGTACAATATATGTATGCATGCATCAGTTAACTGGCTGATTCATTCATTCATTCATTCTGTCATTCCTATTCTATTTATAAAATACCAACGCAATTAATAAATCCAACCCACTAGCTCCTATAAAACATAAAAATATGCACATTATTTTTAGCATTGAAGCATGCCCCCACAAAATATGCAGAAAATAATCAGCAAAATTATTCAAAACAATGAGTAGGAGCAGATTGGAAATGTGCATTCTCCATTGTAGCACCTGCCCTCTAGCACAACATCCGCTTAGACACATATTCTATTCTCACCCTTCAAATGTTCTGGCAGTCTCTTAAACCCAGGCTCTGTTCCTAGGATTGCAGTTTGGGATTGTCCCTGGCAATTGCAGTTGCCAACAGCAATTTTTCCCTGCATGTTATTTAGGTTGTTTTGTCCAGATAATCATGTTTATTTGTAAAATTTTGTATCCTTTTAAATATTGGAGGCCACCCAGTCTTTTTGGAGTTGCTTGAACATCAATAAAATAAATAGATATTCAACAGACACAGCAATGGCAAGCAGTAGAGAGTGCTTGACATTCTACTACAGATAGTCCTCAAGTTGCGATGGAAGGTGGGACCAGAATTTCTGTTGCTAAGCAATGCAGTCATAAAGTGCAATGTCAGGTGACCACATTGCTTAGTGACAGCAATCCCTGAGCACCTCTTTACAACTTCCTGCCAGCTTCCAACAAGCAAAATCAGTGGGGAAGCCAGCAGGAAGTTGCAGGTCCCCGGTAGTTTGCAAGCAGGCATGCAGGCTGGTAAGTAGCTGCTGCTGGGTGAGAGAGAATGCACATGGGTGCACAAGTGGTGGGGAAATACAATTGTTTGGGTGTCCACTGGCAGATTGTGTGAGTGGTGTGGCATGAGCACAGTGGGGCTTCGGGTGGCTGCTGCAAGGGGGGAGAGGATATAGGAGTGTAATGGAATGTGTGAATGTCCTGGGGGGGGGGAAGACATGTTTCCTAGGAAACACTCAGACAAGAGGGAGAGGAGTCCCCAATGGATTAACGATCCTAGGAAGAAACTGAGGAAGGATCTGCCCTATTTGATCAGTCTATAATAAGGCAGGGGAGGTTGGACCTTCAAGATTGATGTCAGCCCTGCTGTGTAAACCAGAGAGGAAACACAACAAGCTAATTCTGATTTATTGAAAGGCTAAATTAACAGAATCTTGAAAGTCCAAGGTACAAACTTCCCACTGCCACTTTTAACCACCTGATCAATGGTGGTGGAATTATTGGGTTGCAGCTGTTGGGTGGGAGAGAGTGTGTGAATAGCTGGATGGGGTGTGCAAGTGGGAGAGACCTGACCAACGTGCAACCTTCCCTACTGGCTTCCCCATTGATTATACTTGTGATAAACCAGCAGGGAGAATTGCAAATCATGATCACATGACTGCAGACATAGTATGAGCCAGTTACAAAATGCCTAGATTGTAATCATGTGACTCTGAAGTTGCTAGAATGGCTGGCCCTAACTACTTGTTTAGCACTATTGTAACTCCAAACAGTCACTGAATGAGTTATTATTAACCAAAGACTGCCTCCAAAACATCAGCTTTTAGGGGAGCCTATAGAAGAGCCAAGGTGGCGCAGTGGTTAGAATGCAGTACTGCAGGCTATTTATGCTGGCTGCCGGCTGCCAGCAGTTCGGTAGTTTGAGTCTCAACGGCTCAAGGTTGACTCAGCCTTCCATCCTTCCAAGTCGGTAAAATGAGGACCCAGATTGTTGGTGGGCAATATGCTAACTCTGTAAACCCCTTAGAGTTGGCTGTAGGGCTCTATGAAGCAGTATGTAAGTCTAAGTGCTATTGCTATTGCTATAGGCAACTGCTGACAAAGCCTGTTGCAAGCTTGCACATCCCACCTCAGAAAATTCCAAAGTGATTCTAATGTTCACACTTAACTATAAAATGAATCAATAAAATCCTGATTTCTAATATCAAAGGTGGCATCCATACAATGTGGGGTGGGTTTTTTTGGGACATTCATTTAAGAAATCATTTAAGTATTTCTTTTAAAGAAGAAAGGAGTTAGAATGTGAACCCTAAAGGGATTCCCGGATGATTCTTGCTGCTTTTCAAAGAGACTGATGAAGAGATAAAGGTGTTATTGTATTTGCATATGAGTAATCAAGACATTTCCTCCTTGGATAACTGACTTACCTCTTCATCTGTAGCACACTATTGAAATTCTCTTAACTGCCACAAAGGAGGTTTTCACTATTTTGCTTTTCAAACTCTGAAAGTTTAAAAGCTCTTGATGATTTGATGAGGTCAGAACTTCCTTCCCCCCCTCCCCATTTTATCCTGAAAGAGTTGAGAATACTTAGAGGCAATGATCCATATTAAAAGTTATCTAAGCATGCAAATTGTTGTTACTAAGTCCTGCCTTAGCTATGAAAGCCAGCTGGGTCATTTTGGGGTAGTCACTCCCTCAGCTCAACCTACCTCACAGACTTGTTGTTGTGGGGAAAATAGGAGGAGGAAGGTTCACTGCCTTGAATTATTTGTAAAAACAATAAGGTAGTGTTGGAAGAAACATCCTTCTAGGTTCTGCTCCAAGTGGGGAAACAGACACTGGAGACATGGAGACTGCTTGGAAAGATGGTTTAATGGTGGACAGGATCACATGGCTTGAGTTCCTGAACAGAAAAGGGGGCAGATACAGTAAATCCTTGGGTTTTTATGCTCTCTCTGGCTCTGCATTTCTTGGGGCCCCAAAAGAGTATCCTGATTGGTTGTCAGACTCTCAGGGGGTGGGGGCCTTGCTGGCTGATGGTCACATGTGCTTCCCAGGTCACATGTGGTGAGTTTCTGCTGCTATTGTGTAGAGGGCTAATCCTATCTTTGGCAATTCCTACTATGGCTCTGCCTGAAGGAGGCAGATCTTTGTTATGTAGAATAGACTGGCCCAGACCTTAATGGCCCATTGACAAAGGGTGGGGGGGCAGGAAGGTGGGAGCTGCTTTGTCTGTAAAATATGCTTCTCATATTTCTCATCCAGGGAAATATAATATTCTGCCTTTTCATATTTCCTAAAATATTTCACTCTTCCAGGAAAGGGGTGGGTGCTACCTTCCTACAGTAGAATACAAATAAATACCTTAAAATGTGCTTTGGCCTCTAATTTTGATTTAACCTTCATTCTTCTCAAGAGCCCATACAAAACTTTGCTTGATTTTATGTAGTGAATCAGTAATTTGCACATTCTCTTGAATCCGCCTTTTTAGGTACAGATTTTTTTTTTTTTCAGTTTTGTAGTCTACAAGATCTTGTTCCAAATTGATTGACACAGAACTGATGACACTTTCTGTTGGGAAATTCCCAGCCAGGCAGAGGAGGAGAATTCAAGCAGGGAGTTAGCTTTGAGTCGTTCTGCAGCTTCAAGAGACCTAGGACTGACCCCACCCCCAGGTTCCATGGTACCTTATCTGTTTGTTGGCAAGGGAAGGCAAGGAGTCTGGAGAAATTCTTATACTATAGGCAGAACACAAGAAAGTTGTCAGCTTGACCCTTCGCATGTGGTTGCTTGCACCTGATCCTTTCATTGCTTTGCTTCATGCTGCTTTGAAGTTCAGTAATTGGTTTGGGTTTCTTGAAGTGGGAGATAGCAATAAAAATAATTATCTTCACAAAAGTCTATACGCCTATCTCTTGCGCTATGCTGTTTCCCAGGCTATTTTTTTTCCTATGATTTCAAGTTCTTTCAGGGGATAACTCTGAATTTCCCTTGCTCCATCTCATTACTGTCTTGTACATATCTGATTTGTGTGATATGATTGAAATATTTGGCTTAGAGAAAGAACATACTGTGAAAAACTAGATTTCTCCCTCGCTAAGTTTTTTTAGATTTTTTTTGATGGATGATACTGATAACATCCAGACATAATGCTAATCCACTCTTTGATTTTATGAATTCAAGCCTTAGGCTGTTAACTGAATTATTTCTTCTTTCATTTCTCAAACACAACTGCGCTTCTTCACCTGGTTTTGGAATTAATTAAAAAAGGATCATAGCAATGGAAGGAATTTGAATTTAAAGCATCCTCAACAAATATTTAAGCTTTGCTTCAAAAAAGTCCAGTGAAGTGGACCTAATTTTTTCTCTATTTATATTTTTCTATTTTGCGCAAATCTAGCAAATTGTGGTTTGAAGGGCTATAGTTTAAATGAAAAGAGTTCCCAGTCTTTGTTTATGGACACATATGCTTTCTGTAAAGATTACAAAGGAATTTTGTAGTAACTGAATGCGATAAAGAAGAAGGAAGATTCAAGGTTAAAAACTGTACTTGTAATGCCAAACCAATTTTCAGCATTCTGCCTGAATTGGTCGGTTGTGTATCAGTACCTTTAACAAACTGATCATGTAATTTGTTGAATAGAATAGAATAGAATAGAATAGAATAGAATAGAATAGAATAGAATAGAATAGAATTGAATTGAATTGAATTGAATTGAATTGAATTTTTTTTTATTGGCCAAGTGTGATTGGACACAATAGGAATTTGTCTTGGTGCATATGCTCTCAATGTACATAAAAGATATGTTCATCAAGAATCATAAGGTACAACACTTAATGATAGTCATAGGGTACAAATAAAAATGAAACAAGCAGCCACATCTGAGGGTAATGTTCTAATGATGTGATTTCTGCATTTTACTAATGAACACTCACTGCCGTATTTTTCGGTGTATAAAATGCACCTTTTTACCCCCTAAAAGAGGGTGAAAATCTGGGTGCATCTTATATGCCAAATGTAGCCCTGCCCACCCGCCAGCACCCACCCTTCGGCCATTTTTGGCCAGTTCCAGGTGGCAGGGATCTGTGTTGGGGCACAGCCTGAGGAACAACCCTCCCTCTTCGGGATGGTCGGGGGGGGGGGTGCAGGGATTACTCGCTTTCCCCCAAAGAGACCCCTCGCATGCTCTGGGGGGAGGGACAGAGCACAGTCTGAGGAACAAACCTCTTCGGGATGGTCGGGGGGGGGAATCTGCCCTGCAGCTTTGGGGAACAAGGCGGGTGCCACGATTTGCGGCTGGTCACCCCTCTGGCCGCGCTGACTTCACTCCCAGCAATGTGAGGCGCTGCTGCCGCTGCTGCCTAAGCCCTCTCTGCGCCCAGGAGCCAAGCCGAAACGTTCCTCCTTTCCAGCCATTGCTGCCCGGATTCCCCAATGCAATTCTCAAGAGTCGCGCTTCAGGTGGCGGTCAGTTCCCCTGCAATGTGCAGCGGGGAACTGGGAAGTGCTTTGGATTCGGGGAGGAGATTGTAGCACTGCTGCCTGAAAGTATTTTTCTGCACATTGCAGAGCCGCGCGCCCCCGTCCTCCTTCTCAGCAGACTCAACTTCTCTTTCTTCCTGGCCAGATCCGCCACCTGAAACACGGTGCACTTTTTTTTTGTCTCTGCACACCCCGTGTTTGGAATCAGGAAGGGGATCGCGGGTTCGGGCGGCAGCGCTACAATCTCCTCCCCGAATCCAAAGCACTTCCCAGTTCCCTGCTGCACATTACAGGGGAACTGACCGCCACCTGAAGCGCGACTCTTGAGAATTGCATTGGGGAATCCGGGCAGCAATGGCTGGAAAGGAGGAACGTTTCGGCTTGGCTCCTGGGCGCAGAGAGGGCTTAGGCAGCCGCGGCAGCGGCTCCTCACATTGCTGGGGAATGAAGTCAGCATGGCCAGAGGGGTGACCAGCCGCGAATCGTGGCACCCGCCTTATTCCCCGAAGCTGCAGGGCAGATCCCCCCCCCGACCATCCCGAAGAGGTTTGTTCCTCAGACTGTGCTCTGTCCCTCCCCCCAGAGCATGCGAGGGGTCTCTTTGGGGGAAAGTGAGTAATCCCTGCACCTCTCGCTTGCAGGAGGAGGAGGAGGGCGGCGCCACCTTAAATGCTGGTAGGCAGAGGTAAAATACTTTTTTCCTTGTTTTCCTCCCCCAAAATTAAGGTGCGTCTTATACTCCAATGCGTTTTATACACCGAAAAATACGGTAATTTAATAATCCTAGATTATGCTAACCCTCAATTCTTACAAGATTCCTTCTTTCTGTCGACATTGGGGGAAACCTTAACATGTATATGATAGCGTAACTTCTGTTAAATGGCAATTTTATGATGGATATGACATGTTGACATCATTCCTTGTTCCCCATGGATGAGGTGGATTATAGGTTCATAGGTGAAAGATATAACTGATCTGAATCTCAGTGAATCTCTGATGCAATCTCTGATGTTATTTTGATAAATTATATGAAAGAAAGCCAGAAAAGATCTTTAAATCCTTTAAAATATTTAGATATTTATTTGTAGCTTAATAAAGTACTGATGCCCCATTCCCACCCTGTCGATACTATATTTTCATCGCAGGAGCTTAATAGGTCTTGTAAATGCCAGTTAATGTGAGCACTTTCGAGAACATGCTGAAATCTCAGATGGCTATAAACAGTATAATTGAGCTGGAAAAGGCAGCCTCATTTTCATCTGGTAACTGCCAGTTGGGTTGGTGGAGTTATCATTGTTCTGCGGCTATGTAACAACTCCAGACTGAATTTCTTGAATAAATAAATTTACCCTCTGGTACCAAATCCATTCCAGCACTACCTACTTTGTCTGGCAGCAGCTCTTCAAGGCTGTTTTTTAACTGAGATTTTATTTTATTTTTTTGCTCCCAGGAATTAAACAACCAACATTCTAAGATTTGCACAACATACTGAACCTATAAACCTAGGTTAATAAAATACAGATGTTGTGCATTAATAAACCTGGTTAATAAAACACAATTACCATGCACAAACAATAGTATAGTATGATAGGTAAAGGTAAAGGTTTCATTTGCACATATGTGCTAGTCGTTCCCAACTCTAGGGGGCGGTGCTCATCTCTGTTTCAAAGCCGAAGAGCCAGCACTGTCCGAAGATGTTTCTGTGGCCATGTGGTTGGCATGACTAACCACCAAAGGCGCACGGAACGCTGTTATCTTCCCACCAAAGGTGGTCCCTATTTTTCTACTTGCATTTTTTATGTGCTTTCGAACTGCTAGGTTGGCAGAAGCTGGGACAAGTAACGGGAGCTCACCCCGTTACACGGCACTAGGGATTTGAACCGCTGAACTGCCGACCTTTCGATCAACAAGTATGATATAATGGCCCAATTAACACAATATGTTGAATCAATTGAGTTGCCATGCCAAATCACAAAACTACCCGACTCCATTTTAGACTAATCATGTATGTGGTATGAATCCAGCCTGCATGAAAAACAGGTGATCTTTCATTGAATTGTGGTTGTCCCTGTAATCTTGCATGAGAGGCAAAAGGTGGCCCCTGGGCCATATGCTGTTTTCAGTCAATTGGATGTGACTCTTATAGTCCTTTGGAAAAATTATGTTTAATTTTTCAATGCGACAGTAATTATTTTTAAGGATTATTTGATCAACCCATAAATTAAATCAAATGCAGTTTTTGTCCTCATTTTTACTTTTGGAAAGGCAACCCCTGGCACAGTGCTGTCCTTTGGCCCCAATGACTTTTAGAGACAGAGTAGGTTTATGGCAGTTGCATAGGCAGAATAATGGTCTGCAGATCCATGAAACTACAATTGAAGTGAAAATACAAACATTTGGCTAGAACTAAGACTTTAGGCTTAGGCGCCTTCTTCATAGAAGCAAGAATTGGGCTGCACACATGAGTAAGTGACAGCCAGTTTTCTTTTCTGCCAAAAACTTTGTTCACATTCACACTTCTGGTTCTTAATGGTATGCTGGCTTAACTGGCATCTTCTCTGGGACTAGCCTGGTAATAATTTGTGAAGCCCAAATTTGAATTTGTTCCCATAAATGTAAGGGGACTTTTAAAAAAAAATTTTTTTTAAATTTTTCATCCTCTACCTTCTCTATTTTGCTTTCAAAAAGATTCTGGGCTGTCAGAGAAATTAAATTTTAAATTGATGTAGATGAATTTCTGGCTGATGTCAGAACTCTTTATTGTTTTATTGCCTGGGAGGGATTTAAATTCTGTGGTAATCTGGTGGTTACAAGGCTCGGTGAAAGCCTGTAATTATTCAATAGGATAATAACTATGGTTTATATATTCCTCAGCAGCTTTCCTAAGAATCAGTGGAAATAAAGACTAACAAGGAACTGTGTTTTGTTTTATTTGGTTTATCTACAAAGCCTTTTAGGTTATTTAAAGGGGAACTGCAGAAATGAATTATTCCATGAAAAGAAAAGTTAAAATAGAAGCTACCCCTGGGTCTGTGTGTGTGCGTGAGTGCGTGTGTTTATTGTTGAGGGCTTCTCTTCCTCTCCACTCACCTTGACTGTACAGAGGGACGCTTGCTAGAGAATGAAGAGGGAATTACTTTGCCACTGAACGGTTATGATGGTACCTGCTCTCTCTCCCCTGAAAGCCAGCCTTTTGCATGTATAAGTTCCTCCATCACGTGCCAGTTCCGTTTCCTTGGAGACAACCGTGGAGGAGTGTCTTTGGATGCCTCTTCGGCAAAGGGAAAGCAGAGGCTTTTGCATTGAGCACAGAAGGTTTGCTGTATTTACTTGCTTCTGTTTTTTTGTTGTGCCGCTTTAAGGCAGGAAGGTTTTCTGCATGCACTTTTAGAGATTCTTCCTCAAGAGCCAAGCAAATAATCTTTGAATGCTATTGATAAATTCTTACCTTTTCCAGTAATTCTTAGTAGCTCATGGTTATAGAGATGGATGTGAAGGATGAAGCTGTAGTAAAAGTTGCCGGGGCTTCCTTCCCCTCTAGCTATACATAGATTACAACAATGGCTGGAGAGATGGGGATTCACTCAAGGGTAGTTTATGGAACAGCTGCACAAAGCAGTAACTTCCTGCATATCTAAGTTACTCTAATTTTGGAGCCAGATTTGAAGTGCTTCAGGAATGAAGTCTGTGTGAAGTAGCAGTTCATAGTCTCTTAAGCAGGCTTGGAGCAGGTGGGAAAGCAATCAGCAAAATGCAAGGTCAATTGTTAGTATTTCCTGTCAGCAAAAGGGAAAACTAATTCTTGGAAGAGGAACGAATGAAGATAGATATTAATATTTGACATGGGTTAAGGAAAAATATCTCAAAAGATTAAATACAAATGGCAATTTAGTGATCTCTGGGTTTTTTCCTCTATATCTATTCTACATCAATATTTTTTTTCCCCATTCTCTCCTACCTTTTAAAAAAAAAAAACTTTTGGAGCATTTTGTAAAGTTGATGAAAATTTTAGCCCACACTTAGTCTTTGGGGTAAACTAACTTAATTGGGTTACTTTGTTTGTTAGTTGTAACTATAATCTTACCTGATTATTTTTATTACTAATAATCTAACAATGCATTCAGGTGAGGTATATCATTATCATCTTGTTGAAATCTGGATGCTCTCTTCTTCAGTGGAATTGAGTCTGATGTGTTTGGTTGGGTTGCTGACATGTGTGGCTGTTAAAACCTTTTAGCTCTGCTATCCAATGATAGGACCATCAAGCTAGTCTAAGTGCAGAAAGCTGCTTTCTGTCTATTTCAGTGAATAAAATACTGCTCTGTTCATAGATCACTCTGATAAGCTCATGTTAGAGTAATGTCAGATTTTCTTGTTTAATGGGTAACTTTCTCAGCCATACATCTCTCCTTTTTTATATTGCTTAGTTCCCTTTTCTGGACAATTCACCAACTGTGATAACAAAAGTTTTGATGTGAAGGATTCCAGAAGATAGACACTAAGCTATTGTCATATGCTGTAAGTACATTAAAAGGTTAGGATTTTTATCATGCCGTGAAGCCCACTTCTTTTGTTTTTAACATCTTCCCCAAGTATCATCAAAGGAGGCTTTGTGTAAGAATTGTTATGAAATGGATATCTCTATCCACTTCTAGATGTCCCTCCATATGCCTAATTCTCGGTAATACTTCAGGATTCTAATGTATTTCCCTTCTATTCTGTATGTGTGTAAAATACAATTTTTGCTTTGACAATCCCTGGGCTATCCTTCTGCAGCTGGTAGGATGCATGGCCCAGAATAATTCGTATCTTGACCAATGTCAAAAGCAAATGTAATAACCCATAATGAGATCAAGAGTGAGTTGGTGGAATGATTAAAGGAACTAGGGTAGAAACCAGAAGGCTGTGAGTTCTTTGAGTTTGTGCCTTAGGCACAAAGCCAGCTGGGTGACCTTGGGCCAGTCATTTTCTCTCTCAGCCTTAGGAAGAAAGCAATTTCAAATTACTCTTAACAATCTTGCCAAGAAAACTGCATGGACTTGTCATGACTAATTGATAGTACATAACTAATTGACAATAGGGTTTAACTTGACACAAAAAATATCAAGACCACAGCACTTGCAAACACGAAGCCTTGTTATCTTCTTGCCACTTTCTAGAGGCATAAAGGGAAGCCAGGGCCTGCTCTGTCTTGGCTTAAGATAAGTAGGCCATTGATAGCCCGTTTGTAAGTCTCAGTTTCATGAAGAATCATACAAATTGTATAAAATGAAAAGTGCTTGCTTTCAGTTTGAGGGGTTATTTTCATTAAATTCTGAGATAAGTGAAAGTGCTCTATCCAAAAGCTGAGTAACAAAAACTGAAATTTGGAAGTAGGAGTGGATTTCTTCTTTTTCAGAAACTTTGACTCTCAAAAACTTTCTTCTGTTGAACTCAACTCCTAGTGATCTCATGTTATGTTTTAAGGTTGTGATTTTTATACAGAGAATGATTGTGTAAAAACAATGGTCCTATATTCCAACCTAAATCTTTTCTTCTGCTGGTTCTGGAAAGCTCTTAGGACTCTCTGCAGACTGCATGATAGAGTCCATTCCAGCTCACACCTAATCAACAAACCATTAACTTTCAGTGTTTGGGTCATCTTTTCACTTTCATTCCAACACTGTTGATGAAAATAGCTTGAGCTGAAGGAGAAATTCAATTTCTCTTGCTGTAAAACAGCTAAAAGGCAACATAATCTTAAACATTTCTTTCATATATTTTCATACCCTTCATATATTAACATCTTTCTTTTCAAGCTTCCTTAATAAGAAATGGAATAGCTTTGACTCATGCATTATCTTTTAAACAAAACTATTTCAACCTTTTCCTGCAAGTCTACACATGTAAATGCATTTTTAGGATGGAATCTTCCTGAGGTAGCAAAAAAAAAAAAAAAGTACATAAAGCAGTAGAGCGACCAGCAAGGTCAACAATCATGAATAACAGTGTCCAAATTTTAATTCAAGAAGAAGCCTATAAAATCACCACTCAGTTTTTTCTGAAGCCTACAAAAATGGGCCTAATTAACTGCCAGCAGAATTTCATAGATTCAGAACTTTCCAACTCAGTGACCTAAATTGATCTTGGTGACAGGCAATTTGAATGGGGCCTCGGCTGAACATCTCAGAATGCATGAGGTTGGGTGAAGATGATGGTATTTTGGGGTTCTGCTTTATACCCATTGTGAGCCAGTTTAGTATAGTGGTCCACCTGCTAGGATCTAGGAGACTGTGAGTTCTTGCTGTAGGCACAATGCTAGCTGGTTGACCTTGGTCCAGTCAGTCTCAACTCTAGGAAGTAGGCTGTTCTGTGTGTGAGTGAGTGTGTTTGTTCTTACAGAGATAGTGTTCTATAGATAGAAATGGGTATGTTTGTGTATGCAAGAGCAACAGCAAGTTTATGAATGATTTGCTTTATAATAACGTACATGTTTCCAGACTGCTTTGTTTGCTTTCTTGGGAAATTAGAGCAATGTCAACTTTTGTACTAGGTTAGCATTATTTATGAATTAAAATCTTGTAGGATGGCAATTCTGCCTTATCTGCTTGGAGTTTCTGAATGCAGGTCTTATTGCTATTAAGTGGAGACTCACCACAGGTGGATTAACAGGAGACTTCCAGGAGATTGCTTGTGTTGCTGACCTTTTGTCTTCAAAGGATAAATTCATTTACCCTTCTCAATAGTGCTGAATAGCACTGTAACTAGATGCTGATTGTGCAAATACCATTGTTTTTAGTTTTTAGTTAGAAAGCAGTGATTGGCCACACTTTTAAAACAGAACGCAAGTAAAAGGAATCAATTCATTAATCAACTGAATTAATTAAGAAAGAAAAAGCTTAGTGGGGCAGTAAGAGGCTAATTGTCTAGTATGAGTTGGCAATGAAATCCCTTTCTTTTTGCCAGATATTCATTTTTAAATTTATTTCCCTGCTTATCAAGAGTTAGCAGAGATCAAAAGTATGAAAGCCACGGAGATGTACAGATCTGGAATGGCTTGGTGATAATTCACTGTACAATATTATAAATCAGGTGTCTAAGATAACAAGAGCAATAAAATTAGCATTTGAAGGAAACAAAGAAAGAAAGGAAACAAAGAAAGAAAGAATATTGGTTATTCTCATTATTGTTCTTTCATGCCTACAGGAAACCAACTTTCTATATGAAAAATCCTTAATTCTGTAGTAGAAGAACCCCTAAAGCAGCTAGAAGACACGTGATCTAAGGGATAGATTATTTTCTCATGCACATTTTTTTAATTAGAAACATGTAGGCTATACTTTTAATTCTTTTATTGTTTCAAATAATTCTTTGTATAAATGTTTTAATGTATGTGGGATCTATTCAACTTGGTAGCCTTTGCCTTCCCTTATTTCAGGCTTTAAGTTACACTAAGCAGATTCTCATGAAATGTTAAGGGAAACATATTAAGAATAAAAGCAAACAAATATTAAAGTAGTGGACTTCTGTTTGCAAGATATGTTCAGGAAGAGGCTGAACTATCTATCAGGGATATTTTAATTTCTATACCTGTGCGAGCAGAAGGTTGAACTCAGTGCCTAAATGGCCCTTCCAAGTCTTTAATTCTATCTAATGAGCAAGAAATATTTATGTGGAAGTGCTGAGAACTCAGGTCAGCTGATGGTTTTGCAACAAACTTCTGTCTTGTTTTTTAAATTCATTTTGGAATTCTTAATTCTAGCAGAAAACAAAGTACATATCCACAAGACAGAAAATCTTTCCTCAATAATACCTAATTATTATCACATTTACAATGACATTGTTCTTGTTTGTTAATTAAAATTCATTTTAGTGAAGGTAGATGGTACACTGTATAAGTGGTTGAACTGATTGTAGCTTGACAGATGATTTTAGATTGGTGAAGAGGCAATAATACTGTATTTTACATCTTGGACTTCTGGAAGCCATGCTTGTCTTACTGGCAACTGCGGCTTCTAAATCTGACCTCTAATTTTGGGTGTCCTTTGCCTTACTGCAAGCAATTTGACATCAGCCTTTAATAGATAGAATAGATTTGAGAAATAATTACTTTTTAAAAGAGCAGCCTAATGCTTGAACTTCACTTCTTCATGCATTCCTTGCATTCTTGATTGAAATGTGGAGGGAAGAGAGATTAATCGTTGACCTACTGCAAAGAAAACACATTCTTTGGTTCTATAATTGGAAGACTCTTCCAAACCCCACATAACTGACTTCAGACATGTGCCAAAATCTTTATTGAAAAAGAGAGTGGTGCATCTGTCACTCTAGTGAATAATATTAGAAAGACTAAAGGGCTCATTTTTTTTTCTGCAGACCTTGGTGTGTCGAAAAATATAGAAGCAAGGATTGCAAAATCGTGATTTTACTTGTAAGGAGACCTGGGGTAGTGGTGGTAGTAGTGTTGTTGTTGGGTGTTTTTTTAGTCATGAATATTTTTGCAATTGCATAACTATTCTGAGCCCCCACCAGGGTGAATTCCTTCTATACTTGATCTTGATTTCTGAGAGCAGAAGTTCCTTATGATAACCTACTGGGGCCTGGAAAATCCCATAAGAAATAGAGCCATCTCTGGTAGGCTTTCTAGTTTGCCTGCGTCTAAGGTGCAAAGATGAGGTGTTTTGTATATTTTAAATTATTTAGATTTCACCTTCCGCCAAGACCTTCCGTCACTTATAGCAAGTTCTATAATGCCTGTGACATTCACTCCTTTCTTTGTCTGGAAATGGTCCTGATAAAACTAATGAAAAAGCATGGCAACAGCCAGACAGGGTTATTATATCAGCAGTTCTTGCTTTTGCAGCAAAATAGGTAAAGAAGCCATGTAGGGGATAAAGGAGGTAGCATTTCAGTAAACACTAGTAAGCATTTTTCCCTTATTCTGTCTTTCTGGAGCCTAACATCCAACAAACTTTTTCTATTCCAGCCCTTCTCGGCCTCTCGTTAACATGAATGATGCCATGGTTACCCATGTGTCCTCCGGAGCCCCCACGCCAACAAAAAGGTAGGAGTACTTGGGGATGGGTATGTGCGGTGGGTCTTCTCTTTGAGGTATCTGCATTTTGGGGAATTGCTGCACTCAGCTCAGATATTTGGCTCTGGAGAACAAAAATGTATTTAAGATTTTTGGAATATTCTAAAGCCAGTTTTGAAACACTAAGACTCTTCCTTTGGATTTACTACTGCATGTGGAAATGCTGACTGTGGAATAAAGCTTTGTTTTGACACTTCAATCAGTGGTGGTATTCAGTCAGTTCTATCCAGTTCGGGCAAACTGGTAGGGGCGACTGCAAGATATCCCGCCCACCCGCGGAGATGTCATGACATCCTATTTTTTTTCATTTTTGAGGCTCTGTGCATATGCAGAAGGCCTTGCGCATGCACGGAAGATACACGCGTGCACATTTGGGAACTGTTAGGGAAGGTAAGTGAATACCACCCCTGACTTTGATGGTTCCCCCACCTCCCAAATCTACACAAGTAAGATTTTTTTTAACATGAATCAATGAAGCCTTGATGGAAGAAAAAGTGGAGCTTCCTGCAAGCAGAAAGTTCTCTTTACTCTTCTTCTCCCTGACTCTGTTTGCCAGGCCTTTATTAATCTTACCACATTGCCTTTAGAGTTCTCAAACTGAACCTAAAACATGTTCAGTTTACAAAAAGAACCAAAGACACAACAGACCACGGACACTTCTTCAGCAAGAGAGTGTGTGGGGAGGGAGGGGGGACTTTTTCTCATCTATGCTGAAAAGATGTTACTTGCTTACCATCTCATAATTGGAAAATCAAATTTTTATCTATTGGATTTAAGAAAACCACCATAAGTGAATGTTCACCTGTTGCTGACTGAAAGGGCTTCCAACTGAAGAGGAGAATTTTTGGCAATTTCTGTCTCTCACACTCTCTTGTGTAATACATCTATTGTATATTAGAGACCTTTCCTCCTCCTTGTGAGCAAAGTTCAGTTGTACTTTCTTTTTAAATTCCATTTATTATGTACTGTTAAAATTTATTGGCCGCCCATCTTACCACCGGGCAATTATGGGCAGCTTTTTGTTTATATTTAATAATTACGCTGAAGAGTTTCTTTTTCCCCTGTTTGTGTAAATAATGTATTTCTTTTTTATTTTCTCTTATATAAATTTAATCTTAAAAGTTTATACTGTATAGGGTAAATATCAATTGTTTCTTAACTTGCCCGGATAGAGTGGCTACTGTAATTAGACCTAAAGGATTATAGCAATTCCTGTATGTTAGAATTAGATAGCATGAGCTGCATTAATTTCTGCCACTTACTAGGAGTTGAAGGGATAAACACGGTCATTTTCAATTCTGTCCTGCTTAAGGAGTACCTGCTAAGAAGCTATACCAACCAGGATAATGTGGTTGATGGTGGGTGTTTCCTGAAGCAGCTTCCCACTTCTGAAAGAGCTTGCTCCTTGAAGCATGGATGGCCCTTATTCTCATGGCTTTCTAGATGCACATGAAAAACACATTAATCTCCCAAGGAATCTCCTTTCAGAAGGCCTTGGGAGATTAATAGTATTAGCACCATCACTATTTACAATTTTATAATTTCTTAGCTTAGTATTTCTAGTTCCTTTTATTCTGATATACAGTATGCCCTGTTTCTAATGCAGTCCAGCTGGTTTAAAGTAGTTAGATTTTATTGATTGATTTGATTTTTAGGATAAAATAAATAAGTGGGCAAAATTCCAGGAGGAAAGTAATTGGGCCGAGAGAAATGCTGTGTAGCTTCATCTGTTCTCAAGGAATGTCAGAACAGGATTTTGGTGAATTTTCAGGTCACTTCAGTCATTTGACTCTGTGGCTTACAGGCAAGAACACACAAACAACAAAGTGATAAAAATTATCAAAATGTCCAGCAAACATAATTCTCTAATCATAAAACAATAGTGGCGTATATAATCAAAATCAAAAAGTCATCATACTCTAGTATCTTTGACCAACCTCAGTTTAGTCTCCAAAAGCCATGGTTTTTAAAGCTTCCTGAATATGAGAGAGTGAGAACATGGTTCTTCCATCTGCTGGAAGGGCATTCAGTAGGAGGAGCCCTTCCACAAAGAATACTCGTCTCTAAGTTCCCTCTCCTCACATTTCCTAAAGAGTGAAACTATCAGCAATTCCACAGGCATACCATCGGTAAGCAGATCTTTTTTGGCGTAAACTAAAACAAAGGTAGCCAGGACTCAGTCCATGTAGGCTTTTAAAGGAGATCACCAGCTTCTTGAATTGTACCTAGAAGTAATATGCCACAATGTTCTCAGGTGGGCTTCTGGAGGCTGCATTTGGGTTTGTTTGGCACACACAGTATTGAACATTTCAGAACGATATCTCAGCATTGATTATGATACCCAGCGTTTAGGTGCTCTTATACGTAGACAGTCCATTGTGGAAAAAACTGCATTTACTGAAGATACATGATTTGATCGAAGCACCAAAACACATCACAGAAGACTGTAGCAATTAGTCAGCCTAGACTGGTCTTGAAAAGGTTAAGTAAGATTGGACCAGATTTGTTTATCTTATTTTAATTTTTTATGCTGCTCATCTATTTCTATTTCTATTTTCTATTTTATTAAATTTATATACCGCCCTACTCCCGAAGGACTCAGGGCGGTGAACAGCCAAAAAATAAAACACATAGATTACAAAATTTAAAAGACAGTATAAAACCACATTAGATAATTTGGCCCGGATAATTTCTCCCCTACGAGGTGACTCTGGGCGGCTTATAAAACAGTAAAACCTAATTAAAATATTAAAACATTAAAATTACACAGATTAAAATATTATTAAAAACCGAAACTAAGAGAGCTGCTAAGAGACCGACCAGATTGGGATTTAAACAAAAGAATATCAAGAAATCCTAGGTTTTCTACTAGACTAGGAAGTTGAAAAAAAAAAATCAAGAATAAATACAATGGCAAAGTATTTCTGAACTGTTGCCAAGAAGACTATTTGCCAGGGTTAAATTTGACTTGAAAAAACTCTTACTTTACCAAAAGGCAGTTATGATGTTGGCATATTTAGCACTACCAGAGAGTTGGGCTTGCTTGCCTTAGGCTGAAAGCTTGTGATGAGCTTTGTTTCAGAAATCTAGCTAGGAAGCTTGCATTGAGGAATCATATGGTTAGTATGGATTCAGAATGTACATTTCCATGCCAAACAAAACTAGCTTTTTTTACACACAATTCTAAACCAGAGGGTTTTTTCATTTTTTAAAAAATAAGCCATAGGGAACTATCTTGTACATAGTGCTATACCATAATGCAATGTGCTCATACTAAGCAAAATACAAACCAATTATATTACTGTATAATACATTTTAATATACAAAGTCAATGCACGAAAATGTTAAGGCTTGAGAGCCTGTTGAGTTAATTTGTTAGAGACTTGTAACTGTAAAAATAAAAATTTGAGATTTAAAGAAATCCTGCATAAATAGAAAACTCAGCTGCAAATATTCCTGCCTACAAATATGTATTTTTATCTTACTTTTCCCTCTAATAGCTTTCAAATCTCTCTACTGTGTTAAAGCTGAAATACAATTGATAACCTGAAGCTTTAGCAGTGCTTCCAATAGTTGAATCAATCAAAGCATCCCATGATTTCTAATACGAATCTTCTTGAATTTGTCGTATTTTCTCTCTTCTCTTAGCCTAATATGCCTGGACTTGGTTGTGAATCAAGAATGCAGCTAAATCCTGTGTGATTTGAAGATATTGTGAGTTTAGCTGACTTATGAAAATGTTTGTCATTTAGGATGACAAATGTTTTTTAATGATTGAGAATCTCTTTCCAACCCTTCTACTACTAGTAAAGAAGAAAAGAAAAGCAATCTTTATTTTTTTTAATTCAGAGGCAAAAAAAAGATTCTACTGATAATTCTAGCTAGGAGATTTGGAGGACCTTCAGTTTTTGTAGGAATCAAATATAGTTTCAGTGATTTTGCTGACTAACACAGGAATTTGCTTGCAATATGACCTGCTTGAGTCAGTGTAAATAAAGCAGAAGTTACAGTCTTGAGCAAGCTCTCCTCTGAAGGAACCAAAACTTTATATTTCTGCATCTGGATTTGTTACTGCATGAGGAAGTAGGGACCATTTGATAGTGATCTTACGATTTGTAAAAAAAAAAAGAAAGAAACAGGACAATGCACAATATGTCCACCTTTCATATGATATACTGCACAAAGAATTCATTCTACAGTGTGTTGTATAGACACAGATCTGTACTTCACACTGAGAAAAACAATGGAGTTACAGAGATTTAAAATACATAATGCACCATTTGATTCAAATATGCAAAAAAAATTAGCACATTTGTTTTGCAGAAAACTTTTTAGGATCTTTAATGCCAATATGCATCAGAGGAATATATCCAATGAACTAAAAATTTCATTCCATCTCTCTTCCCCCCCCCCCCCCATGTACCGTAAATTCTGTACTGGATTGTAACAAAAGTTTTATCCATTCCCGCTTCTTGTTCCAATAGTTGTTTACTGGGCTTCTACAGGAAATCTAAAATCAGTTTTATAGTTTAGGTGCCCGATTCCATTTCAGGACTATCAAAACCATCAATTACTTGTTAACTCTTGATTCAAAAAATTATTTTTTTTTAAAAGTACAGCATATTGAGAATATTTGAATTGCTAACAGAAACCAAATTATTATTCTGTTTCCTTATTATTAAAAATGATCAGATTATGGATTACAGCATTATGCTAACACAATTGTGTTTTAAGATTCCAGAATAAATACATACATTCATACAATAGTGAAAGTGAAATGTTTTAAATATATATTTAAAGCTTTATTTGATAGGTATATTTTTAACTTATAATTGGCATTCCAGTTCAGGTTTAGTTGTGCTTTTCCAAAGTGTTTGGAATGTACAATATTTGTCCCTATTTTTCTTATAATTTTCTTTTTCCTGGCCCACTCGTTTTAAGGAGGTTTCCTCTTGAAGTCAAATAGGAATGTATTTTAAATGATTATACTGTACTTTGGCAGCCCTATAACCATGTTTGCAATTAGTTAAACAACTATCATATTTCTAGTTCCATGAACTTCCTGGTTGGCTTGTTCTAGTCATTTAGAGTAGTCAGAAATGTTCCTTGTTTAATTCAGTTAAACGTTAGTTTAACTAAAGTGTTGCCACAAGCATGCCCTTCCATGTAGCTATAACTTGAATTGCTACCGTGTTTCCCCGAAAATAAGACCGGGCCTTTTAGGCTTGAAAATAAGCACTTGGGCTTATTTTTGGGGAGGTCTTACTTTTTGGAGGTGCAGGAGATGGCGAGCACGGTCACCTCATGGCTGCTGAGCCCCTTAACCGCAGCCCGCGGATCAGCTGATCCAGCGAGGCCCCGGAGTTCTATCTCTCCAGGTGCCTGGAGATGTTTCCAGTGCACTCTTGCTAGCCCCAGCCCTGCTCACGGTGCCAGGCAACGTTGCAGCCAAGGGCCCCTCTGTTCCGCAGTTCACCTTGTGGCTATGGAGCAGGTGGCAACCACGGTTTGCGCTCCACCAGGCCTGGAGCTCAGGTGTTGCTTAGACTATTGCTACAATGAGGCAGAAAGCCATGTGGCCCGTCGGAAATGGCTCCCACTCCTGCCTCTACCAGGCTGCTGCTGCTTGAGAAAAGGACACGCAATTGTGGAAGATTGTGGGAAGCACATGCTTATGATAGAAGCAAAGCCCAGCCTGTCTCTTTCAAGCAATCAAATGTCTATGTGTGTGTGTGAGGGAGAATGAGAGAGAGAGAGAGAGAGAGAGAAAGAGAAACGACAGAGGGGAGTAAGGTTGCCTGGTGCCATGGACAGGGCTGGGGCTAGCAAAAGTGCGCTGGAAACATCTCCAGGCACCCGGAGAGCCAGAACTCCCAGCCTTCGCTGGATCAGCTGATCTGCGAGCTGCAGTTAAGGGATCCAGCAGCCATGAGGTGACCGGGGAAGGGAAGGGCTGCCTCCTCTGTTGGCCACGCCCATCCCCTTCACTAGGCTTATTTTTGGGGTAGGGCGTATATTATGCCCACCCCCAAAAAAATCAGGTTAGGATTTATTTTTGGGGTAGGTCGTATTTTTGGGGAAACATGGTATTATCTACTTAGGGAAGAGCTTTGTAATTCAAAATGGTTCAAGATTTTTATAGACCTAGAAGCCTGAGAAATGAATGGAAATAGTAGATTAAACTCTCCAAACTGAACTTGGTTATTTATCTTAGATACTTGCAGTAGCCATTCTTATTTCTTAACTGACTATTCATTTAAAAAACTGAAAGCTAGTTATGTAGATGAAGGAGCTGACAGTTGTGCAAGCTGTAGGTGGCATTTTTAAAAATTAATTTTTCACAAAGAGTGCTAGCTAAAGTGGTGTGGAAAATGTTGGCTTTGTCCTCTTGAAAAGAAATTTCACTGATGGAAGATGCCATCTGTGTCCAGTCCAAGAGCAGTAAATTCAAACCCCTTTGCCAGAAGGAATTTACATTATGGAACTTATGGAATCGTTGTTGAACAGATACCTGGAGATCACCATGTAGGGATCCATTTTCATAGCATCCCTAGAAGATAGTTATGCAGCCTCTACTTGTATATCTCCAACAAAATAAAGTCCACCATCTACAGGCAGACTGTTCCTGATTGGATCTTATTGCTAGGAATTTTTTTCCTGATGTTCAACCAAAATCTATTTCCTTCTAATTTGAGTCTATTATTTCTTTCCTTATTTTCTGGAACGACTGGGTGATTTTTTTTTGTCTTACCTTCTCCGTTCATATATGTGAAAATAACCGTCATGACTCCCCAAAATCTTTTCCAGGCTAAACATACCCAACAATACTAACTGTACCTCATAGGTTTTTCCTTCCAGCCTTTTACAACTTGCTCCTCTGGAGAATTCTAGTTGTCAGTGTCCTTCATAAAAGGACAACTTATACTTGTCCTTATTTTCCTTCTTTTGTCAATAGTTCTGCTTAAGTCCACTTGGACACAGTTCTACTTTGAAGAGTTCAGTTCTTTTCCCATCACATGTTCCTGTCAATATCTTCTGACAACAAGCTCACCTCTTAGTTTTTTAAAATTATTATTGACATAGTCAAAACAGTCTTTTTGTTACTTCTAATTTTCTTTACAAGTCCCACTTCCTTTCTGCTTTAATCTTTGTAATTTACTTTCTGTAGATATCAGCCTCTTATTAGTACATCTCCTTTGGGATTACACCCATCTTTCATTTTGTATAAATGTCTCTTTTAACATTTTCTTTAGCTGAAAACTTCCTGTGGATATTTTTTTTTCAAACTTCCCTACTTATACTTAATGCTGAAACTATTTAAACTCTATATGGCATTGTAATATGTCTTTTCATCAAGCAAATTGGAATTAGATATGAGAAGCCTAGATTAGAGAGTCATCACAGAATCACTCAGTTGTTAACCATTTAGATAAGAGTATCTAAAAACACTATGCTTCCATATGAAATTGCTAGTCTTTTAAGTTCTACTATCAAGACTCTTTTTATTGCTTTGAACACTGATGTGAACAAAGACAATGGAGCTTTGTCCATGTTAGAAATAGTTAAGGAATACCTTTCTTAGAGAGGCCTGTCTGAACCAGTTTAATTGAATATTAAATGCTTTTATCTATCCAGTTGTTCAGTAAACCAGAATTTAATTTTCAGTGAACAAGAAAGGTACACTGTGTATCTACTCTGTTTGTTTTTTGCCTATATTCTCATTCTCCCTCACTGTAATCTTAGCTTTATACTTATCACCCATTTTTCAGCGGAAGATTAAAAGTTTCTGAATAGAAAGTTGGAATATTTAAATTCGTTCTTGTTTTGCAAATCATCTGCAAGATTAATCTGACTTCTGAAAATATCATTTGTGTCTGCTAAAACCTATTGTCATCTGTGAAATGTTCTGTCAGAATAAATTGTCAATCTTTAAAAAGCAGCCACAAGACTTTCTTTTGTGTTTTTTGTCCAAATGATATACATTGTCAGCTTAATCTACCTCACAGGGTTGGTATGAAAATAACTGAACCTAAGAACATCTTTGAACTTCTTGAAAGAAAATTAGAATGTGAATATGATTAAGTATCTAACATTTTTTTTTATTACTTTAGCAATGTCTGTAGTGCATCTCACATTTAAAAACACTTTCAGGAGCAGTGCAGAAAATGAAACACTGATATAAACGACAACTTCTGTAGATCAGGGCTACAGATTTCTTTTACCCTCAAGATGACTGGCCTATTTGCATTATTATGGACTTTAATTCAAAGATGTGGGATTTCTGTTTAAAAGGTGAGGCAAATAATGTTCCAGTTTGAGGCATTGACGTGAAATGGCTCATATGTGCAGAAGTTTATCAGTATAAATCATGCTAACATACACACTTCCAATAGTTTTATAAACATTTATGTTCTCCTCTCCAGCCTAGCGTCTGTTAGAGCAGATAGCAATAGCATAAAAATGTTTTAAGAGTTAGAAACAGCAGTACCAAAATTATGTTAGCAAATAGTAAGTTCAAATCGCCCTTTACCAGTAAAAAGATCTCAGATTTTACCCAATGGAAAACTCCTTGAAGAAAGTTGGATTTCTATGCAGAAGGACCCTTGCCTGAGCTTCTCACCTTAAGTGAAGCGTAACTACTTTCACTGAAAAAGGAGAATCTTCTCTTCATCTCCAAAGAGACTAAGAGCCATATTACTTTGAAAATATTGCCAGGCGTCTGCATTCAGAGTGTCTGCCTTTTTTGCATTATCCAAGAGGGAAGCTTAATTCCTTGCCTTCCGATACGATGCTATCTGGATCTTGTGGTGGGCCTCTTAGTTTATTGCACAGAGGGGCTTTCATTGCCACTAAGCTCAACTTTATGGCGAGCTCATAAAACTGCACAAGCAAGCCAGCTGGAAAGTGTAATGACATTAAAGCAAGATGTGGGGTCAAAGGGGAGCATTGTAAATATTCTTAGGCCATAAATGTTATTCCAAAAGGTCAGTTGCTCCAAATTGGAAAAAGATCTGATTTTCAGCTGGGGCCATGAGCTGCACAGCTAGGCTGCCTTGTGATGGTGAATGCACAGCAATTAATATTTTCTTCAGCCAATTACATTACATCACAGATTATTAGGAGAAGGAGAACAGCTGTAAAACTAGGAAATCAATAGATAATAGCCAAGGAAGCAGCTACTGCAGATACCTGTTTACCTGTTTAAGAAAAAAATCCAGTGTTTCATAAGGTTTCCTGAATATGGAAGTTGCTCTAAATTTCCAGTTCCAGTTAGGTCCCTTCTGCTGTGGCTAGCAGCACTTTTCTTACCAAAGAATGAATTTGTGACAATGAATACTTTTTCACAATCTGGACAAGAAGAAATCAATTAAGAAAAAGATTTATTGAACAACAGTATGGAGCATAATAAAGTAATCCAGCAAAATGTCATGAACCCAATCAGCCCTTTTCAGATTAATGAAATAGGGCAACTTGAATTGTTTAGTAACATTATTAAGTGTTCCCAATTAACCACTAAATATTATTTCTGTAGAAACTGCCTAATCTTGGTGCATAAAATGAGTTCTGACTCCTTCAGGACAATTTACTCAGCTCTGAGCAAGCCGGCTCTTAGGCACAGTAAGATGAAGTCATCTCAAAAACAAACACCTATATAAATATAATTCATAAGTCTTAGAGAAAGTAAAGCAGTCTCCTAGTTGTTGTTGTTGTTGTTGTTGTTGTTTTTGGTAATGTATTAGATTTTTTAAAAAGTTCAAAATGTCCCTAAAAAAGAAATAACTTTATGCACTTTTTAAGACTTTTAGCTTGAATATCCAAAATGACACTACATTCATATACATCAGGGGTGTCAAACTTGCGGCCTGTAGACCGGATGCATCAAGTGCTGGCCACGCCACCCTCGGTTTAGTGAAAGGGAAAAAAGTTGTGATACGTCATGTGACAACAACGTGTCGTTGCGAGTTTGACACCCCTGATATACATCAATCCTAAAAGGATGGCATAGCAAAGTAGAATATTCATAATATGCATTAATCATCTTACATTTACAAACTAATGAAATTTAAAATGTTCACAATAATTTTCCCCGCTTTGCATTTCTTGTTTCTTTTCCCTCTGTGTTTGTTTGTGTCTGTGTGTGTTTGCTTTTGTGCTTTGGTTTTGGGATATCCAAAAAAGTGTTTAGCCCATGTCTAATCAGTTTTCCAAGGACTCAACTCAACTGAGCTGAACTGTTTTTCTCTGCTCTTTCTGAGACCACAAATGAGCTATCTCTGTTCCTCTTTTTTCTCCTTATGTTAAGCCCTCTTTTATATTGTACGAAAGGAAATATATGGTAAGCAGGCCTTTTCTGTCAAAGGCATCCTTTGTCTAACTAGGCCCTACTTACATTAATGGACATCCTGCCTCTTCCACATTCCGGTTATGTTATGTCCTATTTCGGAGGTAGGAGAGAGGTAGTGAATAGAGTTTATTTTCTATCTTACTGTTGAAATGGGAACTTTTTTTTCAGGAATTTGTCTAGAGGACTAAGGTAACGGATTGTTGAAAGGACAAGAATTTGGGGCAGAGCATGGAAGCCAATCTGATGCCCCAGCATCAGATGCCCAGCCTGACAGTCCTCCGAATACACAAAAATATGGATTTGAATATGTAGGATACTCAAAAGAAGACTGTTTTGACTGGGTATATCCTTTAATTGTATGTCTGTTAGAACAATGCATCTGCTAATGCATACAAACAAAGCACAGGAGAGTGGTTACAGTTGGGGTTTGCCAAGTAATAAACATTCTTGCTCTTCCATGAATCAGAACCCTAGCTAGCTGCCTGTCAGAATTGCAGGCTCCAGATTAATAGTGCAGTTTCCAAGTGGAGAGAAAAGGAATATAATGACAAGCCTACCTCATTCCTCATGTCTTGTTGATCCCTTACTTCTAACAGGAACTCCCGCCTATTTAAGTCCGTCTCGCTGCCACCTTCTAACGTTCACATCTGTTAACTATTATTTTTTAATCATGTTATATTCCTCAAATAATTTACATTATTTCATTGCCTCATCTTCATTTCTGTTGAGTTTTGCTTCCTTTGCTTTCAATATCCCTAGGTTGCAGCAAAGCCTCACCCCCTCCGATGGGCTCAGTGATGAGCATGTGCTGATAGCAGCCTATGTGAGCCAGCTACAAAGCAGCACACGGTTAGTGCTAGGCAAGCAGATTGTGTGTGGAAGGGGTATGGGGTATGCAGGGTGATTATTCTTATCCCTTTCAGAACTTGGTTGGATGCCCTGTATAGGCAGCTGGGTTGGCCCAGCCCATCCACTAACTAAAACAGGTGTTAGGAAGGTCTGTGGTTATTCACTTTTATTTTATCTATGTTTGCTTGAAAATGGATTACTGATTTTTTTTAAAAAAAACTTTTTTTTTTAAAAAAGGGAGGTCTTTGACTAAATGTTATGAAGAAAAAAAGAGGCAATCTAAAAATGAGAGGTTTATGGATGCACTTGCTTTAAAGGAGATTCTGTTTTACAACAATCTGGTGGAAATTTGGAACAAATATCAAAATGAGTGTTAACTGGGCTTCTTGCTACAGTTCAAACAAACAAATGGTGTTGGGCATGAAATGTAACAATTATGAAATGTTTTAATTTCTTAAAGACCCCTAAATTTGGGGAAGCATGAATAATGTTTTCCTCTACACCTCAAATGATGAACTACTGAATTGATATAGGAAGAATCAAGATTTCTATGGTTTGAGCTGAGTCATTGATGAGAATATGTTCTAATGGATATCTCTAGCAGTTTGTCTATTCTAGAAGTAATCCCAGGTCTTTTCCAAATTCGTGAATTTCAGAAATTAATCTTGATTTCTTTAAAGACAGCCCTGGGATGAATATGCCAGAGATAACCTAAAATGGTGTATTGTGCCATACTGATTTTGCCCATTCGTGCTAGATGCCTGATGCTTTGATATGAAAAATGGAGTTGGGTTACCTTATGCTGCCAAACAGCATTTTAAAAAGAATAGTGTAAGGAAAAGAATTCCTTTCCACAAACAAAGCCAGTAAGTCCTTGCCAAAATAGGCAATGCAATATCTCTCAGCACCTTTTGATCCTCTGAGTGGGATCATTTCTAGAAGGGGCACTATTTACATTGTCCTATAAAGCCATGCTTTGCCAAGTGGTGTCCAATCTTCCTTCCAAAATGGGTTATGTTGTTTGTATTATATTAGAAAAAATATTTAAAGAATGGGCAGTTGCCAATTTGGAAATCTGTTGGCCAATTTCTAACATATTTATAAATACTGTATGTGTCTGGCCTCCATAATCATTCTTAAAAATAGAGAATACAGGAGGGTAATAGAACAGATTGTGGAGGGCAATTCCAATATTTGACTTTTGGTGAATATGAATGCCTTGTAACTTGTACTTTCCTGATAGCTTCCATTTTAGGAAAGTTATGCCCAACATTTCAAATGTGCCCACAAGTCCCAAGTATTGCATGTATCTGCCATAAAATGTGGAAGCAACATAAACAGGTTTCCTTCAAAAGAAAAAAAACCCCAGTATAAAACAACATAAATCAAATAAATAACTTGTGACTTCAGCTTAAAAGAATCTGGATTTACTTTTAGCTCATTGAGACATTAAAAAGTTTTCATTTTAATGACAAAACTTTTTTGATACATGGCATTGTTCTGGTATAAACAACTCTATCTGTCAGTATATCACTTGTTATGTGATCAAGTTTGTCAAGGCACAGCTTGTTCATATTACAAGAACCAATTAGGTCTAGCGAATAAGGCACCAGGCTAGAAACCAGGAGACTGTGAATTCTATCCCACTTTAGGCAAGAAAGCCACCTGGGTGACTTTGGGTAGTCAGTCTCTCTCAACCCACAATGTTAGGCTAGTCCAGTGATGGTTAACCTTTTCGGCACTGAGTGCCGAAACTGGAATGCATGCGCCGGAACCCGGAAGAGAGCAGCTGGCCGGCATGCACGCATCCACGTGACGGAATCCGGAAGAGCAGCTGGCGATGGCAGGTGTGCCCACAGAGAGGGCTCTGTATGCCACCTCTGGCACGTGTGCCATAGGTTTGCCATCACAGGGCTAGTCCAACCAAGCTGATTGGTCAATTCCTGTCACAACCAATGGATCAATATTTGGTTTATTCCCCTCCCCCACCTGTCCGCCCCAAAAAAAACCCAGATTCTGCACTTGGGGGAAAATGCTAGGAAGGGGGGAACAAGCCTGTTCATATTGCAGTTTTTAATCAGATTTCTGATTTAATTCCTCTTAAAAGTTAGTGTTTTCTCAGCAGTCCTAGCAATCATTAACAAACCTTCAATAGAGAAAAGAATTGTCTTGTTTTGGGACCCATCTGAGGAAGAATATTGCTGGAAATTTTTTGCTTTGGCACCTGATGTGATAAATAGTTGCCCTCTTGCTACCAATCCAGTGGCAACCTGCAGTTATCCTGCCTTTCTTGTCTTAATGGCTTGAAGGATGCAATGAAGAATTGCACAATAAAAACTTTAACTGGAAGCCCTAGTTGTTTTTAATGTTCTTCAGCCTTAAAAATCCCATTCACATTGACTGGATTTTAGGATACCAAAGTATTTGACACTGTTTACTGCATTTGTCCTTGAAAAGCAAAGTACAAAAGTACAAAGTACAAAATGCTTCTACCTATTAAAATACAAGTGTTTCACTTTGGATGTTATGTTTTTTTCTTACTTTGCTTGTGCAAGCCATTCATATGACTTTGTCATCATATATTATTCTTTTATTTCCCCTCCTCCCTATTTCCTTTTTAGGGGACATAATGGGTTCACAGCAGAAATTCTACACATGAAATTTATGCTAATGTTATTCTACCTTTTTGAAGAAATATGGTTTTGATATGTGCATTCACGTTTTGAGCATATGAACCAATCGCCCAGTCTTTATGCTGTGACACAAAGTCAGTTCAATGTTATTTTTTGTACTATTATCAACTAAAACATCTTTTACCCATTTTTTTTTTTAAATCACACTTAAATTTCAAAAATTTATATTGAAAATAGTGATGCTGGTAAATGTCAAGTGTTGCGAGCTTGCCTATATAAATGCAGTACTCCCCAGAAATACTATATGTAAAATACGTTGCAGTTCTACATACACTTTTCAACAAAATGCAGTTAGAAGCCATAATTCTAGAATTATTACTTTTTTATGCAGAAATGAAATTGGGCATGATTGGTTCTGAGTGAAGCTTGAGAATGCATTCCCAAGATACACCGCTTAAATTCTGTGTCATGTTGGACAATCACTTATCTTCCTAGTGTGAATTTGATATTCTGGAGTTGCAAATACCAATTGGTAAATGTGAGATCTCTTTCCTTTAGCAGTGTCCTGGACAGTCCTAGCAGACTGGATGAAGAACATCGGTTAATTGCTCGGTATGCTGCCAGGTTAGCTGCTGAAGCTGGAAATGTGGTGAGCAATTGAATTTGTTTCTTGGCATCTGAGCTTTTATCTTCTTTTCTTTGATAATCAAGATACAAATGTGAGATGACTACCTAAGTTCCCAAATCCTTAGAAAACTAAATTAGCAGAAGGACACTAAACTAGGGCATCCTGAAATCACCTGTCTTGTGTAGGGTTCTATTAGCACAGCAGTGGCTCATGCTAATATTGTACAGTGTTTGTTAAAATGAATTGATATATCTCTATCTCTATCTCTATCTCTATCTCTATCTCTATCTCTATCTCTATCTCTATCTCTATCTCTATCTCTATCTCTATCTCTATCTCTATCTATCTATCTATCTATCTATCTATCTATCTATCTATCTATCTATCTATCTATCTATCTATCTGTAGCATTCATGCAGTAGGATCCTTGCAGTCTGTTTGTGATAATGTACCACAGAGCAAATGCATAGGATAGATCCCAAAGAAGAACTTGTGGATCACTACTTAAGTTAGTAGTGTGCTGCAGCTGCCAAAAAAGCAAACGCAGTTCTAGGCTGCATCAACAGAGGGATAGCATCAAGATCACAAGAAGTAATAGTACCACTCTATACTACACTAGTGAGACCACATTTGGAATGCTGCATCCAGATCTGGTCACTCCAATACAAAAAGGTCTGAGGTCCTAGAAAGAGTGCAGAGAAGAGCAACAAGATGATAAGGGGTCTTCATCATACAAGCCGTGGTGGTGCAGTATTGCAGGCTAATTCTGCAGACTGCCAGCAGTTCGATTCTCATTGACCGACTCAGCCTTCCATCCTTCCTAGGTTGGTAAATGAGGACCCAGATTGTTGGGGGCAATATACTAATTGTAAACTGCTTAGAGAAGGTTGTGTAAAGCACTGTGAAGCAGTATATAAATCTAAATGCTATTGTTATTGCTATACAATGAACTACTAAGGGAACTAGGTATGTTTAGACTCAGGGGAGACATGATAGCAATCTTCCAGTACTTGAAGAGTTGTCATAGGGAAGGAGTGGATTTGTTCTCCATAGTATCTGAGAGCAGGACAGGAAGCAATGGTGGAAGCTTATCAGAAGGAAATTCAAGCTGGAAATAAAGATGATTTCCTGATAGTGAGAATGATTCATCAATAGAACAGCTTGCCTCTCGGGCTTGTGGGTGCTCCATTGTTGAAGGTTTTCAAGAACAAATTAGACAACCATTTTTCCGGGATGGTATAAGGACTCCTGCCTTGAGCATGGAATTGAACTAAAAGACCTCCAAGATCCCTGCCAGCCCTATGATTCTATAAATTCCAATGAACAGTGCTGTGATACACTGTTAGTCGGGAGGAAACCAGATCAGGCAGAAATATCAGGCTGAGATATGTAGCATAGCTTTCTAGCATGGTGCTTCCATTGCTCTATCAGATCATGAAGACCATTTTTTCTGTCTCCTCATGACAACCCAATGCTAGGTATTGAGCATGCAGAATTCTCCATGGGTAAAGTGCACAGACACGTGCACGCACACACAAGCATACATTTTCAAAAAGGGAAAAGTCCACGTAATTGAAAGAATGAAAAATAAACAAGAATGTTACTATTAAAAATCATAGTATTTCAGAGTCCTGATATAAAAAAGATGTTGAGATTCTAAGAAAGAGTGCAGAGAAGAGCAGTAAGATAATTAGGGGATTGAACGCTAAACCATATGAAGAACGGTTTCAGGAATTGGGTATGTCTACTGTGTTTTCCCGAAAATATGACCTACCTTGAAAGTAAGTCCTAGCTTTGTTTGTACACGTGCATCCAATATAAGCCCTACCCCCAACATAAGCCCTAATTAAGACCCCACCCACTCCAGGGTACACGGGTAAAAATTAAGCTGGAGGGGGATGGGGTGTGTGTGGAGCTGCCTTATTACTTACCTTCGGACAGTTGCAGCCAGGCCTCACACACCCTGACACCTGCCTTGCTGGCCCATTTCTTCTGCAGCCTGCAAGGCTTTCTTGAAGGCCTCTGCAGCCAATAACAGAGCTCCGGAGCTCTGTTACCGGCTCCAAAGGCCTTCAGGAAAGCCTTGCCGACCACAGAAGAAGTTCCTTAAGGCCTCTGGACAGCGAAAAGGAGGCCAGGGGCGATGTGCGCAAGTGAGGTGAGTCAGTGGACAACATCCCCTCCCCCCACCAAAAAATAATGGTGCCTTTTTTGGGTGGCAAAAAAATATAAGACAGGGTCTTATTTTCGGGGAAACACAATAGGGTTTAGTGCACCCTGTTATTAACACAGCTGCCTGCAATTTCTGCTGGTTCGAATCTCTCCAAGGCTCAAGGTTGACTCAGCCTTCCATCCTTTCTAAGGTAGGTGAAATGAGGACCCAGTTTGTGGGGGCAATAAGCTGACTTTGTATAAAATATACAAAAGAATGAAGGCTATTGCTTAAAGCATTGTAAGCCGCCCTGAGTCTCCGGAGAAGGGCGGCATATAAATCAAAAAAAAAATTAAAAAAATTAAAAAAAAAATAGTTTAATGAAAAGAAGGACATAATAGCAGTGTTCCAATATCTAAGAGGCTGTCACAAAGAAGAGGGAGTCAAGCTATTCTCCAAAGCACCCGAAGGCAGGATAAGAAGCAATGGATGGAAACTAATCAAGGAGAGAACCAACCTAAAATTTCCAAAAAAATTTGTGACCATACAATTAATCAGTGGAATGATTTGCCTCCAGAAGTTGTGGGTGCTCAACACTGGAGGGTTTTTAAGAAGAGATTGAACAATGATTTGTGTAAAAGTATAGGGTTTCCTGCTTGAGCAGGCGGTTGGACTAGAAGACCTCTAAGGTCACTTTCAACTCTGTTATTTTGTTATTAATATTGTTACATTCTCTTGCTGGCAAGTTTAGAAATAGTACCATCCAAAGTCATTTTCCAACTGATTTATGGTTTTTGTTGCATTGAATGTCACTGAGCAATGTGTGTCCTGTGAGATGGGAGGTGTTTACATGTGACTCTGTATGCTCTTGAATATGAGTGTCACTTCTCACCTCTTGAGGATCGGTGTCCTTCAGTGGGTCAGCAAGATGGATGCTTTCTATTTTTATCAGCTCCTCAAGTCTTCCTGAGCAGACAGTTGTAGCAATCTGCTCAGGAAGACTTGAGGAGCTGATAAAAATAGAAAGCATTATACCTCTAGTTTACACAAACTAGAGGTATAAATGAAATGTGCCATGTCCCATATCTCTAAATTAAGATTTAAGGGAAGGACAGGTGTTTCCACTAAATCACATTTTAATTGATTATTAGTAAATTTTTAATTGCTAACAATGCACAACATTTATTTCCAAAAGTTTTGTTTCCTGAAAAACCTTTGGCGATTAGGATAGACCACTTTAAACTGAACACAAATATAATTTCAGAATGACTGTATCACATAGGAATCTTGAGAAATATGACATTACCTTTTAATGACTGTAATGTATTTAATCCCATGTTTCTAATACATTGCATGAGTTCAACAGGGCTAAAAGTGTTTTGCTGCTGATTTTTTATTGTATTCAATGTCTGGTGCATCTTACTACATTGTCCAACAATAGTCAGCCAGCATTGATGGATTCCAGTTGTCCTCATACTATTTTTCTATTGTGACAATGTTTTGGTGAAACCTTTCACCATGTTTGTTACTGCATGTAGATCTTTGGGAAAGAGGTCCAAGTGTGAATGCAGAAAATAAATCTTCGGTGATACGTTGCACTTCATGGTCTTGTATGCTGTAAGAAATTTGTCAACCAGCTGAATGTAATTTAATGCTCTGTAGTTGCCAAGAAAATTCTCAACAACATCCTTGAATGCTTTCCAACCAATTTTCCCTGACCCTATTAACAGATCTTTGAATTGTTTGTCATTGATGATGTATCTGATCTATGGACCAACAAAAATGCCTTTCTTAATCTTGACATCCATTATTCTTAGAAACACCTGTCTCATATAACAAAAACCTTCACCTTCCTTGTTCATTGCTTTCACAAAATTTTTCATCAGTACAAGTTTTTATGTGAGGTGGAGGCACAGATATCTTTGTTGGGACAATAAATAGTTGATGTGCCACGTTTTTCTGTCCTATCTTTTGGAGTGGCCATTTCTTTTTAATGTAATATGACTCTCTTGCATGGCTGTTCCATTCCCATACATATTAATAACAGTACTTTGTATATCCTAATTGCATTTCAAGGAGCAGAACCACTACTTTTAGATTGCCACAGATTTCCACAGGTGCATGTGGTGTACTGTATGTGCTTCAACAACAGTTCCATGTTTTCATATGTTTCTTTCATATGTGCAGCATAGGCAACAGGTATTGAAAGGTGTATATTGCTATTGTGTAACAAAACAAGCTTGAGAATTAATACTTATGGATCAATAGAGATGCCATTAAGGAAGATGATAGTTATTGCCAGGGGTAGACTTCAAAAAGTTTAGCAAAGGGTTCTCTGCCTGGTTACTGGGTGGGCGTGGCCATGGTGGCCATGGCCTAGTCAACCTCCTGCACCATGGCGGGGGGGGGGCGTTTTTGCCCTCCTCGAGCTCCAGAGGCTTTCCTCGAGTCTCTGGAAGGGCAAAAACAGCCTCCTCAGGCTCTGGAGGCCCTTCCTGAACTTCCGGCAGGCCCATTTTTTGCCCTCCCTGAGCCTCCACATGCGCCCTGCACATACCTGCATCCAAAACGGGCCTTGTGGGGACTCCTGGGAAGGGAGGGGCAGGGTGGACAGGGCCAGCCAGGAGTGGGATCTGGGGGTTCTCTGAACTGCACAGAATCTTAACTAGAGGTTCTCCCGAACCCCTGCGAACCCCCAGCAGCCCACCCCTGGTTATTGCTTGAGGTGATCTGGAGGAGAATGCTGTAAAAATGTTTTGTTACATGAGGAAGAGCAACAATAATCTTGTTTAATACTTGGCTATAGTTAGCTGGCTAAATGTTGAGACTTAGAATATGGCTGGGCAGATGTGATAACACTTCACTGTTTTGAGGTTTTTACAGTGTATCAGGTAGAATATTTAATGCTGGGAGTGCCTCTGGTTAAAATCATCAGATTGCATCAGATATAGCCCTGTTCACCCTTTATGGAACTGATACTCTAATCACAGCCAAAAAAAAAGAAGGTAAAATATTTTGTGGATTGAAAAAATCTTTAATTTTTGGTTCTTTTTTTAACCTGTATGGAGCACAATTTGTCCTCCCTTCTTTTGCTATATAGACTTTGAGGGGTAATACAGTTAGTGACCGTTCTTCAAACATGACTGTAATAAACATTTTAATTTTAAAAAATCCATTCCTACTAATGCTCACATTTATGACTGATTCAATTGGGACTGATGTTGCCTTCGATCCTGTAGGAAAAAGCTTCATCCCAATTCAGAACAGTAAAAACAAAACAATTGAAGAGTGCATTGAAGATGTATTGAATCAGGGATCATGGGGTGTTCTCAATAGGAGAAGATTTTAGGATCCAGAAGGCCAACTATCCCATGTTCTCTCATCATGTCAATTTCTTCTAACCAAGTTCTTCATTAAGTTTCTCTCTCTGTACATTTTTTCTTGCCATTCTTGCCAGATGTTGAGAAACTGCTCACCAAAACAATGTGAACATGGAACCAAGCAACTTTTTCTGAATTCTTTTATTAGCTTTTTCATGAGTTTTCTATGGAAGCATAAATCTGTGTGTCTCCATATACTCTAGGCAGAGTTGAGTCAGCATATTTAAATGTTGCCTGTTTTTCACCAGACACGGCCACCAATAGATCTGGGGTTCAATTTTGATGCCAACAAACAGCAAAGGCAACTGATAGCAGAACTGGAAAACAAGAACAGGTAAGATATTGGGAGGGAAGGGGAGAGAATGACAGCTTTTATGAGTTCTTAAGAAAGCAAACTTTCTTCATCCCTACCTAATTGGCTGAGCTGCCATAGTCCTGATTTTCCTCTCTCCATAGATCTTTCTTTCCTTCCTTCCTTCCTTCCTTCCTTCCTTCCTTCCTTCCGTCTGTCCGTCCTTCCTTCCCTGCTCATCTTAGATTCAAGGTGACTATATTTTAGGGAGATAGAGCTGGTTTGGTGGTTTTTTATGCAGTCCAAGCCACAAACTGAGTTTGCTGGATACTGATACTGATTGTAATCAGTGAGGCAAGTTTCTCATGTTTCTCTTAAGCCATATGCAAAATCCATCACTTTGATAATACGATTTCAGCCGTTTATATTTATTTCTTTAAAAGTTTTGTATGGCCACCCATCTTAGAGCACAACTCTGGGCAGCACCAAAACGTAAAACAAATACGTTTTATATTTTAAATATGCCTTATAATATACTAAGTGTATTAAAACAGTAGCAAAACTATGCCTCCGAAGCTGGAGGGGGAGGGGAGGGAAAACCTAGGTCATCCCATTTGCATGATGGCATGACTGCCTCACCTAGTATTTTCATCTCCTTTCTCACTGTGCCTTTTCCTCCCTAAAACATTAACTGCAACTTCCAGCCATCAATTTATCATTTTCAATGCAACTTTGGAACCATAAATAGTTTTACAAAGCAGCAAATATTTAGAGAACAAACTCCCCGAAGCTTGTAATGCTTATATATCTGATTTTCCTTCTCTTTTTCTTGTATTAAGAAATAATTTTCCTATAGCATTATAGAATCTTATGCTTAATAGGGTGTCTATGCTGTAAAAAGTGATCATTTTCCTTTAACCTTTCTTAGATAAATGTGACGTTGCTTGGGATGTTTGAGTTCCTATAGTAATAAGGGAGATACATATAGCATAAAAAGAGTCCTGCCGGATTAGACTATCAGCCCATCTAATCCAACATTCTGTGTCACACAAAGGTCTACTAGTTGTATTTGGGAAGCTCACAAGTCTGGAATAAATCAAAAGACCTCTTATATTGGTTGTTTGAGAACAACCAGTATATAATGGCACTTTATATGGGAGAGATGGGCAGCATAAAAAAATAATAAAATATAATAATTTCTGCCGCCTCTTTAGGCAGCAGGAAACAGTGGTCAATATTAATGGTTTTGATAAACTGATATTCAGTTCCTTTTTAAAAGTTATTCAGTTTGGGGTTGTTACTACCTCCAACGGCTGCCCTTGGTTTTTGCAATTTAATTGTGTGCTATGTGAGAAAATATTACTTTCTTTTTGTCTTGCAGTTAGTTTCAATACATGACCTTGAGTTTTAACACTGTAACAAAGGCAAATCTCTTCCATGTTATCTAAACCATGCAAGATTATATGTATCTGTAGTATACTTCCCTTTATTCTCTTTTCCAATCTAAAGAGCCCCAGGTGTTGTAATCTCCCTCTGTAGGGAGCCATTCCCCTAATCATTAGTTGCCCCTTTTTGCAAATTTTATAACACTATAATACTCTTTGTAAGGTGCAGTGAACAGAACTGAGCACAATACAGCAAATGTGATCTCAGCCCATAGATTTCTATAATAACATTATTATATAGACATTTCTGTTTCCAGTTCCCTTCCTAATGGTTTCAACCATGGGATTTGTCTTTTTTTTTATAGCAGCTGCACATAAGAGTGACTTTTTCATTAAGCTGTCAATCATGATTCCAACACCCTTTTCCTTGTCAGCCTCTACCAGTTTAGACTCTATTAATGTATAGGAGGATATCTTCGGAGTATCAACTCCAAAAGGTACATCCAGGGTATTTGAGTAAAAAAGAAGACCTGTGTTTAACTAATTTCACATTTACTTTTCTAGAGAAATACTGCAAGAAATTCAACGCCTCAGACTGGAACATGAACAGGCTTCCCAGCCAACACCTGAAAAAGCCCAGCAGAATCCAACTTTACTGGCTGAATTAAGGCTATTGCGGTAATCAACCAACCTCTCCCAAATTAATTTAAGATAGTGATTACAGAAGGGCAAGATAACAAATGAATGAAATTATCCTTTTATTAATCTTGAACAGGCAAAGGAAAGATGAATTGGAACAACGAATGTCTGCTCTTCAGGAAAGCCGAAGGGAACTGATGGTACAACTGGAAGGACTCATGAAGCTGCTCAAGGTACATCATGTCTGCACTCATCCTTTGGCCAATGTCTCTGCTATGCTAATTGGTCATTTGTGTTGGGAACTTCTATTTCAGTCCTTGGAGTGTGCTTTTTCAACTAATCTCTTCTTATCTGACATTTGAAGGGATTGAATTTGGGATTTGCTGCATACAAAACTTGTGCTCTTTCACCAGAGATGTTGGCCAGTATTCTGAGATGAATTAGTTCAGTTGCTGAAGCATATAGGAATAGCATAGATCTGAGATGGCTCTTTTGCTAGATTTTTGTCTTTGGTTAGTGGGAGTGAAGCTGCTTGTTCCAGCTTTTAGCACTTGCTGTGTTTTCCTCCCCACCACCATTCTTAATTGCTTCTTTCTGACCAAAAAAAAAAAGGTCCAGGTTTCTACTTGATGCAGGAACTCTAAAGCTAGATCATCTCAACAAAGGATTACCCAACATCTGCTAAAAGGCTCTTATGAGGAAGAACTCGCCCTATATCTTTAATTTAGGGAAGATTTTTTTTGATCTCCAAGGCTACAGTCTCTTGGTATAATCTATTGAGGGCTACATGCTAGGAGTGGCTGGAATTAGGGCCAAAGGTGGGTGGGACAATCTTTTCTCTCCATGCCTCTTCCAGTGGGACTGCTTGGGGAGGGATAGATGGTTTCGCAAGAGACCTGAACTAATTGCTTGCAGAGGGCTTTTGAAATTAGGTCGAGAGCTGCATGCAACTTTAGGGACAGAGCTTTTCTACCCTACTCAGCATAATTGATTTCATCGATGGTTTGCTGTTATTGATAGAAAAACCCATTGAAATCTGAAATCTCCTCTTATAATTGAAGTCCTTAAATACAACCATGCCCTCTGGGACAGCAGGCAGCAAGCCATTTTCTTTTTCTACTAAATCTTTGAAGATTCCTGTCCTGACCCTACTCAGTCTTTTTTTCATGTTCTGTCAGCATTTCCTCACAGGTTTTGTCTTCCATACTCCTGAACATTTTAGTTCCTAACATCTGAATCTGATCCACTGCACCTATAAAAATACTTATTTAATTTAGTACTTGAAGTATAGTCCTCAGATGGGTTGGAATATGGATTCTTTTCTGTGAGGGTCTTGAAGCATTACAGCACACTTCTTTTTATACTTTTTTTCACCATATGAAGATAGACCAAGAGTGTTTAATTATTTGAGTGGTTTGCATTTGTCCAATGAATTAATAACATGTTTTCACAGAATTTGGGGATGTTCTACTGAACCAACAAGATTTTCTCTTATCATTCGTTCAGATCAAAGTTTAGGGCCATTAGGAATTTTAAAACGGATTGCTTCATAAGATTAATAAATTTTCAGGTATAAGTAGTCAATGTCAACTTGTTATATATTATACTATACATTAACTCTGATATCATACCAAGTTGCTTTGAATAACAATTGCTAGGGAGAAGATATAAAACAAACTAATTGTCTTTGTGATTTGTTTTGTGGACTTCCCTTATAAACTTCTTTGATCATTGGGGGAACAAAATGTTTGATTCAAATGAACTTATGTCTTATCTGGCAAATTCTTGTGTTTTCATGTGACCATAAATCCTCTAGGTGTGAGACACTGACAAGAAAAAACCCAGGGCCTGGCAGTGTTTTATATGATCCCTATTCCTTGTGCCTTTGTGTGTTTTGTCACATTGGTGTTCCCTCTAATACTCAACTGTGTTTGCATTTTCAAGATAACAATTGTCCCTTTCTTTTTTCTTTTTCTCTCATGTTCCAATTACAATTCTCTATAGGAAGAAGAACAAAAACAGGCAGTAAGTTAACAGCCTTGACACTCGTTTTTCTTTGATTCTGCATGAAACGTTTGGGTGTTGTGTTGGTCATGATGGGGTTGGATGCAAATAAATTGAGCGGCGTAGAGTCGCATTTTGCTATCATCTTCATTCCTGAGCAACCTTTTCTGTTCTCTATGAAGCATGAGCTTATTAACTCTTGACACAACTACTTCCCATCTCAAATGAAATTTGTTGCCTGACAGTATAACTAACCTTCTTCCGGGTTTTTAAATGTATATATCTGACGAGAATTAGAGGTTCAGTCCTTGTTGTATATTCTGGTGGCTTTCTTTGGCCTGAGGTCTCTGATAGCAACTTTTTCCCTTTATGAATCAGGTTGCATTTACCTGATGGTCATGAATACATGCATAAAAATGATTGTTCTGGGCTTCGGAGGCCCTGAGCCTTGCAAGCTTGAGAAGAGCTCAGCAAAGCTCCAACTTTCAATGGCTCAGAAGGAGGAGCAAGTGCCTTCTTTCCTCAAGATGTCCTTCATCCCAGCTCAGTATTAACTCTGAATACACTCCAGAGGGAGCCCTTTTTCTTTCCTAAGCAAGCAGCCATTACTGCAGCAGCTCTGTTTATGGCAGAATTGATTTAAACTTCAGGAAATACAAGACACTAAAAACTGATTTTGGGAAAATTAGACATATTTGCTATATCTGGAAATAAATCTTATGATAGATCCATCACTGAAGCAAATGTACTTCCAGAAACCCTAAATTAAAAGTTTACTCTGCTGACTTTAAGAATAGAATAGAATAGAATAGAATAGAATAGAATAGAATAGAATAGAATAGAATAGAATAGAATAGAATAGAATAGAATAGAATAGAAGAATAGAATAGAATAGAATAGAATAGAATAGAATAGAATAGAATAGAATAGAATAGAATAGAATAGAATAGAATAGAATAGAATAGAATAGAATAGAATAGAATCTTTATTGGCCAAGTGTGATTGGACACACAAGGAATTTGTCTTGGTGCATACGCTCTCAGTGTACATAAAAGAAAAGATATATTAGTCAAGAATCATAAGATACAACACTTAATGTCAGTCATAGGGAAACAGTCAATATAAATCATAAGGATACCAGCAACAAGGTTACAGTCATACAGTCATAAGTGGGAGGAGATGGGTGATAGGAACAATGAGAAGATTAATTGTAGTGCAAACTTAGTAACTTTAAGCTAAGATAACTTCCATCTGTACTATTAGTGCAAATCTAGTGCATTCTAATGCCTGATAGTTTCTCATTCTGCCCATTTGTTCTTATGGTCTGTCAACATAGAGCCAAATGGAAGGTAGTACTTTTAGTCTGTCAAATGTATTTGAAGGTAAAGATCAAAGAGACTTGTTTGCTACAATTGTCTTCTTAATTTCCTCTGCCCCCACAATACCATTAGCTCATTTGCTCTTGTCTGCTCTCTGGATAGGGTAAATACCTATCAAGTAAGAAAAGAAAATAAATGTTTATTTTAATTAATTTAAAATACTTATATGGCCACCTATGTTACATATGACTTCAAGTGGCTAACAACAATTAAAATATTAACCATAAAACAAAGAAAAATGATAACAATCAACACCATTACGATATCAAAGTCTCAGTAAAATAAAAGCAAAAACATGCAAATCATATAATTTATTTATTTATTTATTATTATTTAAATTTTTATACCGCCCTTCTCCCGAGGGACTCAGGGCGGTGCACAGCCACAATAAAATACGTATATCCATAAAATTTAAAAACAATTTAAAACATATTAAATAATTTGGCCCAGATTAAAAACTAAAACACCCATTAAAATTCGTTATTAAGCCAGCCCAGCCTGTTGAAACAGTAAAGTCTTAAGGGTCCGGCGAAAGGTACGTAGGTCAGGGATCAGGTTCATTTAACATCCTGGTCAAAGCTTGGTAGAAATGTCAGATCTTTAAAGCTTATTGAAGTCCAGACTATCTGTATTCTGTGTGGAATGGTGTTCCATAAGGCAGTCAAAGAGAAAGCATATATCCTGGATTTCATCATTTATCATTTTTTTCCTGACCAGAAGCTTCCAAATATTCTTCAAGGGCAGCCCATGTGATGTATATTATAGTAGTCCAGACAGGAGGTGACTAAAGAATGAGTAACCGTAAGTTGATTTCCCAGCAGGAGCCTACATGGCCACCGGCCCACTTCTTCTGCTTGCTCACAACCGCAACAGAGCAGGAGGTTGTGGTGTGATGGTGCTGCGGCCGCAAGGCGAGGCAGGTGCCGGGATATGGATGGCCTGGCTGCAGGGGCCCTGAGGTAAACTGGTGTGGGGCAACTCCATCACCCCCACGTTGCGTCGGTGGCACTAACTTGCTACATAGCCTGCCCCACCACGAGCAAGCAGAAGAATTGGGCCTCCTGTACATGGAAAAAAATAAGGCATGCCCTGAAAAGAAGCCCTAGTTTTGGGGTCCAAAAGAAAATAAGACCTGGTCTTATTTTTGGGGAAACATGGGTAGATTTGTACAAAGGCCCTCTTGGCTACAATTATCACCTCCCCTTTGAATAGGAGCTATAAGTCCAGGAGGACACCTCCCCCCCCCCCCCTAGTTTCATACCAATTCTGGTTGGGAGAATGCATCCTCGTTCAGAGTTGAAAGGGAACAGGTGAAAATACTCCAGCTGCAGAAGGCCTCAAGAGCTATAGCCAGAGGAACCCCTCTCTCCTTCCTTCAGAGAAGCATTCACCATTACACAGGCCCAACCATATATCACCTCCCAGGTGGTGGTAACCAACCAGAGAAGGGACATTGATTTAAAGCAAATGTGACTGAATAAATGTGACCTTGATGGCCTTGTTCACTTCACAGGACAAATCAGCTAAAATCTTTCTGAAATAATGAGGCAAGACTGCCTCTTACACAATTACATAAATTAATCCAAGCAACTACAGATGTTGAATATAGACCTTGCAATGGCTTTGCAGAGGTTCCTTTGGTCCCTCCTTAACTAGAACATACCAAGTCATCCTAATCAGGACTACTGTTTGCCTGTCCTCTTCACTGAATCACTGAAGATTATACTATGTATCTCCTATGCTATGGAAGAGAAAATATGCATAAAAATTGAAGATTTGCTGTTCAGGCAATCACGTGTGGATTGGCTGTTCCATATGTGATGTAAACAAATCCAGAGATGAATTAATTTGGTTCCAGTGTTACCAATGCTCGTTCAAACTTATGAAAAGATCCATCTTTTAGAGCACATCTGAAGAGGTTTTGACATAATTTCTTTCCAGAACATGAAAGATAGGACTGTTGTTCTGAATTGCTACCCCAGCTTGCCTTTTTTCCCCTTGATTCCCAACTCATCCATTCACTAAGCAGTCTTTTAAGTCTCGAATTCTATACCCCATGAAATATGAGACATCTTGGCTACACCTCCTAAAATAGAAGTCCCAATAACAAAAGGACAGGGATGCTTGATTTGATTATGAGAGAGATTTATGGAACATAGAATGTCATATATTTCCAAACTGGATTAGAAAAAAGGGCTCACCCAGTTGGGGTTGGAAGGGGAGGGTTTTCAAGACTTCACTATTTTAATTCTTATATCTGCTAGTATATTTTATGTAGATTACTATTTGTCATGTCTTTAAAACCTGAAAGTATGCTTTGAACCAAATACTAAATGGTGAATCACAATGAAGGCTGATTCATCACACAACAGTCTGCAGAAAGATTACCTTCCAGGTTAACTTGGCTGCAAAGAATTGGTCCTGGGAATTGGCTAATCATATCAGGCATTAGCCACTTCAGCTGAGGATTATGGTCCACTTGCAATAGCAGGGAAAGGATAACTGTCTCTACTTTTACTTAGACAATTAAATTAAGCTGCAATGATATTACTAAAAAACATCATGATAAAACATTAGTTGACATCTTTAAAAGGTGGTTTTAGACGGCAGCAATCAAATTCTGTGGAGGTTTCATCTAGAACTGAACCTTCATGAGATCTAGAGAGTCCTTTTTGATTCCTGGAAAGTACAGTCTTGCAGTTTTAAACCCTTCAAAGATACTCCACAGAAGCTTTTAATAAATCTGCTAGTCTGTAAGATGCTAGAAGAATACTGTTTTTGCCCTATGGTTTTTTTTTCCTGAGTTTGTGCTAGTTCTGCAGCGCAAACTTAAAGTCACATAATAGGAATTATTTTATTATTCTTTTAAGAGGAGATTGGACATCCATTTGTTCAGAATGGTGTAAGATCTCCTGCTTGAACAGAGGGGTTGGAATAGAAGACCTCTAAAATCCCTTCCAACTCTGTTATTCTGTAATTCTGTAAAACTCCTGGGATGCTTGCTTTTGGTTGCTAGTTCTTTTCTCTGAGTATGGTGCTACCCTTGGGGGGGGCGAGAGCTACGTTTAAGCTTTTTTTTTAACTGCTTTGCACATTCTCATGGAATATTGCACTATCAATCAGACAAGGATGCTGGATCCCACCCCCCCAATGTGAGAGATGTCTATGCCTGGAATCATTTGATTTTCCAGGTGTTAAATGTGTCATGGAGACAGGTTAGGAGCTGCCTCAGTGAGGTACCTGGTTGCTGGAGGCTGTAGTTGATTCTGCATCCTGCCCCATACACATACAAGCCACTCATTTGCATTTTGGAGGAAATACCTTTGCTATTTTTTCCAAAGGCATTATAGAATGCTATATCCAGATTCTGGATCCAAAGATCTCACTTCCTTTGAAAAAGATGACCATCATTTCTTCTTGAACTGACATCCATATTTTTTATTCAGGAAGATGACTTTTTAATTTTGTTTTCTTTAGAGTTTGAAGTGAATTACTAGTAAGTAGATGCGGGCAGAGTGTTGCCTTCTCTGTTAGATAAAAGTAGAACTATTGGCTTGAACAGGTGTCTTCTTTCTGTTCGCCTGAAAGGGTGCTACCTTATTTACCAGGAAAGGGATGCAGCCTGGCTCTGGATAATTCTGGATAGCACTGATGAACAAGGACTAGGCTTGTATAGCTTTGTGGTTCTTCCCAGGCTGGTTGAAATTACTCTTTTGGCTCTTCAGGTTGAAGAGTTATGCCCTCCATACTGTTGCAAAATGAGCTCTGTGGAAAGGGGGGTGCTGGTTGCTTTTTCTCTGAGGATCCCCCCCACCCTCTTCTGTTCCTAGCCAGTCAGCAGTTTCCCCCTTCACAGAAGTTAATCATTACGGTAGAGTTTGTGTTAGCTTTGCCGCAGAGTCCCACTCCCTCTCTACAAGGGAGGAGTTGTGCTAGAGGAACGCTGCCTCAGTCATTTATTCTGGCCTGGAAGTTAGCGTGCAGCCTCAAGTGGGGGGGGGAGCAAGGCTGAGGAGGGGTCTGGAGGCACTTTTTTTTTGCTTTTAAACAGCCCAAATAGCTGCTTTGAATTAATGCTGGGACTGTGTCAGGCATGTGCGTGCAAGCCTTTCTGCTGTGTCTTCGACACGCTCCGCCATCTTAGCTATTTCTGGCTCCCTCGTTCTGCATTCAGGGGAGGCTGCTGCATCAGCAGCCCCAACTCTAGGCTCCCCGACCACAGCTGCCACAAGGACCTGAATGTGTGTCGGTGCACTTAATTAAATTATGCAATTCTCAACAATTAAACCGAATCTTCTGCCTTGTAATCTTGTCGATCCTGCCTGCTCTTTTTCCTCCAGCCTTTGATTAGACAGCTGTGCTTTTGGGGGGGGGGAGAAGAAACCGGTGCCAACAGAGGCCCAAAATAGAACATATGAAATGGACGCTGCACGTCTCTCTCTCCCTCTACTGTACATTGCTGTCAGAGTGCCAGGAGTGCATGCTGCGGCCCCCTCTCCTGGCTGCACACAAGCACCTTTGCCTGCTGTGTTTCTGTGCAGCTCTTCTGAAGCCAGTAACCAAGAGGAGGATGACGTTTGTTTTGTTTAAACATGCAGCAGCGGCGGTAGAAAGCAGGGAATAGTCCACACCAGCCATCTGCTACCTGGCTGCCTTCCATGCGCTCGGAAGACAGCAGTGCGCCGATGAAGTGCCTCTTTCATTCTGTTGCCATGATAACAGTCCTTCAGATTTTAGCTGGGGAGGTGGGGGGGGTAAGCGGGGAAGCTTTGAAAAGGTTATTAAGCTGCTAAAGTAACAAGCTTTTTGTGGGCCTCTTTATGGAGATCCTTCTTAGAAGTTTTTGGGGGGATGCACAAAGGGACAAGGAAGAGCAACATTTCAAGAGAGGGACAGTGACCCATTTCCACATGAGAGTAAAGATGGCCCAGCCAATTAAGACAGGTTTCAGGCTGATCTAATCCAGGTATGAAGTTTTACGTCCACACGTACATATTTACAGATCAAAGCTATGGCTGGTGAACAACATAAGAGCTCTCTGTGTGTTCAGAAAAGCTTTGCAGAATAGAACCAGGGAAAGAGTACAATTAGCTAGCATATGTGCCACCCGTCAGCAGCAAATTTGCAGTGAAAACTCTTCACTGCTCCTGTGAAACATTTTGCTGGTTAGGCTTAGCCCTTTGAAAAATGTGCTTGCGTGAAAAAAGATGATTCCACCTCAGCTTAGAACCAATTGATGTTGCCCTAATGCAAGAAGTGGGCTGACTTTAAATTTTCTGGGGATGGGGGAATGCAGTGGGAAAGGGATCATAATTCAGTGATGTGACTTGCCTGGAAAATTTCATGTTGGGTCTCCATTACATTTTCAGGCATAACAACTGAGAGAACCTGGGCTCTTCCAGGTGAAATTTCAGCTATTGTTTTTCTAGCTGCTCAGCTGGAGAGAAATACGTATCTCTTAAGCTTATCCTAAGAAGCAATTTGGATTCTTGTGGGGATTTTTTTGAATCCATGATCACACCAGGGCTCTTTCATAGCACCTATTCATTTGAGTGGGCTTTGACATATTGTCAGGTTTTGTCAAATATTGTAGTACAGGGGCATCACACTCGATTTCATTGAGGGCTGTGTCAGGGTTGTGTTTGACCTCGGAGGTCCAGGGTGGGTGTAGGCAGGGTGGGTGTGGGCAGCTCGACGTCACTCATGTCAGGGGCGCCTGTGGCGGCCCAAGTCCTCTGCCAGCAAAAACGGGCTCCCGAGCTCTGTTTCCAGCTTCAACAGCCCCCTGCAACCCTCTGCCAGCAAAAATGTAGCTTGGATCCCGAGCTCTGTTTTCACTGGCAGAGGGATGGCAGGCTGGTCCTTCGTTGTCTCCAGGACAGCCCTGCAGGCCAGATCTAAGCACTTGAATTTGACACCCCTGTTTGTAATAGATTGATTCAACTGTTAGTTTCATGTCCAAATGTGGTTGTTTTGTTTGTTTGTTTTTGTTCATGAATGGCTTTGAATGTGATGAGCAAGAGCCAACCTATCCTCCAAACACATTTGAGTTCTTGATCATTCAGCCCCCTTGCCCGTCTATGAATAGAAGGATTTATTTGAACCTTACTGGGGGAAATGCCTGTAGAATTATAGTGTCACCTGGTTTTATTTCTTCAGCCAGTTCTCTGCTGCAGCTGTGTCAGAATCAACATCTATCCATCAGTGACTATTAGCCTTGAAGATAGAGTGACAAAAAGCCATATGCTGAGAATCTACTAAGCTTTCTTGTGCAGTTGATTAGCCACTATGAGAACAGACTGCTGGACTAGATGGACAGGGGTCTGATCCAGCAGGGCACTGCCTAGGCCAGAGGTCTTCAAACTTGGCAGTTTTAAGACTTGTGGATTTCAACTCCCAGAATTCTCCAGCCAGCTATGCTATGCTATGCTGGCTGGAGAATTCTGGGAGTTGAAGTCCACAAGTCTTAAAGCTGCCAAGTTTGAAGACCTCTGGCCTACGTCAATGTTTCTCAACCTCAGCAACTTTAAGGTGAGCGGTCTTCATTTTTTTTTTATCAGTTTATCCTGTGTCCCTTGCAAAATTTTATCTAATTCAGTTTGACCTTTTTGGAATTCAAATTGAGCCGAATTTTTCTTATATGTTGATTTTATTTGTGCATAGAATATAGAAACCGATAGGATATAAATTGACTTTTTTTTAAAGGAGTAAATTTGTTCTTGGGCCTATAAAGAGAGGCTTCCCCTGTTTTAGTTTGAGAAATAAGAAGTCAGTATTGAGATGTCCTAGTTGTAAAACCAGTCACTAGTCAAATGGCAGGCAATTGTAGCATAGCTAATTCTGGAGTGAAAACATGGTTCTATTCTTCTCTCATGAATGTGCATGCCAGGAGTTTTAGCCATTGTTTATAATTCTGAGGAAACATCACAATCCAGGTGTAGAAAAACATGTAAAGGTTTATGAAAGTCATAAAACCAAATATAAAACAAGAGCATGCCTATATTACATAAAAACATTGTTTTGATTCTTGCAAAGCAGCATAAAAACCCAGGATCCCAGGGGAATCCTACCTGTTGTAATCTGCAATGTAATGGTAATAAATCCTTGAGCAGTTTTATAGAGTTTTATAATCATTCTTTGTGATTATTTGTCTGCCCCTCCCTCTGCAAACAAAAATGGATTTAATATTGATACCCATTGCAGTATTTACTTTTCAGAATGGAAAACGAATTAGGATCTTGCATTGTCTCAATTATACTTGCAAGGCAGGGACAAGGTGCCGTTGAATGAGACCCTGACAGACAAAGTCCCTGGAGTTTTCTTGGCAAAATACTTCAGAAGTGGTTTGCCATTGTCTGCTTCCTAGGGCTGAGATAAAGTGATTGGCCCAAAATTACACAACTGGCTTTGTGCAGAACTAGGCAGAACTAGGCCTCCTGATTTCTAGCCTGATTCCTTAACCACTACATAAAACATCCTTTAACCACTGATACCTTAACCACTTACACTAAGCCTGCATCTAAGCATTGTACAATAATGTCCTGGCAATACAGTACTGATTTTCCTTCTTGTCCCTGTGACATTAGTTTTATCTCATTCCCAGCCTATGACTGAGAACTTAGTTTTCCTTACCTACTGTATATTGGTGTTAAAAGTGTTTTTCTCCTTGTTTGAAGCCTATCCAAAGTCAATCTTAAAGATTTTGTTACTTCTAGAGACAAGTCAGTGGCCAGCAGTGAGTTGGAATAGTAGTATAGAATGGGCAATGGAGAAAGCTCATTTCATGCCAAAATACTTTTCTGCCATCTCAACAATGATTGGAAAGAGTTCCAGCTATAGGAATTCAGTGTGCCCTAAAATTATGATCTCTTCTTTCTTAAGGAGAAATCCCAAATGAACTTATTGCAGGTATTAGTGGAGAAGGAGTTTGAAGTACCTTCAGAGAGAAAGAGGCAGAGAGAAAAAATGTTTAGCCTTAGGCTCTTTCTGATTCACTGTTCATTGTTCACTTTTTCCTAACATTTGAAATAAAGATGGTTGCTCTTTATGATCTCTATTAAATTCTAATTCAGACTTGATGAGACATTGTTCCTCAGAAGGTCATCCTGCTTAAAGTCAAAATAAACAGTAGAAACAAAGGTGGCAGAGTATTAGACAGGTAGATTAACCTGGTGTTCATCTGCTTGGAAGTAAGTCTCTTAAAATGTACAAGATAACTGCTGTATTGTATTTTGCGTGTATGAATATAAGAAGTCTTTCTTTGCTTTTGTATTGTGATAACTTGGCCTCTTTAAAACCAAGAACAATCCCATCATTCAAAGTCATTAATAGCTTGCTATGCCTTAAAATTGCCTTAAAATTGCCTGATTGCTTTTTCCTATAGGGGGTTAAAAAGTTTTGTGGCTGAAAAATAATTCTTACTGACAAGAATCAAGAAAACTCCATTACTGATTTTCAATTTCTAACCATCGTGTTAACTCCATTTTGGAAAAAAGCTCCAAACATTTCCTTCTTAATTTTTTCTCCAGATGGGGTTGGAACTTATAGAAATCTTTGGCAAAACAATTGCTGGTAGCATTTCATTTTCAGATTTTCAATGCAAATCACATTCTTCTGAAAAGTGGACTTCCAGACAGCTTACTGCTCTCCCTAAAAATCAAACACAGCCATACTGTTTTACAATGAACAATAAAAAAAAAAACATTAGGTAGTTCCAATTCAAGTGGCTCACCTACATATCAGGAAAACTCTGCATCTGCCTCCAAAGATATCCCTGTATTTTTATGGTGCCACCATCAATCCAGTGGTGGTTCATCAGAACTAAGCAAATCCAGCTGTTCAGCAAATATCACAAAAGAGATTTTTCTGCAACATGCTTTTGATTTATGAAGAATGCATACCAATCTCCTACTCTTTGCCTTTTGATTTGAGAGGGTGACCCTTCTGCCATGTCCTCTGCCTCCTAGCCTGCCAGGTACCTGTAGCAAATGCGATAGGCACAAAGGAAAACCAGCATAGTTTCTTTTTGATTCAGAACATTCTTTAAATGGATGACTGTGATTAAACAGAGCTCAAAACTGTAGAAAAAAGTAGGAATGCTTTTGCATTTCCCTTAACTCAAAGCCACACAACATAAAGCCATAATTCTTGTTTGTTCCTATATATTTATTATCTAGCCTTACATATAATATAGCTTTATTTTTTTTCAAAACTAGGGGACCTACGTTTGAAATTTTGAGAGCAGATTATAGATACTTTGATAAATAGGCTGGTATTTATTTATTAAATTTATATGGTGCCTGTCCGCCTAGAGTAACTCTAGACAGCTTACAAACAGAGTAAAAACAATGTAAAATTTTATGATCATAAATATTAACATTAACAAATAGCAATAGCAGTAAGACTTATATACTGCTTCATAGTGCTTTACAGCCCTCTCTAAGCGATTTAGAGTCAGCATATTGCCCCCAACAATCTAGGTCCTCGTTTTACTGATCTTGGAAGGATGGAAGGCTGAGTCAACCTTGAGCTGGTCAAGATCAAACTCCTGGCTGTGGGGAGAATTAGCCTGCAATACTGCATTCTAACTGCTGTGTCACCCAGCTCACCACAAAGATGGCAAGGAAGGGAGCAAGTAGGGGTGGAGTAGAATTTTCCCTCAATCCATTAACTACCGGTACCTACCATTAGCAACATGCTCCCATCAAGAACTCAGGCCAATAGGCAGGGCCAGTTTTTAAGGCCCCTGTGGAAGGCCAAGAGGGTGGGTGTGCAGTGTGTAGTATGATACTTGTGGCCATTCATAAAACCCCTGAAGACAAAACAGATGTGAAGTTCCCCACATTCATTCTAGCATTCCTCATGTTTTCTGTCCCTGGAATTTTGTTTTTTTTTCCATGCAAGTGGACCAATTTTATCCAATTTGCAGACTTTCTTGCATCTTAGAATACAGGATAAAGTTTTAATGCATATAATAAATTGATTTTCTTTGGTCAATAAATTTGGTTTTGCAATATATAGTCAATATATATTGGGGAAGCTATAGACCAGTGATAGTGAACCTTTTCAGCACCAAGTGCCAAAAAGGGAGCGTGTGTCTGCTTGCGTGCTTCACACGCATGCTCATCTAGCCCTTAACCCAGAAGAGGAGTTGCCCAGGGCGCATGCACGCGCCCGAAAATGAAGTTCTGGTTTCCAGCGTGCGCATGTGCGCCGGCCAGCTAGTCTTCAGGTCCCTGGCACGCATGCACGTGCAACGATCAGCTGGCCAGCGTGCATGCTCTTCCAGTTTCCGACATTGCCGCATGCATGAAGGCCAGCTGATCGCTGCGTGCGTATGTGCGCCAGAAACTCGGAAGAGGAACAGGTGACGCCACGCATGCCAGACGATATGATGATAAGTTCGCCATCACAACTATAGACAATCCCTTAGTGGACCTATTGTGGTCAGGTTGTATCCAAATCCATCTCGGAATTCATCAGATTCATCTATTCTGGCTTTCTCTAATGTGATTTCCATATGTACAGAAAACTGCTCCAATAATCCCCAGTTGGCTACAGAAACAATAATTTGTCTGGGATGAATCCTAAAACATTTAATTTTATCTATAGTTTTGCTTTTGCTTTTCTTTGGCTCCAAGACAGCACCACCAACATATAGGAACAAAACCCTTTGTCAAGCAGCTGAAGACTATGAGAAGTTACTGGAGGATTTGATTGGGGCTAAACTGTCCTTCTTTTGAAGGCGAGAACATGCAGTGACTTGACTCTTCCCATGTACACATCAATCTTCAGCAAGACAGCGGGTTCCCGTCTGTTGTAGTCATAGTTTGCACAGGAAAGAGCAGTAAAATGGAATAGAAATCTTTCCACCTGGTTTGAAACTTTTGACATTATTGGCCCAAGAACAAAAGCATGACCAATATAATGAGTGGAGCAAGAGCAGAATAAAGAAAATTTCAAAGCCATTAAGATACAGTTGATATAGAAAATCTACACACCCTTTTAAAAATATCATTTTTTTTGAGATGTCAAAAAATCAGACCAAGATAAATCATTTCATTTTTTCCCACCTTTAATAAAACACATAAGCTGTACAATTCAATTAAAAACAAACTGAAATCTCTTAGGAGGAAAAAGAAGAATAAAAAACTTAGAATAAAGTGGTTGCATAAAGATGCACATCCTGAAATTAACACTGTGCTGAAAAGTCTTTTGATTTTATGACAGTGTTCAGTCTTTTGGGGTCGGGGCCTACCAGCATGGTACATCTTGCCTTGGAATCTTTGCCTACTCTTCCTTGCAAAAGTGTTCCAAATCTATTGGATTGTGAGAGCATGTCCTGTACACAACCCTCTTCAGGTCCCCCCCACAGATTTTCAATTGGATTCAGGTCCAAGCTCTAGCTGGGCCATTCCAAAACATTGATCATTTTCTGGTGAAAACATTCTTTTGCAGGTATGCTTTGGGTTGTTGTCATATTGAAAGGTGAAATTTCTCTTCATCTTCAATATTTTAGCAAAGGCCTGAAGCTTTTTTGTTTGTTTGTTTGTTTGTTTGTTTGTTTGTTTGTTTGTTTGCCAGAATTGACTGATATTTGGAATTGTTTATAATTCCCTCCACCATAATTAAAGGCCTAGTTCCAACTGAAGAAAAGCAGCCCCAAAGCAAAATGCTGCCAACCACCATGCTTCACTGTGGGTATGATATACTTTTGGTGATGTGCAGCATGGTTTTTGTGCCAAACATACTTTTTGGAATTATGGCCAAAAAGCTCAACCTTGGTCTCATCATATCATAATGCATATTCCCACATGCTTTTGTCAGATTTGATGTGGGTTTCTGCAAAATGTGGGAGGCTCCAACTGGTGCAGAATGCGGCCGCGCGGGGGATTATGGGAGCGATGGGCCGCTCCCATGTGACACCCCTCCTGCGCGAGCTGCATTGGCTCCCGGTGGTCTTCCAGGTGCGCTTCAAGGTGTTGGTTACCATCTTTAAAGCACTCCATGGCACAGGGCCTGGGTACTTACGAGACCGCCTTCTGCCACCGATAGCCTCCCACTGGCCAGTACGCTCCCACAGAGAGGGACTCCTCAGGGTGCCATCAGCCAGGCAATGTCGGCTGGCGACCCCCAGGGGGAGGGCCTTCTCTGTGGCAGCACCTGCCCTCTGGAACGGCCTGCCCCTGGAGATATGTAGGATACCAGATCTCCGTGCTTTTCGCCGTGCCCTCAAAACTTTTCTATTTCACCAAGCTGGGCTGGCGTAAACCCCCCCCCCTTAGATATTTTAATTGTAACGGATATTAGTTGGGATGTTTTTAAGTCTGGGTCAAAAGTTGTTTAATAATTTTAATAATTATTTTATTAAATTAATAATTTTAGTTCTGTTTTTTATTCTTGGCTGTTCACTGCCCTGAGTCCAGCAGAAGAAGGGTGGTATAAAAATTTAAATAAATAAATAAATAAATAAATAAATAAATAAATAAATAAATAAATAATAAATAAATAAATAAATAAATAAATAAATAAATGGGACCAGACTTAGATGCTTTTCTTTGTAAGAAAAGTCTTGCCACCCTACCCCACAGTCCAGACATATGAAGAATACAGGAGATGGTTGGCACATGTAGTACACAATCAGCAGTTGTCAGAAATTCCTGTAGTTCCTTTAATGTTGCTGTAGACCTCTTGGCAGCCTCTCGAACCAGTTTTCTTCTTGTTTTTTGATCAATTTTGGAGGGACATCCAGTTCTTGGCAATGTCGTCATTGTGCCGTGTTTTCTTGACTTGTTAACGACTGTCTTCACTGTGTTCCATGGTATATCCAATGCCTTGGAAATTTTTTTGTACACTTCTCCTGACTGATACGTTCCAACAAAGAGATCTCTTTGGTGCTTTTTAAGCTCTTTGCAGACCCTGGCTTTTGCTGTCCGAGACAACTGAATAAATGTCAGAAAAATCTTACTAGATCAGCTGAACTTTATCAGAGTCACTTTAGTTGATGGTGTGTACTGATCACTATGTACCTCAGTTTGAATGTGATTGATTAATTCTGAACACAGCCACATGCCTACTTATAAGAGGACGTGAACACTTATGCAGCCATATTATTCTAGGGTTGTTTTTTTTTTTTTTGGTTTTTTTTTTGTATTTTTCCCTCCTAAAAGTTTCAGTTTGCTTTTCAATTGAATTGTATACCTTACATGTTATATTAAAGGTGGAATTTTTTTTTTTAAGTGATTCATCTTGGTCTGATTTTTTTTTACATCTTAAAACCTGGCATTTTAACAGGTGTGTAGTCTTTCTATAACCACTCTATGTCCTGTGTTGCTATCCGGAAAGGCCTAGAGTAGAAAAGGAAACACCTGAAAGGATTTTAGTTTTGCTCATGAGCATCAAGGCTGTACATTTGGCTAAAATTTGTTCAGGAAGGATAACAGCTTAGTCCTTTTAACAAGATACGTATCCTTTGTCACCTAACATAAAACATGAAGCTGCCAATGAGAACCTGAACAAACTGGCCATAAAATCCCAGCATTCTTTGATTCCCCCTTAGAATTACCCTTGGTGTAAAAGGGTGCTAAAATCTTTCAAAGTCTGACAAAGTTCTGCCCCTAAGTGCATCCATCCTGTTGGCTTTGACATGAAGAGCTCATGATGGTAAAAGGCGAAAGATTTATAAGATCTGAAGAGAAATATAATAATTTATATACAGGTAGTCCTCAATTTACAACAGTTCATTTAGTGATGGTTCAACATTATAATGGCGCTGAAAAAACTGACTTATGACTGTTTTTCACACTTACGACTGTTGCAACACCCCCACAGTCACATGGTCAAAATTCAGATGCTTGGCAACTGGCATGTACTTATGACGGTTGCTGTGTTTCAGGGTCATGTGATCACCTTTTGCCACCTTCTGACAAGCAAAGTCAATGGGGAACTCAGATTCACTTAATTGTGTTACTAACTAACTGCAATGATTCACTTAACAAGTGTGGCAAGAAAGTTCGTAAAATGGGGTAAAATTCACTTAACAAATGTCTTGCTTAGCAACAGAAATGTTGGGCTCAGAATAACAGTCGAGGATTACCTATTCTGCATATTATATATATATATGTATAAACAGCTAGGGGGAAAAGTCATGGAACTTTGTTTCTGTACATGATAACTGTAGCAAGATTTTTATATGCTCAAAGTGGAAAGGTTCAGCACCATCCTCAATGAAGGAAAGGTTGGTAAAGATGATGGAATTTGTAGAGTTGACTAAATTGAGATTTCTTTGATTAGAGAAAGATAACATCTACATTTTAAAGCTTTTTTTAAAATTCCACTTTTATTATTTTTATAAAAACTCAAAGTGGCAAACACATCTAAGTCGTTCTGCCTCCCATTTTCATACAACAATAACCCTGTGAGGTAAATTAGGCTGAGAGAGAGAGAGAGTGACTGGCCCAAAGTCACCCAGCCAGCTTTTGTGCTTAAGACAGGTCTAGAATTCCTAGTTTCCTAGTTTCTAGTTTAGTATCTTAGCCACCAGACCAAACCGGCTTTATTATTGCTGACTAAAAAGCCCTTATATCAGTGTTTCTCAACCTTGGAAGCTTGAAGATGGGTGGACTTCAACTCCCAGAATCCCCCAGCCAGCGCTTTCTGGGAGTTGAAGTCCACCCATCTTCAAGCTACCAAGGTTGAGAAACACTGCCTTATATAATTTTGCATCAAACAGAAACAAATAGCTTTTTATTTATGGTTTTGATTATTAGAAAATATTAGATAATAGAAAAGATAGCTTTCTTGTAACAATAAGATATAATTATGCCGCCATATTTTTATGATTTGCTGCAGAAGAAATTGGAAGCTTCTTTCTATTTCTTTTTATTGTTTCTTTTTGCATCTTAGTTCTTTCCTTTCTTCCTCTTTTTTTCTTTCTTTCCTTTATTAGTTTTTGTTAGTTTTTAATCTTCTGGTCAAACTTTTATAATATTTGCACCAAAAAAAAAAATCCAAAAAGCCCATGAAAGGATTGAATCCAGTTATTAGCTAATTGTTGTATACAATCTTGTTTGAACGTCAGCTTAAACTTTAGAAAAGTAGCAACATCCTCCATTATGTGACTCTGCCATCTGCCTTTACTCTGAAATAAATAGTTGCAAAGAAATCCAGCAACTGGAGTGTCAGTGAGAAAACTTGTGCAAAGCCTACCTGAGTTTATTCTAGTGAAGGCTTGCATCGGGGTCAACCACCACAGCACTCCTCAAATTTAGCTTTGTAAAAACTGACTTCATTTCACCTCCAAGGACATCAGATTCCATTCCAGACTCTGTGACAGTAAGGTTTCCATAGTAGCAAATGTGATTCAAAGGTTGGAGCTGCTTCTGGTAAAGAAAACAGAGGAATAAAAACCAGATGAAACGACACAAACTGAATATGGGAGGATGTGCAGAGGTTATGCATGTTAATGGGTAATTACAGTATTAGTCACAAATGCTCAGTCCGAAACAGCTATGAGTGTGTCTCACCATTTGTGTGCACATCAAAGACAAGACTTGCAAAGCTTACTTTACACATCAATTAATAAAATAACAGACAGTTGGAAAGGAAGTAACAGGTTAAAAAAACCTTTATGAGCAAAAGAAACGTGATTAACTTTCAGTTCAAGCCTAGCAAAAGCTGAGTTTGGTATAAAAAGGGGCTTAAATCAAGGGTGTTAAACTCGGGGCCCACGGGCCAGATGCGTCACGTGCTGGCCATGCGCATCCCCGTTTTAGCGAAGGGAAAGTCGCGATACATCATGTGATGACAACGTGGCTCTGCGAGTTTGACACCCCTACCTTAAATTATTACCTAGCTGGACAAAGCAGGAAAGGTCAGTGCTTCCTTCTAGTTGGGACTTGGAGATGGCAGCCTCCCAAAAGTTGAAGTGTTTGGTTCTATATTCCTTGATATCCCTTTGGTCAGCAATAATGTCCCAGCATGTATTCATTGCATAGCTTGATCTTTTCCCCATCTGGAAAATCAGAAATATTTTCATTCTCATTCACAAGAAGTGATTCATAACAAAGTATTAATATCACCAATTTAATTTTCATGGCGAGTACAACTCTGGTTTCTGTCCAATCATAGCATCAGTGCTATGTTATTCAAATTATTCCTGACCAAAAGAGTATATATTCATAGAGCAACATAGACTCTGTAATGCAAATCAGGTCTCAACAGTCTCTTACATCCCCCAGCCAGGCCAATGATTCAATTAATCTCCAAATTTTCTCCCCTGTGGTTTTTCACTATCACACCAACATAACTGAAGAGCTAATTCTCCAGAACCCATTCATATGTGGACAGTGAATACAACACATACAGCCCCCTTGAGAACACATTACCAGCTCTGTTTATGCATCATTTAATGCCAGTTGTGTGTATGCTGAATGTTTATGTCTTTGGGACGGAGTACGAACTTCAGCTGAAGAACTCAAATTCATTCTTCTTCACTTGATATTTAGATAATATGTCAAAGTAGAATTCAGTTTATACAACTGTAATAATTTACTGTCTGTACAATATGTTAGCTTGTCACAAATGAACAATATTTGATACATTCATAATTTGAAATAAAATTATTAATGTTGCAATAAAACAGTTAAAGCATTCTGGATTTAAAAATTAAAGATAGGTATAGTGACACATAGAAAACACACTTCTGGGTGCTTTTGGAATATATAAAGGTTAATCTTACCATAGCAGTGCTAGTTTCTGGTTTTCCATTTTTAGTCATTCGTCCAGGTAGAAGTCAGTGTAGAACCATAATCTGTAATGCTAGTTATCTGAGTAAATTGATTGTAATGTATATTGTCATCTTTCTGTCATTCTTACCCATTGTAATGTCCATGGTGGTCACTGAACTTGGTTGTTTGCCTGCAGATGCATAATCAGTTCTAGTGGGTATGGGATTTGCTCTCTGTTTGTATGCCATAGCTTGTCCTGCCAGTGTTGGTGGGGATGTGGTTTTCTCCATGGTAGTTCCTTAGGATATTGTTTCTGATTGCTCGTTTGTCTGGTATAAATCCCTGCTTATCTCACTGTTTGTTGCTGGAAAGGATGTGTTCCGATCTTTCATTTTCCTTCTTAGCTTTTTTATTGTCTCTTTTGAAAGATCTGTAAATGTGGTTTGTCTCTATGTGTTTATTGATGACTGATTTGTCTGAATGCCAAATTTCCAGAAATTCCCTAGCATTTTGGACTTAGCTTAGTCTAGGTAGGAAGTTCACAATTTTCCAGTTGCATCTATGATTGAATCTGACCATGTGTTGTGATATTAAGAAGTTTTCATTGTGTCTTCTGACTTCTAGTTGGATGCACTCTGCTAGTATTCTCCATGTCTATCCTACATAGTAGCTATTGCAGTACTGTATGTCGTAAGTGACTCATTTTCCTTCTTGGGCTACTAGATCAGAGTGTTTCAGAGGGCTTTAGTTGGTTTATTTGCTGTGGTGATGTCCATTATACATAATAGTCTATTGGTTGTTTCTGAGATGTTTTTGATGTATGGCAGTATTATACTTTTCATAGTTTGTGTTAGTTGTAGTGGGTTGAGTAGTCAAGCACTTTTTGATAAAAGTGTGTAGGTATTCAGTTTTTTAGAAGATGTGGTATTGGCAGTCTGTTTCCTTTTTCTAGTGTTCTGGGTTGTTGTAGTGTAGGGGTGTCAAACTCACAGCATCACGGAGGCATCACATGACGTATCAGGACTTTTTCCCCCTTCACTAAACCAGGCAGGGGCGGGGCCAGCACATGACACATCCAACCCGTGGGCCACGAATTTGACATCCCTGTTGTAGTACATTTATACTCGTCTGATTAATGTACTTATGTATTCCCTTTTGTGGGAGGCTACGTTGTTACTTTGGTAATGAAGCCCTTAGTTAATGTGGGTTGTTTTCAATCCTTGCATTTCTAATTGCCATTGTATCCTCTGTTGATGAGGATATTGAGGAAGAATAATGTTATTTTCTTCTTCTTTTGTGAATTTTATTCCACTGAAGCTGTTGATTGTTTCATGTGTCTTCTCTATAATTGCTCTCTTCGTGTTATGATGAAAGTGATATCTACATCCATATTTTTGGTTGTATACTGCATGTGGAGTACTGTAGTTTCTAAATCCTGCATTACAGTCTCTGTTGTGACTCCTGAGAGTGGGGATCCCATGGGGGTTCCTCTGATGTGCTGGTATATTTGTCCATCAAATTAAATGTAAGTAGGGAGGCAGAGATTGATGAGATCTATGATTCTGGGCATTTCAATCTTAGTATTGGCTACGCCAGGTGTGGTATAATACTGCTGCCTCTGGAATTTCAGATAAGCATCTCTTACCAGCTGGGTTCGCACAACAGGCAAGCCTTGGCTAAATGGGATTGAGTTGTTTGCAGTTTAGCGTATTGTAGAAACACAGCTGTTGTCTTTGCATATAGTGTGAACCAGGCCACCCATTAAGCCATACTAATGTGGCATAGCATTTAATGTGATTGCAATTGTGTTTAGCTAAGTTGGCTTTAGTATGATGGATGATCCCTGCCTTAGAAGAGGAATAAGTATACATTGACCAATCATCTAACACAGGGGTCACCAACCTTTCGGACCTCAGGGACCATTAAGTTCATAATTTCAAATTCCGCAGACCATTAATAGGATCTGCCTATTGACCGGCTGGGTGGGCGTGGCTAGGTGGTCATGTGACTGGGTGGGTGTGGCCAACTCCTCGCCTCCCCGCCCGGGCTCTTTAGGGCCCCAACAGGAAGCAGTTGTTGGAGCTAAGCAGCCACCACGAGAAAGAGTTGGCAAAACAGCTCAGTTCAGATTGGATCTGACCAAGAAGGAGGTTCAGCAGAAGCACCTCACTGAGGACTACGAGCCTAGGCTTTCCAAGCAGAGGGAAAACCTGTGGGAATGCAAGACCAGGTACCAGTGCCTGGAGGCTCAGTGGGCTGAGATGGTCAGCCAGTTCCAGGCCATGAGGCAGTCCCACTAGAACAAGGCCCTCCGGCTCTTCGCCACCAGCAGCGCTTCCTTCCAGCTTTCGTCCAAAGCTCCGCACCAGGAGGCTGAAGCAGACCCTAAGTCAGAATTTCTGCCTCCCTCCGACCCACACAAAAATATCCCGAAGGGGGAGACCCTCTGCAGCAACACAAACGTTCATTGCATGTATCCAGCCCAGGGGCCGTAGTTTGAGGACCCCTGATTTAGTGCAATATTAAAAATGCAAATGATTTTTCTGCAGACCACCAAAATTTTCTCGCGGACCACTAGTGGTCCATGGGGCACCAGTTGGTGACCACTGATCTAACACAGCATGAGTTTTATTTATAATTAGGAAGGATCCTTTCCTTAGTGATAGCATATTTACTTGCGGGCAAAAGGATCCAGGTTTCACTTCCTAGCCAGAGTGAAATGGCTTTTAGGAAGTAGAATTATTTCTTTTTTTCCTGGTACCTTGGTGAGCTGTGGCTGCTAGATTAAAGAAACCTTCCATAACCTGGTAGACTTCATATCTACCAGAATTCCTTAGCCAGCATGGCCAATTCTGAGAAGCCTGGAAGCTACTATTTCCCATATTTGGAAGACTCCCATTCTGGGGAAAGCTGAATTAGATCAGATTGCCCAACTAGACATGAGACAGTTGCCTTCACTCCCAAGAAATTCAGGATTGTCTTAATGCAGCCTTCTCCAATCTATGCCTTCAGATGGACCATGTTGTCTGGAGTTGATAGGACACCGGATTAGAAAGAATGCCTTAATGGTTTATAAACTGCATGTACCAGTAGTAGAGTTTGCATGCTGTATGAGACAGAGTATGTTTTTTTGAGGATTTGTCACTCATCTTTGCAACATATGCTGCTGGAATTTTATTTTGGAAGAGCTATTGAACAAGGAAATGTAGTAACTGGGCTTTCCATTTATTTTAGGCTCAGGCAGCTGGTTCTCCACATACTTCCCCCACCCATGGGGCTGGCCGCTCTATGCCAATGCCAGTCAGGTCCACGTCTGCTGGTTCTACCCCAACTCATGTACCCCAAGATTCACTTACTGGTGTTGGTGGAGACGTCCAGGAAGCATTTGCACAAGGTGAGCCATAATGCTGACACATAATACACATACCCTTTTGTGGATGTATAGATGAAAGTATGAGGGAAGAAATGGGGAGGGGAGAAGATAAAAGCTCTAAAGTGCACACTTTATTTTTAGAAAGTATTTTAAAATGCACTTCTGCAGAAGAACACCAAAAGCATTCACTGTGTCCTATAAGTGCTCGGCTATTATTCCACTGATTTCTCTGTGTTTCACATATGCAGGGTTATTATCTAGTCAATTTTGTGTGATTCATGCAAACTGCTTGTTAATTTTCTCTTAAGCATTTCACTCCGTGGGAGATGGAACATGCTCAGATCCACTGCACTGCCAGCACATGATTGCCCAAGTCCTTCTGGGAGGTCATCCCCATAGCCTGTTGAAAACAGCAAATGTTGACATTGCCTGGGATGTACACAAAGTCCCCACTGGGACTGCTGCTATGACAGTCATTTCTACTGCTGACTATTTCATTCCTTCTTTGCGTGACTTCTCCAGCAACTACAATTGGGAGAGTTGCTTCTGCATCAGGCAACGGAAGCAGCTGTGGTTGATATTCTCTTGCTATCACATCTTTTTTTTAATACTGCCCCTCCTCCCGTCACCATGGTAGCTACCACCACCTCCTCAAGTCACAGCTGCCTCTTGTCTCCAGGAAAGCCAACTGTTCACTTGTGGAAGGCACAGAGTCTATTGTTGCTGCTGCCATGATCACCACCTTCCAAGAAACTGCCACAGCAACCATACCTCTTCTCTTGCTCAGCTTGGTCACTTTGAGATGATGAACCAGGAGTCAAATCACTTGTTGACTGATCTACATAGTCAATGAATGCATAAGTGGGGAAACACCCTTCGGATCAGTCTTTACATCTACAATAGGTGCAGATTCTCACCAATATTTCCTGGAATGCAGGCCACCCTAGCAAAGACAGAACATATCTTTGGATTGGGGAATAAGAACAATTTTGACTTTAGTTATTGAAGTCCACAATATAAAAGTGTTATAGTAGTGTTACAGACAGGCACTAAATTTTCTTAGAACAATGAGTTTGCATATTGCTTCATCACCCTTTCTCAGGAACTCGGCGGAACCTCCGTAACGATTTGCTGGTAGCAGCTGATTCAATTACCAATACAATGTCGTATTTGGTGAAGGAGCTTCATTCAGGTATGCAAGAAATTTCTATATTAACCTAAGCAAAAGACTCAAGGAATCTGCCAGGCATATTTTGGGTGCCAGTGATGTTTCCTGTAGTGAGGCTTTCAACTGAGAAATTAGTCCAAATGTTTATTATTATATTTATTTATTTTATTTATTGAATTTGTATACCGCCCTACTCCTGAAGGACTCAGAGCGGTGAACAGCCAAAAGATAAAATACATATAATACAAATGTTAAAAAACCATTAAAATACAATTAAATAAATTGGCCCAGAGAACAACATTTAAAACACCCCACATTTACAAGACAAATTTAAAATTTAAAAAATTTAAAAACAGTTTAAAAGAGAGGTTAGGCCAGGCCGGCCTGCTGGAATAGGAATGTTTTGAGGGCACGGCGGAAAGCGTTAAAATATTAATACAATTTTCCTCAACAAAATAAGTTGAAAGAAATATGTTGTTCTAGGACAGTGTTTCTCAATCTCAGAGCCTTTAAGGTGTTGGATTTCAACTCCAGCTGAAATCCACACATCTAAAAGGCACTAAGATTGAGAAATATTAGTCTAGGATGGTAGTTTAAATAAGTATTTTATTTACTTTATTTACTTAATACAGTATTTCCTATTTTAGGGAAAATAAACTTAATAAAGTAAATAATAAAGCAGTAAAATTTAAGAAATAAATTAAAATGTGTATTTATTTTATTTATATTTTATCTTCATGCTAATAAGAATCATTTTGTTTCCTGCTTATCTGAGCATATTTATATTATAAATAAAATAAACTCCAAGCTTTGGTTCAAGGCATACATATTCCGTAATCCAACACTTGCTATCAAAACATAGAACAATTTTTGGCAGAATGGAAGGCCAGCCAGAAAAATTAATCAGTTTCAAGGATAGAGTTGAAAAATTATAATTGCCCAAATGGGCTGATGTAGAACATGAAATATGTTTTTCCTGCAGAATTTAGATAGTTGTAGGTGATGATATGCAGTTTGCTAAATATTTAGATTCTTGATTTTCCTCCAGATGTGTTGCCTATAATTCCCAAAGGCCCAAGGCCCACTCCACGCTTGTGGTGCTTGGAGCGGTAGTCAAACAAATATGGAAGACAGCCATAGTTTGGAGAACAGAGGCCCCAAAGGTACATGCATATATCAAGAGAGGTTAGCTTTAAAGGACAACATAGACATAATTCATAGACAAATTGAAATGTATCCTCCAGCATAAGGAGAAAAAGACTGGATGCCTCGGTGTAATATATTTTAGAGGCAGTTTTGCAGCTGTCCTTCCTTTTTTAATGACTAATCATTCATGATCTACAGCTAAATAAATGAGAATCTAGACCAGTGTTTTTCAAACTTGGCAGCATCAAGACATGTGGACTTCAACTCCCAGAATTCCCTAGCCAGTATGTTTACAGCATTTGAAAAACATTGGTATATAGGCCTAACAGTTGCAATTTAGACAAGATTAGGGCCCTATTCTTTGGTTCCTCTTTAACTACCCAAACAAACAAACTAATTTGGCTCACAAATTATCACAAATTTATCCATGGCACATGGATAAATCTACTTTCTAGGTAGACAAAAAGGCTAATCATCAGTTTCCACTAGAATATTTAAAAATTAAAGAGACTAGAATCTGAAATGCTGAATTTAATTTTAAAATCAAACCATACTTAGTTTTAAGTTTAGGAAGAATCTGAATTTTTGAAAATACTTTACAAACTCATGTTACAGGGCATATTCCTGGAGCTTTACAAAATCAAGTCATTTTCATTTACCAGCTGGTTGAAAACAAAATAATTGTATTTATCCTACTTTTTTGGAGTTACTTCTAAAGAGGGAAATAATTTGTTCCTTGGATGACCTGGCCACTAGGCAGTTCCTTCTATAGCTATAGCTCTGTAGCTTGAGTCATACGAGAAATCATCTGGGGTACATATGCATGTAGATTTTGATCTAGTTCTCTTTGAGTCATGGCCAAGCAAGGGAATAAGTCAGGCTAAACAGGTCACAAAAAGGTCACAAAAATGCTGTGGAGAAACCAGATGCTAGAGCCTGATCAGAATGCAAACTCCATAGGGAGGCCAGGAAAGACATAGAGTGCTGTCAACTCAGTACAAAAGGCTCAGGTTCCATAATAGAATTTCAGTGGGTAATAATAGCAGGCCCCCAAATAATTTAGTACTGGTGACATCCTGTCCTTCCCCTAGCCAAAATGGTCACTTGACTTACATGTGATGAATACAACTAGGGAGGGTTCCTGAAGAAGAAACTAGGTTCGCTGTCAATTGGATGCTTGCTTTTGACTAAATTGTTTCTTTGATATCAATCTCAGAAAGGTCCAAAGAATCTACTCAGGCCCTCTAATATTTCATGCTAGTCATATATCCATGGTCTTGTGGTATAGGTAAAATATGACACAATTGTAGCAGCTTATAGGATGTTCTGATTTATTCATAGAAAGCAGTCTTGGGCACTCCTGTGCTCTTTTGTATGGTAACTAAAACAAGGATTGCAGCAAACGAATAACTGCTCCTCACACATGCAAATACATGGCCTTTGGAGACCATATGCTAATATTTTCATGATATTCTTCAGGTCTTTTTGTTTAGTTGGGAAATTGCTGAATGTTTTTGCAGAATTAATCCAGGCACATTTAGTCTCCGTGGACTCCAGAACTGCAGCCATTGGTTCCACAATATAGCATCCTGAGGCTCTGAACTGAATTGGCCAGACTGTTTTTCTCTTATTTTGGAAATGAAAAGATACATACAAATTGTAAAAAGTGGGATTTGTTCAGCATCCAAGATTTGTGTGTTGTGCTGAGTTCTTTGCAGTTCAGGCAAATGATGAAACAAACTGCAGGCGCCCACTTTGATGAGAGGCAGACAAGGAGATCCTGGAAAGTATCTAACCCCTTCTCATTTGTGTAAATCAAGAGAAACAATTGGAGTTAGGACTCCCCAACAGCTAATGCTGAGCTGGGCATTTTATGACTGAAGTCATAGTGATACAACAGCATGCTTCCCAACTCTCTCTCTAACTTTGTTGAGCCTGGTTTCGAAACCTTACATCTGTATAATCTGGTTTTTTTTCTAACCTACAGCATCCTGAGTGACTGTTAAAAGAATCAGAAAGTGATTTCATTAGACTCAGCCAGGGAAGCCACAGGGAGATATGACTTAAATCTAGCCCTCCTATCACTACAAAATAAAAAAGCAGATTAGTTACAATCTTGCCTCAAGGATTTTGCATAAAGGCCATAGGTCTTTTTATTTTAATAGGTCATTTTAAATGTCATTTTCCATGCTCCTAAGCAAACATAGCTGATTGGCCTCAAAAGCAAGTAATCTACATCTCTATAACATGCTCATCCATGCTCACTTTCGAAAGCCAGATAAATGTGAGCTCCATTGTCCTATGCTGGACGTACAGCAGTGGTGCAAAAAAAGGTAGTTCCAGCATCTCTTTTTATGATGCCTGCAGAGCCACTCAGAATAGGTGGGGCTAAAATACAGCCCCATTTTTAAAAGTTATAGACAATTCAAGTTACAAAGTCAGCTCTTTAAGGAACCTCTTAAAATCCTGAAGCCTAAAATTGCCCTACTCATTTTTGGAATATAGTCCACAATTTAAGCCAATAAAGTTGCACTTGTACATTCCTCTTATTACTCTGAAGAAACATCCTCCCTTTTCTTCATAAGTCTTGTTCCTCTTCTCTTGTGAGATATTTCTTCTTTCTTGTTCTTTCCAACTTTAGGTCCACCATATTCTATGAGTTCACCGCCCAACTCCTTTCTGCCCTGTACTTAGGAAAGTGTCTACATAGTGCATATTTTAAGAAATGAATTTTACAGTATAACTTAAAACCAACATACATGGTATATACAGAAGGGATTTTCCTCTACTGAATGAACACACTCAATCTTTAGAATCTTGTTTAATTTATTTTCATGCAACCTCTGCTCAGGAAGGTTAAGAGGGACTGTAATGTATCCTTTGTTGAATGTACCATTCAGTTCTTTTAATTTCAGGATTCTGTTTTCTGTTAAAAGGATGTCTGGTTGTCCTAATCTGGTTAAAGGTTTTTACTTCTGGGCTTCAAATAGAGTCTGAGATTCAGACCAAAGCTGCCCTCTCTGTCTTTGTTGGCCATGCCATCTTGAAGAAGGAATCACACCTTAAGTCACCTGTGAGCCACAGTGGCGCAGTGGTTAGAGTGCAGTACTGCAGGCTACTTCTGCTGACTGCCAGCTGCCTGCAATTTGGCAGTTCAAATCTCACCAGGCTCAAGGTTGACTCAGCCTTCCATCCTTCCGAGGTGGGTAAAATGAGGACCCAGATTGTGGGGGGCAATATGCTGACTCTGTAAACCGCTTAGAGAGGGCTGTAAAGCACTGTAAAGCGGTATATAAATTTAAATGCTATTGCTATAGAAAGAATAGCAGAGTTTCTTAAGTCTCCTGCCATTACAGCTCCCTGCTCCCTAGCTGGCCCCTCACTTTTTCTCATTGCCACTGGCTTTTTTCTGTCTTAGGGGGAGAGGAAGGAGGTGAGGAGGAGGAAGAGGAAGACAAGATGCAGAATGGGAAGGACCGAGGTAAAAGCAAAGCTGTCGTGACTCCTTTGAACAAGTACCGATATATGGCAAGTTTTGGAATGTGCTAAAAAACCTAACACGTTTCAAATTTAAAACATGTCAATGATTAATCAGAAAACTGAATTTAAGTGCACATGGCACACTTCACCTTGTTCCCAAAATTGCCATGGGTATGAGTTGGTCCTGTTGCTAGGGGATGTATATTTGCCAGCTGCAGCAGAGGGCTCCACAAATGACTCTTTTGGCATCTAGTTTGTAATGATCAGCTAGATGGCTTGCCATTTTAACTTCTTACATTTTGGTTTAATCAACCTTAGTAGATGTTAGGTACAAAAATAGCTCTGCAAAACCTAATATGGATGGAGACCAAATGGCATGGAAAAGGAAGCATTTACAATGTTAGTTCAAGCTCTTTTCAAGACAATTATCTGTGACACTGAGGATATCACAGATGTGATTGACTTTCATATGTTTGTGCACACATATTTGCTCACCTAATGGCGTATTTCTTCCACTAGATATTTCATAGTTCCTTATTATTAATGGAATTTACTGAACAATGCACTACTAATTTAACTTGCCTGATTTGTCTTTGGATTACTAATTATTTTTAAGTTTGTTTTTCAAAATTGACTAAGACCTAATACATATGCTTGTTTCAGAGATATAATGTTCACATTTTAAACATGAAAATAAAAATGATCTTAGGCTTTACCAAACTTTTTTTTTGTTTCTTGCAGGTTAAATAAAAAAAATCTGGACCAGACAGAGGTTTAAGTAAGTGTATGGCTATTCTGTTCCAAGCAAGCAGAAGCCATTGTAATTCTTATAGCTCAATCAGAAACATTGTCCACCATTTCCTCTTCATAGACAGACAGAGAATAAGATAATAGCAGAGAGGTTAATATAGGTGGGGTGGGGCAAGTATCCTGCTACAGAGTATTTATATGCCTTCCTATTGGTTGATTGGTGTATTGATGGCTGGCGATTGGTTATTGTTTCCTTGTGCTGCTAAGCCCTTGGGCTGATTTACCACCAGTTTATCAGGTATTTAGGAGCCAAGGGTTTGGCAGCACAAGGAAACAACAACCAATTGCCAGCCATCAACACACCCATCAACCAATAGGAAGGCAGCACATAAATATGACTCACAGAATAGCCCAAAGCAAATATTCCAGTAGAGAGAAGTTCCATGAAGATGGGCTCCAGCACAAATCCAGAAGCTTGGAAGACTAAACCTGTGGTCCTGGTGCAAGATTGGATCTTGCAATGTTTATTGCCCACTTCATGTAGACATTTTACTGGAGGTAACTTCTGAGTCTTTTTAGCCCCATCTAGGCTAAAAAGAAAGTTGAGTCACTTTTCGTCATGACAGAGTGAATTGTAGACATAAATTCAGTAGTCTGTTGCCCCCGGTTCGCACTGGTTCTATAGAACCGGTAGTAAAACCGGCTGGACCCCTATGTTACAAAAATGCTTCCGTGCATGTGTAGAAGAGCGCGCGCGCGCAGCCCCATTACAAACTGGTAGTAAAGGACCCACCTGCATAAATTACACATACCATCCCAGGTTTAACACTGTTCTCAGCCTAACTAAGAATCATATCCAGCAATGTTCATAACTTATGATCTTTGCTTGTGGCTGATGATCTAAAAGTCACAATATCTGTTTCCAGTGAGTATTGCTTACTAGGTTTCATATTTTAAATATTGTTTAGGAAGATAGAATTCTATCAATGCATAGGCAGATTTGGGGGCTGTGGACTCTACTGACAATAGCAAACTCGTGTGGACTTTAAAAAGAATTATTTTCTTTTTCCTATATGTACAGCCCAAGGTTTACACCTAGCACCTTTGGCACATTAAACATATGTGCTGCACCAGAGCTACATAACGAATGCCGACAATCTTAGTGATAACTGTCCCACGTAGTACAGGGGACATGTAGTTCAAATTGTGACCTTTTGTAGCAAGGTTTTGGATTTCACAGAACCCAGAAATTTCTTTCTTCTGCCAAGAAAGCTGGTGTGGTTTAGGCATCCTGACAGCATTCATTCAGAGGAATCAGATGCCTATTTCAGCATTTCATATTTATGGTCAGACAGAAATCCTGTTTGGTAGCTACCTCAAAGGGGATGGGATGAGATGGGAGAGGGATTGGGAATGTAAGAAATCCTAACATCGGAGACCTCACTGTGATGAATTCTACACTCTCAGAATTACAGATCTACTAGCGCTTAGTGGAATTATGCCCATCTTGCTTAAAATGCTTTGTGCTCTACTCTTGCAGTCAGCTAAGAGATTCCACTGCGCTTCCAGTGAAGTGCTGATTCAAAAGGAATTTTTCTTTCATGTGGGTCTTGGAGCCCTCAAGGAATCACCTACTGGGACTATGATCTGGAAACAATTTGAAATGCCTGTAGCTTTTTAAGGAGATGCACATGGCATGTGTATGCAGCAAACAGAAAATTGTTTGAAGCCTCATTTAATGTTTTTGGCTCTCTACAAAAGAACCTTGACAGTAGGAGAGAGACACAGAAAAGAGCAAGTGGGCTAAACTGACCATTGGCTAAACTAATTTTTAGTCAGATTTAAAATTCTGGGTGTTTCTCTTATTGGACAGGTGTCCTATGAGATTCTCTATGTCTCAATACAGGTAACAAGGTGTGAGCTCCTATTCTAAAGATGTCTCCACATCCTTCAGAAGAGGCATGATCCAACTGATACATCCACCATTGTGAAGCTGTGACTAACACAACAATTTCAGGGGAGCAGTCTTCTTCCAACAGACACAATGGCTTTTCTGGGGGGAGGGCAGGGCAGGGCAGGGCAGGGCAGGGGCATCTCCTTAAATTTGCATGTCCTATTTCTGTAGGTGTTCAGTGCTAACTGGACAGAGCCTCATCTCTGTTTCAATGAGAAAGCTTTTTGAATAATGGCTTCTGAAAATGCAAGCCGCCTTCCTGTGAATTGTCCCCATTCTCTACCTGGGCTTCATTGTTCACACCTTATCATGCTCTGGCAGTTACATTTGTGATCTTCAAGTCCCCCATGAGCAGACTTGCAACCAGCTGAATTTCTTCACCAAGTAACAGAGATGAAGGCTGGCTGTGGATTCTGATGTGGCGGCAACCCCTCTTGCCTTTTCAGAATGCTGTTTTTGTCTGTGAATGGCAGGTTGCTTGGGTTGTTTGTGAATGCATGTCACACAGTGCCGGTGAGATAGATGGTGGTGCTGCCAGGAGGCAACTGACTTGGGTACCATTAAAGATAGTTTAGTGGTAAATGGATAGGTCTGGCCGACAAGGTCAGTCCAGCTGGAGATTTCTCTCTGTCAGTCCTATCAAAACGAATGAGAGCACCACTAGAGCATTATCACTACCATGCCCTGTTCAGCTGGCTTGTTTCAGTGAGGATGGTATCGAGTTATGACTTGGTAGATTGTGCCCTCAGTTTCACTTATGAAATGGGCATTAAAATGAGGATTTTCACTGTGAGCAGTCTAGTGGATTTTACACCAGTCCTGATGTCAGGAGAAGGATAGGAGAAAGGTCCAGCATGTGGCAGCTACCTTTAGAGAATTCTCAGAACAGGAAGCTTTCTCGTTGTTGCCTTATAGGATGGCTTAGTGGAAGAAAGCTGCTTTAAGCAAATACTGCTATCACCCAATGCCCTTTCCAACATCAAATGCCAGTCAGTCTGCTGTTCTGGTGGCTGAGAAACCTTCTGCTTCCCTTCTATCCGTAAGTGATTCCCTTTTTCTTTCAGAAGCTTGCTCTGAGGGAAATGTGGAGTAGCCTTGGAGTGAACTCTGACTGAGCTGGCTGGGTGTATTGGTTCTCCAGGGAGCAGGCTTACAATTTCCATATTGCCTTTTAGGGATAAGAGAAAGTCATGCACAAATATTCAACTGATTGTTTTTGAAGATCTGAAACTCCAGTTGTAGGACCAAGAGCTATTTGTACAGTCATATAAGACGTTCTACATCTGTCCTATTTTGTTGGTTCAGATTAGGTAAATGAAGTGCTGCTTAGCCTTTGTATTATAAATAGTTGCCTGTAGCTATAAAAATACACACAGACAAATATCCAAAGCTGGGATTATTGTGGCCACAGCAAAACCTACAGTCAGAAATTCGAGGATTTTTAACCATTTTGTTTAACCATTTTACCAATGCAAGGCATATCTGATTGGGACCAGAGGTTCTCCAATTCAGCGATCATATTTAGGTTCCTCTGTCATGACTTGCCTCCATCATGTATAGCAGATGAGCAGAAAAACTTAACTAAACCTAGTGGATGTCAATAGTGAACCATTTACGTAGAGTTGCAAGGAAAACTATTTAGAAATTTACATAGTCACCAAGAATGGAGTCAATTCCAGAGGCTGTTTACCTTGTTGAAAGTACACAATCATTACCATAATTGGTCTACTTGTCAGAATCAAAAATCTGCCTGTAGATCCTGTTCTGTCTTCTGCCCAATCCTGAAGTACATGACAGCATATAATCTTTGCTTAAAATTATTTCCATCTCCTGCCATTCTAGAAACCGTGAGGTCATGCTGGATGAGATGGTTTGCTAGATTTCACAGGTGGTCCTCTGTGCACCAAGGTGCCAACTTCAGGAGTTAGGAACAGCAGCTTTCAACCAACCTCAAATTGCCCTGCCTGTCTTTTGCAGCTGAAAAGGCCTGGCATTTTAAAGCTTCTCTTCCTGCTGTCAGCTACCTCCAGAGACCAACTCTCATGCAGTTGTATCTCTGCCCTTTCTTGCAATCCAGTCCAGGAGGAGATTATAACACAAAAGCTCATTTCTGCATGAAATTCCAGGATCGGCGGTTCAGGCGGTGATAAGACAAATGAGAGGTACCTACCCTGCGCTTCTGTCAGTGCCCTGTGTTTGGCTCACTTTATCCTCAACACAATGTATTTTTTAGCCTAATTAACATATGCTTCATATTACTGGAATTGAAGGGCTTCTGGGTATACTTTAAGACATTTTCTAAGCTGTCCTGACAGGCTGAGGTACGTAGAGGAGCTAATAACTCATCCTTCCATCTGTATTCCCCAAGAGCTAAGGAAGTACTTCCTTTCTCCAAACTGCCCTTCACCTGTAACACTTGGGCTTGGGAGACAGGTATATTACTAAGCTGCTGGCCAAAGTTCAACAGCCACAAAGTCCTGAAGGAAGCAATGTCAAATTGAACTGGGTTCCCTCTCTTGTACAATGAAGAATGCCCCTGAACACATATAAAGTTCATCTGAGGATCCTGCGTGGTTCTGAATTGCATCTCCGATCTAGTTGAAAAGAGAAATCATGAAAAAAAAAACATATTATTTGGCAAGAAAGAGACAAAATAAGGGGTCAAGCTCTTTCTCTGCCACCCATTGCTAAAGAACATCTTGGCAATTATATTACTGAAGCTGAAGATGTGCCCAAGACTACTGGTTTAGCTAGCTGGTCCCCCAGAGAATTTGGCTTTGCTACTCCAGTTGCCCCATGCATGCTTGCCAAACCTTCTGGCTCGCTCTCTTCTCTAGGTGTGAACTCTTGCAATTCAGGCAAAACATTTTTGGCTGCTGGGATTTGGCAAGGAGAGGAATCTGTTCCAAAGCATTTTGCAATATGCTTTTCAATATGGTGAATGTGCCTTTGAAAGCCAGGAGACAGAAAGATCTCCCAACTGCAGTTGAAAAAGATCTGCTCTCAGGGCCTGTGTGCAGGGTTTGGTGCTGTCTAATATTTTTGGTTGGAAGACAAAACCCAGTCATCTGTTTTTCAAAATGACTTCATTGGATCTCGGTTTTCACAGAGATCCAATGAAGTTGAAAACCTAGCTATACTTAGACTATGTTCACATGACATACTAATCACAAACAGGCTTTGTGATTAATTTATATTTCAATGTATTGTGTGAGCTCAAAAAAATGGGTAATTGAATAAACTATGTTTCAGCTAACCATGGATGAATATTTTGTAGCCAAAATGTGTTGCTGTAGGGGTGGAAATTTTTCACTGTATCAAAAGTCATTTCTTTTGAATCTACCTTGTGGTTTTGAAGTATGTTGGCCAAGAAAAACCTACAATATATGGCTATTGGTTTATGAGTAGAGTCAGGCAAGATTGTGAGGCTGGAGTCAGATCTAAAGATGGCTTGTGAATGCGAAGGAACAGAGGTGCGTCCATCTTTTGTCTACTTGGTGCAGTATGGCGCTAGAAGCAGGAACAATGCAGGCACTGAGTCACATGATAGGAAGATGGGTAAATATACATGTAAATATAATTATGGTGAGCCTCCTTTTTCAGAAGTCACCGAGTGCTGCTGCTGCCATTGGGGAAGACCAACATTTTAGATCCATTGTGCACATCTGGCTCACAATGCTGAGGCAGTAGCTTCTTCACATACGGTGGGTGGCATCAGTGTGGTAAAATAAATTGCCTCCAAAAAGGAAGCAGTAAAGCTTCTCTGAGGGTTCAGCTAGGATGGCTAGCATTTAGAACAGAATTTAGTCTGATCCCGATAGAGAAAGGACAGAGCAGGAGCAGAGGACATGAGGTTTTCTGGAGTCCCTGCTTTCCTGAGTACCTTCTGTTTATGTCATGTTTCGAATTGGTTTTAGTATTGGGGTATTACAATATTGGGGGAAGGGGAAAACAGAGCACTGAATGAAGCAAAAGATAACCAAAAAGAGGGAGTTTCGACCTAGGGGTCTAGAGCAGTGGTCCCCAACCTTTTTATCGCCGCGGACCAATCAGCCTTTGATAATTTTACTGTGGCCCGCTGAGCGCGCGCAGGGGTGGGGGCTTTGGGCCACACGTGCGTACCTGCGCGGGGCTCTCTTCCCTGGAGCCTTTGCGCACGGCCCAGGAGCTTTTGCGCACGGCCCAGGAGCTTTTGCGCACGGCCCAGGAGCCTTTGCGCTGCAGCGTTCATGTCCCCCGGCCACTGCGCGGCCCGGTGCCAGGTACTCCACGGCCCGGCACCGGTCCGCGGACCGGGGGTTGGGGACCACTGGTCTAGAGCATTCCAAGATATTATAAAGGTACGGGATACCTGTCCCCACATGAGAGTTTACATAGAGATGTTAAACATGGAAAAGGATTGTTAACATAGATTAATTGAACTTTCCTCAAAATAGATATGTATTTAAAATATTTTAGTAACAAAAGGGGCCAGTGTGTCTGCTCTTGTTCACATTTGGAGAAGAGCAGCATATAAATTGAACTAATTAAATTAAATTTAATTAAATTAATTCTCTCTGTCTCTCTCTCTGTCTCTCTGTCTCATTCACACACATACACAAATGGCAAAGTTTTATTGCTTTGATTGGTCCACAAATAGTCCCTAAAAACCAGCTCCTTGGAGAAAGGAACTGAGAAGAGAATTTGGTTTTGATTATCAGAATTGTAGAACAGCCAGGTGTGAATTCTTGATGAGCTGTCCATCATCCTCATTCCTTTATGTCCACGTAATTTGGTGTATAGGTAGAGGGCACTTTGGTAGGTATGAACAAATGTGAATGACCAGAAAAGATAAGCAGACGTAGCAGGATTCTCGAGGCAACGGCTTTGATGGAGCTCTGGGACAGCATGGGGCCCCAACTGGGGGGCTTTGCTGTTCCTATTTTCTGGGTGACTTGTCTTGCAGCTGTGGGAGAGGGCAGTGGATATGCCAGCCCAGATTAAAATGAAACAGACTTCTGGCTGGCCACATAGACTCATAGTTTAAAAAGATTTTGCTCTGCATACAGAAATTAGGTTCCTTTGGGAAAGCTGCTGCTCCTCCTCTTTAGTGTTCTTCAAAAGGACCAATTCTCTTCCTCAGGACATCCTGGAAGGGACAGGGAAGAACCTGCAGCTGTTGGCACATGTCTGGGAATCAGCAGGCAGGAATTAAAGATTTGCTGTGATCATACAACACACTTAGTTTGATTACTGAATTTTTGATAATTCATCCAGTCCCATTTTCTAAGTTCATTCAATATGTTGACCCTAGACTAGTGCCATGCTAAACCATATAAACAAAACTAAAATAATGTGGCTTCACGTGTGCAAATGCAGCTGCTGGGTCTTTGATCTGGTGTGTGAATACAGCTATGATGTGTCTAGGCATCTAAGTGAAGCTGTGATTGAGATAAGACATGCTAGCAGCTAGGCCAAACAGGAGGCAGAACAAATAATTCTTCCACATGGAAACTAAAGGCAAGACAGCCAATATTCTCCCTGGGATGCAAAGAAGATGCTGGAACAAAGCTTCCTCCCACCATTATTCCTAGACAGGGTGGATTTGATTTAAAACATTATTTAAATCACTAGTAAAAAGGCTTGATTTAAATCAACTCAATTTAAATCATAATTTTTAAAGAGCAACCGTCATCTCTGCTACTCTTTTGACCCACTGTTGACTCACCGATAGTCCCAGTGTTGCAGAATATACAGCCTCATGCTACATAACTAAGCTCCATTTCATGCTGAATAAACTAAATTATTTATGTATCTTAAATAGAAAACTATCTTACAATAGATTTTTACCCCAAAAGATTTTATTAAAATAAATTCGATAAAAATCAAAAAAATCCGATTTAAATCCTATTTAAATCAAAAAAATCTGATTTTTTTGATTTTTTTAAAAAATCATTGATTTTTATCCACCCTGTTCCTAGATGCTTTCAATTGAATAGAATAGTATAACAAGAGTTGGAAGGGAGCTTGGAGGTCTTCTAGTCCAACCCCCTGCTTAGGCAGGAAACCCTACACCACTTCAGGCAAATTGGTTTGGCCCTTGCTGATTATGGCTTGCCACTGCTACAGTTTGACCACATTATCGCTAGGGTAGGTATGATACTGTACAAAGATATGGAAGGCAAGTCAACTATGCTGATTGTCACCAAGATGCAGTGGAGGATTGTGTTTCCCTGTTGAAAGAGAAAAAAGGAAGCAGAATTTCTCTAGAAATTATGATGTGGAGAGCAAGGAAATTGTGCACTGTGTATGTGTGAATGTATGCATTTTCTTTTTGATACATCCTGGATCTCAAACAATACTAGTTCTACCACTGACAATTAATACTTTTTTGTCTACTACGCAGCCCACCAAAAGCTAAGCTTGGTACAATGAGAACCAATGTGAGGATGAATGTAATAATTCCAGTTTACAACTGTATTCCCACTCGTGCATGGGCAAATGTGTATATGTGTGAGAGAATTCCTGAATGTGTGAATGCAAATGTTTTCACTAAAGTTTGTTAAAAATATATGGGAGATCCTGTACATGTTGGGAACAAGTCTAATAGAAAGCTGTAAACTAGAAGCCATGTTTTCTCATCTGCCAAATATTTAATAAATGAGTCTTATCCATCTCTTCTTGTATGTGCTTGAATATCTGATGAAATTCAGGGTGAATATAGACATTAGCTCAACTCAAGTACCAAGGAACAAAATCCTCCAAAAAAATGATGGGTTCCAAAATTAAACTGATATTATTTTCAAAAATGTTACAAGAGACTGACATTTATTTAAGACATGATTTTACCATTTACTTTAATATCTATTTTTGTATATATATTTTATAAAACAGAATCAGAGTAGGTTCAAGGAGACAGCTATCATGGTCTTGTTAATCACGATGGCCACTGATGTGCCAATCAGCTGCAGCAGAATGTGAGGGATGAAGGAAGTCCCTTAACCTGAGAAAGCAAATGTAATCTCTTGACTGGGGACAAGAGCTGCAGAGTGTCATGATTGGCATAGTACAGCTAATACTTTCCTAATTTGATTTGCTAACAGTATTTCCAAACTACTTTTCATTGCAAAGAATCTCCTTTCTCCCTGCCTCCATCCTAATAATATTTCACAATGAAAACTAAGATGAAAATTAAAGGAAAACCTTTCTATTCAAAGAAAAGAGAGCTAATAGCTGAAGAAGGCCTAACTAAAAAAAAAACACTTTTCAATTATTTAAAACCCATTGCTGTGGCAGCCTGGCATACTGCAGAGTAGATGTTATTCAGCAGCGTAGGCGACGCTGCAGGAAAGTTACTGCCATATTGCCCTCAAGGAGTAAACTGAACAAAGCAGAGAGGACACAACCTCCTCTGGAGTAGCAGAGGTTCTGGGAAAGTGATCCAACTAAAGTTTCAGGTAACTTTATGCCTATGCTTTAGACAGGGGTGGGCAACTGTGGCCCTTTTACAACCTGTGGACTTCAACTCCCAGAATTCCTGAGACAGCCAAACTGTCTCAGGAATTCTGGGATTTGAAGTCCACAGGTTGTAAAAGGGCCACAGTTGCCCACCCCTGCTTTAGTCCAAGGGTCTCCAACCTTGGCAACTTTAAGACGTGTGGAGTTCAATTCCCAGGGTTCCTCAGCCAGCTTTGCTGAGGAACTCTGGGAGTTGAAGTTCACACGTCTTAAAGTTGCCAAGGTTGGAGACCTCTGCTTTAGACCTTTAAATGCTACACCAACATTTGGCAACCAATACAAATTCTTCAGCACAGTTGTAATGCGTGTGTGTGATGATACTGCACATCTGTCAGAAATCTAGCTGTGGCATTTTGCACCACTTTTAACTTCAGGATCAATCTTGACGGTAGTCATACACAGAACATATTGCAATAATTTGCCAAAAGACTGAAATAATCCATATTGTGGAATGGATTCTGCTGAAACTCACAAATATATTGTACAGAAGAAGCTTTAGTAGCAAGATTACCCTGTTTTCTTCCATTAATGCTGCCATGATGTCCATATAACACTAAAGACTAAAGAATGTGCTCCCTTGCTTATATATCCTCTGCCAGTACAATAAACAATCCCTTTGTCTTGCACAACAAAAGGCAAGAAAAATAAAACTGCCTTCAGCACTGGACGAATAAATAGAACAGCAGAATCTCTAGATGTCCGGTATATGCACTCACCATGGCTCAAGATTGCATCATTTAAAGGTCAAACTCCACAGCTTCCCTATAAGTTGGGGAAGAACACAAAGGAGCCAGGACAGAAGAAGAGCACAAAACAGTCCTTCAAATGCAGAGAACGGCAGGTGTGTGAAATGTCCTGGATGTAGAGCAGCTGTTTGGGGCAGCATAGCCATACATCAGCTCTCCCATCCCCATAGAGTTCTCTCTGGAATGTGTGGGAATTTCCATGTGCGAAGGACTTTGTCTGGAGGTGATGGAGGAGGTGGTTTGGAATGGAAAAGAGGTGGCTGCTCTCTGACATGACTACAGCCTAAATATGAATATACCAGCCATGACAATAACTGGCAGTTTTTCAAAGGAGAAGAATCCGAGGTGAGACTAGACTTGCCAAGTACCATCAAATTCATGAGAAAGATGTTGAGTAGATGGTTTCTCTTAATTATATATTCCCTTGGGGATTCAGGGAGGCTGCAGACCGCTGGAAAGAATTAATATCCAATGGAAAACAGACTATTTATATATTATTTGACCATTTTGTATCTCAATGGGCAAGGAAGCCATAGTCAACCAAGAAGAATGTTGACATATTTCTCCTTGAACAAAATCTCTTTCATTAAATTGAATGAGAAGCAGTAGGAGGAAAATGCACACTTTCTTTGTCCACAGCTAAGTAGAGAACTGATGTGGGATTTCCTGTGTTTGCCATTATTTTAATGATGAGAAATAATATTTATCATTATTTTAATGATAAGAAATATTTGGCATTCTTTTATTTATCCTATTTGTGTAGCCACCCATCCAGGGGTGAAATCCAGCAGGTTCTGACAGGTTCTGGAGAACTGGTAGTGGAAATTTTGAGCAGTTCGGAGAACCGGCAAATACCACCTCTGGCTGGCCCCAGAGTGGGGAGGGAATGGGGATTTTGCAGTATCCTTCTCCTGCCACGCCCACCAACCACACCACGCCCACCAAGCCATGCCCACAGAACCAGTAATAAAATTGGATTTCACCACTGCACCCATCCCACACGAAAGTGACTCTGAGCAGAATTTTGCTGTTACCTTTCGCCTGAAGGGTAGGGGCACCATTTCCTCCATTTTAGAGAGAGAAAGGAGAATTGAAGGTGGAAGTGGATTACATTTCCAGCTTCTTACTTTGCAGGCCTCAGCAGCTAAGTTAATAATTCACAGAGCCCTAGTGGTATGTAATGTTAATAGCCCCCATGGACAGCAATGAAAATGTTATATTTTCCAGGTTAATTAAATTTGCAAACAAAAGGTGAATTCTTTAACATTATGCTCTTAAATAATTATCAGAAACAGCTGCAACCAGAACGTAAAAATGATGTTCCTTTCTCTCTCCGGCTGCTGACTGCAACAGGAGGAAAAGCAAAGGGTGCTGGGAGCCCAGAATTTCTGTTTAAGAGGAGAGCTCAGATGTGTCCGTTTGAAAAACCAATATTTCTTTTTCTTTCTCAAGCTTGCCCACTCAAGCAGAAATCTTCCGTGATAGAGCAAGAGATACAAGTATTATCCCCAAATGCCAAACTAGCTCTAAGCACAAACCAACCTACTTTTCCAGACTTCTCCTAAGAAACCACTTAAAGCAGGCAAGATTTTTTTTTCCTGCTCTCCTTGGTCTTCTGCAGGCAGTTGTGACTCTTTAGTCTCAGCAACAGGGGAGGAGAGGATTGGTAGCAAGGCCTTGGGATGGAGACCGCTAGGCACAAATGCCATGCAAGACTATCTGGGGGGATTATCTGAGTTATGGACGTTACATGCTCTTGTTGTATCTCCAGGGCAACCTGGGGAGCTTTGCTGGCTGGAGACCTGACTGCTCTGTTCCTCTCTGGTTGCAGGAAGTATTGCCTGGCTCAGCTCCTGAGCCTTTATTGTCCTTGGATAATTAGGGAACTCCACAAAGGGCTCCTGCAGTGTCATTAAGCGCGTGTCCCTGCCTAATGAGAGACAGGCACAGAGCAGCCAGGAAGCACCATCCAGTCTGGACAGTGGGGAGGTCAGCGGTGGCCAGGAAAGGTGAAGGGTCATGCTGCTGCTCAAGTCGGGTGTGTGTGTGTGTGTGTGTGTGTGTGTGTGTGTGTGTGTGTGGTGTGTGTAGGTGGGTGCAGTTAATTCCCGGAGCCCTGTTTGGGAGGGAGAGGAACAAAGAGAGAAAGTCAGGGTGTCTTTTCCTCTTGCTGTGTGTTTGCATTGGCTTCAGCAGCAGCAGCTGCCTGCCCAGAATGTTTTGTCTACTTCCCGGGGTTGGCAGGGTGTGTGACTGTAGAGGCCATTCCAAGCCTTTTCTGTTTCTTCTTCCCTCAAATTCCCTAAACAGAAGAACACTGATGTCAGGTGGGGCAGGGATCTAGGTCTTTATAAATAGTTAGTTCCTTCCTAAAGTAAAGGTAATGGTTCCTCTCGCACATAATGTATGTGCTAGTTGTTCCCGACTCAAGGGGGCTGTGGTCATCTCCATTTCAAAGCCGAAGAGCCAGCACTATCCAAAGAAGTCTCTGTGGTCATGTAGCCGGCATGACTAAAAGCCAAAGGCGCACGGAACGCTGTTACCTTCCCACCAAAGGTGGTCCCTATTTTTCTACTTGCATTTTTTACGTGCTTTCGAACTGCTAGGTTGGTAGAAGCTGGGACAAGTAACTGGAGCTCACCCGGCTATGCGGCACTAGGGATTTGAACCGCTGAACTGCCAACCTTTCGATTGACAAGCTCAGCATCTTAGCCACTGAGCCGCTGTGTCCCTTCCTACCAGAGAGAAATTTCTTCTCGGGGCACAGTGGTGCTCTTTACCGCTGCCCACTCCACTTCAACACAACTCACCTGTCTTTGCCTTTGCGTGGGAAGATAATTTGATTCTTCCTGGAAATGGCTTAGTCACGCAGGAGAGGAGGACAGAGGAAGAGGTATGTGGGGGTGCTGGTGGAAATAACCTGATGCCCACAAGACATGTCATTCAGCTCACTAGTGGCACAGACGATTGATGGTATGGGCACAGAGGTTTGCACTTGATGAAGCTGCAATCCTGAATGCAGCCAGTGGATTTTGAAGCATTCGAAGTAGGAAAATAAGATTCTTTTATTCACCAGGATGCAAATGTGACCTATAGAACAAAGATGTGCTTTGCCTTAGCATTCTATGGGCATTCCCTGCACCTTTGAAAGATTTGTATCCCCAAGTTCAAGTGTCTCAAATGTAGGCCCCAAAGAAGCTGAGTCAACCAGGTTATGGGCCTAGTATTGACTAGATTTGACACATTGCCCTATGCCATATTTTGTGTAATCTTTGGGGTTCTTTGAACAAACTATAGAGGCTTGGTTCACACAACACAGTAAACTACAGATGGTGGTGACAAACCACAATGTTTGATTTCATACAACTTCCTAAATCAGAGGCAAGAAAACCACACATCGTGTAAATCAGAGTCCCCATTTGCTGTTGGAGCCATTTTAGAACAGGAGCCCTGCATTGGGGGTGATGGTGCTACGCCCATAAAAGCTGAGTTGGTCTGAGGCTTTCAGTACATTCCCCACTACAGGTAGTCCTCAATTAGCAGCCACAATTAGTACCAGCAACTTCATCACTAAGTGCATGATTGTTAAGTGAAACATCACATGACTGCAATTTAGGATTTTACTTCTGTCTTCTCCATTAACTTCATTAAAGTGAAGCATCCAAATGGCGATCATGTAACTGCAGATGCTTTGATGGTGATCATTGGTGACAAAGTTACACAGTTGTAACTTCAACTAGTCACTAAATGAGGCAATCAGTAAGTGAGGATTTCCCCACAATGCCTTGGGAAAGCAGTCAAAAGTCATGTCCATGGAGATTCTCAGTCATCCAGGTCATGGTTGTCCCAAAAGTGCTTTTTCAAGAAGCAACTGGACTTTCTGGTTTTTCTTTGAAGACGTTTCGCTTCTCATCCAAGAAGCTTCTTCAGCTCTTGGATGAGCTTCTTGGAGGAGAAGTGAAGAAATGTCTTCAAAGAAAAAACCAGAAAGTCCAGTTGCCTCTTGAAAAAGCACCTTTGGGACAGTCAAAAGTCATCCTTAGGAAATGATGTATCTGTTGATGCAGATAAGGAGGCTGTGGACTAGCTTCATTCTGCAAAGTCTGTCTGGGCTAAGGAAGCCTGCCAATGCAGCTTTGCTAATGAGAGGGGCTAAAGCAAAGGCTGTTTAATTGCTATTAGCAACCCTGGGAAACAGGTTACGTTCCTGTGTCTGCCTGGATGGTGGGGCTAGAAGCGGCAGGCATTCTGTACATCAGCAAATGAGAGGTCAAAGGGGAGTATGGTGCTAATCTGAGAAGATTTTGCTGCTGCTTTGGGGTCAAAGTGTTGCCGAAGTTGCTCTACAGGGTGCCAGCCACACGGGTAAAAGAAGCAATGCAGAGCCACGTAGTAGTACATATTCCTACCATTTGGTGGAAAGCTTGAGTACTAAAAAATAAGTTATGATATGATATACTCTACACCACCACTTAGGCATACTTTGCATTTAATTATTTCCTTGTCTCCTCCTTGAGGACTACAGGTAGTCCTCGACTTATAACAGTTCATTTAGTGACCATTGGAAATTACAACGGCACTGAAAAAAGTGACATGACTGTTTTTCACACGGATGACCACTGCATTATCCCCATGGTCATCTGATTTACATCTGGATGTTTGGCAACTGGTTCATATTTATGACAGTTGCAATGTCCTGGGGTCATGTTATCCCCTTTTGCGAACTTCTGGCAAGCAAAGTCAATGGGGAAGCCAGATTCACTTTATAACCGTGTTCCTAATTTAACAGCTGCAGTGATTCACTTAACAAAAGTGGCAAGAAAAGTCATAAAATGTGACAAAACTCACTTAAAAAATTTCTCACTTAGCAACATAAATTCTGGGCTTCATCATTAAGTGGAGGTCTATCTGTATCAGGTGGTCCAAATGGTGCACCCCTTCTACATGTCAAAACCCTGCTTGTGCTGCTATAGCCACAAGGTGGACCCCAAAGGTTCACTGAGCAGTAGCCTGCCATCCAGAAAGGATGCCCTGCAGCATTCTTTAGAATAGAATAGAATAGAATAGAATAGAATAGAATAGAATAGAATAGAATAGAATAGAATAGAATAGAATAGAATAAGACCCCCTGCTTAGGCAGGAAACCCTACACTACTTCAGACAAATGGTTATCCAACATCTTCTTAAAAACTTCCAGTGTTCGAGCATTCACAACTTCAGGAGGCAAGTTGTTCCACTGATTAATTGTTCTAACTGTCAGGAAATTTTTTCTTAGTTCTAAGTTGATTCTCTCCTTGATTAGTTTCCACCCATTGCTTCTTGTTCTCCCCTCGGTGCTTTGGAGAATAGGTTGACTCCCTCCTCTTTGTGGCAGTCCCTGAGAAATTGGAACACTGCTATCATGTCTCCCCTAGTCCTTCTTTTCATTAAATTAGACATAACCAATTCCAGCAACTGTTCTTTGTATGCTTTAGCCTCCAGTCCCCTAATCATCTTTGTTGCTCTTCTCTGCACTCTTTCTAGAGTCTCAACATCTTTTTTACATCGTGATGACCAAAACTGGATGCAGTATTCCAAGTATGGCCTTACCAAGGCATTATAAAGTGATATTAACACTTCATGTGATCTTGATTCTATCCCTCTATTTATGCAGCCTAAAACAATGTTGGCTTTTTTGCCAGCTGCTGCACACTGCTGGCTCATATTTAAATGGTTGTTCACTAGGACTGCAAGATCCCTCTCACGCAAGGTACCACATATACTGTACCAGTGCATTTTGTTTTTCTTGCCTAAATGTAGAACCTTACTTTTTTCACCATTGAATTTCATTTTGTTAGATAGCACCCAATGTTCATTCCCTTGACTCTGTGACAGGCTGACAGGCAAGAAATGGCATAAAAAGTGCATTAAGGCTCAATAAAAATTGGATGGGTGAGCATTTGATATATACAGGCTGTTTTGTAAAGTTGACTTTTAAATTTTTTAAAAAAGTGTCTGAGGTGGTCACATTATTTCCTATTAAAGAAGCTGGTATCTAAGGTGATGTCATGATATGTGGGAATGACCTTGGGAGCAGAGGGGGAAAGATGTTGCCTAGGTAACAATCAGATAAGAGAGGGCACGGCCCATAGCAGCATAATGGGCAACCAAAGAAATTCAGAAAGGAATCTTCCTACCTTCTCAGTAAAAGGGAGAGTGGGAGACTTCTACTATCAGACTTGCAAGATACTGTTAATGTAGACTTATGATAAAGTAGAATTAGCACATCTGGTCATGTTTCTTATCCAGTCTGTCTGGGAAGGCTAACAGGCTTTGTGAACTACCAACTCAGGTGCTGTAGTAGGCTGGTACAAACTGTCCTAAATCCTGATGAGATTTAAAAAACAAAAACAAAAAAAAACCTTATCTGGCTTCAACGGCAGGCAATTTGCACTTTCTCAATCTATCTGCTGTTATTCCAGCTCCTTCCTCCCTATGACATATGATGCAATGAGAGCTGCATTAAGTCAAAGATCCACATGATACAGCTTCCTTCTCCCTTGTGATCCTACACACACATCTGGAGAAAAGCCCTCTTCTGATGTTACTCTCCAGCTATTGGTGATTCAAAGGTCCATTGCCTGCGGGGGGAAAAAAAGAAAAACCCTTGCCTCTAATGACTAGTTATCCAAGCTAGTTGCCATCATCCTCTCCAAAGTTTGTGAGATCCATCATTGAAGTACTTGGGCAATGTTATGCCTTGTTTGTCTTGGTATCCTGAATTCTCTGATCATCAATTTTATCTGGCTTCTGGTATCTGAGAGAAGTAACCATCCTCCTCCTACCTTCTTTCTTTATCCCCTGCATAATTCCATCTGCCCTCATCAAAGTCATTCTTTTTCTAGGTGAGAGAACAATGGAAGTGTCCTGCAGGGCAGAACTCAAATCTGGCCAGAAACACATTTGCAGGATATAAAGGAAATAAGTCCTGCTGCTTCAGTGCAATGTCTCTGGCTAATGTCTGCTGAGATGAGGTAGCATGGGCTGAACAGGTCTGGCTGACAAAGGCCTCTTGCCTCCTCTTCTGTACAATTGCAGATGACTTCCTTGAAAGATTTCAGGAATAAACTTAAAGAGACAAATCATAGAACAACCTGAGCAGACCCAATAGCTCGAGGAGATGACCCTATTCCACATCTATAGTGGAAATAGGAAATTGTCAAAAGGCAGCAAAGGTTATGATGGTTCTTCCTTGCCTGCCTGATTTAGGCAGAATTCTATGACACCAAACATTCATTTAATTTGATGCAAAAAGTAAAAAAAACCAAAACACTGCTTTATCATCTGTCTGTTTGCTTTAAAGGCTTGCAGTTTCCTAGTTGGAAATTATAATGGGAAGCAGGTTATTGGGCAAGATGGGCCTTCGGCCTAATCCCGTTGCAGACTTTGTTTGTATTCCTTTACCAAGGTGCTGGTTGGTCCCAGAGCTAGGAAAGTGGGTATCAGTGCAAGGAATGCTCCCTGCTTCTTTGTGGGTATTTATATTCCTCCAGAACCTTCATACATTGTCTGGAATGGCAGTTGCCTAAGAAAAAAAACAAATGAACCCCAAACCCCCTTTGTGATATGGCTGCCTTGTATGATGCCAAGGAACAGGAAAATACATGAGCAGTGGCAACTCTGAAGGATTTTTCTATTTTGACCAGTGGTGAATAAATATGAAATATGGAAGGCATTTGAGTGTCTAGTGTAGGGGTGTCAGACTCAAGGCCAGGGGCCGGATCTGGCCCGTGGGGTGTTTAGATCTGGCTCGCAGGGCCGCCCTGGAAACAGCAAAGGACCAGCTCATGGGGCCTCTGCCAGTGAAAATACACGGCCCTCCAGAGCTCTGTTTTCACTGGCAGAGATTGCAGGAGGCTGTTGCAGCCGAAAATGGAGCTCAGGAGCCCGTTTTCTCTGTCAGAGTACTCAGGCCACCACAGGCGACCCGACACAAGTGATGTCAAGCTGGCAACGCTCCCCCTGGCAATGCCCCCCCTCCCGAGGTCAAACACAACCCTGATGTTGCCCACAATGAAGTTGAGTTTGACATTCCTGGTCTAGGGGGGAAATAGATTGCAGCCTCCTCAAAAGCTGGCAAGGACCCAGCTGAATGACTCCTTCCCCAATGTCCTATCACCTACAGATCCCCTATGGACTTACTCCTTTGCTTCTCACTTCAGCTTCATGATCTACAGTATTACACCTAATTCTGATAAAGCTACTTTTCTTCCTTGAATCATTCCATGACATATGGCATCCCATTTGTAATTTATACTCAGTTTGTTCATATTACTTTTCAGTGTCTTCAGTGTCCCAAAGAACAGTATGAAATTCTTGCACTCTGTATGTACATAAGGCCCAAACAAAATATGTAAAGTTCAAAAAGTGCTTATGCAGGATACAGCTTTTCAAATACAGATCTTAAATTCATGACTAGATTTTATAGGATTGTCCTAAGCTTTTAAGTTGGAGAAAGTGTGAGCACAGATATCTTTCTGTCAGAAAGCTAGTCAACTAAAAATAAAGGAGGTGAACACTTGGTTACATGATTCACACATCACATTATGATTTGCATGGTTTGTTGACTAAACTGCAATTAGATGAGTTTGAAATTGATTGATTGGTTGATTGAGCCTTCAAGTCAGTGTTGAATACTGACATCTGCCTAGAGAAGACCATGCAGTTTTGGCAAGATTTTGGAAGTGGTTTCCCATTTCCTCCTTCCTAGGATTGAGTGAGAGTGACTGACCCAAACTCAGCAAAGTCACCCAGCTGGCATTGTGCCAAAGACAAGACTAGAACTCACAGTCTACCAGTTTCTAGCCTAGTGCCTTAACCACCACTGAGTATAAACAATGGTTTATAAAGCACACAAGGGGTTTGCATAATGTGGCATACTAAGACCACCAAATCACAGATTTGCTTAGTACAAGTATGAGCCCACTATGTCAGACAAGTATAATCCTATGGTGAGTATCTGTTTATCAGAGGTGGTATTCAGCTGGTTTGGACCGGTTCGGGCGAGCTGGTAGCGGCGACTGCGGGTGGCCCATCCACCCACCACAGGATAATACTGTCCTATTTAGTCACGTTTTCAAGGCTGGGTACATGTGCAGAAGGTGCATGCACGGGACGAATCAGTGATATGTGAAACCCACTGCTGATAGATATAGATAGATAGATAGATAGATAGATAGATAGATAGATAGATAGATAGATAGATAGATAGATAGACATAGACATAGACATAGACATAGACATAGACATAGACATAGACATAGACATAGACATAGACATAGATATAGATATAGATATAGATATAGATATAGATATGTTTCTTTTTCTTTTTCGTAGGCTTTTATGTGCATATTCTTTCTAGCCAGGTTTTACCTACGTAAGCTAAGATGTTCTTCAGCCCTAGTTCTGTGAAATCTCATTCACAAGGTAAAACCTGGCTAGAAAGAATATGCACATAAAAGCCTACGAAAAAGAAAAAGAAACATTGTACCTTTACAGGGAGGATACTTGAGAAGAGGGTGTGGCTCACTGATGACGCCTTACAAGGCAGAAATAGCTATTTGAGTCTCCCAAATTGCAGCACAGAGTTGTTGCTTTTCAGCAAGATACAAAAAGCCCAGAAACTTGTGAATGAGATTTCACAGAACTAGGGCTGAACATCTTAGCTTACGTAGGTAAAACCTGGCTAGAAAGAATATGCAGATAGATAGATAGATAGATAGATAGATAGATAGATAGATAGATAGATAGATAGAGAGATATAGATATAGATATAGATATAGATAGATAGATAGATAGATAGATAGATAGATAGATAGATAGATATAGATATAGATATAGATATAGATATAGATATAGATATAGATATAGATATAGATATAGATATAGATATAGATATAGATATAGATATATACACACATACATATGAGTTTGATGAGTTTCAATCAATCAGAATATCCCTGTGTATGGAGAAAATAAATTCCTTCTAGATTGTGGATCCACAGACACCATGTTAGAACTCAGTGATGAAATCCAAATTTTTTTACTACCGGTTCTGTGAGTGTGGCTTGGTGGGCGTGGCAGGGAAGGATACTGCAAAGTCTCCATTCCCACCCCACTCCAGGGGAAGAATATTGCAAAATCCCTATTCCCTCTCTACTCCTGGGGGAAGGATATTGTAAAATCTCCATTCCCACCCCACTCTGGGGCCAGCCAGAGGTAGTATTTACCGGTTCTCCAAACTACTCAAAAATTCCGCTACTGGTTCTCCGAACTGCTCAAAATTTCCACTACCAGTTCTCCAGAACTTGCTGGATTTCACCCATTAGAACTGCATGAGACCACATGAACTTCACTAATGTATGTATCTGGTTGTTCTATGCAAAATTTCTAGACAGCCTACTTGCTTAAACCACTATTTCTTAAACCTTCAGCAAATATTTTGAAAATGTGGGGACCATCCCTCATACTTGTGTTTCTAAGAACATGACTGTTCATGTCTGTCAGTGAACAAGAGAAGGATTATAGATGCTTTTATGCATATCTTCCCATATTCTCCATTTTAAAGACCTTTTAAAGTTAAATTTTTCAACAAAAATTCTGAAATGAAGGTATTTACCATTTCAATTACTTTATGTACCAAATGCCATAATACTATTAACAGAATCTTGCTATTTTTTGTTGATGAAACTTGGCAAAAGTCTAGGGGTAAGTGGATCTCCATCCCAATTAAATCCCACTTTTAAATATTACTTCTTGTACTTCCTATTTGCTTTGCTTGTGTAATACCACGGTTCCATTTTGAGCTCACAATAAGTGATTGACCTCAAGAGCAGTTCACTGTTGTCAGTTCACTGTTTCTGATTTTTAATGCATTGCTACACACTTCAATGAATCCGTTTGAGAGCGAAGTCAATGCTTCCTGCTTCTGTTCTATAACCATCTATCATTTCAGCTCTGCTCTGGTGCTGCTTTCCAAAGTGACAATGTGAAGTTATCTTAGAGGTGTGGGGTCTGGTATGGAGCTCAGGCTCTGTTTATAACTGCTGGACATTTGGGGCACTGAGGAAATTCTTTGAAAACCTAGGAATCTGAGTGGGACCTGGCTGGACAATCTTCTGATGTAGCCTTCTCCTGTTCCATTTGCCTGTTCCCCTCCCTATGAGGCTCCCTCAGCTGTTTATTCTCTGTGCTAACCTTTTCACACCTCATTAGTTTAGTGTTTAAACCCAATTACCCCCACCCCAAAGGAGCAGAGATGAGCCAGCATTGAGCACACAAAGGCAGATGGCCTCAACCCCAGAGTGAAAGTAATGAGCCCACAATGCCTCCTGGGGCTTATTGTCTGGGGCCTACCAAGAAGTGGGAGGGCTGGATGGGGATGCTTCCCCTTGCTGGCTCATTAACCCTTCAGGGGCACCTGAAAAAATGGCAATGGGAAGACAAGATTCTTTTCAGTGGTTGTAGATTCTTAAGGCAAGACAGCTCTGACACCTGTGCAGATCCTCTTTCAGAGTCATTAGGATGATGTAGAAGGTGTGACCCCAAATCATTTTAGTCACCTGGTTGCATAGGGTGCCAACATAATGGATCCTTCTCTAGTACAGCTACCACCATATTTGGAAAACCAGGGCCAGGTATGGCACATAGAAAATGTGATATAATCATGTCTTGCCCAACTAAGGCTGTGGTTGGGCATTAACTCTGCCTAGTAACATGCTTTCAATCAAGACTTGAGTCGTCTTCTCTTGGGTTTTTTCCGCACCTTGAGATCAAAGTGGATCTTAGACGGGCAGCATTATGAGATGGGAAAGGGGGGGGATTTATTCTAGGAATAGAAAACTAGATTTATTGTAATGCTAGTTTGCATTACAAATGACTTTTGGCCTTCTTCAGTTATAAGAATTATATGATTTATCCTATCCGCTTTGCAGATGGCTATCTCCTTCCTTCCTTCCTTCCTTCCTTCCTTCCTTCCTTCCTTCCTTCCTTCCTTCCTCCCTTCCTTTCCTTTCCTTCCTTTCCTTCTTTCCTTCCTCACCTTAAACGGTACCTGGAAAGTTTCCTATCCTTAGAAGTTCCAGAAAAGTTCACCCGTTGCCTTCCTTCTCGGGCTTTCCAAAGGTAAGGTCAATATGGCTGATGGAAATCAGGACATCATGAAGTGGGAAGGGAGTGAAGCATTCCAGGAAAGGAAATGACAAATGGCAACCTGACTGCTATTCTCCACCCTGCCATGTACCTGGGAGACTTACTGATTTATTGAACAAAATTCTCAGTGGAGGTCAACAGAGAACAATCAGGAAAGGGGATCCAAGAAAGTAGAAAAGTGTTAGAAAGCAATAGCGAAAAGGCTTTTAAATTTTGAGATGTGCTGTATCAGGATATTTTTGCATCTTGTTATGGCTTTAAAATGATTTTTTTTATGTAAAGAAATGCTTTTATCTTTTGGTTGGCTTAGAGAACAAGACAAGAGGTCAGGATCTACAATCAAGGGTTTCTCTTGATGTTGTCAAGAGCTGGGGCATGACCTTGTCTTGTCACTTGATATGGGAAATGGGATCCACTTATAGTCCTCAGACTGTGGAAGAGCACCATCAATCATAGACCGGTGATGCTGCAGGTTTTTTTCCACTCATCACTTTGTGGCACTTAGAACCCAGTCAGTCTTCCCCAACCAGACAAAAAGACCTCAGGTGTGTAAACTCCCAGCAATAGCTATGGTGGCCAGGAAGTTCTGGAATTCAATGTGCACATATCTGGATGGTGTTCAGGCTGGGGAAATCTGAATTTATATGCACACTACTGGTTTCCTTTCCTCGCTGCATGGATGCTATAAAGCAGTGCTGGCAAATCTTTTCGGCACTGAGTGCTGAAAAGGGAGCGTGTGCTTTACACATGTGCATCTGGGCAGCAACCTGGAAGAGGAGCTGCCCAGGGCACATGCGCGCACCCAGTTTCAGCTATTGAACTTACAGTTTCGGCCAGCTGCTCTTCTGGGTTTTTGGAGTGCATGCGAGCACAACAATCAGCTCGCCGGCGCACATGCTCACGCAGGAAAACGGAAGACCAGCTCTCCCAGTTTCTGGCTCTGCCGCATGCAAAAAGGCCAGCTGATCACTGTGCGCGCATACATGCCAGAAACCCGGAAGAGGAATGGGCGTGTGCCAGGCAACATGGCTCCATGTGCCACTTTGGGCACGCGTGCCATAGGTTCACCATCATGGCTATAAAGCCTCTGAGAACAACTTGAACATTTCAGCTGATGCAAAAGGCAGTTCATTCTGTCAGCCTGTCACTCAGGCAATCTCTGCCTTAGGCATTGCCCACATTGGTCCAAGATCACCCTGCCATACCTTAAGGAACACAAGTAGTATTTTTTCTCCCCTCTGGTTGCTGATACAAGTGAAAGAAAAACAATACCACGGGAATTTTACTGGTTCTCCCCTTCAATTGTCTTGCAGTAAAGTCATAAGGACAGGTCCCCTTGGAAGCCTGACAGATTGGACATCAGCAGTTGGAACAACACAAATTGGGGCCATCTTATTTTTTCTCCAACTAAAAGACTGAAGGAATGCACATTAACAACTGGAAGTAAATGCCCACAATCATGACAAGCAATCTAGGGCTATCAGTGCTGCCCTGAAAAATTCTGAACAATCACTAGAGAGAAATATATATTTTACTGTCTTCTAGCTTTGCTGGCTGGGGAATTCTAGGAGTTGAAGTCCACCAGGCTTCAAGTTGCCAAGGTTGGAGACCCCTGTTCTAGTGGGCCTCCAGAGTTCTGAAGCAAATGTACTGTTATGAGAATTCTACCACTGTTGCAACAGGACCATGGAGAAATGGGAAGAATAGGACCCAAGAAGTTATTTTTAAAATGTATTTATGTCCTTAGTGCACTTAATGCAAAACGGCAGATTTTTCAAGATGTTTCAATATAAAACACAGAATTAAATAGCAATACTGTATGGTGTTTATATAAAATCATACAGTCATCTGAAACAAGTGTATGAAACAGCTAAAACATGTCAAAGCTACAACTTGAACAAGCTATATATATGATGCTAATAAAAACGACTGCAACACAGAAGCAGGCTCATAAAGATGTAGGTGGCCCCACAAATAACCTGGATCCAAATGGTATAGAGCTTTAAAGATTCAAAACTGCATCCTGAACTGAGCCCCAAGCTCACCAGCAACTGCTCTAAAAGGACTCAATAAAGTCATTGACCCACACAAGTATGTTATAGCATGTGTGGCCAAACAAGATTTCTGTCATCAAAAGGTTTGGTTTTAAGCCACTCTTTCTCTCCAGCTCTTGTTCCTGGAGGACAAAATATGCAAAACAGGTCAGCTGACTGGTTTTAGGCATTCCCATTACAGGACTGGATGGCATTAGTTTAAGACAGAGCATTAATTGTTTTATTTTGGGTTAAATTTAATCCTCTGAGAATTAGTCAATTACGGTAATCCTTTTTTTAACATAATAATGAGCAACCCCTCCACTGAAATACTTCGGTGTGCGAGTAACTGAAGTTCAAAGTATGTTTTCTTTTCTTATACTTGATAGCCTTTTGACCTTCCAACACTTCTCAATTATCACTTCTTCTCTTATAGCCTATCTTAAACTTCTTATTCTGTAAAGAGCCTTTTCCTGATAGCCTTTGGCTGGACTCACACAATGTCAGGTCAAGACTTATTAGCTGCATTCATATTATGTAGTAAACATTATTATTAACTTTGGTAAGTTTTTATTTTCTGTGTGTGCATAGTGTATTGTGCAAACAATCCATGTGGTATCCAGAAGATGGTTAGTTCATTAATCAGTTTAAGTGGGTTGTGCGAACATAGCCTCTATATGTAAACATTCTGTACTACAGAGGTAGTCTTGGTCAGCTGTGCTTTTCTTCTTCAGGACAAGGTTTAACAATCCTTGATTATTCTTTTTTTATCAGGGAAGGTGGTTTTGGTATCTTTCCCAGAGTCAACATCCATGTTTAATTCCCCTATAATCATACTTTTTTATATTGATTTTGAATCAATATAGAAGACCAATGCAATGGTCTTCAATTGACTAAGTACACAGATCTCACCTTGAAGGTTTGGAATTGGATAAGCCTGTTTATGAATCTTTTCAATCAGGATGATCAAAGAAATATAGAAACAGTGATTTCTCTCCAGCCTCCAATTTCCTTTTAATTTTACCTCCTCTTCCCAAATTCCAGATGTTCTGGAATTTCTCTCTTCCCCACCCACTGTTTGACTTAGTGTAAGTTTTGGCAGATGAAGTAATTGCTAAGGACATCAAAGTCATACCCCCATCTGATCACAGCTAGCCCTTTGCTAATAAATCTAGATTCAGCCATAAATGGCATTGCAATGTGTAGAAGCTCATGAATCTCATAAATAATTTTATACAGCTTTACTGCTTCATGTATATAAGCATTTACAAGGTAGAGATCTCTTCCTGACTGGCTGAGTTTGCATACTGCATTGAAAGAAAAACTAGCCAACCAGAGTTTGTCTTAAAATGCTATGCAGATCCAATTTATGTGTTTAACTTGTGGCTCACTTGTGTTGTGCAATTCACACAATTAACTTAACTGAGTAAATCATGGTTCATTTAACCAGGAGTCTGCCAACATAGCCATTCTGATACTGATGAAATAAAGTCAGTCTGGGATATTTATAGTGTAATGTGAATTTATTCTGTGAACAAAACAAGAAGGAATTAATAGCTTATGTGGTAAGGAAGAACCAACCAAGAACAGAAGAATATCTGGGGCAATAAGGATTTTTTTCTAAATAAAACAAACTCCAAGCTTGAAGACAGAGTATACATTTAGTTACTGTAGAGAAATTATTTAACTGAAAGTCTTGAGCCATTTTATAAAAGACAATATCTAAACAAAGGGAAGCCAATACTACTCTCTGTTCTACCATCTTGAAGAGAAACATGCAGTTGTTCTATCTGCCATAGAATGATTTCTCAATAGCCTGAACCTGAGTCCCCTTAAGAAAGCTCAGCAGTGGCCACTGCTGAGCTTTCTGTGACCACCATTATCTCCCCTGTGATGTTGAGCTGGGAAATTTCATGAACTAGTGACCCAGGGCAGAGCTAATGGGCCTCTGCCTTGTCTATCCCATTTAATGGCCTGAGGTGGCTGTATGTGTTCCTTAGCGCCCATCCATCATCATAAAATGAATTCTTCCTTCAATTCCAAGCTGTGAAGATGACCTGCCCACTTCCCTTTCCCACTCAGGGGACCTTCCTCTCTGCCCTGTGCATTAATGATTGATGACCTAGGAATGCAGTGGTGTTATCCAGACAAAATCAGCAGGTAATCCTAGAGCCTCTGGGAAACAGTGGCTGAAAAGTTTTTCTGGGGAAGAGCAGGAGATGGAGAAGACAGGATTTTATGAAAGGTTGCTACAAAATCTAATAACTTATATACAGTTTATTCACATGGACATGTCTTCCACATGGATACAAGTTCCAGTTGAATTTTTCAGGAGAGGAACAAAGAAGCCTATCTATGGCACTGGAAGCAGGGAGACTGGGTTCACATTTCATCCTCAAACAATAAGACAAAGTTGGGTTCCCTTGACTTGATCTATGCAAACTTACTTTAGCTTAATCTAGTAGTGCATGTAGATATCCCAGTCAATGAGTCTAGGAATGCTTCCTTCTAGATCCTGAAAAAGATGTGTACTGTTATGTGAATTGAGTAAGGATGAACTAATGGGACTCAGATATTGCTTATTACCACATTTCTGGTATGCCCAGATTCTGAGCAAGAAGCTCCCAGCCGGAGTTCAGTTGCAATAAAAATTATATTCAAAGGCCAGTATTTAATTTATCAGGAAGAGGCAGGGAGGTTCAAGAAGATATTTGCTGCTCAGGAGATCTTCCTTCCCATCACTGGGGGCTTTGGGCAGATTCTTAAAAATGTGCAATGCATTATGGGGTAGCATGTGTCATAAAGTCTCCTACATCAAGGGTCTCCAACCTTGGCAATTTTAAGACTTGTGGACTTCAACTCTCAGAACTCCCAGAATTTGCTGGCTGAGGAATTCTGGGAGTTGAAGTCCATAAGTCTTAATCTTCCAAGGTTGGAGACCCCTGTCTTACATCTTGTTTATGCAAGAAAAGAAACTTGGGGAGTTCTTCTCTTTTCTTCTCTGCCTGGATTCCAAGGTTCACCTCTTCTAGAAACTGCTTTTCTAAAAAGAATAAAATAAAATAAATGTGGGCTCGCTATTTTAGATAACAATGTTTAGCTTATGTACTTTGGACCTCATAAACATGTCACCTCTATTTGTTATGTTCCTGAGCATTGCTACCCATGGCACAAAACTATAATATAATATTGTTTATTATGATTTAGTTTAGTATATTGGGTGAACCCAGCTAATGTGGTCTGTAAGCCAGAATTTATGGCTCTGTATGTTTAATTCTGCCAACCCTGGCTTAGTCAATCAAACATTCTTAATGTACAATAATCATGGCTTGGAACAATGTACAAACACAATTATTGAAAAGATACACTGAGCATTAGATAAAAATTGGCGCCTAACGAGTGTCACCCCCCCCAAACTGTGACAAATTCATTTCAAGAACAATTCAGCAGAATGTTGAACTATACATGTATGATGAATGTGCAGAAGTGACTTGCTTAATTGTGGATGAGAGAAATTCTTTGATTTGCTGTTCCAGTTTTATCCAAGAAACCTCGGTGTAAATTTCCAATAACTTTTGGAAGTGCTTGCCCTGTTCATATGACACATTTAATTGGGTTAACATGATAGGTTAGCATGCCATGTTAAATACTCTAAGCTGGCCAACTGATTCAATCAAGTAAATCTCAGAAGGTTAATTTTAGGTTTCGACAGACTTATTTAAAAAAAAAAAATAAAGGAATTTCACCTGATCAGTTGTGTTTTCCAAATAATTGATCAGGGAAGTGTTACGATGGTGTTGATAGTGGGCAATTAACCAGTTCCCTAACCTTTCATGATAATGGAATCATTTCAGCTTCCACTCTTCTCACACCTATTTCAAGCCATTTTAGTTTCCATCCTTTTCACACCTACAGAGTTTTAGTTTGCATCTTTCTAACAGGCAGGATATAGATCTTAATCCATCATGTTGCACAAAACCAGCTTTGCCGTTTCCCAAAGTTGATTCAACTTATTTTGCTGCCTGAGGCATAGAACCAAACAAACACTTCCCCCATCACTCTCAACTACCTATAGCACAGTGTCCAAGGTCAGCCAAATGATTTTGGCACCCTAAACAGAAAATTCTCACGTATTTCTCCCCATCCCTGAGAATAAATGCACAATAAATAGCAAATTAAATAAGTGAGAAAACAATTAGACACATTTTCAAGAAAACCAAAATAAACCTGACTCTGCCAAATGGTAGGTCTAACTCTAGTAAAACTTAATGAATGTGCAACAAGAGCCAGCTCAGGGATGATTTATCCCGGGAAGTAAAGAACAATTCATTTTTTCTTCTAAAAAGATGTTGGAGAGACTGCCTGAGGAAAAATGGTTTCCAAATCTGAGGACAGGTTTGTATGTTGCAGTAGAACGTCTCTTCCAGTTTGCTTTTGAGGTGGTTAAACTTGGGCCACTATTTTCAGCTCAAGTTCTTTATATCTACACCTTGAGTTCTGGGTAGTGAGTGATGTAGAGGCAGAGAGCCTGGTAGATGCCAAACAATATTCAACTGGTCAGTTGGTGTTTCCAGGCATAACATTGGGGATGTAAGATAGATTTTTGAAATTTCAACCTTTAGCAAGTCCCGTAAGCAGTTTCCCAACAATGTTCTCCTAGAGCAGGGGTCAGCAACCTGTGGCTCCAGAGCCGCAAGTGGCTTTTTGGGCCCTCTGCTGTGGCTCCCTGTCAGGTGATCCCACCACTGGCTGGCCCTGCCCCTCACCCTCCCCTCCCAGTCACTCCTCACCTGGCCTGAGAAGATAAGGGTGAAGGCGGGGGATGGAGAAGCGGCCAGGGCAGAGACAGAGAGATACAGAAAGAGGGAGAGAGAGAGACATAGATAAGAGAGAGTGGGGAGAGAGGGAGGGAGGGAGGGGAGAGAAAGATATGTCAAAAGGATTTTGTGGTTCCTGGTGTTTTTTAACAACTGGTTCTTTGTCCTAATGGCCGGCTGGGTAGGCGTGGCTGGAGGGGTGTCATGTGACTGGTAGAAGTGAGTGACATCGAGTTGGCCACGTCCACCCAGGTTTTGTGGCTCCCGGTGTTTTCTTTTCTGTGGGAAACGGGTCCAAATGGCTCTTTGAGTGTTTAAGGTTGCACACCCCTGTCGTAGAGCTAGACCGTTCAGTTCTGCTGTATAAGATGGGAACTATATCAAAATAAGTAAAATATATTTGCATAGTGTCAAAAGCAGATTTGAGATCTCTGATGCAGAACATTGAAATCACCAAGGCTTTTCCAAAGGCAACTGGACTTCCTATTTTTTTTCTTGAAGATGTTTCATTTCTCATCCAAGAACGGAAGACATTTCTTGGATGGGAAGCAAAATGTCTTCAAGTCGAAAAAGAAGTCCAGTTGCCTTTTGAAAGACACCCTTGGGACATGAACTACATTATAGTTGCACAAGGCAAACGTAAGATGTCCACCCTCAAGGTCACCTTCCAAAGCAAGTACTGGGCAGCATACTTTTTAGACATTTGCTTTGAATGAAGACCAATTTCCCCTCCAAAAGGTATCAACAGACTGTAAAATAAGATCAGATTAGGGGAAGGGCAGAGAGGCTCTAATAGAGCCTGGTTTGTGGACACTGATTCCAGTCTTAATAAACCACAAGCAAAAGTCCATCAGGTACTGTATACCGTCAACATTAAGACATGTCTGCTGGAAAGAAAAACAATGTCCTTTTCAGCCTATCATCCTGATTGCTGGAATGACAAAGGGATATTTACGTGTAATGTACTCTTGCAACTTCTGCTGCTTTCTAGGGCAATTTGGACAGCCACGAGTTGACAGAAGGTGATCTGCAGAATATTAGCAATGCTGATCTGTAGAATTAAGCAAGTGAATCAAGTCATCAACTGTAAAAAAAAAAAAAAGGCCAACCCCATTCCTTAACCTGTCTTCATCAGAACAACCCTTCATGTATCTTTATGGTAAAAGCTGTCATCTCAACCAAGCCACCTCAAATCCCAGCCACTACTAAAAAGGCACCTATTTCCTGCCAACTCTTCTGGCCTTCACTTCCCTTGGAAGCCTTAAAGGATGACAACTACAGCAACAAGAGGTAGTTGTTGCTGCTGGTGGGTGCTTCCAGAAGTGAATGACTCACAGGATGGAGTGGGGGGCGGAGGAGGTGTGTGTCAGCAAATAATTGGGTTATTTAGTTAGCAAATGATAAGTGTTATCTAAGTGGGGTCATTATTAGTCATTGAATTGAGCATGTGGGGAATCTCAAAGCAGAGCAGCAAGGAACAAGCAGCCCACAAACAGATATTTGCAAACTTTGGTGGAGAGTCATCTGAAGAATTATGTAGGCAGAAGAAATTTTGTCACTAGCAACAGAGCAGGCAGGAATAAATCATCTGAGAAATGTGTTGGAGAAAACCAACTTTGAGAACTCAACCTTAATTTAGATATGTCATTTTTTTTCTTTCTCATCTCACTGGCTGAGCTCATACTACAGGCTATCCTAACTGGATTAACAACCTTCCCAAAAGTAAGAGAAGTTTGATATCAGGATTCAGATATCTTCCCCCTTCCCAGATCCTGTTGGGAGTCCAAAAAGCTCTAGAACATGGTTATTTCCTTAGGCATGGTGCTGGGTTTAAGGTGAAACCAGCTGTATAGCTGTATTGTTGTATAGTTGAAGGATATAATTTTTCCATGACTTTAGCTGCATTGAATTAACGTGAATTTTGTGGTTATTGTTATCTGATTCGGGGAATTTGGTTTTAATTATTGTTAATCACCCAGAATAGCAGAAGTTAGAAAGCTCTGTAAATCATATAAACAAACAAACAAATTAGACAGAGGGTGGATGGGCTCCACTCGGAATTGGATGTGTTCAAGGAGAAGCTGGCAGCTATCTGCCAGGGTTGTTTTCATATGGATTTCTGGACTGAGCAAGGGAAATCCCTTCCTTTACAATCGTCCCCATAACCCCAGCAATGTGCTTTCCTCCAGTCCTGGAGTTGTGAAGTGAAATGAAAACTTTTGTTCCCACTGTGGCTCTATTGCCTTATTAAAAAACAAGGCCAGCAAATTCTCTGCTCCTATAGAAAGGCACAGAGAAGGATGTGGCTGGATGGAGTCAGAGAAGGAGTAGGCGTGAGCTTAAATGGACTCCAGAGCAGAGGTGGGTTTCAGCAGGTTCTGACCAGTTCTGGAGAACCAGTATTTTTATTTATTTATTTTTCTTATACTTATATGCTGCCCTTCTCCCAAAGGACTCGGGGCGGCTCACAGAAATTAAAACGATGAAAACAATAAAAATAGCTACTAAAATAATCAATTAAAGTCTCCCAATTAAAAATCACCCATCAGATCAGCAAATTTGCTGGAAAAGCCAGCAGAGGAAATTTTGAGTAGTTTGGAGAACCGGTAGTAAAAATTCTGACTGGCCCTGCCTCCATCTAGTCTCTGCCTCCCAAGTCCCAGCTAATTGGAAGGAAATGGGGATTTTGCAGTAACCTTCCCTTGGATTTGGGAGGGAATGGAGATTTTACAGTATGGTAGAGGACAGGAAGGCCTGGAGGAACGTTGTCCATGGGGTCGCGATGGGTCAGACACGACTTCAATGGGTCAGACACGACTTCGCAACTAACAACAACAACAAATAGAAAGGCAAGGGCGGCCATTTCTACTGTTGCTGTCAGGGCAATGAGGATCAGGAGAAAGAACTGGGGACTCTTCCCCTTTCTGCTGTGTTTCTTTTTTTATTATTATTATTAATAATTTGTTTATTTTATTTTAATACAAACAATCCATCTTCCATTAAACAGTATGCTGTCTGGTTACAAATGTCTTGTGCAATAACAATTACAATTTACAGCCATATTCATTATTTGTCAACTCCAAGTGTGGATCCCTCGTCACTTCCATAATGTGGGATGCAAGGAAGCTCTCAGGCCTGGAGCTCACCACTGCTTGTTTTCAGTTATGATGCTTGGCTCAAATCAATCATTGTCTTCACTGATATGAGAGAGCATCATGGTTTTTCAGGGGCTATTCAGGCAATCTCTTTCTTTTGCTGGCTGAGGCTAACAACACTCCAATTCCAGCGGCCATGTTTCCTTTGATGTAAGTATGTGTGTGTATGTGTGTGTGATTGTGCGTGTGTACCTGTGTACCACACCCTTCAATGGTCGAATTTTGAAAATCCAAGAGAGGCCATCAGAGCTTCTTAAAAGTGACCAATGATGTCACCCAGCCCTTGTGACAAAAATTATGCCTGTCTTCATTATTGTAGTGTTGGCATGGCAATAGATAGAGGGTGTTATAAATCATTACTGAGGAAATGGCCAGAGACATTGAGGGCTGGGCCTCATGATCTGCCCCCCCTGCCACATTCAACAATCCTTCTGGAAAACCCTACAGTCCTATTTTTCCCAGCATGGCCTATTTGACAAACACTATTGTTGGAATGAACTATGGTGCTGGAGAAGATTCTTGCGAGTCCCTTGGATTGCAAGGGGATCAAACCGCTCAGTCCTAGAGATCAACCCTGACTGCTCTTTAGAAGGCCAGATCCTGAAGATGAAATTCAAATACTTTGGCCACCTAATGAGAAGGAAGGACTCACTGGAGAAGAGCCTAATGTTGGGAATTATTGAGGGCAAAAGAAGAAAGGGACGGCAGAGAACAGTGGTGAAATCCAATTTTTTTTTTACTATTTGTTCTGTGGGCATGGCTTGGTGGGTGTGGTGTGGCTTGGTGGGCATGGCTGGGGAAGGATACTGCAAAATCTCCATTCCCAGCCCACTCCAGGGGAAGGATACTGCAAAAATTCCCATTTCCTCCCCACTCCTGGGGGAAGGATATTGCAAAATCTCCATTCCCACCCCACTCTGGGGCCAGCCAGAGGTGGCATTTGCTGGTTCTCCAAACTACTCAAAATTTCCGCTACCGGTTCTCCAGAACCTGTCAGAATCTGCTGGAGAACGAGGTGGCTGGATGGAGTCACTGAAGCAGTTGGCCTGAGCTTAAATGGACTCTGGGCGATGGCAGAGGACAGGAAGGCCTAGAGGAATGTTGTCTATGGGGTCGTGATGGGTCGTACACAGCTTTGTGACTAACAACAACAATTGCTGGAAGAAGAATTGTCATGGTCTGCCTTTCAAAGATCCCCCAGGGAGTGTGTTCTGGGGGAAAAAAGCCGCCCTCCTAATTTAGCTAAGGGAAACCACTCACAAACCCAACCAGTTTGCCCAGTGCTTCTCACACCCTTTTTTGAGGCTATGTGGGTCTTTAGACAGCATGCTGAGGGCTGCAGCCCAGAAAGGAGGTAGGCAATGCAAAGAAGCTGGTAAGCGAAGAACGCCCCCCCACCCAAATCAATGTCAATATTAACAATGAGTGAATTAGTGCATAACAGCTCTTCTTATGAACCTGATGGGGATGTGATCACATTAGAAAAGATACAAATTCAGCTGAAATTTTGGAAGGGGCTCTGAGAGCTCTACTCTCAGCTCTTCAAGATAGACTGGACCAAGAAACCAAAGTTATGTAGGCCAATGCTACTTTTATTGTAAAGTTGGAGTAACAAAATCTTGCAAGTCTGAATGTGCTTCCTCCCTTTCTCTTCATGTGCATTAGGGAGGGGCTTGTCTAAGACTTTTACTTATGTTAATTCTTGCCCTGGATCTTGCCAGTAGTTCTTCCTCTATCCCTGAAGGCCATTCTCTCTATGTCTACGCCAAGAATGAAGGAGGTGGAATCGGCTCCTTCCTATCCTGAAAAGTGATTCCTCCTGCCAACTTGAATAGGGGTTTGGGGATAAACCCAAACTGAATCCTTCTGGGGACTTCACAAGATCAGAGAAGCTGAATGTCACATAGAACAACACAGAGGCACCCACTGCACTGTAACCCTCACTTCACTCCCCCCCACAGACATCATTTGGTGGGGATAATCTTGAACCTACATATAGGTAATTCCTCAATGGTGGGATTAAATTTTTTTTACTACCGGTTCTGTGGGCGTGGCATGGCTTGGTGGGCATGGCTTGGTGGGCATGGCAGGGGAAGGATACTGTAAAATCTCCATTCCCTCCCCACTCCAGGGGAAGGATACTGTAAAATCTCCATTTCCTCCCCACTCCAGGGGAAGGATACTGTAAAATCTCCATTCCCTCCCCACTCCAGGGGAAGGATACTGTAAAATCTCCATTCCCTCCCCACTCCAGGGGAAGGATACTGTAAAATCTCCATTTCCTCCTGGCAGAGAATAGATGGGGCCGGGCCAGTCAGAGGTGGTATTTACCGGTTTTCCGAACTACTCAAAATTTCCGCTACCAGTTCTCCAGAACTGGTCAGAACCTGCTGAATACCACTTCTGTAATTCCTGTTTAGCAACTGCCTCATATAGCGACTGTTCACAATTATGACAATGATGAAAATGTAATTCTGAAACTAATCCTTGCATTTACGACCTTTGCAGGATCATACACCAAAGGAAATCTGAAATAAGATCATAAACATTAAGTGGTTTCACTAGTGATCACTTTGCTTAGCAACCAAGCTGCTGGTACTAATTGTGGTCACTAAATGAGGACTACTTGTACCTCCTTGGAAAACTACTTCCAAAATACCCTCTCCTCTAAGGAGCCACAGAATACATTTTTTTCTTCTTGGAAAAACATTTCTAGAAAACCAGGATGATGTACCTTAGTTGGTTAAAATCATAGGCTGATCAGGTGATCCCACATTTAAATCTTTCTTCAGTTTCGGAAACTCAATGAGTAATTTTGGGCCTGTTATTATCTCTGAGTTTCTCACATTCAAATATAGTTGTAGGGGGAAATGGAAGTGCTATACATACCACCCAAACTCTTAGAAGAAAGATAGAAGTTAACTCAGCAAATTGATTGATTGATTGATTGATTATTTACCATTGGGTCAGCACTGACTCTTAGTGACCACATAGATAGCTAACATTAGCACTTGGAACTGGACCAGGAAAGATGCTGTTAAACAGCAGTGAGACCGATGCATACTGCTATGCTTGATATACTGCTCAATTTATTTATGCCAGTTACCAGCTGGGCTGCTGCAGTTTGGACCAACTGCAGTTTCAAAACCAATCTCGCAGGCTGTGCTGCAGTAGTTTGGCAAAATGTTGACAGAAAAACCTGCATTTTGAGATAGGAGAGAAAGGGGCCAGGATACTTGAGGAACCACCTTATTCTATGGTTTCCGTTTATGGTAGGCAGGAGGGTCCCATCCTTTAGGAAAGGTCATCTAATGCAGAGGTCCCCAACCCCTGGGCCATGGCCAACTACTGGGCTGCAGCCTGTTTGGAACCGGGCCATGCAAGCGGTGGGCGAGCGCATGTTTGTGCACAAAGCTCCCCTTGCGTGAGCAGCGGCTGCTTGCACTCGTGCACAATGCTCCCTTCATGCAAGTGGCAGGCACCCGCCACTTGTGCATGCCCGCCTGCCACTCACAGGGAACTATCCCATTTCCCGCTCCTCCCCGCCCCCCCCGGGCTGCCAAGCCAGAAAGGTTGGGGACCGCTGATCTAATGGGACTCAGGAAGCGTAATTTTTCCATAGCTGTGCCTGCCTTCCAGGACATCACATTGCTCACAGTTCCTCTGGCGCCAACTGAGATCACCTTTAATTGAGTCCACACTACTGGTATATTCAGGAGAAGAGCAACAAAGTTGATTAGAGGACTGGAGACTAAAACATATATGAAGAATGGTTACAGGAACTGGGCATGGCTAGTCTAGTGAAGAGAAGGACCAGGGGAGACATGATAGCAGTCTTCCAATATTTGAGGGGCTGCCACAGAGGAAGGGGTTAAGCTATTTTCCAAAGCCCTCAAAGGCCAGACAAGGAATAATGGATGGAAACTGATCAAGGAGAGATTCAACCTAGAAATAAGGAGAATTTTCTGACAGTGAGAACAATCAACCAAGCTTTCTCTCAGAAGTTGTGGGAGCTTCAGCACTGGAGGCTTTCAAGAAAAGACTGGACTGCCGTCTGTCAGAAATTATGTAGGGCATGGGTGTCAAACTCAAGTCACGGCGGCATCATGTGACCTATCGGGACTCCCCCTCCCCTTTGCTAAACCGGACATGGGTGTGGCCAGCCCGTGATGCATGCGGCCAGCGGGCCAGGAGTTTGACAGCCCTGATGTAGGATCTCCTGCTTGGGTGAAGGGTTGGACTTAAATGACCTACAAGGTCCCTTTCAATTCTATTAATCTGTTAAATCTGTTAAATTATTTAAGCATTATACCACACACATTGTAACTTGTGGAATTCCATGCCACGTCTCTGGCAGCAAAAACGGTCATATTCGATGCACGCAAAGCAAACAAAACGAAGAGCAAGACCTCAGTTGGCTTTTCCAATGGGCTGTGAACAATAGGGAAGGACCGGTGGTGTCCATTGGGGTGTTTCTCGGAAACAAATGGTAATCAATTAGTAACCAAAAGGTGATTATTTCCCCTAATTTCAAAGTGTGCGTTTGGCAGCTTTACAACAGACTTACTAACCGCGTAGCAATAGATCTGGATGAAAGGAAGGCTCTTTTCCCCCCAACCCCAAAGGTTTTATTTATGAGCAATTCTTTTGGCACCTGTGCTGGGATGACAGTCCTCCTCCCTTGCCCATCAGTCAGTAAGAACTCCTTCATGTGAACACAGGCCAGCAGGCAGCCCTTAAGATCCAGGCAGCAACTGGTGGCGGCTCTCGGAGCCATGAAAGAGGCTGCCTCGTAGGAACCAGAGCTTTTTTCCTCAGGGCCTCGGCGCCTTCTTTGGCAGCAAGCAGGGGAACACCAGAGAGAGAGAGAGAGAGAGAGAGAGAGAGAGAGAGAGAGAGAGAGAGAGAGAGAGAGAGAGAGAGAGCCTTGCTAGCGCTAGGACCGGGCCGGCCAGATCGGCTGGCCTGTCTGCCTGTCTCGCAGCGGGTACTCCCGAGCTCCCTCTCTCGTTCTCCAGTGGCCCTGCGGGCCGAGTGCGTCCGATCCGAGCCGGTCGGATCCGATTCTTGCTGCAGTGGAGACGGCGGGCGAGGCCTCCTCCACAGGCTGGGCAAGGCAAGGAGCGCGGAAAGAGGAGGAGGAGGAGGAGGATTTCCCCCCCCCTCCCGGGAAGGAAGCAGCAGCTGCAGGAGGAACACCGGGGTTCAAGGTAAAACCCCGAACAGGCCGGGGGTCCCGATGACACTTTGCACGGAGGGTCATCATGCCCTCCCGTGTTTCCGCCCCGGGGAGGGTAATCGGCTTTGACATGAGAGGCTGGTGCAGAGAGGCTGGCGGACGTTTCTCTCCCCCCCCCCCCGCCCCGCTTCCCCGCTTGTGTTTTTTTTTTTTTTTTTTACAGGCATGCCAAAATTGCAGCAGCAATCCTCCCCTACCGGGCGCTTGTTGCATTTCCTTTCATGCACAGAAATTTCGCCTTTCTGAACTGGGGGGGGCTGCTGGCACGGCTTCAGCTCCTCTCCTCTCCTCTCCCCCCCCAACCCCCCTTCAAGTTTGAGGGACTCACTCTTGGCAGCAGATCAGGAAAAGCGGAGGGAGAGGGAGAGAGAGAGAGAGATGACAGGGGGTGACCCCTCCCCCGCAAGGATTGGCCCAGCCTTAAATGCTCCCCCAACCCCCAACTCCCACCCCGGATTTCGGCGAACTTGAACTTCACGTACCTTAAGGAGCGGGGTGGGGGGGAGAGGAAAACGGCTTGGCATGGGGGGTTTGGGGGGAAGAGTGCGACTGCGCTGCCCCCAAGCGCGTTTGTGCAGGCAGGCTTTGCAATGTTTGCTTGTGTGCATGTGTGTATGCGTGCATGCGTGTGTGTGTGTGTGTCTGTCGGTAAATATACGTGCGCATGGGGGGTGGGGAGCTTTTATTATTATTTTTCATTTTCTTGCAGACGTGTCTCGCCCGAGCCTGCTCTACAGCGTTCAATTATTTATTTATTTTTTGCAAAGATGCATCGGTTTTTTGGGGTTGTGTTTTTTTTTTTTTTTTTTTTTGCAAGCACAAAAGAGACACGCGCAAAGATCGGGGTGGGGGAAAGCTGTCGGGGTTTTCCATTCGCCCCCCCCACCCCGCCCTCTCCCCTGTAGGAAATTCTCCTGCAAAGCGGAATCCTTTTGCGCTCTCTCGCGAACGGAGGAGGGCGAAGCGGCAAAAATGGCAGCCTGGCATGACCGAAGGGGGCCCCGTGTCATCCCCCCCGTTAATCCCTGCGTGAAGGGAGGCGTTGCCCGATTGGGATAAAATATATATATATATATATATATATTAGGGAAGCGGAACAGGCAAGGAGTGATTCTGTGGGGCTCGCGGAGGTGGGGGGATTCTTCAGAGGCTCTGCGGGGCACGGCTGGGCGTTGGGGGCATCGCCCTGCTGCTCGCCTTTCCGCGCGCACACCTGTAGAGCTGGGACCGGGCACCGGGGGGGGGGACGGAGGGAGGGAGGGCGGAGGCTCGTGCGACGATCCAGCCTCTTCTGCTACCCTTCGCTGGCTTAAGTCTCTGCCCTCGCCTCCCGTTTGTAAAATGGGGGGGGGGGATGATTCACAGAGAGCAGGCGCTTGTTTTCCAGGCACTTTGCATTCACCCCCCCAGCCCCCCCTCTTGAACGGCCTGTCCAGTTGCGGGAGGCTCCGTTGCTTGGTGCAGGTTCGGAGGCGGGGGGGGGAGGGGAGGCGCTGACTGTCACTGTTCTGTGCGGGGGGGGGAGGGCGCAGCTGTGTCCTTGAAAGCTTTGCAGTGTTGCCGGTGAAGGGCAAGCCGTGAAAGGGGGGGGGTTTCTCTGCCGGGCTCAATTTTTCCCTCGCAGAACAGATACGTGAGGTGGGCAAGGGCCTCCTCCTGGGTGTGCTTCCTCCCCCCCCTCCCAGCGCAGCGGCCCCTCCCGCCGGTTTTCCATGTCTGCCACTGCCAGTCCCCCTCCTTTCCTTGCGTGCTTCGCAGCTTCAGACTGGCACGGTGCCAGGCTCTCTGGCTCCGCCTCCTTCCGCGGATGTCTCCTCCTCCCTTCCAGGGCTGAGTGAGGGGGGGGGGTTCAGTTCCGTTGTCTGCCCTGCACTAGCTGACCCCATTGAACCGGGGCCAGGTGTAGAGAAGAGTAAAAGAAGGGCAAAGGAAGGGAATATATGTGTATATAGGACCTGGTGCAGGGGGATGTGCTTCTTCATCATCATCAAGTGGGAGGGTCGTTCAGAGTTTGTCACTCTTTGGGAAGAAATATGGCTGAAGCCCAGCTGTGGGGAGGAGACCCTGAACTTTCTGAGATTCCCTTTGCTTGATCTCTGGGACTGTAACCCTCTCCCTTTCGGCTCAGTTGTGATTATTCCAGAGGGGAGACCCTATTGGCCCTCTCCCTCACCCGCATTATGTTTCTTTTGCTGTTTATGAACTCCAGATTATCTCCCCATTGTGAAGAGCGGGGGCTTGGGGGATCTGTCCCACCAGGAGCAGCTGGAGGGCTCAGAGCGAAGCTACTGTGGCATGCTCATTTTCTAGCATTCCCATCAGTTGAACACATTTGATGCTTGAGTGTCCATTTGTGCCATTGTATTTAGATATTATGCAAACTGTTCTGCAGGTATGGCACTACACTGCAATTCTCCCAGGTTGGCGGGATGTGGGCAACATAATGTTGACTTGCAAGATAGTCTTTAGATTAGATATCTCATTTTGCATAGAAATACCATGAGCATACTTGGAGTAATACTGGGCTCTGGTTACTCACACTGGTCAAAATGTATCAAAACTAACCGGCATTCTCTTTACCATTAACAGAGGATGTTGTATGTGGCACAGGTAAGACTAAGGCTGGTGTAACCTAGTTAAACAGCATTATGTGAAGACCTCAATTGACCAAAGCTAATTGGCCTAATACATATCATGGCTTTGGTCAACAAGGTCCCTCAAATGATGATCATGCCATATGGAAAATTGCAACTTGGAATGTAAGAACAGTAAATGTTAAACCCTAAGAAACAAAAGAAAAACAAATTACATGTCAGTGAAACTAAGAGAATGGGAAGAATTTAATACATAAATAAATAATAAAATCCGAATGAAGGTAATCGTCTTGTGGATTGGAGTGATGATTCATGGAGAGAAGTGAAAGTGGGTTGAAGTATGACTGGGCTAACATAAATAATAAAATGTGAATTGGTGTGATTAAGTTGTTTATTTTGAAGCAGAAATTCATAGATTTGTTATAACTGTTACACTCCGGTGAATGGTGATAATGGAAGAGTTAGAGATGAGTTTTTGAATGAAAGCAGTTCAGGAGAAAATATTATTCTGTTAGGTGATATGAATGGGTGGGTGGGAATAAGACGAGACAGTACAGAAAAATGATTTGACTATTCATCAACCTGAGAATGGTGGCTGGTGAATATATGCTTATGGTGTAAGCATAAATCTATTCATGTATACACATGGCAAAGGAATGAACATAAATCTAAAAGCATGATGTGTTAGTTTGTGTATGATGAATGACTGAGAGAATTACTGAAGGATACAAGAATGATGATGAGTTTTGAATAGAGGACATTTTGATAGTATTCAGCAGCAGATATTGGGAAATTGGCATGGAGGAAAAGAAAAAAAATGAAGTGGGACTTTAGGAAAAAAACATGAGTCCTGTATAAAAAGTAATAGAAAATAGATTAGTTTTTCGAATAAAATGAATGGAAAGTAGATGGGGAAGCTGCCTGTAACAGAATGAAAAGCCACATAAATGTGTGGAGTTACACTAATGGAAAATGAGCAAGCATGCTTGGTGCAAAGATGAAGCAAAAGAGACTGGATGAGGAAAAAAATGAATGTAAGAGACTATTGTGAAAATGAGGATGAGAGAAAGAATTACTAAGAGCAAGTAATAGTCAACATTAAAAGAAGCAAAACAATCATTTGATGAAAAGTTTTAAAACTGCTTTGGAAATGAATGAGCAAAGAAGGTTAAAAAAGCACCCCCAATTGAATTATCCATTTATGGATAATTGTGTAAGGAATATTTGTGGTTACTCTAGGGATGTGTTGTTTTTTAATGTGAAATGTACATTTCTATGCAAATAGTGTCACTCTGTTGACTGTCAACCAGTAAACCAGATTCACAGAGAATATTGAATAGATTGTAGAATGCAATGAGAATGAATCAGGATCATGTAAAACATAGGAGGAAAGAGTGCAAATAAAGTGGAAGACTGAAAAAAAACTGTAGTTAGATGAAGTTGGTGAGATTCTGAGAAAGAAAGAAGTTCCAAATTTAAAGAACAACAGAGTATAGGAAGTGATGTAAAGATGTGGTGGAAACAAGAATGGCTTTCAAGGAGTAAAATGTATGAAAAGATACAGTGAATGATACTAGTGTCAACTAGGTTTAGCTACATTTCCTTTTTTTCTTATCTTGTGCTTTTTTTTCTTTGGGTTTACTTTATTCTCTTTCTGCAGTCTATATAAAGCTTACTCTGAAACAAAATAGCATAATGGGTGTTACGTATGGATCCATGCATGAATCAGGCAGTATAGATAGATTGGTCTGTACACAGATTATAGCACACATGCTTCTTCTGTACATAGAGCTAGAACATGGCTATTTAGTTAGTGCATGGATCCAGAGCATGTTGCTTTTGTAGAGCTGTTCCAGAATGGAAGGCAGTTCTGGATGGATCAGTCTAAAAAACTATCTGGATTTTGCTTTGGCTGGATTATGTTGGCCAACTGCTAAAGCAAATGTTTGCTCCATGCACAAGAGTGATATAACATTTCTTGCTTTATGTATGCTATTTGTGACTTTCTTAATACCAAACAGCCTGTACATAGACCTATTCCTGTTCCTGGTGGAAAGCCCCCAAATTTGCTGCCTGCTGGCTGTTTTGCCACGCCTGATGTGACTGGGAAAGGTTTGTCATCTCTGCCTACCTATCTTGAGCTTCCTTCCTTTCTAGTTTGGAATGAGGGTAGTTTATCGCTAGAAACCTCAAAGCCAATTTTTCAGGCCCAGTGCTTTTGAAAGATCCGGACAATAAGGGGAGAGGGGATGACCTTTTGTGAGCTGGGGATTTTAGCAAGGGGGAATGTACTCAATAACCCCTCACATGCTGGGTCAGCTGGAAACATCCTTGCAGGAGTCTTTTTTCCTTCCAATTAGATGTTTAAAAACATTTGAGGAGATAAATGATGTGGCTTGTCTAGAATACACTCTGGTGAAGAGTTGGGAGAGGGGCTTTTTATCTCCACCCCTTCAAGGAAAGCAGGATTAGATTCTGGGGTGAGGCTGCCTCTTGGTTAGATAAATCTCTAAATTTCTTCGTGTTTCAGAGGGAACCGAATTTGATTTTCATGAGAAGGGGGGGGAAAGGGTGGGGAGAGATATACAAAAGGAATGTTTGCATTTAGAAACTTGGCAAACTGCTACGTTTCAGTTCTCTTGCTACTATTCTCTCTTCCTCCAGTGGCTTGCAATGATTGAAGCCCCCAGGGATGTCGGTCCTTTCATGGGAGAACATGCAGAATTCTCCAGTGTCGTGAACAATCTGTGCCTTTAGCCCTTACAGGCATCGCCTGCTTGGTTATTTTTACTGTGAAGTTCACTCAAAATAGATCTCATCTGAAAAGTGCATGTGTGTGTGGGTGGGGGGTGGGGAGACTATTTTCACAAATCTTTATAGAGTGTTTCTCAGCCCCAAGTAGGCAGTGGGCAGACAGACTATGACCAGTGCACAGATCTCCTGACCTTTCCACTTGTGACAAGGAAGTTGTTTGCCCTGTTCTGGCTCTGACTTCTTCCCAGAGCAGTCGGCCTTGAGAAAGGACTCTGGAGGCATTCTGGGCTGAAGTTGCAAAAGAGATGATGTTCCCTAGTTGGTTAGTTTCCATGTTTGCAAACAAATAACCAGGTTCAGAAAGCACCAAGAAGTCCATAATTCAACTGTGCACTACAGCTGTTTTCTTCTATTGGAACTGAAGTTGGAGTAGTACAGAGCAAGGAAATTGATTCAGGGATCAAAGGATATTTGTAGTTAGGATGGCAGTCCTAGTGAGGCTTTTAAATCTCCACATTTAATGATGTCATCGAGAGGCCATTTATTCTTTCAGATAGTTTTTTTCCCCTTTACTTCTAAATAAAAAAAAAATTGTGCGGAGGACAGAATACAGTTTGACATCATCTCTAACAAAATCTAAAAATCTGTTGTAAACATTTGCTTGCAACAAATTCAGTCTGATGATTAAGATTAATCTTATGGTCCCATTGCTTGAAGGGAAATGAACATACAGTACATCAACTGAAACTTGATTTGCACCAATTTTAGGATAAGATCTTAAGATAATTTAACATCTGGGTATGACTTACTATCTAGTTTCTTAGTCATTTAATTTCCATTTAAATTGTTTATCCTGCAATTCTAATATAATTTCTTGATCGTAATAGTTAGTACTTTCTTATGAGAGAATAACAAACTAATAAATGTTTATCTAGCACATTATTTAAAATGGAGACAAGAATATTACATCACACAAGTGGGCACAGAACAAAATTATGCTGTCCGTACTTTAAATCTATGTTTGATGAAGTACCTGATTTGATTTTGGAATTAATCAATTCAAACCTCAGGTTTTTGGTCTGGCTGGATAATCTAATACATGCATGCATGCAATTTTGCATGAACAATGCAGGAACAACAGTAAATAGAAGATGTGTAAATGTCATTAATCAAATGAGTTTTTATAAAGTTTGCTCGGCGTATTCTTTGGAATCCTTGACTATACCGTTAGAAAGCTTGTTTGCTTCAGAAATGCCATGACCCACATTGTTATTTGGAGTGCCGGATATTCCTTTTTGGAAGCGGCAGTAGGAAAATTCCTTTTTCCTACATGAAACCAGTTATATGATGAAAATTAATGAAGTGGGACAAAGAAAGGTTTATACATCCTCAAGCATCTTCCTTCAAGGTTTGGAAAGACTTTACTGTGTGTGTGTGTGTGTGTGTGTGTGTGTTTGTTTGCCTGCTCATCTTAAGCATTTCTGGGTGGCTTACAACATCAATGAATTAAAAAAAAAAAAATAACAATAAACAAAAGCCCTGTGCCATAAGTTTTCCTCAGAAATTTTATACTTACAATTGCCATAGTTATTCTTCAGTACTTGGGAGCAGATGCTTCTAGGGGCAATTTGGGTATGAAAAAGTATGTGCACGTACGTGTCTTGTCTTCACCATTCCCAGACTTCCTGAAAATATGGTGTGTATCATGCTGGATACCATATCCTGGAGTTACTTGACTTGCTGCCATGGACATCCACATAGAGGCAAACAATGAAATGTGTGTTGCAACACAACACAAAACCCATTCCTTTTGTACTCATGTTGCAATATTGAGTATGAACATGTAATAGGACAGATCTTCTGCGTTATCACAATGCACATTTTATTATTTTGACAAACAAGTAGCTTGCTGCAATATGCTCAACTTGCTACTCTTTGTCTCTGCCGGGCTCTTTTTTTATGCCATCCACCCAATGTGTTGCTACATCTCCAGAACACTGTGCCTACCTTTTTATTCCTGGGGAGTGGGGGTACTCTACTAATCTGGAGGGGCACTGTCTTACTTGGTGGGAGGGATCCACATTGCAAAGGTATGCTTTTTTGTACCAGAAGACGACATACAGCCTTTGGGATGTTTGTCTGAGTCGTGGATCACAGATAATTGCAATTAATCAAATTTGTTTCACAGGATGGAGTCAACATTTTTAATTGGTTGTAGCTGTAAATTTATTACACATACAGTATATATCAGGAGCGATAACAAGATAGTCATGTCTCTCTCATCCCAGAGACTTGTGTGACACTACCACCCTTTCATATTGGTCTTGCCTTGGGCAGATCTCATACTCAGCAAGTTGGAGGTAACAATGCCCCTTAGCTTGACAAGACTGCCCATGGGAGGATTGAGCTGGGGGCTCCACTGACAGAATTTTCTTAATCCTTATTAGCAGAGTGCACTGCCTGCAGAAGAGGGTATGTGGCTCTGGTGCTTCCTCTGAATTCCTGCGGCTGGCTCTTCAGCACTGTCGTATGGGAGCTCTGAATATTCTGCTTCTCAGAGAGAGATATTCATCTCTGACTCATGAAAGCAGGAGGGGAAAGAAAGACTGAGCTGCAATAATGGGTCATCTTTTAAAATACAGGCAGCAGCTTTTCACAGCACATGATATGCTGTAGAAGAGTCACTTCCGCTTTGTTTTACCTGTTCTCTGCATCAGGATGAATGGCTGCCTTTTGTCTATCAGCAGACAGTTTTCCTACTCTTCACTGGCAAGGCAGACATTTGAGTGGGCTTTCTTTTGTTGGGTTGTGAGTCACTCTCTTGCAGGACAAGTCAATCTACTCTTGTTCTCAATCCTCAGAGTTATCGCTGCTCTTCCTCTGGATGATTTTGTGATCCTCAGCTTATGCTGGGATGAAAAGAGGATGAACTGGGATGGGCTTTTCAATGGCTCAACTGTACAGATAAAAACTGTACACGGACTACATCTTATGGATGAATTATGTGAAGTCATTTTTTTTTTTTTTAATTTGATTTATATGCCGCCCTTCTCCGAAGACTCAGGGTGGCTTACAATGTGCTCAGCAATAGCCTTCATCCTTTTGTATATTTATACAAAGTCAGCTTATTGCCCCCACAAACTGGGTCCTCATTTCACCTACCTTAGAAAGGATAGAAGGCTGAGTCAACCTTGAGCCTTGGCGAGATTCGAACCCTGCGGTAATTGCAGGCAGCTGGTCTTAAGCAGCTTAATAACAGGGTGCCTTAAACCCTTGTACTACCAAGGCTCTCATTTGGTTCTGCTCCTACTCCTTTACTTTTGTCTAGCACTTGTCTATGCTTACCATTAGCAACCTTCACATTTTATGAGAATAAGTTCCACAAATTGGTTACTTTACCATGTGAAGTCTATATCTTGCCTTCCATAAAGCGGCCACGTCTGTTTCTTGCAATGTTCCACAGGGCCCTTGCTCCCCATGGTCTTGTCCTCATGGTGTTTTGCTTCTGAGTGGAGCTGAAGGAGCCATGGTTCCTGGCTTCCTCTGAGAGACATACTTATCCTACAGAGCTTTACATCTGAAAATAAATGCACGTTTGAATTTGAAAACAATTGGCAGTTGATTCTGGGTTCTCAAAATGAAGTCCTTTTCAAGAGCAACTTGATCACTCTAATTGCAGAAATATGGAGATGCCCACTCACTTCCTTTGCATATAAAAAGGACCACAGTGTCATCATGTAGCTATACTTTCCAACAGGAACAGCAATTGGCGGGAGGTGGAATTGGATGGAGAAGGGAAAGGAAACCTTTTTAGCAAGATCCCATCTGGGTGACTAAACCAGAGGTTTAGTCTTCCAAGCTTTGGGACTCATGCTGGAGCCCATCCTCAGGGAACTTCTCTCTAACCATTCTGGCCCATCCTGCAACATTATCCTGGGACACATATATTCGCTTTCATTCATGAGACCTTTTTACTTCCCTGCTCTCCTGCAAAGTTTTGCTGCAGCTTGTATAGTGCTCTCTGGTTCACATTTTCTGCATCCTGTCATCTTCAAGGATAGAAGTTCTTTTTTATATAGTGTGTGATAAGAAACAGTTTCTGGAGGATGGGGGAAAAAAACCCTTTCCCTCCCTTTGAAACCCTGAACAAGAAGGGAATTATATGGCTTTTTCCTTATGGTTCAGGCTCTTGCCGGGGGTTGTGGGCTTCAGCAAACTGATTTTCCTCCTCACCCCCCTCTCTTTCTTTGGTGTTACTTTATTGAGGAAATTCAATACATTTCTGTGCTCTCGTGTGGTGCAGAGGCAATTTGGTGAATCAAGCTGCCAAGTACAACTGCAGCTTCTATTTGCAGCATTAAAAAAATTATCTCTCACTGCCTTTGCTGTTGCTTTACAAGGTAAGTTAAAAATCTATTTGAAAAAACTCATGGGTGCCTAACATGGCATTGTTTTTGGTACCTCATACCACTTTGCTCAAGGATCTGGCTTCATGCTGCTGCTGCTACTCTCATGTATTTTTTCTCTCTTTTTTAAAAAATAATATTCAGCTCAGGTTCCCAGGGGAGGCAGCATGCTCAAATCCTGTTGGGCCTAATTAAGGAGTGCATAAACATCCTTTACAGACCAATGTACTTATGCAACCTGTGGAGTCATCCCACTGTGAGGGAGATGGGCGGTTTTAAATTCAAAAAATAAAACAAAAGGCTCTTCTCCCCAAATGGCCTGTGTGGAAAGTACCGTTGAGTGTGGGCAGTACCGTTGAGTTAGGCCTGGATAAATCTACCCCACTTGTGACTTTTGAAAGCCTAACAACCTGTGCAGCACACGTGATTCGGATTTGGCATATACGGGATAGTGTGTATTTTGACATGGACCCTGCAGTAAAATGTGGTGGATGTAGCATATGTAACATTTGGTAATAAGGTGATTTAAATCCCCTTGGTTATTCTATAATTTGAAAGGTGGGAGAGATGTGAAGGAAACAAAATGCTACAAAAGTGTGTGACTATAGAGCTATGATGGTGAACTTATGGCACGTGTGCCACAGGTGGCACGCGTAGCCATATCAGTGGGCACGCGAGCTCAGCTCTGGTGCGCATGCACGCACTGGCCAGCTGATTTTTGGGCCTTCTGGACCCACCAGAAGTAGGGAGGTGGTGGGAAGGCCCGTTTTTTGCTGTCCCCAGCCTCCAGAGCCTCTCTAGGAGTCTGGACAGGGCGAAAACGGCCTCCCACCCCACCACTGAGGCCCTCCGGAGGCCAGAAACGGCTTGTTTGCCACTTCCAGTCCTACCCTTTGCCCACCGGAGGTTTTCTGACATGTCTTAGTTTTTGAAATGTGATTTCATTTCTTCTATATGTGTCTGCATATCTCCCCAACTATTAGGATAAAATTTTCATATCCTGACTGTTTCCTTGAAAGGGAAATCAACAGACCAAAATAATAATATTTTAAAACTACAGTAGCTCAAATGGTAAAAAGAACAAAAATAAGAATAGCATTCGGAACAAGTTCCAAGTTTTCAAAATGTTTAACCAAATGCTTTCATAGGGTGCTTACAGATTATATCGATGAAAGCTGAACAATAACATTTATGTCCCACAAATATTTTTAAACCCACCCTGTTTGTTAAACTATGGCCAATAGAGAAGGTTGAGGGAATTAAATGCCAACCACAACTTGATCATTTGTATTTAATCCCCATCAGAAATGGATAAAAAGGGCCTATTTTGATGTTCCTGGTATTCAGAACTGCCAGAGTACCCTTTCGTACTTTCCTGCTTATGGAGATGGATTAGCACAGCTGCACATATTCTGGGTCCATTTGTGGCTTGAAAAGCTATTTGTTACCGGATACACATCAGGAGACCATAAAATCAAGACTGGTTGAAGATATGTGGCTGCACTAGATAATTTGGGAAAGGTCCCTTAGGTTGAGTGCTTCTTTTTCAAGTCTTGATGAAGTGGCAATAGATTTATGATGGGTCAAAATAAGGAGTATTTCTTCACCCTTTATATAATTAACAATATATTCTACACTGCCATAAAACGTGTTACGCACTTGGTGTGATGGCTTTAAAGAGAATGGAGTTCAGAAAAGACGAAGTGTGACACCATAGCTAAAAGGAATCTTTAGGTCAGGGTTAGTTACTTCCAAATTTTCAGTGCTGAAGGGAAGTGATAAGAATTGGCCCCTGTTTGAACCTGTCTTACTTGTCAGCTCAGCAGGATTGAAATCATGTTTGCTTCAATGCCAAAGTTGCATCAGACAAGGTTTTTAATTTGTTTCTTGCTATGGATTGCTGGTGCCACTATTTTTTGCTCCTTTGCAGAGCCATTGGGTGACTTAAGAAGAGGGTCTTGTGTCTGTTTTATTTTCAAGCATTACCTCAAGAACCAAGAAGAAGTCTGGTAGCACTTTTTCCAACTTAGAGCTTTTCTTAAGAGGCATAAATGTTTGTGAACAGCAACTCTATGCATCTGATGATCTAATGCATTTTAATAACATTTATTAGCCAGAAAAGCTGCTACCAGATGCGTTTTATTTTTTGCCACTATTGTCTCTCCTACAATGCCTCCTACAGTGCCCTCAAAAACCTAGTGTTTCATGTTTCCAGTAAGGGTGCTGGATCTGGGGGGGGGTGGGGGGTGTTTGCCACCCTAGCATCCATTTTGCTTTGCTGTTTTAGACTAAGTAATCTACCAAGTACAGATGCTCATTTTGATATTGTGCTGTGCCCATACCTGTAGATGCACAATAACACTGTAACTCTCACCAAACAGCTGTAATATATATTTCACTTATTAGAAGTATAATAAGAATGGCTTCAATTTATTGCATACTTTCCAGTGGGAAGCCTTATTCAATTTATAAAATAGATTGCATCTGCAAAACGGATTTTTAACCAGCTGAAATAAAACTGGTCCCTTTAAATTATAAAAGCAAGTAGCCTTGCATAGAAATGTTTCCATTGAAACATCAGTACATAGTAGCATGATCATCACAGAAGAAGAAAACGTGCCTCTGCTTGAACATTTTCCTTACTTTCTGACTTCCGTGGTGCTATTCAGTTGCAAACAATAGTAGAATATGAAAACGCTATTATTAATTCATTGAATGGAAGGAGCAGGTACATGATTTCAATCTGCAATCACAGTCACTCAGGCACTAAACGTATCCCAAAGCTGCATTCTTCTGCACTGTCTCACCACAGTACCCCATTGAGTATGCTGGCTTACCTATGAGAAGGCATTTCTGTGTATAAAACAAACTCTGTTAAGTACTAAAAATGTCACTTGTTCTGCATTCAATGGGCAAAGTTCTTAGCAGGCTCTCCCAGTGGAACCTGAATTATCAGTTGCCTTGCTTTTGAGTCTCTCTGCATTAGTTGGCTACGGGAGAGAGCAACTGGGGGAGAGCTAGCAGGTGCAAGGGCCTGTCAAGCACTTTCTGCTTTCCATGTGGCTGATAAAAATAACTAGCCTTGTGCAGCCTCTGCAGCTAGAACAGCTGGGCATGCTCCTCCTGCATGTCCCTTCCATGTCCTTAGAGCCTGCTTTGAAGTGATTGGTAAGGTGTCTTTTGTGTGGGAGCAAGTCGTGCAGTGAAGGAGCCCTTCCCTACTCCAGCTCACTAAGCTGAGCTGTCTGGGCAACAGCCCCTCCTCTTATGCGGGCTCTGGTGAGTGGGTTCTGGTGAGTGAGCAGGAGTGGGAAGAAGACCATGGCTAGGCAAGAGGGGGCTTATGACAGAACTGTTGGTAGATTCTGGAAGAATACCGCACTGCAGACAGCAAGGAGCAGAGCAGTCCAGAAGGGAAAGAAGTGTGGTAAGATTTTGAGGCTTGCTGTCAGCTCCAATGCTACTTGAAGGGCAGCTATAGGAGGGGACAGCAAGCATCTCCTTTCTTGCTAATGGGTGGTTGGCAGTAGGGCCCACAGAAGGGTTCTCTGGGAAGAGTTTCTGGGTGGACCTGACCTCTTCTGTCCAGCCTTCCCTTTCTTTACGGGATTGATCTGTGCCTGATTATTTTTAGCACCTCTTGTTGGGTGGAAATCAGTACGCAGCTCTGCTGCTTTTTCCAGGGGGGAATCTGGGCACTTTCACTATGATGGCAATTGGGCTGAGGAAAGGGATATGGTACAGTAACTCCTCCAGAACAGATAGGGGCTGCGTCTTCATTTATGCCTGTTTTGTAAAAAGGTGTTGCACTTTCAAAAGAGCAGATGGGTAAATGATTATTCTCTTTGGACCTTTCCTGTAGCATAGAGGGACTTTAACTGCTGCTGTGTTTCCTACTGCAGCAGTAATGCAGCTTTGGTGGCCTTTCTCTTTCTATGGCTTGATGGATGGAGGGCATATAAGACTGTATTTGTAGAAATTGTAGAATTTTATAGGGAAAAAAATGAAATTTTGACTTTGTTTTTGTTGATTAGATAGATTTGTTGTTATAGAAGTGGCTAGTATCTACTAATGCATAAAAATAAAAAGTTGAGATTGTAATGTTAGTAACTTCTACTATGCCAAAGAGAGTTGGAAGTCAACATCTTTTTTTCCCTTGCCCCTTCCCACCCCACATTTTCACTTTTTCCCTTTTTCCTTCCCCTAGTTTTCCATTACTTTTTAGTTTACTTTGATCTTATTTTTTGATAAAAATTAATAAAAAATTGATAATAACAAGAAATTGTTTGGAGGGAACCATGCTGGTCTTTTGCATGGAATAGGCACGTGGGGGAAGAGATAAAACATGCAGTGGACCCTAAGAAAACACCAAGTGTGTGTGCACATAGGTGGGCATATTGGTGTGTGTGTGTTTTAGAGAAAGCATGTTTCAGATGCCACTAAAATAGATTCCTAGAAGGAAGAGACAATTCCTTTGGCTGGGAAAACCTTGGCTAGTGTTCTTCTCTTTCTTGTAATAAGGTGTCCTCCTTTCCTTCCTGCCCATCATCAGCTTTGGCTGGGAGGCAACTGACTGCTAAGCATGGACCACAGATGCCCATGTTCATATATCCCATAAATAGTACTGTCAGGTAGACAAATGGTGAAAATGTGCTAAAGAGCAGTCTGGGAAGGCAAAGGTAAATATTGCAGAGGTCAAGGACCGCCTGTGCGGCTTCAACATTTCCTTTGATTAAATGTTGAGTCTTACAATTCTGTTTGCACACAATGGCATTTCAGAGAGGAGAAATTTCTTGATAGTTTATAGCATCTAAGTGTATTGAGTAAAAATGAGCGCAGGTTGGAATACACGACATATTTCATTTTCATCCAGCACTGTGTATGAACATAGTAATCTCTGTATTACTAAGTGTTGGTATAATTTGCTGCAGAAGTGTTGGAGAAAGGGTTGTAGATTCATGTTGCCTGGGAGGATGAGTCTTAGATATGGCAAAGATTTTAGAACAGAATCTCCATTTACACAGAGGCAATCAAAGCAAGGGAACATTCTTAGGAGGCAGGAGGCATCTAAACTCAGGCAGATTGCAATCAAATGGACTACTTGCAGCAGAGGGTGCCCAGTGTGATGGGATCTTGGGGCCTTGTGCCAAGAATGTTGCCTCTTTGGTGCTAGACTATTGCCTAGTTTGTTTGGCAAAAAGCAAAGTTACCACAAGACATAAACTGAGGGCCTCTTATGTGTGCTGTGGTAAGCTAGCTTATCTTGTGCACTGACTCTTTTTGTGTTTGTTTGCCGGGGATCTGGAGAGAGTGCAGAAAGCTCCACTGCTTACACCTAGCACACAAATGAAAGTTCTGTTGGAGGGCAGTTCCACCCCATTTTATCCTCTTCCCTTTCTTCCCCACCATGTTGGCGCTAGCTTCGTTCCTCAAAAGAGGTTGTAAGAGTTCTCACCAGAGGAGGCTGCAACAAGAAGGCTTGTTCTGGATTTGTAACATCCCCTGTAGCAACAGGTGCTGCTGTGCACTGAAAGGGAAGTATGGTTGGGATTACAGAGGAGGGGGAAGGTTTCTGGACTGGGGGAAGTTGAAAGAGGAGGGTGTATCTTCTGTTGCTGAGCTGAGACTGTATGGGCTGAAGAACTGGGGGCCCAGCTTGGCTGAGTCAAGGCTGTGGCTTGTTAATGATTGCCTGCAAGTGGGGAGAGGCCCTCAAAAGTGACTTTCCGTGCATGCATTGTGTGCCTGGGCCTCACCTTCGTCTTTCTCTTTTCCTGTTGCAGGTGGCAGGAAAACCAGAGCAGAACCATCAACAGAGGGGGGCATTGGATTATTGCCTTGGCTGCTTTTCCATTATCCCTCTTCAGCTTGGGGTAAAGTTTGGAATCTTCTGAAAATTAAACCCCAGAAGCAAAAATTTGTAGCAGCTGCCTCTGCCCCAGTTTCCCCACAATGCCATCTAACGGGCCAGTTGACACCAGCAGTCCTTCTGCGGACCGGGAGACAGTCGATGCTCACAAGGTAAGGAAATTTCAGGTGAAGGCTGGGGTCACTGCTGGTCCTCTCTCCTATGGCTAGGTGGCCCATATGTCTCCTTCAGGTTAATCATGGTTCACACAACATGCTAAGCAGGATAAAGTATTCTGTGGCTCAGCATAGTGTGGGAATCCCACAATTGTCTTAGCAGGTTATGTTATCACATTAATATGCTTCATTTGTTTGTGCTTAGAATGTTCCATAAATACATAAATTGGATTTAATTAAGCATGTAAGTGAGCCCAATTTGTGATTGGGAATTGTTTCAGAATTTATTTACTTGTCTGTGCAAAACTGTATAGCACAGGTAGCACCTGCACCATCTGCATATTGCTCTGACTAAACTGCTGAACGTTTGGCACCTGTTTAATCCAAATATTAGGGATGGAACTTTCTGCTGTAATTAATTAAATAGATGAGAACTATAGAGCAGATGGTGCAGAATGGGAGGAAGAAGAGAATTCACACTTGTTGATGATGCACTTGGACTTTTTTATATCCATGTTTGATGCTTCAGAGACAAGGAAAAGTGTGATGAAACAAACATCCTCTAAGCATGCTTAGGGCAAGCATGGTGAGTGAGAAGACCTGCCTGTTTATCTTTCAGGATGATCCAGACAAGTTCCATTGTCAATCATGCAGGCCAGAAAAGTGAAGGAAGATCTCAATCATCAGAGTCTGGGTTTGCAAAGATTAGATTTATGAACATAAGCCTGTTTCAGTCAGACTGAGTTGAAAACTATAGGCTAGTGAAAGAGTAAAAGAGGATAATTAGGCTTTTCCTAATGTAGGAGTTGGCACTGATGTGTGCTTTCTTTGCAAGGAAATGAGCGCATCACACAGCAAAGTAGCATGTGTTGGATGAAAGGGGTGTTTGAAGTAAGCAGTTTGTTTCAATTCTGTGATTGCTGACAATAGGGGCAAAGTAGAGCCAATTATGGAATCCAACATGCAGTATAAACATGAAGAAAAACTTGGGTAAGGCCTGCAGTATGTATTGACCTAGATGTCCTGCTTTGATCTCTGATGACACCAATAAATTGAAAGCAGTGGATGCAGATTGTGAGAATCAATTAGATGTTTGCCCCTTGAGGAACATAAAACAATCTCAGTTACTGCTTGTAGGACTGGAGACGTGGTGAAGTGGTTGTGAGAATTGTGTTTGTATCAGGTTGCATTATAGCTGAAAGGATTTGCTAACAGGGAGCATGATGGGAGAAGCACTGTTGCAGGTAGAGCAATTAACCTCAAATACACATGGAGATGGGAGGTCTAAGATGGAAATCAAAGAAATAAAAGCACCTATTGCAGGGAATCACTGTAAGAACTTCAGATTGTGGAGTTCTGACCCAGAGTGCAGTGTATCTAAGCTAAAGGAAGTTGTTTTAAATTGCTGTTGTCCAGAAGTGGTGCTGAGGAAACAAGCTGTTAGTACAGCATCTGGACATAGCCTAGATAAGGAGATATGATGGAAATGGATTCCCAGCCAAGTACTGAATATGGCACAGTTCAGGGTCCTTTAGATTAAACTCCAGCCCATAAACCTGTAGGGCCTTGAACTAGTAGCATTCAGTGGCGCTGTGAGTCACCGCCTCTTACACTGTATGCCCTGTGGTTGACAGGGTTGCCATCACTTTATCCCACTAAGTTTGCCTAGGAAACTGCATGTAATTACGGCTGCTGAAGCTATGATTCAGACAGCTCCAGGAAAGAAACAGAGGCTGCCAGAAGAAGGATTTAGTGGAAGGGTGTCATCAACCTAACTTTTTATATATTTGCTTTTATACATTATTGTTCATCCCAGTGTATTAAACACCATCAGTATAAATTGGCAGAAATCTTGACAAATAGGATTTATCTCACTGAAGTTGCTGCTAGCTGATGTGATACAAAGGGTGAGATGCTGGACTAGTACCTGGGAGAAATAGATATAAGTCTACTGTCAGCCTTGGAAACTACTAGATGACTTTGGCCAGTTGTCTACCTCTGAGAGGAGGAGGTACAATTATGTTGCTTTGGTTTCCTGGATAAACAAATAAACAATCAAATAAAGGATGAATGAGCCTAATATCCAGGCCAGCCAAGTTTCATGAGGAAAAGTGTTCCAAAGTCAGAGGTTCTACCTCTGAAGGTCCTCAGCCCTCTATGTCAGGGGTCTCCAAACTTGGCAACTTTAAGACTTGTGCACTTCAACTCCCAGAATTCCTCAGCCAGTAAAGCTGGCTGAGAAATTCTGGGAGTTGAGGTCCACAAGTCTTAAAGTTGCCAAGTTTGGAGACCCTTGCTCTATGTAGACAACATCTCTGTGGCTGCTGACAAAAGACAGGTTGGAATGGAACGTACCTCTCTTTCCAGTGTTTGTATTTTTGTAATTATTAAAAGTTGATCCAGACAACTTACATTCATCCAAGATATAAATAGGCTTATAATTAGCATAAAGAATTATGGAATCTGCATAACTTTTTATTTGGATTCAGGCCCAGTTGAAGAATGGAAACTGCCTTGATGCTATAATAGCGGCCCTATGTTGGAATGTAATAGGGAGATTATATTCCAGTTGGCTTTACTGAATGTACTTGTGGTTTGGGATACTGTAGTAGCAGGTGGCAACTAAAATGTGATCTTGGCAGAACTAGAAAACTGAACACTTTTAATACTTGGATAAGGAGTAAATTGAGGGTTGCAGACTAGATTGAGAAGTTCAAAAAGTAACCTAGGAGGCAACAGTAGATGGATGTGTATTGGTGTAAGTCATCATGTTCTTAATTCTGGCTGTACACCGCCCTGAGTCCTCAGGGAGAAGGGCGGTATATAAATTGGAAATTTAAAAAAAAATAAAAATCAACAGTCAGCTTTAAGATGACCTTACTTTTTTCTTTCCTTGAGCAGTCCAAGGATGCAATACTTGTGGAATGTTATTTAGCCTCTGGGGTGTGAGATTTTACAAAGAACTGTTTTGTCTCATAAATGTTCCTTAACATCTATATGCAGTGTTATGGGAAAGATTATCTGGAATGTTAGGATATGTCTCACATGTTGCATTTGGCCTTGGTCTTTTTCAACTGATGTCATGGAGATTGTGAACATGATGAATGATTAAATGTTCTTAATCAGATAGCATTTATTCATTTATTTGTTTGGTTTTTTGTTTATTCATTCATTCAATTTAACTGCCCAACTCATATTTGTGACTGCAGATGACTTACAGTTAAAACATACACAATACCAGAAAATACAGAATGTGAACAATACAAAACATTAAAATAATTAAACCCATGCAATACAGCAATTCATGAACAGTACAACCATTTAATGGGTTCTACACCACTCACCACCAGCTAGAGGTATTTGAACACACTTGTAAATGGATCATAAGCTTCCTAACAGACAGGAAGCAGCAGGTGAAGCTAAGCAGAATCACATCAGATACCTGTACAATTAACACAGGGGCCCCACAAGGCTGTGTGCTCTCTCCACTTCTCTTCTCTCTATATACCAATGACTGCATCTCAAACGATCCATCTGTTAAACTACTGAAGTTCGCAGATGACACAACAGTGATCGGTCTCATTCAAGACAATGATGAATCCGCATACAGACGAGAGGTTGAACAACTAGCCTCATGGTGTGACCAGAACAATCTGGAATTGAACACACTCAAAACCGTTGAAATGGTGGTGGACTTTAGGAGAAACCCTCCCATACTATCACCTTTTACAATACTAGACAACACAGTATCAGGAGTAGAGACCTTCAAATTTCTAGGTTCTACCATATCTCACGACCTAAAATGGACACCCAACATCAAAAACGTCATCAAAAAAGCACAACAAAGAATGTTCTTTCTGCGCCAACTCAGAAAGCTCAAACTGCCCAAGGAGCTGCTGATACAGTTCTACAGAGGAAGTTCTATAACTGTCTGGTTTGGTTCTGCAACCCAACAACACAGACACAGACTTCAGAGGATAATTAGAACTGCAGAAAAAACAATTACTGCCTTCCATTGAGGACCTGTATACTGCACGAGTCAAAAATGTGAAAATATTTACAGACTCCTCGCATCCTGGACATAAACTGTTTCAACTCCTACCCTTAAAACGACGCTATAGAGCACTGCACACCAGAACAACTAGACACAAGAACAGTTTTTTTCCTGAACTCCATCGTTCTGCTAAACAAATAATTCCCTCAACACTGTCAAACTAGTTACTAAGTCTGCATTACTATTAATCTTCTCATCGTTCCTATCACCCATCTCCTCCCACTTATGACTGTATAACTGTAACCTTGTTGCTGGTATCCTTAAGATTTATATTGATCTCTATAACTATCATTAAGTGTTGTTCCTTATGATTCTTGATGAATGTATCTTTTCTTTTATGTACTCCGAGAGCGTATGCACCAAGGCAAATTCCTTGTGTGTCCAATCACACTTGGCCAATAAAGAATTCTATTCTATTCTATTCTTTTATCCTCAGGTCAGATAGCAAAGCAAAATCCTCATGACCTTCTGGAAGGCCGCCAAGGTCAGGACTAGCCTTACCTTGAGGGGAATGATGTTCTGTAGAGCAGCTTCAGTAGCAAAAAAGACCCTCCACCTGACTCCCACCAGATGATATTCTCCAGTAGACAGAACCTACAATAAGTCTCTTCTGCTAGACCTGATATGAGGAGCAGATATCATTGGGGAGACATAGTCCCTCTAATCATCCTCAAATAATTTCAGCTTGTTTTAAAATATCATGTGGTCTATTTGGGTGTGTTTTTTAATATCTCGATTCTTTTGAAAGGAAAGGAAAGCAGCAAGAGTGATGAAAAATACTTGTGTCCCAGCTGAAGTTCCATTTGGTGTGCCAGCTATGCTTTTGGGTATAGAAAATTTTGGGATTTTAACTTGGGATTTGTTTTACAAATGGAAATTAGAAATTGGAAGAATACTATTATATACAAGCAAAGAATATTACCATCATTACTTTTATGTATACGTAAAATGACCCAGACAATATGCTGTTTATGAAATACTTACATATGTTAAAGAAAAATGTACAAATAATAATAATAAAAAAGAAAATCTGGCCAGTATTATATTTTAGATACACTCTATATCAAGCTGCCAGTGAATAGTACTGAGAAACAAGAGCTAGTTAAAATCTAGGTATCTTGTTGGGGTGTCCTGGGGGGTGGGGGGTTTATATAATGTACTGCAGGCCTGCACAACTTGTCAAGGGGAAAAGGCCACATTAATGCATTGAAAATAATTGCAGGCTGCAAAGGAATAGCTGGTGTGCTGATCAGTTGTTGACTAGATGAGCAGCGCAGTGATGAACTGATCATGTCAGTGAGGTGTGGAGGTGTCTTCTGAGGCAGCAATCAGTAAAGTCAGCAGCCTGTTCTTTAGGGTGGCAGCACCATTTGGGGAGGGAGCAGTGGATTTATTGCATTTTTTTAAAATGCCAATACAAGTTTGTTTGGTGGGCCACATGCAGCCTATAGTCCATATATTATGCAGGGTTGATGTATTGGAATGAATGTTTGCTTCTGGGCATGATTTATAATTCTGAGTTTGGCCTAAAGGTAAAGGTAAAGATTCCCCTCGCACATATGTGCTAGTCGTTCCTGACTCTAGGGGGCAGTGCTCATCTCCGTTTCAAAGCCGAAGAGCCAGCGCTGTCCGAAGACGTCTCCGTGGTCATGTGGCTGGCATGACTAAATGCCAAAGGCGCACAGAACGCTGTTACCTTTCCACCAAAGGGGATCCCTATTTTTCTACTTGCATTTTTTACGTGCTTTCAAACTGCTAGGTTGGCAGAAGCTGGGACAAGTAACGGGAGCTCACCCCGTTACTCGGCACTAGGGATTCGAACCATTGAACTGCAAACCTTTCGATTGACAAGCTCAGTGTCTTACCCCCTGAGCCACCACATCCCTCTTTGGCCTACTGATCTCTAAAAAGTGATCCCTAAAAAGTCGCCTTGAAACAAAATGGGAAATAAAATAATAAAATAATAAAATAAAATGGTTTGACTGTAAAATAACTGGACCATTTTTCATTTGAATGTGTTCATAAATTATTACCTCTTATATGAAGGTGTGTTTTATGTTCTGGTATTTGGAAGGAATAAATTGGTGTGTATTCAAGACAAAGTTTTCCGGTAGTGGCATTTTACTTGAGGATTTCCCTACTGAAGGAGATTATATTGGCTATAAAGATAATAAACCTCCTGATAAATGTACTTAAATACTATACTGTAATATTTGCTCCTCCATTTCTTAGTATTGTACGAAATTTTAATGATATGTACATTGCCTATTTTTCTAGCAGCCTACTGGGAAGAAGATAAGATTTATAAATGTTCTAAGTACAGAACTAAATAAAACAAATTTGGAATATTAATTTCCAAATTCTGCACTAATTGAAGCAATGTTAAGCATCAAGCAATTTCTGCTTGATGTTTTTGTTGCTGCAGATTCTATCTGATTTACATGTTATTCACTGTAGTAACTAAAAATTTTTCTCAAGTGAGATCTTAAACTATCTCCATTTTCACTAAATCAACTTGTATTATACAGATGCAAAATCTGCTATTTTTAATCATTTTGTGAACTTTGCACTTTTGCTGCTTAATGGAAGTTTGCTTACTAAGAACTTACTTATGCTTTGTTGACTTGTGAGGATCCTCTTAAACAGTGTTAAACACTGAGAACCAGGATTTGGGGGGAGAAGTTGCGGGACTCAGATTTGTAGACACTTGTGTTTATAGCTTAGCTGTCATGAGGAAGTAGTTAGAGTGATCAAGTAGATTTCAGATGTGAGTAGGGTATAAGTGATAGAATACTAATAAAAGAATATTTGTAGCTCAGGATTGAAATGAGGGGTCCCTGGTGCTCTCTTATAGTTAATTGAAAGTTAACGTAGATCTTTTATTACAATTTGTATTTTGCAATTTCTGGACATTTTTGAAGAGTAGACACATGTAAAGCACATAGTGATAGTCATATTATACCCAAGACATGGCTAACTGTTGCTTAAGAAGGGTGATAATTGGTATACTAGATGTAATTATGTACATTATTAAAGCCATCACCTACAAATACAGTGCCAGCTGGGGATCAGGGAGTACTTCAAATTCTGGCTAGAATAGGCTTCATTCTCAATCCTAAAGTCCATTTTTTTCTCTTATCAGCAACAACTTTGTCTTATTTATTTATTAAATGTATATGTTGCCCATCTTGATATCCAAAATGACTCTGGGTGGCTTATCTAGATTTAATTTCACATTTTCTCCATCTGATGTATTATTTATACTAGGAAGCATTCAAGGCAATCAATTGCTTCTTTGGAGTTAAAAAATAGGAAGCAATATAGCTGGGTGCCATCCGCATAATAATGTCCTTCCCTAGTGATATAGGTGCCGAATAGTACCTTCCTTCTATGTACATCCCAACTGAAAGGACTGTAACCATGCAGAACAATAGCTCTAGAAATCCAATTCTCATTAGATGGCTCAGGGGAATCCCATGGTTGATCCCATGATTGATGGTATTGAAAAGCTGAGAGTTTCAAGACAACTAGCAGGACTGAACTCCTCCCAACTAATTTCCAATAAAGATTACCCTGTTTCCCCCAAAATAAGACATCCCCTGCAGGGGTGGGTTCTACTCACCTTTACTATCGGTTCACAATGGGGCCGCGCGCACACGCTTGCTTTGCTCGTGCGCGCGCTCTTCTGCACATGCACAGAAGCATTCTGATGACATTGGGGTCGGTGGGCGGAGCCTCCCTCCAGTTTTACTACCAGTTCTATAGAACCGTTCCGAACTGGGGGCAACCCACCACTGATCCCCTGATAATAAGCCCAATCGGGCTTTTGAGCTCACGGCAATAAGGCCAAGTGCTTATTTCAGGGTTCAAAAAAATATAAGACAAAATATAAGGGTCTTATTTTTGGGGAAGCACGGGTATTAGCAAAGCAAACAAAGTAATTTCACTATCATATCCTGGGAGAACCCTCATTGAAATGAATCTAAAAAATATCTTTCAAATCTATAGCTATGAGGACCTAAACTTTTTGTCCCCTTATCAAATAAATTATTTTCGGGTGGGCTTGCACAAGTCCAATTGTTTCAAATTACAAAATAAAATACTTTCGAGGCATTTGCAAAGCTGGATTGCCACTGGAAGAAGGACTTGATTCTCAATTAGCACCAGCCCAAACTCACTCAGTGGGGAGGCCTGAAGAATGCCTATCCTGCACGATGTTGAAAAGATAGCAGGTGGACCTTGAGATGTCCTTCTTTGTTTAGATAAGTATCACACTTCGAATGATTGTTGGAAAAATATAGGAAGTTGAGTCAAATCTGGAGGCAGATGTTGCAGACAATAGTCATAATTTGCATGACATTTTCTGAAACAATTTTTGGCTGCCTTTCAAAGTCAGTTCCATGTATGACTTGCTGAATACATCAAATACTTGTGTTAAAGCATTATTGGGAGCATTTCCTTTATGCTTTCTAAAAGTTGAATAGAAATTATCTGCTTTCCTTGATTCATGAAAATTCCAAAATGGGGTTAGTAATTAGGATTGCAACCATAACATTGCAAGATTATTTTATTTATTCCTTCAAGGAACATTTATTCTACTTTCCAGCTACATGTTGCTTGAGGCATCTGAGTGAAATAATAGAAAAATTAATACAAATACAAAAATATTTAGCAAAAGCAATAATTAAAAGAATGTAAATTATGCACTTATTTCCACAGGGGGAACAAAATGAAGTCAGCAGTGAGAATTCATTACTTTGGCAAGGCAAAATCCTGTCAGAACAGATCAGACGTTTGGGTGTGAAAGACTAATAGAGAATTGCTAAACAACTGTGCCATGGTTTACAACAGCATAAGTCTGCATCATTTTCCCATCTGCACAGCTGAAGCGGTCAGCTTTTTTGCTGCTGGCTCTGAATGGGCAATTTGATATAGGAAGAAGAGATCCTTCAAGCAAGAATGCAGAACTTTGTGATCCCTGAATCCACCCCCACGCCCAATCATGGTGTGAGAAATTGACCATTTCTTAAACACTAGTGGTGTGGTTTTTCTTAGTTTTAAGAGGCAAACAGAAATAGGTCACATTCCCTATTGACAGAAAAATAGTAAAGGATAAAATTGGAGCTTTGGGTTTCTAAAGGGCTAAATGATAAGAACCCCACTTCATGATGTTCTGCCTTGTACAAGTTCACTTCTGAGCAAAGCTATTTCCTAATAGTTGCAGCAAGGGGGTCTAGGGGTCTAGGATTATTTGGTAATGACAGCAAGATGGAAGAAGAAAGGGAGGGAGGACTCCTAGAGAAGATAATCGAGCCATTCATTAAAGCTGAATCACAGGTGGAGCTAATGATTTAGGTATGGATGAGTCACAGATCCATCTGGAAGGAAATGTCACACAATAGTGGAAAAGAAAAGAGAATGTATGCTTGTCCTTCTTGTTTTGAAATCTCACCAACCTACCATCCATTATTTATGGACCACCCCTGTTGTGTATTTGTGGTTGGAGGGTTCTCCTTGAGAGGTTGTCCAGCTTTGGATGATTGAGCAAGTGGTGTTCTGTTTAAGGAGGGGCTTTATTGAGAATCCCGGACTTTTAATCTACTAAGAACAGTACCTCAGGGCATGTCCACAGCTTCATAGCTCCAATGCTTTTTCAAACCAACACACAGATTATTTTCACTTCTGCCAATCTTTAAAGGCAAAGTACATAGAGAGGTCTTTTTTTTTTCTTTTTTTTTGCTAATGGGGGTTTCCTCCAGATGAGAAAAGGAGAGTGCAAACAGCGTTACAGTGATCAATCTCTTGGAGTAAGAAAGGGAATCATCCAACATGCTTAGCCACCATTCCTTATTAAATATAAAATGCCCCTGTGAACTGGGGTGGGGAAATAATAAGGTATTGACAGTTTTCTAGCCAACCTTGCTGCATTTGGAGTGAAGGGAATTAAACATGCAGATTTGAAACGCTGTGGCACATAGTACTAGAATTCAGGGGCATTTTCTCCTGGCTGTGTTACCTTGCATTTGCCCCATCTTGACTGGCAAAAAGTATTTCAATATGCATTGCTCTGCCTCCTTGGCTGATCTTTACTATATTTCAGGACAAGGGTTGATTTTCTAACTCTGAACAAACTTAGCATGTTGTCTGAGTGCAACTACTAGGTTTGTAATAGGTTTGATTAAGCAAGTTGCGTTAACATAGCCACTGCATCAGTGGTGGGTTGCCCCCGGTTCGGACCAGTTCGCAAAAACTGGTAGTAAAACCGGCGGGAGGCCCTGCCCACCACCATGGATGTTATCGGCGATCTGTGCATGCGCAGAAGTTTCTGCGCATGCGCAGAAGCAAGGTGCACGCACGAGCAAAGCAAGCGTGCGTGCACGATCCCGTTGCGAACCGGTAGTAAAGGTAAGTAGAACCCACCCCTGCACTGCATGCTTTATAGGTAGGGTACAGAAAATGCAGTAAAGCGGCTTGTCAAAATGTTGCACTTCAGAGTTTTTTCTCTTCTGCCTTTCCATCTTTTCATAGACTTGATTTCTGCTGTTCTTGCCTTAAAACGCAGCTGCAGCCCCAGTCTCTCCATGCCAACTGGCAATGGCCTTTTGAAGCTTTTTATTGCTACAGTGCTGCTAACTAACAGATTCCACCTTGTTCCTTTCTCAGAGACTTAATACAATTTCTATTCCTTTAATCAATGGCTTCCTGTTCACTTTAATTACCAATTAGCATTTTATAGCCAAAGCAGTTTTTATAGCCAAAGCAGTTTTTCCTTGATTAATCTTATTTTTTATAATCAAATTTTGCAAAAATATTGTTAATAAATAGTGTTTTGCCCTTCCCTTGTATCCGGGGGAGAGGTTCTTACATTGTGGCTTATAAAGAATTGTATAAGCACTTAATTAAAACATTTGTATCATTTTTATCCTTTGTTATTATGATTATTATTACTTTGCTGTTTTGCATGTACACTGAGAGCCACCAGAGATAAATTTCTTGTGTGTTTAATCACACTTGGCCAATAAAAGATTCTACTTGCAAGAAATAATACTAGAATAAGGTTGATTAGTATGCATATCTTATCTTCTGTCTTCTCTGTCAACTTTCTTTTCTAATCAAAATGACAAAACCTCATTATATAACTATAGAAGTGTAAATACATGAGGTTAAATTGCCCTTCCCCAACCTCTGGGCTGGGGGTGAAGAAAGCTTCTATCAAACATCTCTAGGGAACAACTACACTCTATTGAAGAAGGTGAGGATAACTATTAAAGCAAATTCAGCATATCTTAAAAGTAGCAATGCAGCAAGAGCCTGCAACCTTTCATTGCTGAAACTGCAAAACTCAGCTTACAGAAATAAAAATAAATTTGCAGCAGTTGTGGCTTCAAAGAGGAAGCTGGTAAGTAAAATTACTGGTATCTGCAAGGGACAGATTTATGCTGTTCTTTGGAGGGGGAATCAGGTTGGGTTTAGTGGCTTAGTTAAGGTACTGGATTAGTAGTAGGGAAACCTGAGACACAAAAAGTTGGATGCCCTTGGGTCTCAGTCATTTTGTCTCTCTGCCCTAGGAAGAAGGCAATAAAAGAAGGGACTTCTGAAAACGCTGTCTGTATGAGTATATCGCCTTGTTCCTGTCCCCAGAAGTTGAGCTTGACTCAAAGGATCAAAAAAAATAAAAGAAAAAATAATGGGGTGGGAATTTATAAGTAGAATTTATAAGCTTTGCAGAAGACCCAAAGAAAATTAAACTGGGGCTTGTAGCAGGCAAGTTGATTGGTATTGACACGAAAGAATTTTTTTTTTTTTTTTTCATTTCATGAAAAAGTCAACTAAGGAAGAAAAGCTACTGGTAGCAGTGTTTTTTTTCTCCTCCTGAATACTACCCCATTATAGGATAGCCAGGCTTCTGTTCATGTGATTTTTTTTTTTACAGGGTATCTGCACATGATCAAAATGTTATTCTGAGTGTTTCCCATGCTACTTCTATCTTTTTTCAAATCACAGAGTATCCATTAAAGCAGTGAAGGCAGATTTTTCTTAGCACGACTCTTCTGTCATTGCCAAGAAGGATGTTTTTAATGGACAGATTACAAAACAAACTCAGCAGACACCACAATTTCCAATTTTTCCCCCTATTCATTATATCCTTTCCCCATCCTGTTCTGATCCTTTAGATTTGTAATTTTTTTAACAGTTGTGTAGTTTTCTGATCATTAGAAAAAATGGGGTACTTTTTCATTTAGTTTTAGGATTTATAAAACCGCTTACTTCAAAGGTAGCACAGTGATGGCTAACCTTTTTGCCGTCGTGTGCCAAAAGTGGGGGGAGCGGGGGGAGGTCGCCCACATGTGTGCCTACACCCATAATTCAATGCGTGCCACCCCTGCGCATGCGCCCCCCCGCTTTTAGCACGTGATGGCACGGTGGGCCTGGGAGGCCCATTTTTCACCCTCCTCAGGCTCCAGAGGCTTTCTAGGGAGGGTGAAAACGGCCTCCCACCCCGGAGGCCCTCCGGAGGCCGGAAACAGCCCATTTCCCAACTTCTGATGGGACCGAAAGGCCCAAAAATCAGCTGGCCGGCACACACATGCACGCTGGAGCTGAGCTACGGCAACACTCGCGTGTCCACTGATAAGCTCCGTGTGCCATCTGTGGCACCCGTGCCATAGGTTCGGCATCACAGCTCTAGCACATTGTTTGGTTTTTGGAAATAACAAGAATAATACAACACTATGTTCATTTTTTGAAAATAACACAAATGATGATAACCCTGAGAATTAATATATTTCTACAAACACTTAAATATATTTTTAAAGTTAATGATATAATACTCAACCAGATGTATACAGCACATTTAACAAATGTGTAAAATATACTGTCTTACTGCTGTTTAGATTGGCAGCATCTTAATAGCTGTAGGTTATTGTTTCATTCATATTTTATAATACAATTGTTACAGTATGTATATGCAATAAATTAAATAAATTATGCCTTACCAATACCATAAGGCAAATCTGTTAAAAATAGATTATTAAATATAGTATGTGAACTGAGCTTCCATATCCTACACTATTTTGTAACTTTCCCAAGCATGAATAGAACATATTGGGAGTGTGTGTATAATGACTAAAGGGTGACAAATTGATTGAAATTTCTCACGAAGCTTATAATGAATTAAACTGCCAATTTGGAAGCATTCAAGTAAAATTTAACAAAGCAATCTGGGCATCAATTGATGGAGAAATAAATGTGTATATATATAAGATAATGCAAAGAAAGAGGGTATAGCTGTGTAACAATGTGGATAGAGGAAGAGGTTGATCTAGGAGATGCTAACAACAGTAGTAGTATGTTGTTACTGGACATCAGTTGATCTCCAGCCTTCCATAATTGCCTCCGAAAGGCCTAAAACTGTGACATGATAGAGAACAAAAATAAATGTTGTTAGCTGCATCTCTGGGTCTCATGAATTTACCCTGTATTTCCTGGGTAACAGAAGCATAGATAGCCCAGTCAACTGTAAATCCTTAAGATTTGACCTTGGCCATCGTCCATAAGTTTTCCTGATGCACATTTTTGCCTTGTTTACCATTTCATTGCGCACCCTGGACTAGATGTTTAGGAATTTGACACAATGTTAAGTGACACCAGCTGCTGCAATTACTGCAAGTTCGAATCTCACCAGGCTCAAGGTTGACTCAGCCTTCCATCCTTTCGAGGTAGGTAAAATGAGGACCCGGATTGTGGGGGCAATAAGCTGACTTTGTATAAAAAAGAACACCGCTTGGGGGGGGAGGCGAAAGCCCTACTAAGCAGGTATATACAAAAGTATTAAGGCTATTGCTTAATGCATTGTAAGCTGCCCTGAGTTTCCGGAGAAGGACAGCATATAAATTGAACCAATGAATGAATGAATGAATGAATGAATGAATAAATAAATGTATAGTAGACTTATTTGTTGTAAACTTCATGGGAGAGGTGAGACCATGGAAGCCATGGGAGACCGAGGTGAAGAAAAGAGAAATCAAAGCCACCAAATGAAGTGTTGCTGAAGAAATCAGGAATGGAATTAAAGCATAAAAAATGACTTAGCATGAGGACATTATTGTTGAAATCCAGTGACAGGAGTATTCTATTATCCTATTAAAGTGGTGTATGTGGGATTTCCCTAATTTACCCCCACAATAACCCCATGAGGTAGATTGAGTTGAAAGAGGGTCCTTATTTGTCTGTGATGTTTCTTTACATAGTACAAAGTTAAACAGAGTCACTACCAGAAAACGGCATGACGACACCAATTTGTGTGGCTTTAAAAGAAGTTCAAACTCAGCATTTCTTGTGTTCTAAATGGAGCAGGCCCCTAGTGAGGCTGATGGAAAGGAACACAATATTTTCTTTAAAAAAGAGACGGTCCTTTAAAACAAAGGCTTTTTTCCCAAACTTGCACAGGGAATGCTGAAGTGCCTCCTGACTCAAGAGCTAAGAAGAATATTGTCTCTCTATTTTTTTCCTGAAAGCAGGGAGAAGAAGATCCTGAGGAGAATCGTAACAAGGAGGAGAAGCCAGATCCAGGAATCCCTGTGAGGAAAGTGGGGCGACCTGGTAGAAAACGGAAACAGCCAGTGGTGAGTGGAAGCCATTGCATGTCCAGAGTTGCAAGATCAGTCACCCAGGGTGTGGGTAGGACGCTACTCTGATTGAGGCTTTTAAATAGGAGAACCAGATCAGGGAGAGTTGGGTCAAATTCTCACTGTTTTCTCTCTAAAGCTGGAGTTTCTAGGGTCAGCATTCTAAGAATAGCTTTGTGACCTTTGTTGGAGGAGAAAAACTACAGGAAAGCAACCGGTTGGGGAACTCTATATGGTTTTTCATACACAAAAGCCCCAGATCCATATGCACTCACACAAATATATGCTGTCACTGATGCCTGTAATTCCATTCGTAACTCCATTCCATTCGTAATTCCATTCATATTAGATAGAAACTAATCAAGAAGAGAAGCAATCTTGAATTAAGGAGAAACTTCCTAACAGTGGGGAACAATCAACCAGTGGGACAGCTTGCCTTCAGCAGTTCTGGGTGCTTCATCACTGGAGGTTTTAAGAAGAGACTGGACAGTTACTTGTCTCAAATTGTATAGGGTCTTCTGCTTGAGCAGGGGATTGAACTAAAAAAACCTCCAAGGTCCCTTCCAGTTTTATTTTGATTGATTGAATACATGCAGCTTCAGTCTGCTCTTGGCTGGGTATTGTGTGGACACACCTATGACATCTGGCAAAGCACCCGGCTACTTTTATTAGAAACAAAACTCCTCCAGGAAAATTGCAAATAACTATTTTGGACGGTTCAGCTATTTCTAGTAAAAGGGTTCATGTTCTTGGCTTATAAACTGATGCATCACTGACACTGGCTGAGTTTGAGCAATTTGCTGACCTAACACATTTTCTGGATTTGGACAGTAAGTCGGTTCACAAACACAAGTTGCACATGCACAACACACAAACCAAAACAAAGCCAAAGTTAAAACTAACCAAGCTTCAACCAAGAAGGTGGCTGAAAATAGCAATAGATGTATGCATATCTCTGTGCAGACAAGTTTCTTAAACTGTAAGGTGATCAAATTTGCCAAGATGTTGAAACTTCTGTAGATGCCCTTTTGGGATTAGCACAGTACCTATGAGAGATGCTATTTCTGTTGAAACTTGGAATAGAACCTCCTCTACTGATAGGCCGTGTTTACCAAAACATGATTGACTAGCATAGTTGCCTAGAACTGCATGGGGGTTGGACTAGAACAGGGCTGTCAAACTCGCGGCCTGCAGATTGGATGCGTCATGCACTGGCCATGCCCATGCCCAATTTAGCAAAGGGGAAAAAAGTCATGATACGTCACATTATGAGTTTGACACCCCTGGACTAGAGTATTTATAAGGTTGTTTCCAGCCTGATAATTCTATAATTCGTACAACATGGTAAGCTTGATTAGTTTAACCTTGGTTAGATTGTACATGTCCTGTATGCATATGTATAGGAAAGCACCTTAGGATACCGTCTGAACCCTTTTCATATGTTTGATTCATCATTCAGTCTTTGTGCAAAGCCAGGAAATGGTAACGTTGTAACCAGCCTAAGGATGTTGTGTGAACACATCAACAATTCCTCCCTTCTCCAGAGTGTTCACCTCATATGAACCTAATTTAGCTGTCTGTGCCCAGTCAAATCAATTTTACTTCTTCATACATTACATTTTTAATGGGATTGATTTTTGCTGCTGCTTGTAAGGTTTATGTTGGATCTACTGTGGCTTTATGCCCTCTTCTGCTATTTATAACTTTATTATGTCTATTGATTTATTGAACTCCAGGGACATAAATGTAGCCCTTGATGAGGCATGCTTCCACTTTCTCATATGTTGCTTGTGACTTGATCCATGCAGTGATTGATTATTGCTTCATCAATTGATCAGAGCTTTCTGGCTCAGACCATAAGCAGTAATGGACAGAAAAATGTGTTGGTGAAATGTATCCTTCAGGATCAAGTACAAGCAAAACACTCTTGACTGCATTCCATTTAATAGAGTTGCTAATTAATCCATTAATACCGTGTTTCCCCGAAAATAAGACCCTGTCTTATATTTTTGAAATAAGCTGAAATTCTGAAATAAGCGCTTGGCCTTATTGCCATGCGCTCAAAAGCCTGATTGGGCTTATTATCAGGGGATGTCTTATTTTGGGGGAAACAGGGTACATTAGACCATAAACTAACCAAGCAAGCTAGGTTTTCCACTATGCTAAACTACAATTCCTCCAGTTAAAACTAGTTAAGCTTTTCATGTGTACAAATGCAGCTGTTTAGATCTTTAACTGACCCTGAAGAGTATAGTGCTATCCCTGGAGAGGGGTGGTGGTGAATGCTTGTGATGCAGGAGTATCTACTCCCCCTGTTCCTTCTTCATCCTCCTATGAACCTCAACTGGAGAAGAATCAAGTGCTCCCCGTTTCTCAAGCAAGCAAACTAAACTTCCTGGTGATAAAAGAACATGCTGGTATAATACAGGAAAATCCAGAAGGGAGGCAGGCAGTCTGGCTGGTGTTTTCCTTTTATCTAATGTCACAGAGAATTCCACCCTGAACGGGACTTAAGTTGGCAGAATCTCATTAAGGTTTCTAGTATTTTTATCCTGTGCATGGGATTTCCTTCCCGCCTCTGGTTTGAGAACTCCTGATCCAGCTGGGACTTGTGCAGATTTGTTTCCCAGAAGGCTGCTTTGCCAATTGGGCCGTGGGAATGGCTCGCCCTTTTAACCATGGGCTCTCTACAGACTCCTTCACTTTGCTCTAGTTCTCTGCCTTGCACAGCTGCAACCTGATCTCTGGCACTGCTGCCAGGGCCAGGGAAGGAAGCTGGCCACCAGCCACATGCTGGGCCACTCAGAGAAGAGCTGCTGCTGCTGCTGCTGCTATGTTGCTGGCAGCTTCCCAAAATAGGATCAGCCTGGGTGGGGAGATTGCTATGGACATGGCAGGGAGGAAAGCAAGGTTGCTGCAAGGCTTGGAAAGGACGAGGAGGAGAGCTGGATGACAGCCAGACTGCTGTCTCTCTGCTGCCAGAGGCAGAGACTGGAATGGATGCATCTGCTTGGTTGGATCCCGAACTGTATTTAAAGGGCCAGCATGGAAATGTTTTGGGAGGCCATATGTGGGCCAGGTGAAGTATCTAGAGTGGCCTGCCCTATTTCACATTCTTACACCAGAACCATCCGATATAAAGGGTAAGTGAAGGGAAGTCTTGTGATTGATACTTTTGACACAGAATCCAACATTCTACTGTTCCACATTTTCACTTTTCAAGAATTTGGTTTCCAGCACTTTCAGTGAGTTTGGTATAATGGTTAAGGCATCAGGCTAGAAACCAGGAAACTGTGAGTTTTAGTCCCATTTTAGACACAAAGCTGGCTGGGCGATCTTGGACCAGTCACTCCCTCTCAGCCTAAGAAGGAGGCAATGGTAAATCACTTCTGAAAAATCTTGCTAAGAAACTGCAGGGACTTGTCCAGGAAGTCAGCAGGACTCAAAAGGATCTTTAAAAAACCCCACTCCCACAATAGAGTCTATAGCATGGCAGCAATATGTGTGCTTATCACCATAGCAGAGGGGGGCACCTGTGGTTTGGGAATGTTGTTGATAAAATAGGAAAATAATTAAATGAAAAGTTAAGAAAATCACATGTGTTGCTAGAAACTTAACACTATATGAAAGCGATAATTCATTTGCCAGATAAAATTATTTAAATGTTGAGAAGTGTGGGGAGATTTCAGCTGCCAGAAGTTTAGAAGGACGGGTGGAAAATATTTACACCGGGGACAAGGTAAGATTGCCTCCACTCTCATTGTCTCCAATTAGAACTCAAGGAATCTGGAAGTATAATACTATGATTTGCAGATAAATCATTTGCTGGCTGATAAATCCTGCCAGTAGATGACGTGTTAAGCCCAAGGAATCAGCTAATCATCTTTATTTCTGCAATTCACATGCGTTATCCAAAGCAATTCCCTTTGGTGGTGACTTGGAATAGATGCAATAGGAGGGACAGGGACCATAATGAGGCAACAAATTTCATACCAGTATAATTTTCTGCAACTCAGGAATGGTTGGAGAGCACTTCTAATTTAACAGTGGGGAAAGGTTCTAACTTTGGCTCAGCTTTCTCTGTCCAGCAGAAACGGGCATCAGCTGTCTCTGTAGGCTGGCAGGCACGGAGTACTTGAAAAATTGGCAGTAGAACTAATTCTAGTAATTGTTGAAGATCTTTTGAGCTTGAGGATAAACCACTTTTCTGCAGCTTCAACGTGAACATTGGAAATGGCCCTTTCATTGCCTCTTCTTGCTGCCCTTTTACGTTGGCTAGGCTGTATTGCTCCAAATTTTAAACAGCTTCTTGGCCTACCAAGCCTCAGTCACTTGATCTTCTGCATCTTACCCAAGCAAAAAGTAGAGACAGTAGCAACCAAAGTAACATAGACCATGTCTAGGCTATAGCTTGTAAACATTCACATGGCCTGTCCACTTCTACCACCCCTAGACAGAGCTAGATTATTGCACACAATCTCTGGGGTCTCTGGGGTACCAAGGTTTACATGGGAAAAAAATAACAGTTAAACCAGTTACTGTTATTGTATTTATATGGCCTTGAACTACCCATCTTTCAGCTATGCAAGAATGTGGGCTGGTAAATTTCTATGGATATTTCCTTGAGTTCCATTTTAATAAATTTTCAGTATTGTGCCTTTCCATTTGGAAATGGGGATGACATTGCTGTACTTTACAGTTATAAAAATTGTTAAAGGATGGCAGGAGTTTTCTTCCTATTAATAGAAAGTACCTGTGCTTCATTATTTGAGTAATGCACAGATAGGCCTCAACTTACAACCATTGGTTTAGTGATTGTTCAAAGTTTATTTATTTATTTATTTATTTATTTATTTATTTATTTATTTATTTATTATATTTCTATACCGCCTTTCTCCCGTAGGACTCAAGGCGGTGTACAGTCAAGAAAAATATAGACACACAAACTTCATAAAATTGCTAATTAAAGTTACAACAGCACTGAAAAATGTGACTTAGGACCGTTTTTCAAAGTTATGTCCGTTACAGCATCCCCATGATCATGTAATCAAGATTCAGATGCTTGGCAACTGGTTCATATTTATGACCGTTGCTGGGTCCCAGGGTCCTTCTGACAAGCAAAGCCAACGGAGAAGCCAGATTCACTTAACAACTGGGTTATTAACTTATCAGCTGCAATATTTCACTTAACAATTGTGGCAAGAAAGGTTGTAAAATTCATTTAACAAATGTCTCCCTTAACAACAGAAATTTTGGGCTCAATTGTGGTCATAAGTAGAGGACTACCAGTATAGGCATAATAGGGGATCCTGTGCAAGAGTTGAAGTCTATCCCTGTTTCTAAGACGGAAGTGGTCGGGCTCTTTACCTCATCCTGGGCCTGCACAATTTATGATATACCAAACCGGATAGACTGCAAGAGACTTGCTTTGTGATATCTTGGGGTTCATCTGCTATCATGTTACCCATGATTTTTGAAGTTATAGACCAGTGGCAGAAAAAGAAAGAGTTATTGCCTCTCAAATGGGCCACTTGTGTTTGGCCAAACAACTGTGTTCATCTTGCTTTATCATATAATATGGACCCAAGCCTTCTCCTTCAAAAACACTGATGCAGTCTAATAAAACAAATAGAGAAATTTTTCATTTAATTGTAACTTTCAGAGCAAGCAGGTTAATCATGCAAGGGGGAGCAAGATTTGTGGAGTTGATCCAGGATCAAGTCTACATTCTCATAAATGACAGCCACATATTCAGGTAGTCCTTGACTTATGACCACAATTGAGCCCAAAGTTTCTGTTGCTAAGCAAGACAGTTAAGTGAATCGTGCCTCCATTATGGCCTTTTTGGCCATGTTTTTTAAGGAAGTAACTATTGTTGTTAAGTGAATCATGCAATTGTTAAGCAAATCTAGCTTCCCCGATTGACTTTGCTTGTCGGAAGCTCCCTGGGAAGGTTTCAAATTACATTCCCAGGACTTCAGGATGCTGCAGCCGTCGTAAATACATGCCAGTTGCCAGATGCCCAAAGTTTGATTAGGTGACTGTGTGGATGCTACAACTGTCGTAGGTGTGAGAAGTGGTCATAAATCACTTGTCTCAGTGCCATTGAAACTTTGAATGGTCATTAAATAAATGGTTGTAAGTTGAGGACTACCTGTAGTCCATTGACTTCACAAGTATGGACTGATGGGTTTCTCCCACTCAGCTCATTTGCGAACAAGAAGTGTTATTTATATCTTGTTTTTAAAGTTTAAAAGGCAGGCAGATTTACAGATGAATTTCAGCTTGCCTGCTTTTATTGAGTCACCGTGAATCAATCTCTGCTTTCTGAAATTTATTTTAGTCCTTCCTCTATTCATCAGAATTGCACACATGTGATTGATTCTCTCCCCCTCTCAGTCAACATATGTTTAATTTCTCTTCCCTGTTTGAAAATGCCTCTTTGGTCAGTGTTAAAAGTGACCCCCCACATCCATCCTTATTTTTCCATAAACTCTAAAGTATCTATTGGGACAATTTCATTTCACACCTTGTGGCTAACTTCGCACAACATGCCAGACCTGGATTCACAAAGCAAGTTGCTTTTGTTCATTTAAGCTGCTATGCCTAAACAAAATGATTGCGGTAACAATGTCCAGATCCCTATAACACACTGAAACACAACGTAGCCGATTTTAGTTTATTACCTGAGTTGAAATTCTTGGCGCTTTTGTGATTCACAGTTCCTTGTTTATAAAATAAGAAGAACAATAGCAGAATGTTCTGGATTTTAAGGCCATCCACAATTAAAGTCAAGCTTTGATTTGGATGTTATCTGTGCTGCAGTTTTGAAGTTCCTCTGGGGCCTGCGTGTTTTGGGGCTTGCGTGTTTGTTTCAGTTTCTGAGGAAGTGTGTCTTCGATAAGGAGAGGGCTGGTTCCTCTGCAGAGCAGGACAGGAAACGTGCACTGCCAGGAACTGGTGTGGACAGGTGGTGTGCAGAATCTTTTCCTTCTGGCTGGAGGGAGAAACCCCAAGGACTGCTGCCGGGTAAGACACACTGACAGTCTTCTTGAGCTTGTGGAGGCTTCATTCTCAGATTAAATAAGGCGCACTAGCAAGATTTTAAAAGATCACAAGGAAACAATTATCTTGCACACACTCATTTGTCACTAGAGCAAGGCACAAGGTTTTATTAATATAATAGCTCCCTTCCTCTCCATCACCTTAATCTAAATTGATTCTCCTGGACCTTGTATAGTTGCATTGTGTTGGGAATAGGAAGATTTTTGGGTGCAGCTAGAGTAGCATCACAAAAAGCTTAAGGCTACAAGCAGTTCTAGTGCAGCTGAGTGGAACAGGATTGGTGAAAAAAATATTGTTTAATATTATTAAGTAGTAATAAGGACACAGGACATGGAGCTGCCATCATGACTGTACAAGTTGCTTATGAATCATAGTCTGCTCCTTAGATCTAGTTCCAGAACTGCCCCTCTGCTAGATCTATGTGAAAACCTGATAGACCCATTTGGGCCTCCATGTGTGCCTAGCAGTAATCAAATATGGGTCCATCTTCCCTATTGCTGTTCCTTCATTTTATGGAGAAAAGCTGACTTTTATGGCAGGGTCATATTCCTAGCCTTATCAAGTATGTTGGTCTCACAAATTGTACCACAGCCTGAAATAGAATAGAAGGCAGACTTTTGCAGCCTAGCTGTTACTCCTTGTTTTGATAGGTAGCAGTTATCCAGAGCTTTAGAAAGAGAGGAGAAGAGAGACATCTTTAAACATAATCTGTTCCTACCTGAAAACCTTCTAAACTGATACATTTCATGGATTGATTTGGAGCAATGTTGAGCTATGCCCTCTGCCTCACCCTGGTCCCAGCCCCTCATCTCGTTCTCCTTGACAGAACATGCTAGTTTTTTGCACACAGTTTTGGTTCAAATTTAATGAAATCTGTTATTGGGTCACATAATTGACTAAGTTTGCCATAGCATTTTTTTCCCATTGGATGCCAGTTAGGGCACACATCTTGCCTGTGTATATACAAGGTGATAGTTTTAAAAATCCTAGAAACTTCTGTTTATCTCATTAGAGTGATGAAGACAGCAGGGGAAATTCCCTTGCAAGATCTCTGTAAGCTGTGGTGAGTGGTGTTGTATAGTTGCCATTAATAGGTGCATGTTGGGAATCCACCACCTCAGGCTCTACTACTTTGTCCATATTAATCTGCTTAAACATCTGTGGTGCAATTATTGTTTCTTAATATTCAGACTTAGTGTTGCTTCTCCCTCCTCACAAAGGTAAGATAAGATTGCTAAAAACATTTTAACATAGTCTTAAGGTAGAACCCATGAAAGTGATTGAAGCTCAGTGCGGCCTGATTATTTGGGATGCCTTGGATCAGGCCTATCAAACTGGTGGCCTGTGGGCCAGATGCGTCACACGCAGGCCATGCCCACCCCTGCTCCACAAAGTCAAAAAATGTGATACGTCACGATATGTCACGTAATGTGATCGAGTTTGACACCCGTGCCTTGGATCCGTTAGTCCTGATGAAATAGACATGATTTGTGAAAATATTAGCTCAGCCACCTGTGTTGGCCCCAGGTTTCTCCTGGTTAGCTAAGGTTTCCTTGGAGATGTCATGTTGTCGGATCTTGACAGTGGTGAATTCATTCTTGAGAGAGGGGTGGTAGTTCCATCCCTGCTTTAGAGGCATTTGGTTATCCCTCCCTCAAAAAGCCATTGCTCAAGGCAATGATTTTGGATAACTATCATTGTATAAGTGGTGTATAAGTGGTGGTTACACAGCAGTTTCAGGAAATCCCATAGGAAGTAGATTATTTGGTTCCTTTTTAGACCAGCTTCAGACCTAGACATGAGACTGGAACAGCATTAACTATATATGTGGATGGTGGAAGAGGCTGGAGGTTGTGTATGCAGCCTGACCCTTGATCTGTCAGTGGTTTCTGATATCATCAGTCATGGTATCCTCCTGGCCAGGTTCCTGGGATTAGGAGGTACACTTTTACACTGGTTCTTCTCCTTTCTCTGGGGCTGGTTATAGTCAGTTTTGTGGGGTGAGGTGATAGGAAGTATTTTGTTCTCAATCTACACAATTACTGACTGAGGCGAGACGGCTGCAGCAATCAACAAACTTTATTCAGAACGGCAACTAACTTGGAAACAACCACGGCCGCGCTTTTGACAGCTCCCTTTTATATGAGCTGTCAATGCGGCCAACCAATCACAGAACAGAACAGAACAGCTAAACCATTTGGGCCAGTTGCTGGGGGGGGGGAATCCTTTCGGCAGATTTAATATTCAACACCCCTTCCCACCCTGGTGGCGCATACATAGTCTTGCAAGTGCGCCGGCCACTGCCGGCTCCGCCCCGATCGCCGGGGCCCGGGAACTTCAGCTTGGGGGCTGCTAACTACCTTGTTTCCTGGTAATGACGCGTCGCCCAAGTCTGCCTCCTGAGTGACCTCGACTGCGTCATCGGCCACAACAGGGGAGTGTGCTGGGGTTGCTTCAACTGGTGGTTCCGTGGGCGAGGGAGGAGGTTGATTCATCAGGACGGCGGGTGGCTCCACCTGGTGTTCTGCTAACACACTCTCCCCACGAGGTAGGCTCGTGGTCAACCACCGTTTCCGTAACTGATCCTGATGTCGTTTCCAAATCTTGCCCTGGCCCATGTCAACCCGATAGGAACAAGGCCCCGTAATTCCTACAACTATCCCCGGTAGCCATAAGGGCTGCCCCCCGTAATTCCGAGCGTAAACTGGATCCCGCAATTGGAACGGCAGGTGCCGCTTCACTGAATCTAATGGTTTTGCTGGGCCATATAGGGGGTGTATGCGGTCCAGTGCTGTGCGCAGCTTACGGCCCATTAACAACTCTGCTGGGCTCTTATTTGTAAGGGGGCATGGGGTAGTATGCTGCGCTAAGAGATAACTATTTAATTTTTCTTGCCAACTCCCTGAGCCTAACTTCCGCAATGCGTCCTTGGTCGATCAGACGGCCCGTTCTGCACACCCGTTGCTAGATGGATGAAACGGGGCAATGAGACAGTGCCTAATTCCCTGGGTGGCTAGGAAAATCTCGAATGGGGTGGACGTGAATTGGGGCCCATTATCCGACACCAAAACGTCGGGTAACCCATGGGTTGCGAACAACCCCCGGAGAGCCCGAATGACTGCCTCAGAAGTGGTAGACGGCATCAGGACTACCTCTACCCACTTCGAGAACGCATCGGCCACTATGAGGAATGTTTGCCCCTGCATAGGACCCGCAAGGTCAATATGCACGCGGGACCAAGGCACCCTGGAGTCCTCCCACTCCCTGGGGGTGTCCCTAGGAGGCATAGGACTATTGTCCTGACATTGCGGGCAGGTGGCAACCCAATTAGCGATATCCCTATCCAGATTGGGCCACCACATATAGCAGCGACCCCGGGCCTTCATACGGACTATCCCTGGGTGGCCCTGATGCAGTTGGGATAACAGAGAATGTCGTAACGGAGGCGGAACAACCACCCGGTGACCCCATAGGAGGCAGCCACTTTGTGTTGACAACTCCAGCTGTCGGCTAGCATAGGGCTGAAACTCTGGTGCGAAAGGGCCCTGTGGCCACCCCCTTGCCATCCAGTCCAAGACCTTGGACAATACGGCGTCCCGGGTAGACAAACGGGCAATGTCCAAGGCAGTCACTGGCAACAGGGAACAGTCAATAAGGCAGACGGCCGATGCCGGAACAGGATCGGGTAGCAGAGTAGGCACAGGGCAGCGGCTCAGAGCGTCAGCGTGTGCCAGGTCCCGTCCCGGGCGGTGCTGGAGGGTATATGAGTAGGCAGCCAAGAATGTCGAATAACGAGTCATCCGCGGAGGTAGAATGAGAGGGGCCGGACGGTCACCCGCAAGGATTCCAAGAAGCGGCTTGTGATCGGTGACAAGCAGGAACGAGCGTCCATAGAGATAATGATGGAAACGTTTAACCCCCGCTACCAAGGCGAGGGCCTCTCGATCCAGCTGTGAGTAGTTCCGTTCCGCTGGACCTAAGGTACGGGAGAAATAGGCCACGGGTACATCACGGCCATTAGGCAGGGCATGGCTAAGGACAGCGCCAACCCCAAACGGGGAGGCATCACAAACCAAAACAAGTGGCAGGTGCTCACAATACTGGGCTAGTACAGAATTTGAAATAAGGAGGCGCTTAACAGCCTGGAACGCAGCAGCCTCCCGAGAACCCCAAACCCAGGCCGCCCCACGGTCAAGCAAACGATGTAAGGGCTCTGCCACGGAAGCCTTATGGGGCAGGAACATGGCATAAAAATTTAAAAGGCCAAGAAAAGCCTGTAGATCTGCCTTGCAGTGGGGGGGTGGGGCGTCCATAATCGCTGCCGTTTTAGCCGGAGTGGGATGAATACCCGAGCCATTAATCAAAAACCCCAGAAATTCCACCTCAGGCACTGCCACCTGGCATTTGGCGCGGTTCACCTTAAGCCCCGTAATGTCAAATTGCCGTAGAACTCTGCGCAGCCTGTCCATTAGTTCTGCCTTACTGGTAGCGGAGATCAAGACATCATCAAAATACGGTATGACCCCGGGGATTCCGTGAAGAATTCTCTCCATCAAGCTCTGGAAGAGCCCCGGGGCCACACTCACACCGAATTGGAGGCGACGACACCGGAACGCCCCATGGTGTGTCATAATAGTTTGGGTCTCTGCAGTTTCATCATCGACCAGCAATTGCTGGTAAGCTTGTGAGAGATCCAGCTTAGCGAACACAGAACCCTTGCCAAGTGAGTGCAACACGTGTTGCACGACAGGGACAGGATACGCATGGCCCAGGAGCGCCTTATTGATCGTTGAGCGATAATCCGCGCAGATGCGGACCGCGCCATCAGACTTAAGGGGCGTTACAATCGGAGCCTCCCAACGGGCAAAATCGACAGGTTCTAAAATACCCTGGGAAATGAGCTTATCCAGCTCAGCATCTCCCTTAGTCTTAAGCGCGAGTGGTACACGCCGTGGCTTCAACCTGCAGGGAGGGAAATTTGGATCTAAACTAAAAGATACCGGGGTGCCCCTATAACAGCCCAACTTGCCATCAAACACTGAGGGGAACTCCCGGACTAAATTATCCAGCTCGTCAGGACTAATGGCATTAACTCCTTGAATGGTTAGCCCTAGGGCCTCAAACCAGTTAAGGCCAAGTAAGCTTGGCATTGGGGCGGAGACTACCACTATAGGCAGCTTGCCATTAAACTTCTTAAACTTCACTCGGAACTTTCCACACCCCAAAACTGGAATTTGGGCGCCCTGATAGTCTCGTAGGGTCACATCGCAAGGTGTGAGGCGGTGTTTGGCCAGCCGCGGCACTAGCCGTTTCATCGTGCTCCAGGATGCGAGCGTGGTAGCTGAGCCGGAGTCCACCTCCATCTGACAGGGCTTGCCTTCGATGGTGACATCCACATAAATCTTCTTACGAAACGGGGCTGTAGCAGCGAGGGTAACCATATTCACATCAACGGGGCCCCGCCCACAGCTGGACCTGTCATCTTGTGTACTGGGCCTCCGTGGCCAGGACCGGCGATCCCTATTCAGCCGTGCTGGCGCCACGGCAATCGGCTGTGCTGACCGGCACACTCGGGCAATGTGGCCCCGGCGGCCACATCTGCGACAAACTGCATCTTTAAAACGGCAAACGGATCGCAAATGGAATTCTCCACAACCCCGGCATTGCGAGGCTACATCTGCATTTGGCCGGGCCGGCCTCTGTGAACCTTGAACACGGTTCACAATTCTCGCTTCGTCCCGCTCTTCCTCATCGCTATAGTCCACTGAGCTGGCCGCTGAGCTGGAGTGAATAGCCTCCCCCTTATGTTGCTCCATGCTTTGGTCCCGGGGAAGGTTGGCTATAGATAGCATAGCGAGCTCAGCCGCACAAGCTTCATCTAATGCTTCTTGGAACGACAACTCAGGTTTAGCAATTAGCCGCCTCTTTAAATTTTGATCCCTTACGCCACTAACAAGGCGATCCAATAGGTAATCGTCCAGGTCAACAAATTGACAATGTCTAGCCGCTTTCCTCAGAGCGGCCACATACTGGCTGATGGACTCCCGTTCAGCTTGGTCCCTGTGGTAAAAATGTTGTTGCCTAGCAATGCGGGACGGTGCGGGGGCGTAATGTCTTTTCAATTTGGCCATAAACTCATCCCAGGTTCCTGCGTGAATAGACTGGGGGGCCATTAAAGTCATTGCTGTGTCAAACATTTCAGGGCCACAAAAGCTCAAGAAATATGCTCTCTTACGTTCGCTTGACAAATCACGGTAATCATTAGCAATGAGGAAGCATTCAAAACGGGCCACATATGCCTCCCATGACTCTGTTGCTGGGTTAAACGGAGCGAACTGTTGGGGCGTAGCCATCCTCTCTCACCACTCTTAAAACAGCTCCACAACGAACCTCCGATACAGGAATCCCACCTTCGTCGCCACTATTTTGTTCTCAATCCACACAATTACTGACTGAGGCGAGACGGCTGCAGCAATCAACAAACTTTATTCAGAACAGCAACTAACTTGGAAACAACCACGGCCGCGCTTTTGACAGCTCCCTTTTATATGAGCTGTCAACGCGGCCAACCAATCACAGAACAGAACAGAACAGCTAAACCATTTGGGCCAGTTGCTGGGGGGTGGAATCCTTTCGGCAGATTTAATATTCAACAGGAAGATCCTTCAGGGCTTGATGTTCTCCCCATTCCTGTTTATCATCTACAAGGAGCCATTGGATCAAATCGTCTGATGTCATGGGTCAGATATCTTCAGTATGCTGCTGATACCCAGTTTTACATCATTGCCCCAGGTTAAGCAATGCTGTAGTGGTTCTTTCTTGGGATGGGGGATTCTAGATGGAAAAGAACAAGCTTCAGCAGCTCAATCCTAGCAAGATTGAGTGTCTCTGGGTTTTAGGATCCCCTAGCTCCAGGATCTTTTCATCTTTGGTTCTGGAGAAGGTTGCACCACTGTATAACTTGGGGATCCTCCTGAACTCATAATTCCTATTCTAAAAACAGCTAGCAAATGTGGCCAGGAGGATTTTTTTACAATTTTGTTTTGTGCACTACTTGCACCCTTTTGTGGACCAGAAAGGACTGCTTGCAGTCACTCACACTCCACCTCCCAAGTAGAATATGCAACACACTTTACATGGAACTACCCTTGAAGACCATCCAGATGCTCTGTGGCTGTCCAGAATGCAGCAACACAAGGGATTACAGGCACTGTTTGATACACCCATGTTATACTTTTGTTCTGTAAAACAGTGCTGTCTCTTAATGTGCTTCCAGGTGGAATTCAAGGTGCTGATTGTCACCTACTAAGCCCTTCATGTCATGGGACTGAGTTATTTGTAGGACTGCCTGTTGTTAATTGTTCTATCCATCCTACTAGATCTGACAAGAAGGCCACATTCCAGGTCCCTTCAATTAAAGGCTATTATCTTTTGGGACTTCAAAACATGCCTTTTCTTTTACACTGACTGCCCTCTGGAACACCATAGCCCCTGAGATTAGATTGTCCCCTACCTGACCAGCCTTTTGTAAAGCTTTGAAGACCTAGATATGCATCAGGACCTGGGGGTCCAGAGGATAGAGGGCTCATTTAGAGGTCTTTGTTGATTGTTTTCTCTGGGTTTATCCTTGGTGACCATTGTAGTTTTTAAACTCTTTGTTAATATTGTTTTAATGGTTGTTACATTGAATAGATAAAAGGGATGTGGTGGCTCAGTGGCTAAGATGCTGAGCTTGTCGATCGAAAGGTCGACAGTTCAGCGGTTCAAATCCCTAGTGCCACGTAACCGAGTGAGCTCCCATTACTTGTCTCAGCTTCTGCCAACCTAGCAGCTCAAAAGTACGTAAAAAATGCAAGTAGAAAAAATAGGGACCACCTTTGGTGGGAAGGTAACATGTGCCTTTGGCGTTTAGTCATGCCAGCCACATGACCACAGAGGCGTCTTCGGACAGCGCTGGCTCTTCGGCTTTGAAACGGAGATGAGCACCACCCCCTAGAGTCGGGAACGACTAGCACATATATGGAAGGGGAACCTTTACCTTTACATTGAATAGGTAGGTAGGTAGGTAGGTAGGTAGGTAGGTAGGTAGGTAGGTAGATAGATAGATAGATAGATAGATAGATAGATAGATAGATAGATAGACAGATAGATAGAATGTAAAGTTGGAGATTATTATGGTATCTCTGAAGGGACAGACTCTTTTCTTTACTCTCAAATGATAACAGTTTGTGAACATAGTTGAAACGCCTCATTCTCATATCAGAAAAAAACGGTAAATGCCATGCCAAAATTTTTGTCTATTGAACTGGCTCTATTTTGCAGCAGGATTGTGCTGATGGTCAGATATTACTTAATGAATTCACTGGTTAACAATTGTTAAGAGTTTATCATCCTTTACGTTGTATGGGCCAAATAACTGTTAGCCAAGGAACCTCTTTCAGTGCTTGTTATGGTTGTGTTGTGTTGGAGAGGATATGTTGCATATCCTAGACATCTCCTTCCCATTACACTAAATGTAAGATAACAATTGGGGTTGAACAACAGGGAAAGAAAATGAGGATAAGGCAGCTTCAAAAGCAGGGAAGTTATTTGAATATACTGGAAGCCTGCCCAAAAGACAAAAAAGAGCATATTCTTACAAAGTCACAGAATTGTAGAATTTGGGACTTTCCCCACTTGTTCCTAGTCATAGCATGAGCAAGTCCCAGTAACTTCTTTTTCCTACTGTGTGTTCATGAAGTTGCATTTGTTTCATCTTTAACCTGAGGCAGCTTAAAAATAGTTCTTTTGATTTTAAGGTACCGTTTTCTTCTTTAAGCAGGCATCAAACTATGGCAGTTTTGCCTTTTTTGTTACCTAAGGTATTTTACTAACCATTTAATCAGTGTCACAGAGAAATAACACTTAAGGTTGAGATCAGCTTGGTTTGCACACTTCAATGTCTTCTGCCTCTGGCACTATGCACTGTCTTCTAGGACCTTTTTGCATTGGGAAATGGGAGAAGCTAATTATTTCAACTCTTGCTTTCCCCTTGCATCCATTAGATTGTTGAGCTGATTCCCAGCACGAAGGCTTAGATGATCAGCCTAAACAACCATTAGATCTTATGGTATCATAAGATGGAAAGAGCTCTTGGAAAGGGGTGAATTACACATTGCGCCTAACTCCAATTTCTATAGAAATCCAAATGAAAGCATTCCTAAAAAATGACGTTCCAGTCTCTCCAATCAATGGATACTCCCACCTCTATACGGAACTGTTTCCACCACTGAATTGCTTTTATAATTGGGAAGTTTTCTGTACTAGGCAACAACAATTTGCCTTCCTCTTGTAATTGAAGATAATTATTCCATGCTCTGCACTCCGTACTAATATCCTTTATGATATTCTTTAAGGCACTTAAATGTGGTCATTTTCCACAGCAGATCTATCCTCAGTAATTGTTTCATAAGGCTAAGCATACTTGCTTCTAGGGATTTATAAAGCATTCTGTGCAAAAACCATTCCATTCATTAAATAGCTAGTTTTGGAAGGACCGTGCCCAAACTAAAATGCTCATGTTTTCAGTGCTTGGATCTATGTATGAAATGAAATGGGATTGTTTTGACCTGTTTGTCCAGGATATGAATTAGAATGTTGTTTCTTTTTTTTAGTGCTTAAATTGTATAGCTGAATGGATGACTTTTTATTCATTTAAGGATTTCAAGAAGGACCAAGTTTCTTGAGTGATGGAGATAATGAGAAAAATCTAAAGACATTGTCAATGCTCAAAGGGAGATCAGGAAGGTGGGATTATTGATGGTGGCAAGGGGTGTGAAAGGGAAGAAGGCAAATTGGGTAGAGGGCAATGGGATATATCATACTGGGAAGGAAAGTTGTTGGTAAAATTGGTGGCATGTGCAATAATGGGAGCAGCTGAGTGGAAGAAGACAAAATGGAGATGCTGCATAGCAGCATCTGTTCTACCTGGCCCCAAAAATTACTCAAGGATTTTTTGTGTAAAAAAATTTGGAACAGAAGAACAAGTATTCTTGATTTCATTTCTGCCAAACTGTCTCTGATTTTACTGATGCATCTAAAAATCAATTATCAGGCTTCGTATTAGGTAAGCCTAATTTTTTCTCTTTGTTCTTCACACCCAAGCAGACTCAAGAAGGTTAGATAAGTAAATCAATTGCTGAAAATTAGAGAGTCATACTTACAAGAGGTTCTCAGTCTAATTTAGGAATCCTACCCAATGTATATGTTACTGAATATATGTACATGTGCATATATATACACATTTGTTCCTTTGAGTCAGTTTTGACTCTGGCAATTACATAGAGGAAGCCATGCAGTTTTCTTGGCAACTTTTGAGATTTGCTTCTTGGGTCTTTTCCCATTTTTTTGAGTCTGCAGAAGTGTAGCTGTTCATTTACTAACCTTGAAGCATTTTGCCATCTGTCCCTTTCCACCTCACCATGTCAACTTTCACATATCTTTTCAACCAGTTAAAAGTCTCTCATCCTATACCAATGGATTTTATTTGTTTTTTCCCCCCATGTGAATAACATATTTATTTCTGCTAAATTTCATCGTTATTTTCAGTCCCCCTCCCTGACTTAACAAATTTTTGAATTTTGTTTGTGTTCAAGAGTATTTCCTCTATCCTAGCCATATCTGTGTCATCTGCAATTTGATAAACATTCTCTCTACCTCTTTATTCAAGATTAATGTGCATGTTGAAGATTACAAGTTTGAGGATCAAGCTCTATTGCGCCCACCTTGACACCTCTCTCCAGTATGATGAAAAATGATTCGGACGTCTTTGAGTATGGTTTTCATGCCCACTGGGGAATCACCAAATAGATACGCCATCCAGCTCATACTAGCTTGCACAAAGTCATGGGGTATTTTGTGACATGTTTTGCTGAAATTAAAATACACTATCTCTACAGCATTCCCATGATCTCCTAAGGAAGTTATATAGTTAAGAAAGGACAAGGTTAATCTGGACAAATCCATGCTGACATTCTGTGATCACCACATTGTTTTCAGGGTACTTAAATCAAATTGCACTAGACTTTTCTTGGGTATTGATATCAATAGATGTTTCTTAACAGGGCCTGGTGGCTCAGCAGACTAAAAGCATCATGATTAACACCAGCTGTCTGCAATTACTGTAAGTTTGAATCTCACCAGGCTCAAGGTTGACTCAGCCTTCCATCCTTTCTAAGGAAGGTTAAATGAGGACCCAGTTTGTGGGGGCAATAAGCTGACTTTGTATAAATATACAAAAATATGAAGGCTATTGCTTAACGTATTGTAAGCCACCCTGAGTCTCTGGAGAAGGGCGGCATATAAATCAAATTTTAAAAAAAAATGGGTTTCTGTCAAGCACAAGTTGGATTTTGCTCTTCACCATTGTTAGGTGTGGTGCGTATCCTCTTTGAAAGGACTGAGTCAAAATAAAAATTGTAGTAGTTCTGATTTATTACCAGTTAGCAGAAGGATATCTAAAGGAATGTCATGTAAAGGAGAATGTTTTCTCTGTTATCTTAGAGGATAAAACCAGAACCAATGGATTGAAACTAATGAATAATAGTTGTTAGCCCTTCTGGGTAAACCAGACAAGAAACATGACTAGATGAACTAAATCTTCTTCATAGTAAGGCTACATTAACAAAATCTTGCAAAACTGAAGGTACAACTTGTTATCACTATTTTAACTGTCTAATCGATTAGGGTGAACCCTTCCTAACTTTCTTTCTCTGACTATTAAGCAATTGTGAGATCCTCCCTCTCTTACCTGATCATTTCCTAGGCCCTCAAAGTCATTCTATTACATAGATTCAGGTTATATGTTAGGAAAAACTTCCTGACTATGAGAAACATCCAGCTCTTGCTTATCAATGGAGACCGAGTGGAGCAAGTGGCCAGTTTTATGTTTCTGGATGTTATCATAAAAGAGGACCTTACCTGGGGCGCTCACATTGCAGCACTGGTCAAGAGGGCCCAGCAGAGATTATACTACCTGAGACTTCTCAGGAAACAACAACTGAATGAAAAACTGCTGGTAGCCTTCTACCACTGCACCATAGAGAGTATTTTAACTTACTGCATCTGTGTATGGTTTGCCAATTGCACAGTGGCAGATAGGACAGCATTCCAGAGGGTCAACATCATTGCCCAGAGGATCATTGGTTGCCCTCTCCCCTCTTTGGAAGAGCTTTATAGCTCACGCTGCCTTAAGAAAGTTCAAAACATTCTTAAAGATGCATCTCATCCTGGGCACCCTTTTTTTGAACTATTACCATCTGGCAGACGGTACCGGATAATAAAAACAAGGACAAATAGGCTGAAAAACAGCTTCTATCCCAGGGCAATAACGGTATAGTGCAATATTGGGTTTTCAATTTCAATTATATAGAATGTAAAGGATGTATGTTTGTGTTTTTATTTTTATAGTTATAATGTACACTGAAGACGAAATTTAATTTCGTTGTACCATGTGCAATGACAACTAACTAACTTACTAACTAACTAACTAAATATCAACCATTTGACACATGTCATGATATCTTCCCCTTCACTGGTGGTACTCAAGAAGTGAATGGCTAGCCCTCTATCCCAAAATATTAAGCAAAGGGTTAGACTAGATGAATGTACCTTCTAATTCATAGAATCCTATTTAATTCCTATCTAGTGGTTAAGGCATCGGGCAAGAAATCAGGAGGCCATGAGTTTTAGTTGCCGCTGGTGACTTTCTCTCTTACACTCTCTCAGCCTGACTTGCTTCATAGGGGTTGTGGTTGTGGGAAAAATAACTGGAGGAAGGAGTATTAGCTGTGTACCGAATTGAAATAAAGGTGGAATAAAATATTGCCATTTCTGCCAAGATTATCTAATAGAGTATGTAGCCATATATTCCTTCATTTCTGGAAGCCTAATAGCTTAGCAGTTACCTAGTGAATGGGAAGAAGCAAGAGAAGGCCTCCAGGAAGGCATTGGGGCTGATGCAGAATGACAATATGCAAGTGATGTTTGTGCAAGACAAATCTGTGACTAGCAGCAGGAAAATGTGATCCTGAGACAGTGGTGGGTTCCTCTCGGTTCGGCCTGGTACTGCTGAGCTGGTAGCGGTGACGATATGACATCACTGAACCGGTTCTGCCCCCCCCGCCCCCCGTCCCCCCGCATTATTCTTACTTTTTATTTGGCCCCACCCCCAATCTATTGCTGCCTCCTGAGTCCCAGCTGATGGCTAGAGGGAAAAAAACTGTTTAAACTCTTGCCGCGGGGCTTCAAAGGGCCGCCCTACAGCTGATCAGTGTTAAAAGAAAACAAATGAATAGACCAGTGCCTGCAAAAATACATGAGTAGATCAGTGCCTGCAAAAATAAATGGGTAGACCAGTGCCTGCAAAAATAAATGAGTAGACCAGTGCCTGAAAAAATAAATGGATAGACCGGTACAGCTCTGCAAGCAGTTAAAAGCCTGGTAGACCAGTACCTCTGCTAAATCCTAAAGAATTGTCACATGACTATTAAGCCACGCCCACAAAATAAGCCACGCCCACAGAACCAGTAATAAAAAAATTTAGAACCCACCCCTGTTCTGAGATGATCTTAATTCATTGGCCTCAGCAAAGATGATTGAGAGAAGAAGGCAGCCCATGGAACTACTGCAGAAGTAAGTGTCGTATAAGTGGGGAATCCCATTTGGCTCTTGACACCAAGCAACTACTTCAGTCACACCAAACGATTTATTTCCTCATAAGATCTAGTTTAGATCCAAAGGGAAACAAATTTAAGAGAAAGAAACAAATGGTTAGTGATAAAAAGAGTTGTCAAAGCACCCTCTAAGAATAACACTTCTTAACATGTCCATTTCCTTTCTTTTTCCAATGGTCGTGTTCAGATAGGAAGCAATGCCTTTGGGCTGACAAGACACTGCTATGTCTGTGCCTTGCAAAATCCTGTTCCTCTCTTAATTACAATGGATCTAGACTGTATTCTTCCTTCCATAATAATGCAAGAACTACCGTACTTATTGTTTTTACCTATTCAGTTTAAAGACTGCTGAGACCTCTTACTTCTAAGCAATTTTTTGTAGTGTTTCACAACCAAAGGCAGTAACAGAGGAAAAGTTTTATCCATCACTCATTAATTTATGAAATGTGGGCATTCCTTGTCATTATTCTCTATTAAGAGCCTAGGTGACACAGTGGTTAGAGTGCAGTACTGCAGACTACTTCAGCTGACTGCTAGCTGCAGTTCAGCAGATCGAATCTCACCGGCTCAAGGTTGACTTAGACTTCCATCCTTCTGAGGTGGGTAAAATGAGGACCTAGATTGTTGGGGGCAATATGCTAACTCTGTAAACTGCTTAGAGAGGGCTGTGAAGCACTATGAAGTGGTATATAAGTCTAAGTGCTATTGCTATTGCTATTATGATAAACAAACATAAATATCCATTTAAAAAAAAAAGATTTGGTAGTGGTTGCTGAAAAGAAATCTCTGTACAAGTGGTCCTCAACTTACGACCACAATTGAGTCCAAAATTTATGTTGCTAAGCGAGATACTTGTTAAGTGAATTTTGCCCCATACAACTTTTCTTGCCCCAGTTGCTAAGTGGATCACTGCAGTTGTTAAGTTAGTAACATGGTTGTTAAGTGAATCTGGCTTCCCCATTGACCTTGCTTCTCAGAAGGTCACAAAAACTGATCACATGACCCCAGGACACTGCAAGCGTCATAAATATGAACAAGTTGCCAAACATCTGAATTTTGATCACATGATTGTGGGAATGCTGCAAAGGTCATAAGGGTGAAAAACGGTCATAAGTCACTTTTTTCAGTACCGTTGTAACTTCGAACAGTCACTAAACGAACTGTTGTAAGTGGAGGACTACCTGTACTTTAAAATCTCCAAACAGACTAGAAGCTAGTGCAATTGACAAAGCATAAATTTAACATAATCTAATCATCCATTTTTGTGGCTCTGTTTTTCTGAGCTGTTTTTAAAAGTGAGCCCTATGTAAGATCTTAAAAGGGAAATTATCAATGCATGGGGCCAAAGCACTTCTAGTTACATAGGGTTGTAGATAATTTATCAGTAAGATTTGATAAAAAGTGATTAAAAATTACTCTCTTTCTACATATTTTAACCCATGGGAAATCTTTATTCACCTCAAATGTAATTCAAAATACACCTTGTTTCCATTTAACAATGCAAATTATCTATTGGCAGCACTTTGCAGATTATTACAGCTTGCTTACATTTAATCCTTAATGTAATTGTCATATAAATATGCTGTCTCTTTTTCCTGCATTTCTTTCCCTCAGATCTCACAGCTAGCAGTAGGGGTTTTTTTCCTAGTCTTCTTACATTGTATGAGTTTATTTGACAACTCAGGATAACATTCCATGCAATTAATGTGGGGGGGGTATTTGATCTGCAAAAGCATATGCTACAGTTTGTTACTCTTTGTGGTGCAAGATTTGTTCTTGTTTAGATGTGAAGCAAATGTTTTCTCATTAGACAGCAGGACTTCCTTCACAGGTATCTGTCAAGGTTTGCCTTAGTTGGGATTTATAGAAGTTTGATGGCTTCCTTTGTCCCGTGGTCTTCTTCCAGATATAGCTGTGAATGACTTCAACTATTTTTCACACCTTTTTTTCCTTTCCTGCTTTTGTCCTTTTGCAGGTGGAAACCAGTGAAATCCCGAAAGACACAGCTTCAGCACCCAAGTGCCCTCCACCTACCCACAACACCAGCCCTATGGAGCAAGTGCCCAATGGAGATGCTGAGATGGGAGCTTCTGAGAATTGCACTATCACCGATCTGAAGGGCAGGCAGCGAAGTGAAAACGAACCCAGTGGCCCGCCAGAAGGAGAGATGGGACGGGCCCTGGAAAATGGGCGCTGCACCCCCAAGGACAGTCCTGATCCACCTGCTAGTGAAGGTGAACAGACAGTGCCAGATCAGCCTTTTGTAGCCTAAGCAAGAAAGAGTTTAAGGCAGGGGTGTCCAACCTTGGTCACTTTAAGACTTGTGGACTTCAACTCCCCGAATTCTGGGAGTTGAAGTCCACAAGTCTTAAAGTGACCAAGGTTGGAGACCTCTGGTTTAAGGTATCAAGGATAACTAAGGAACAGGTAGTCCTCATCTTATGACCACAATTGAGCCCAAAATTTATGTTGCTAAGTGAGAAATTTATTTATAAGTTTTGCTCCATTTTATGACTTTCTTGGCATATTTGTTAAGTGAATCACTGCAGTTGTTAGTCAGTAGCCAAGTATGAGTCAGTAGCCAAGCATCTGAATTTTGATCACATATCCAGGGGGATGCTGCAGTGGTCATAAGTGTGAAAAACGGTCATAAGTCGCTTTTTTCAGTGCTGTCGTAACTTTGAACGGTCACTAAGCGAATTGTTGTAAGCCGAGGACTATCTGTAAAGGATTAGTCACACTCTCACATCCTAGAAACTAAGTGAACAGTGCAGAGGAGGTTTAGGTGAGGCTACCTGTGGCAAAGAAAGAAATGAAATAGCCTTGGATTCTTGTAGATGTGTAAAGACCTTGATGATATCTGGGCTTGGTTGTTTGTGTGCAGAAATTTCATTACCAGACTAATGCACTGATAATGTTACCTAGTCTGGTAACAAAATGTCACCACCAAGCAGCTAATCTCAGAGACCACCAAGGGCTTCACAGTTCAACCCTGAGCTACATATATTCTCTTCTCTTGTAGATATGTCACAGAATTATAGTTTGACATGTCACATATCTTAAAGCTGCGGAGCATTTTTGTTGTATTTTGTATCTTTTTTCTGTCAGTGGTCAAGGTTCTGCAACTTGCCCAAGAACTTTCCTGCTAGCAGTATTTACTGATAAGGTCTTGTGAAATCACCAAGAATCCCCCAAAACAATTGTGCAATTTAAAAAGATGTTGCTTTCTTTTTTAAAATAAGGTAATGAATGAACAGATCAACATATGTGTGAAGCTTTTAAAAAAAGGTAAAGGAAGGCATGCAGTTGCCTTGAAGCAAGGAAAGGGCGGGGCTGATTCCTGAGCCAATGTCTGATGTGCAGATATTTTACAGGTGTCATTCAAATTAGAAAGCCAGGTTTATACTGTGCAAAAGAGCTTAAAGATGAATGCTTGAATTCCTTAATTGTTCAGGCCAAAAAAATAGGTCTGACTTAAATATTCTTATAGGAATGAAATTGTTTTTTATCTTTGTCTGTGATCCCTATTGAAATAAATGCTGATGGGACTTCTCTTTGTAGGATTGAGTACTGGATTGCGTGTGAGAACCCCAAATCAATATTTCTCCTTCTGCTGGTAGTGTGTCATCACTAATCCAAGAGTTTCTCTGTCCCATCCAATAGGTTCTCTTGAAAATCCAATGTTTCTTTTAGAGTATTTCTAGCCAAAGTTTCCAATCTAGGTTTGTTTGTTTGTTTATTTATTTATTTATTGATTGATTGATTGATTGATTGATTGGTTCGATTTATATGCCGCCCTTTCTCTGGAGACTCAGGGCGGTTTCTCTCCTTTAGCTTCCAATTGATTAGATTTGTTGCAGAGGAATTTAGGAAGGATAAATTAGTGGTGGTGGATTGTTCTATCTGTCTATCCCATCTCTTATTTATACCTCTTAATAAACCCCGAATCTGTCCTTGAGGAGGCCAGCCCACTTTTTCTCAAGGAGAGGCCTACCTGCTAGGAGTGGGCTAAAGAAATCTTGTCTTCTTCTCTCCACTTTTCTTCAAACTTTTAAAGAGAATTTGCTTTGCCTTTCCAGTCTGTTTTTTATTGCCTCCCCGCTCTTTTTTGGGTGAGCCTGCCCCCAAAATCCAAGGGAAGGCCTTTGTGGAGTGGATGAGAGTGGCGAATTCCGTGTTCCCAGGGAGCTTACGTTTCCTGCTGGCAGGAGGCCTGTAAAGGGGAGGGGTCTTCTTGACTGCTGCCTTGCCAAGAGCATTTGTTGGGAAGGGGCCTCCTTCAGGCTGAGTCTTTGCCAAATGCAAACTCTGAAAGCAGAAGATCCCAAAGGGGGAGAGTGCGAGTGGCAGGTCAGAACTACCCAATGATCCCAGAATTGTTTTGGGGTGTGCCTCCAGAATGTCTTTGTCCCCTGGAGTATTGAGTTCTGGAAAGTCAGCCCCAGGCATCCCAATATTAAAAAAAATGTGATAAGAAAAGAGAGGGGACTTTCAAAGGATGGGAAAGGAGAGAGGAATGGAGGCACTGCTATGGAATAAAGGATAGCTGTTTGAAAGTTGTGAAATGTTGATACTGTTAAGATATTTAAAGACATGGCAAAGCTAAAGAAGACTAAGGGCAGCGAATGTATTGTATTTCAATAAGGCAAAAATAACCTATTGTCTAGTTTTAAAAATAAGAAAAGATGAACAACTGTCTTTTATACACTCAAATATTTTAGATGTAAGAAAAATAATAAAGCAGGACCGTAGAGTATGGTCAAGGCATTTTGCCAATTGGCTTATTGGCTGCTTATATGTCATCTCAGCAGTGCTTGGCTTGGCTGCATTGCTTAGTCTCCAGTAACTCTAAGCTCTTGCTGCAATGTTGTTTGGCCTAATCTGAATAAAGTGAGATTCTCTATGTGGAGCTTGCTGGCCCAAACAGAGTAGACATGCTGAAGTTGTGGTTATAGTGCAGCTTTATTAATTGAAGCAGTTTTTGCATTACTTTGGAAAGTGAGACATCTTAAAGCAGAGTAAAATAAAGTAAAATAGCATTTAAAATGCAGATGTAATAATTCAAAAGTCCAACAAGCTCTTTATTTAAAACTTTAAAAAGAGGGAAGGGAACTCATCACAATCCCAAGTTAAAATGCTAATACTGAAGTGCCATCAATTGAAAATAAAGTGTATCCCCATAGCACAGGAACAGAAAAGTATCTGATTCTGGAATCTAAGAAATTCACATCTGGTGGACTCACTAATTTCCATCCAGATTCAATCTTGATTTCCAGATAATAAAATTATAGAGTTGGAAGGAATCATTAAGTCATTGCCATCCCCCTTTTTCCACCTGCATCTTTTATGCAGCTTTGAATAAGCTATGTGTTTTGTTTGCTGCTTGGCTTTTTTCTCCCTTTTTGAGGCCCCTCAAGTTTGCTTTCCATTCTGTCCCTTCCTTCTTCCCCATAGCCAAAAAATTGGTACTTTGATATAAACCTGCAAGGAGGTGAGTTTTCATAAGAAAAAGATAGAGGCTCTTATAGCAAGAGGTGAATAGAAGAGGCCAAGCCAACTCATTTTAGGACAAAGGAGACAGAATGGTGCTCTTTCCTCTTCCCTTCCCCACATTAGATCGCATTTGCCAGCTTGCACAAGCCTCAGATCTGATTTGCCTGCTGGGCTTCTCCTAAGTGCTCACCTGCATTTCTTCAAGTAGTCCAAGAGGCTCCCCAGCAGGTAAAGGGAGCTGTGTTTCCTAGCTCTTCAGCTCTCTAGAATGAACGTTGTCAGCCTTTTACTGGCTTCATTTGTTTAGTAAATTATACTTTATCTTTTTATATAGCAAACATTCTATTCAATTTGCAACAGTTAAAAAAGCTGAAGAATTTTAGGAATTGTAAACTATGAAGATTGCTAAAACAAACCTTAACGTCAATTAACAATTAATAGTTTGGTGGAAGAGGTGCATCTTTATGGATTATTTTGAATTTGGAGAATGTCCCTGCAGCACTACAAGAAAAGGTTCTCTGTGAAAGGGCCTCTCCCTAAGGCACAGGTGTCAAACTCGATCACGTCACGTGACGTATCATGACGTTTTTTGCCTTTGCAGAGCCGGGGTGGGCATGGCCTGCACGTAACATTTCCAGCCCAGGGCTGCCAGTTTGCCCTAAGATGGTTTCATGACATTAAAAATAGCAATAGCACTTAGTCTTATATACTGTTTCACAGTGCCTTACAGCCCTCTCTAAGTGGTTTACAGAGTCAGAGTATTGCCCCCAACAATCTGGGTCCTCATTTTACCCACCTCGGAAGGATGGAAGTCTAAGTCAACCTTGAGCTGGTCAGGATCAAACTACGACAGAGCCAGCCTGCAATACTGCCTTCTAACCACTGCGCCACCAATCAAATCCTTTTGACTGCTGCCAGAGCAAAGACAGATGAAGGCATTAAAGTCAGAAAAGGTGTGATCTGGATGCTTCTATTAATTATGATTAGTAATTTCTTCAACAGAATGGGTTCTATACTTGGTTGATTTAGGAGGATTTGGGATGTTTCAGTGATTTCTAAAGGAAATGAAAGGAAATTTAGCTTCCTTCCTTAACTTTCCTTTCAATCCTTAGCTCCCCTCATTTTTAGTTGACATAGGCAGTTGCTTATGGATAGGGATCGCAGCCTTTCATTTAGCAACCATTTAAAATTACAACTGCTGTTAACTGCCTGTTGTGGGATGACCTCTTCTCTCAGCTATTCTTACAGTTTCTAACAACATCATTGATTGACCTTTTCAACCCTGTTTTTCTCTTTTCCTTCTGCCCACCTGGTGGCTTTTCAAAATATCTACAAGGTTTTTGTTTTATAGTTTCCGTTGCCTGCTTTAATTGATACAATCTATTTATTTGCAATTTTATTTATTACTATTTTCTTTCTTTTTTAATCTGTATACTACCCAACAAGTCTCATCAGGTGGTGGAACCCAGATTATCTTGCTTGGGCTAAGAAATTAAATAGGCTTGGACCTCTTTAGTATTTGGATAGGAGAACCTCTGGATATCACAGTTGTAGGCTAAAGTATAGAGTAGAAAACCCATCCCCAAACGACAGCAATGGCAGTCCCCTTTCATACTGTTGCCAAGGAAACTGTGAAATCATTAGGATTCATTCTGACTTTAAGAAGTCTTTACCTTGACTTTATTGCCCAATGACTAAAATTGCAAATTATCTTATTCCCGTAATGTAATACAATAAAACTTGCATTAAATTCTTTAAAGCAGGGGTCTCCAACCTTGGCAACTTTAAGATTTGTGGACTTCAACTCCCAGTATTCCTCAGCCAACTTTGCTGGATGAGGAATTCTGGGAGTTGAAGTCCACAAGTCTTAAAGTTGCCAAGGTTAGAGACCCCTGCTTTAAAACAATACTGCAGAATGAAAGCTCACAACATGGAAAAATCTAATAAGAATAAGGACAGGTTTCAACATAAAAAGACTTACAAACTTGTAGGACAAAGAATCTTTACTGAGGCTGGAGACAGCCAAGTGGGAATGTCTTCTGGGGAAGACATTCCAGAGCTGGAGCATATCTACTGAAACTGCATCCTAGTTTTCTAGGACTTTCCAGGAAGAGGAGAGTAGAGAGGTGGAAGGACAAAGGAAAACAGTATATGTAGAAAAGAACAATCAATATCCTTCTAATTCCAAAAGTATGACTCTAGTTTAGCATTCTGTACCCACTAGACAAGAATGGGGAATGTTTTCTTAATTATCTTGCATAGTTTGCTTTCCATAGTATCCTTAATTGTTCCAACATCAATTTATATTCCTGCAAGTATGAAGAAACATTATATTTTTCCTGGAATATTATTCAGAGTACTTAAGGCTCACTTATTAAACATACACATAGCCCAAACAGGCTCAGCATACAAATCAAGGCTATTCTCAAAGACCCACAAGCTCAGAAGGCCCTGATTCTCCTTGCTGTGGTCATATAAATTATTCACACAGGAACATTTTTAAATGGGGTAGGAACTGAGCTTGGCTCTGTTTCATACTAGCTGGCCACCATCTTACATTATCCCAGACTTTTTAAGCCTGAGAAACAGAAACTGACAATCAACTTATCAGGAAATTCATCATCAAATTTTCCTAAGAGAGACAGCTTGGTGTAGTAGTTAAGGTAATGGACTAGGACCTTGGCAACTGGGATTTCTAGTAGTTTCTTCAACATGAAAGCTGGCTGGGTGACTTTGTCTAGTTGCTTAGATTTGAAGAGTCAGGAAAATTATGTGCATCACTTTGAGTTGTAAAAAAAAAATAAAGATGGGATATAAATCTAATAATAAATGCAAATAAAAGTTCAACTTTCAAGAAAAACATTTTAACGCATGTTGCTGAGAGTCTTCGCTAAATGGATGTTTTGAGTATATGTGACATGAAAATCTTGGCCAAAGGGAATGGTTGTGTAGACTACAGTACACGTAATATTGTATTTCAGTGTTAACTCTGAAACACTGTATTACTTATTCTCTACTCCACTCACCAATAATTGGGAAAACAGTGCCTCTGATGCTCAAAGGAGTTTAATATGCAGGTAGTCCCGTATTATCTATCGTGTGATATGGCCAAGAGACCCTGGGTTGGAGGTAAAGTGCTCGAAGTACATTTGATCCCAATAGAAACCATATGTTTGGCTCTTTGTAGGGTCCCATACTAATTCTAACCTCTCTTTCTGTGTTTTTTAGGCAAAGATGACAAGGAAGAAAACCACTACAACTCACTGAAAATGGAGGCAAGTATCGTGTGAGAATTTCATTGGTTGAGAGTAAAGTTACTTCTATTCCCAAGACAGCAATTGTTCTATGGGAAAATAAGTCAGAAGTTGAATTGCACATTTATGCAATAGTTATAGAAATTAGCATTCTTTAACTATTTCTGCCCTTAGTGGACATAGATCACAAAGTGGCACCAGAAGCTCAATTTTGTAGTATGCTGGTCCCAGTTGCCTCCTTAATTCAGGGAAGGCAGGGAAGCAGGGCTCTTCCTGTAAGACATTCTTTTGGTGAAGGCTAAGCCATTTGTTGTGCTCCAAGTCATTTATATTGTTTTAGGAGAATATAAAACATAAAAAGAGCCAAATGGGCAGGGTTCAGGATATTCTTCACATTTGCTCATATTTATAGGTATCCTCACTCCTGAGTTTGTGCTGTGCAACAGTAAAACAAGAATAGTTTTGAATCCTGTCAGTATCCAAGGATAGATAAACATGAAAACCTCACCCTTCCTTTGGCAAATAGAATGCCTTTGTAATACTTCCAGAATGTTCTCTTTGACTTTGAAAGAGAAGGGATGCAGGCAGCTGCTGAGCTACATTTATCCATTTTCTGAGTTGCACAGCAAATTGGACAGAGCCCTTACAAACAGAGAAAGAGCCCTGTTTTAGATGAAAATGAAGCCCCTTTTCATCAAACGATGTCATAACATGTACAAAAGTCCATCAGGGTTGGGTGGTTATAACACATTTATAAAAAACAAAGTGTATTTATGAAGTATTAATAGATCTGTATATGTTCCGTAACCTGAAACTTCTGTTTTAAGACAATTGCTTTCCCCCCCCCAAATTGATAGGTTGTAGGAGACAAAAAAAGGGATGTGGTGGCTCAGTGGCTAAGACACTGAGCTTGTCGATCGAGAGGATGGCAGTTCAGCGGTTTGAATCCCTAGTGCCGCGTAATGGGGTGAGCTCCCGTTACTTGTCTCAGCTTCTGCCAGCCTAGCAGTTCGAAAGCACATAAAAAATGCAAGTAGAAAAATAGGGACCACCTTTGGTGGGAAGGTAACAACGTTCTGTGTGCCTTTGGCGTTTAGTCATGCCGGCCACATGACCATGGAGACGTCTTCGGACAGCGCTGGCTCTTCAGCTTTGAAATGGAGATGAGCACCGCCCCCTAGAGGAGAGAACAAAAATCAAAACAAGCAGCATTGAACAAGCAGTTCTTTGCTGCTCTGTTGTTATTTTATTCTGTTCATTTTGTGTTACTGTGCATATAGGAAGAAAAGAACAGATTTGTAGTGAAAACAGCCTGGATCAAAAATGGGTGCATTTCAGAACTATTCAGAAAGTTTAACTACCTAACAAGCTAAACCTGAAAAGTTTAAAAACCTGAAGGAAAAAAAACACATTTGGAAGTGTTCTTATATTAACCAAATGGGCTGGATATATACATGATAAGCCACCCCACAATTAATCACATTTAACCAAATATACTGTATAAACACAACCAGTTGCCTGTCTGCTACATGAACAATTTTCGTTCATTTAGTCTAGAAGAAATTATGAATCTGGACTTCAGGAAATGGCATTGCAAACAAAAATGGACTATAGATCAGCTGTGGTAAAACATGTCATATCACTTATGGCCTAGTGCACCAAAGCAAAGTAAGATCTGCCTCTTTCCCCCTCTTGTTCTGGTATTCGATAGGCAACTGACCAGACATAACATTCTGCAGAGCAGGGGTGAAATGCTCCCGGTTTGGACCGGATCGCCGGATCCGGTAGCGATGGAGGCGGGTGGTTCGGAGAACTGATAGCAAAAATCCCTGCCCCCCCCCCCATGCCCAGCTGAGCCGCACAATCATCAGAGGCTTTTTTTTTTACTTTTAAAAGCATTTTTTCTACAACCTCATGGGCCGAAAAAATGCTTTTAAAAGTAAAAATAAAAAGCCTCTGATGATTGCGCGGCTCAGCTGGGATCATCAAAGGCTTTTAAAAGAAAAAAAAGTCTCTGCCGATCAGGCAACTGAGCTTGGATCGTCAGAGGCATGTAAAAGAAAAAAAGTCTCTGCCGATCAGGCAACTCAGCTGGGATCGTCAGAGCCTTTTGAAAGCATTTTTTTACAATCTCTTTGGTGTAGAAAAAATGGTTTTAAAAGTAAAAAAAAAAAAATTGCCATGCCCACCCAGTCACAATACCTCACCACCACCAAGCCATGCCCACAGAACCAGTAGTAACAAATTTTAGATTTCACCACTGCTGCAGAGTACCTCCTCTAATAGGCCTATAAGCTCTGCATCCCTAAAAAATTAGCATATAGGTAGTCCTTGATTTTTGACTGGGTATTTAGCAATTGAAGTTACACCATACACCCAAAAAGCTACTCACTCAGATTTGAAGTTACGATGTCTGCCCTTCCCACAACTTCTTGGGTGCTTGGAAATTGGCCAGCATTTACAACTATTTGCAGGATTCTGTGGTCACTTCACCACAATTTACAATATTTTTTGCCAGAAACGGCGTTCACTTCCAGTTTCCAGCACTGCCCCACAGCAAACAATGGATTCACTTAACAAGCCCCACAGAAAAGATTGTAAAATTGGGTCTGATCATGCGATGACTTGCTTTACAACTGTGATGACTCATAACTGAAATTGTGGACTCAATGATGGTTATAACTCAAGGACTACCTCTGTATTCACACAATACACCAAGCTTCAGATTTATAGAAAAGAATGACCCCAAAAGTAACCACAACCACAAGTTCAGTCATGTAATATATTTAACCTGGTTACTGAATTAACCATTTTCTGGATATTGACAATCTTTTAGAGCTTAAACACCAACAAAACCACATCTTGCACAAAAGCAGTAATTACATTGTACACTGTACATTGTACAGATCTGGTTGAGGCTGTTGTGTTCATTCATTCAGTACTTTCACTTCATAAATAATCAATAATCAGGTAGTCTTCAACTTGCGACCACAGTTGGGATCAGAATTTCTATTGCTAAGCAAGGCAGTTAAGTGAGTTGCACCCAATTTTACCACTTTTTTTGCCACAGTTGTTAAGTGAATCAGGCAGTCGTTAAATGAATCCCATTTTCCCCCCCCCATTGACTTTGCTTGTTGGAAGCCAGCTGGGAAGGTTACAAATGGCAATTATATTACCTCAGGGTATCATAAATATGCCTGTTGCCAAGTGCCTGAATATTGACCATAGGGATCCTGCAGTGGTTGTAAGTACAAGGACTGATTGTAAATAATTTTTTTCAATGCCATTGTAACTTTGAATCATCGCTGAACAAATGATTGTAATTCGAGGACTACCTGTAATAAATTCTTCAACAAAATCAACTTAACCTTGAAAATGGTAGGGAAGGGTTATTGTGAAGTGTCTGCTCCAGGCAGGCCAGTAAAAAGGTGCTTCTATAAAGCCATTTCTTCTAATCTCAATTCTTCAGAGAACTTGGAATTTTCAGACTAAAACATGATTTGTGCAGATGCTGCATTTGCTTCTCCTGCTGCTGAAATACCCAGCTTTTGGGTGCCCACTTAAAGTGCTTGCTAAGGTTGCTTTTATATTTATTCAGGAATGTCAGGCAGAAGAGGGCTGTAGGAGGTTATAAGACTAAATGAGTTACAAATCTAGTCTTCCATTCAATGCTCTGAGGTAACACTGAAATTATCAATCACATTTGAAATTTGAAGAGAGGCTAAGAAAGTGATGCATTTATGCAAGACACTAAATACTAAATACTAAACCAGGATTAGTAAAGTCAACATAACATAATACTTGTGTTTTTATATCTCATAGAGCCACAAATTAACACCCAACCCATTTAAAATTACTCTAGTGCATTGTATAAACACAGCCAAAAATAGGTAAGATTTGAAACTGATCGCTTGTTTGCTGTCCTTGATGGAAACTATTACCATAACTGTTCTTTGTTATACAGAATGAATACAGTTAAGACTTGATTTATTTCTATCCTTGAATCGCATACTCTGAATTGGAAATCCAGAAACATCAAATGAATTATAGTATGGGAATCTTAGCTTGTCATTTTGGCTTAGTAAAAGTAATTATTGGTTCTTTGGACTGTTTAGAGCAGGGGTCTCCAACCTTGGCAACTTGAAGACTTGTGGACTTCAACTCCCATAGAATTCTGGGAGTTGAAGTCCACAAATCTTCAAGTTGCCAAGGTTGGAGACCCCTGGTTTAGAGATGTTTGGCACCTGTAAACAATCCTAGGTCAGTAGTAAACAAAGCAAGACTTTTCTCAGAGCTGTATTTTCAGGGTTCACTATGATCATTCCTCATGACCAGTGGGAGCAAAATAGCAGGTGCATCTTTCTTAATTTCCCCAGAATATTTTTTCCTACACATGTGTCCATGCCTTGAAGTAGACATTCTTTATATCTCCCTCCTTCTCTTAGGGATCTCGTGGCCGTCTGCGTGGAGGACTGGGTTGTGAGTCCATCCTTCGCCCAAGGCCAGTGCAGCGTCTGACATTCCAAGCTGGAGATCCCTACTACATCAGCAAGAGGAAGCGGGATGAGTGGCTGGCCAGGTGGAAAAGGGAGGTGAGGAGGCGCATCGGTATAAATGTATAAATTTCCTTAGCTATGAAGGAAAACCTCCAAATGCCAATTAGATCTTAACTTTTCCCCAGCATCACCTCCTGAGAAGTTACTTCTGTTTCATGCTAATGAATATGTATTTTTTTTTTGTAATGTTAAAATACACAATTATTAGGAGAGTTAGAGCTAGATAAGGACTTGGTGTTGACCTATGGATAGTTTGAGAATGCTAAGGTTCTTTTCTGAACAGTTCCAGGATTCTCCATGGAAGATTAAAAATTTTTTTATAACAAATGGATACTAACTAGGTGAGACAGGATTATACATTAAACTTTAGAGACTTGTAGATAGTTGCTTCCTCATTGTGTGGCTTGGTGAGTGAAATGGCTGGGCCAGCTGAATGAGATAAGAAGATGACAGAGTAAACCATCCTCTTCCCTTGATAGGGAATTTCCAACTTTGTTTGAAAATACATTTTCTTCCTCATATTACAGCTTATTTATTTCGGGGGGGGGGAGCCATGGTGGTTTAAAGGAGACCAACCTATGGAGTAACACTGTAGTGGAAAGCAACAAAAACATGATTCTACACATATAGTACAGTGAAGGGTTGTGTTTGAGGCATAGGAAAACAGCTAGAAATGTGAGTGACTTCCCTCAGATTTGGACAATAAAGTGGGAAGCCATTTTGTGCAATAAGGCTGGCTCTGGGGTAGGGATTCTCTTGAGCATTTGCTGAAAAGATACTTGGAATGTGAGATATTATTATAGATGTCATTTATAAAGAGCTGGTAGTGTGTGTGGCTCCCAAGAATGTAGCGACAGGGATAAATTGGCTATAGAGGGAAAAGCGTTAGGAGGATTCCAGTATCTGCCTAACATTAGTTTTACAAAATATAGTAATTATTCTACAGTGTAATGGGACACTTTAATATGCCACTTGGGAGCAAGGGAGCTTCTGGGGAAATGTGGCATAGAGGCAGACCTCTAAGACTTATTGGTCCCTATTGCTTGCATGCACAGTAAATGAGAATAATTATTGTAGAATAGGTGAGCAGGTAGATTTGTGGGCGGGCAGGCTTTGATGATGTAGCGTGATGAGCTGGGTGGCGTGGTAGAAATTTCTTTCAGTCTTTTTCTTACTGGAAGCCAACTGTCCTTATCTACTCTATAGATTATCCTTCTTTTCTCACATACTGCTGTTCTGCAGAGTCTCTGTTCGCCTTCCATATTTGTTTGTGGTCCTGACCTAATAGCAATAGCACTTAGATTTATATACCACTTCACAGTGCTTTACAACCCTCTCTAAGCAGTTTACAGAGTCAGCATATTGCCCCCAACAATTTGGGTCCTCATTTTATCCACCTTGGAAGGATGGAAGGCTGAGTCAACCTTTGTTCTGTCCCCGTCTCACACACGCACACCAGGAGTTGACCAAGAGTTAAAATAAACCAACAGACAAGAATTTCCTTTGATAACAGAATTGGCAGCAACCCAGTGGCTGCTTGCCAATAGTCTTTACTTACAGAGGGAGGTTTATCTCCTCCGACCGAGAACATCAAAGTCCACAAAAGCCAAAGAATAATCAAGTCCAGTCCAAAAAATCAATCCAAGCAGAGCATATAACAAAGTTCCAGAAATGCAGAATGACTTGCTAGCTTTCCGTTTGTCCGTCACAAAGCCTGAATGGCCACCACACCCCCTTTTATCCCCTATGGGGTGTGGTCCAGTGACTCAGCTTAATCTCTGGCACGCCTCCTTCTCTGCTGCATGCGCTTGTCTTTCCGACGCTGTTGGGGATCCAGCCAAGACTTATCTCTGTCGCTGTCTAACTGCGGCTGCTCGAGAGTGCCTGGCTCCTGGCCTATCTCTTCTCCTGCGGAAGACACCTGAGGCATTGCCAGAGAGGAGGGTCCTGGAGAGGGAGGCCTTGCCAACTCCTCTCCTTCACTTTCAGAGTCTTCTCCCTCTGATAAAACGGGCTCGGGGGTCGGAGTCACAACAACCTTGAGCCTGGTAATATTCGAACTGCTGGCAATTGGCAGTCAGCAGACGTAACCTGCAATACTGCATTCTAACCACTGTGCCACCACGGCTCCTATCTAAGGCAACCATGTATCTACCCAAATAAATATTTAGACCACACTTGGTCTAGCCTCTCCTGCAATTGTCAGGAATGATACCATTAAAGCTAGACCCCTTTGGATGTTACCTAGTAGAAAACTGGGCTAAGTTGGGAACTTGTAAACAAAAGAATGCAAGCAGGCTTGTTTGTAATTCAATTTTCCGATGCATGTTGTCCCAGCTTTGCTGCCTTTTCCCTAATTTTAAATTTTGGCTTGGATTTTATTGTACTTCATTTAATTGTATTTTTTGTGTATGTCTGCGTGCGCCTTCAAGTCAATCTTGACTCCTGACAACTGCTTGAATAAATCCATGCAGTTTTCTGGACAAGATTTTTGGAAATGGCTTGCCATTACCTTCTTCCTAAGGTTGAGACAGAGTGACTGTCCCAAAGTCACCCAGCTGACATCCTGCCTCAGGTGGCACTAGAACTCCCAGGTTCCCAATTTCTAGTCTCGTTCCTTAACCACTAGTCCAAACTTGCTGTCATATAAACAGTTGAAAATAGGCTAAAATGAAATGTCTAAGATGCCTGAATTTCATTAGCAGTTTGTGTTCAAGGAAGGATAGTGAGGGATACTTTTAGACAGCATCCAGTTTAGACTCTAAATTGGGGGTGCAATCTTCTCTCTCAGTTGTCATGTCTATTTCTCTCAGTTGTTGCATGGATTTGCTCCCACTTTTCTTCGGATGCTTGTGTCAAAATTATGAGAAATATCACAACACTAAAACCTATGGTTTAAAAAAAAAATTCACAACTTAATTTAAACCAGGTTTCGTCATTGCCAGGTTGGAACAGATGGATTTCGGATTATACTAGAGTATTTATTGTTAGTTTTTTAGTTAGAATCGGGTTGTAGGCCTCCTCCTGAAGAGCTGGTGACATTCTTGTTTTTCACCCATTTGCTTGCCAACCTTGTTTGCTGCTGCTAAGATCCTTTGCTCAGCTGATCCCCTAATAGTTGTATAGAAAGTAATATTCTGATGCCATGTAACCTCATTCTCCTCTAAAACAGCTACAGCTTATTTCTCAAGAGTTGCTTGCGAGAGAGACAAATAACTTTTGAAAAGAGCTTTGCAATCTTCTTAGGAAAGTGCTCCAGAGGGAAGTACACTCATCAGCATGGAGAACTTTCTCTTCAGAAGGCAAGAAGATCTGCAATTTACCAAAATAGCCACTTGTGAATTAGACAGTTATCTGTAATTCTTCACCAAATATTTGAAAAAACTTTCACTATGTGATTTCTGATTATGGTGGATATGTGGAGACTGGTACAGTCAAGTACAGATTGGAATTGTGGTACCTGCCTTATTTTGGGCAAAATCAATAGTCCACCTAGTTAAACTTTGTCTGCTTTGGCAGCAGCCCTCCAATTTCGCAAGAAAGGAATAGCCTTTCTCAGCATCCTTTCACCTGGGGAGTTTGACTAATAAAGCAGGTGGTTATCACTGAGAGACAAACTAAAGAATATGTGAAATGTTTGGATTCATATTATGGATATAATACGTATCTGTATGTCAATTTTAGTCACTTTTATCCTTGCTGCAGAGGTAGAATGAGGGCAAGGGCCATGACATATGGTCTGCGTCAAAGAATCCTTCAATTTTCAGAAACATGCTGACTGAGGACAAATGAACTTGAGCCTTCATAATGAATTAACGCATTATTAATTGATGAGACTCTGTTATTTGGCCTTCTAAGGGACTCTGGTATGCTGGGAAGCCATGGTTTCTTATCTCTCTGCTCTATGTATTTGCATGTGTTTCTTTAAACTCTTGGTTTCACTGTAACATTTCATGGAGGCAATAACCAGAAAACCTTTCCATCACTTGTAAAACTTAAACATCAAACTACCGTATTTTTCAGAGTATAAGACACACCAGAGTATAAGACGCACCTTAGTTTTTTGGGCGGAAAATAGCAGGGGGGGGGATCTGCCTACCAGGTATTCATCTAGCTAGCGTCCTTAGTCTGGTCAGTTTCAGCACATTAGTTCGCTGGTTTTGAGTGCATGCACACATGTTTTTTATCCCCTGGTTGAGGATAAAAAAAACAGCTTCTAGAGCACAGCCGATTGTCGGAGGGAGCAGCAGTGAGAAAAGCAGGCAAAACGTGGAAAGTTGCTTCACTTGCTAGTGCCTCCTTAGGGTTGAAAAAAAGCTTCAAAAAAGCTACATTCGGAGTATAAGACACACCCAAATTTTCAGCCTCTTTGGGAGGGGGGAGTGTGTCTTATGCTCTGAAAAATACGGTAGTTAAGTGGATTAATTCTCTACGCAGCTAGCAGAAGCCACTTGATGTAAAAGAATCTAAGCTGCATTTTTCAAAGCTCTCACTAAACTAACCGTCTTGCATCTTTCATAATAGCATGTGCTATTTTGATATTTCTTTTCACAGGAGCTGGTCCAGACTCTTGTCCTTCAAGGGCTTCCTGAGTTTTTTTCATCCATGAAAACTTGGTCCCACAGATTAAAATATTGAGGCTTGAGATTCATTTTTAGCTAAATGCTAATATCCAGACTTTTTTTCTTCTTTGCTTTTGCTTATCTATCTTCCTTTCCACCACTTGTGGATCAGTTCCAGAAAATACCACTAGCTACTGCTTGTGCAAAATCATAATTTAGTTCTGGCACAGTTCTAAATTTAGAGCTTCATACTAGAAATAACAATCTTGATGGGCATTATAACCCTCCGGGCACATATTTGCAAATTATTTGATTTATTTACTAGGCTGTTTGTTTTCTGAACTTGCTCCAATGATGTGCTTGACTCTTATTCACCTTATTCTAACAGCAAATTTCCCATTTGGTTTTATTTATTTATTGGATTTTTATCCCATCTTTATTACTTTATAAGTAACCCAAGGCGTCGAACATTCCTAATACTCCTCCCTCCTCCTATTTTCCCCACAAGCACAACCCTGTGAAGTTGGTTGGGCTGAGGGGATGTGATTGGCCCAAAGTCACCCAGCTAACTTTCATGCTTAAACTGGGATTAGAACTCAGTCTCCTGTTTCTAGGCTAGCATCCTAACCACTACACCAAACTGGACTGTTTTTCTGATCTAGTGTGCTCCTGGGTATGTTTGTATATTATACAGGCATATATTTTATACACATGTACACACATAAAACACACACACACACACGCAGAATCAGTAACTTAATAGGTAAAGGTAAAAGTTCCCCTCGCACATATGTGCTAGTTGTTCCTGACTCTAGGGGACGGTGCTCATCTCTGTTTCAAAGCCGAAGAGCCAGCACTGTCCAAAGACATCTCCATGGTCATGTGGCTGGCATGACTAAATGCCAAAGGCGCACGGAACGCTGTTACCTTCCCACCAAAGGTGGTCCCTATTTTTCTACTTGCATTTTTTATGTGCTTTTGAACTGCTAGGTTGGCAGAAGCTGGGAAAAGTAACGGGAGCTCACCCCGTTACACGGCACTAGGGATTCGAACTGCTGAACTGCCGACCTTTCGATCGACAAGCTCAGCATCTTAGCCACTGAGCCATCACGTCCCTCAATAACTTAATGTATATGATAATTGGTTATTCTGCCTCATGGAGATTGCTTATACAGCGTCTACAGGTTTGGAAGAATATAAATGTTTCTGTTGCATTTTGAATGCATGTTCTCCTCACAATCCTGTTAAAAATTACTCTCCTTCATTCTTCGCACACTGCTATGAAACTTAAGGGAAAAAATGTTAAACGGAAGCATGAGAAGTGAGGAGAGAGGAGAAGGTTAATCTCCTCCTCCACTGCTCAGTTAATGGACAGGGAGCAGCTGAGCAGTGGGGGACAGAACAAACTTCAGTTAAAGTTATAACAACACCCCCCCCCCCCAATTCTCCAACACTGATTACTGTTCCCTGCCATTCTATTGAGTGATGTGGAGGGGAGAAGAAAGGGAACGGATATTTTCCTAAGCTTAAAAGCTATGGGAAGCAGTGCAAAAAAGGGGTTAACTTCCACCACCAATCATACCTCCAGTGCGAGATTTTTAGAATGGATGAGCAATAGAAAAATAAAGCTGCTGCTGCAGCTATTCTTTTTTCCATTACTTATTTGATCAGAGGAAGGGAACAACGGTTCTCACCCCAAGGCTGTTCATCAGAGGAAAGTGAACAGTTGGAAAGCAGATCCTCATATTTGTGTGCTGGATTAAAAGGATGGGTGGGAGAGAATATAGCAAAGTAGGACCTATGGAGCAAACATTTCCCTCTTCAGAGCAAAACTAAAAATGAACTTTATGATGATTGTGTGCATTGACTGCAGAATGTGCTTATTCTCCAAAGAATGTACACAATACGTTTGAGGTATGTACATCCCCCAAGCTTGTTGGACATTGGAGTCACTTTGAACTGTGAGATTGGTGGCATATAAATTTAATAAATAAATACCTATAGCACAACACTTAGATTTATATACCACTTCATATTACTTTACAGCCCTCTCTAAGTGGTTTAGAGTCAGCATATTTTCCCCAACAATTTGGGTCCTCATTTTTCTGACCTCGGAAGGATAGAAGGCTGAGTTAACCTTGAGCCGGTTAGGATCGAACTGCTGGCAGTCTGCAGAATTAGCCTGCAATACTGCATTCTAACCACTGCGCCAACGAGGCTCATAGATAAATAAATATCATAAATAAATATCCTGACATTTTGCATTAAGGTTCATAAAAAAGTATGTATAATGTATGGGAACTTTAATATATAGTTTTTTGTTCTTTCTTGAATGGTCATAATGTATATTTTCCATGAGAAGTGATGAATGCGTGAGTTGACCAGTTGTTTAACTCAATATTAACTCAAAGAAAACCCACAATTGGATCATGCAGCCTAAAGTGCATAGGCTGATAGCATGTTAAAAAGCCTACTTATGAAAACATGAAAAGATTGGGGGAGGAACTTCCTAGAAATAATTGCATATGGAGTCCACAAAGGATACTTAGAGGATGGATAAGGCCCACCACAGATAAAAATGGTCCTTCATTGATTGTTCTGAGACTTGCATTACAGGTAGCACGAAATACTTGTTCCTCTATATCAGGGGTGAAATCCAGCAGGTTCTGACAGGTTCTGGAGAACCGGTAGCGGAAATTTTGAGTAGTTCGGAGAACTGGCAAATACAACCTCTGGCTGGCCCCAGAGTGAGGTGGGAATTGAGATTTTGCAATATTCTTCCCCTGGAGTGGGGTGGGAATGGAGATTTTGCAGTATCCTTCCCCTGGAGTGGGGTGGGAATGGAGATTTTGCAGTATCCTTCCCCTTCCACGCCCACCAAGCCACACCACGCCCACCAAGCCACGCCCACAGAACTGGTAGTAAAAAAAATTGGATTTCACCACTGCTCTATATCCATTTTTTCTCATTTCTTTTTTACTCTTAGTGTCTTTCTACCACTTCCAGAGGTCCATTTGTTTTATTTTTAATAGTGTGACAATGCAACTCTGTTCAAGGCTGTAGTTTAATACAAATTTAACTGGCTTTTTTCAAAAAGCCCTTGCAGAATATCTTTGATTTAAAAGGAGCAGTCAGCAAAAGTGATTCTCCTCCAGAAGACGTTGCTGTGCCAAAATAATTGTCTTGCCGCAGGGCACATTGAGATGGAAGTCCATTCTTAGACTAATGGTAATTTGAGCTGTAGCTCTTGGCTCATAAGCCATGAATAACTGTCACATCATCAGTCCTTAAACAAGACTGCAGGATAAATTCAAGCTGCTTTCTGACCTAATGGCCTGGCCTTCTAAGATCATCTCAGTCGCATAGCCAGAGCAAAATGTGGAAGTGCTTCCATTGAGAGGGCAATAGTTAGGCTTAGAGATCTTGTATACTTATTTGGGTTGAGTTTGGGACAGATCAGCAAGGCACCATCATCCTGTTACCCTTATTCTATCTTTTCCTCATAATTCTTCTGTGTTTTCTTGAATTTTAGAAAAGCTTGCGTTCTTTCAGTTAAATGCGAATGGAACGTAATCTTTGTATGTGTGATTTAGTCTACTCATTTGCCTTTCTTATTGTTAAGGGGATTTGGTACAGGCAGTGGTGAATTAGAAAAATCCAGCCTAGCACATTTATTATAAACCTTTAAAAGGGTTGCTACTTGATGGCCCTATTCTCTTAATTAATCTTTTAATTATTTCCTGGCTACTTTTTTCTGAATGAGAGCATTAGTACAATAGCGCTGTAATTCTATAATGTTCAGTTCAAAAAAAAAATAATAATCCAGAAATCCCTTTTAATCGTAGTCAAAATGGCAGTATCTATCAAGATTATGTTTTAAAAATTAGCATTTTTGTGTGAATATATTAGCACACTATTAGTGCTGAAATACAAACATTACAGATGTAGCACTGCAGTTTAGTGTTATCTTTTCTTTAGAGAAAATTTGTGGAGATATAGGACATAGCAGCATAGTGTATAATGTTAACATTTGTATTATGGTGTTAATAGTTCTGTAACATGACTATACAATTCAGTTTTTTTTTTAATTGTTGAAAAAAGGAAGTGATGGGAGAATTGGAATTTTTAAAAAGTTATCATAACAGTGTTATTATCTCTACAGTATACCTTTCTTTCTTTAAAAAAAATCAGATTAGAAAATGTTTCAGCAATGATTAAAAGCAGAAATACAGTGACACGTAGCACAATAGTTATGTGTTGATTTTCAAACAGCTCCACCCAGTGCAAACACCTCACATCTATTGTGATGGACAAACATAACATACATCTGAAGAGCCATGAGTGAGTCTCATTATAATCCTGTCACCCATCATTAGGAAGCAAAGGAGATGGATTAGGGATTCTTTCTCAAGCAGAACAAGTGGCACCATAAAGCTTTGCCTTTTGGTAGCCCACCAGATTTGCCCTGTTGCACCTGGGGCAGGTGGCGGATGGCGTCTGAGGTGCTGATTGCTGTGGTTGTGTGTGCTAACTCCCTCCTCTCCTTTACCTTTCTCCCACAGACCGATAACCCAGCGGCAGCTCAGCTTGACAAGGTTCGTGGCACACCTTTGGGGTTTTGGGGGGAGGCGGCTTGTCTCTCATGTGGCCTTCATACCAGGCTTGTGTGCTAAGCGTGTGGATGTGCACACGCGGACATGCATTCACATTCTCCCATGCGTGTGCCCGCTGCCATAGAGTTGTATTTGCTCATGCACACCTCCAGACATGCTTTGCTTCTGTACAATGTGGTTTTGAAACTGTTATGGGGGGTGTGATCTGTTGCTGCTGGACTGTTAAATATGTATGACCCTTTTTCTAGGATAGCTTTCTCCGTTGCCCCACTCTTGCTCTCCCCTTCTTTTCTCCACTCTCTCTTCTCCACTCTCCTCCTTTCTCTCTTTCATGCACCCAAAGCCAACTTTGAGGTTTGTGTTTCAAATATTCAAATGTTCATTGGATGCCCAGGATGCTCTTATATCATCAGATCTAAGATAGAGAACTCGTAGTCTGGGAAAATTCATATTTAGCAAGACATAAACAGTTGAAACAGAAATCAGGAAGCCACAAAACAGAGGCAGAACTCTTTCCCTAAAATTTTTCTAGCCAGAAGAGCTAACACTAAGATAGAAGAGCTACACATTGCCTTCAGTTTCATAATTATGAACGTCAAGAGAGAGCTTTCAAAGTTCATAATGATGGGGCAGGAAGTTATAAAATTCTAGATGGAATTCCAGATGGTTTTCTGACCGTTCCAAGGAAATGTTTGATTCCAAATCTGCCAATCCCATCGAAGTCCTAATTGTGAATAATTCCTTCTACTTGGCCTCTTCTACTTACTAGAGCCAGGTAAGCACTGTGGTTTTCTTTGGGGCTTGGTGCTAGGAAATGGCAGTTATAGGCAAGAGTAATGGGACGAGCCCCTCAGTAGTAGGTCCACTTAATATGCTACACTCTAACCTTATTTTAACATAACACAGTGTGATTGCCTGGTTCATTGCCAATGGGTAGGCTTGTATAGTGAGCTGAGCTATAAACTACACAAACGTGTTTTAGCTTGGTCAAGTATTATATGTTACATGAACGCATCAGTGAATCTAACAAAATAGGATAGAGACCATTGCTTTGGGGTAGAACTGGCAAAGAAATCCCTTGCTACTATGGCATCCAATCTTTGTGGGTGAAGGTGGATGGAATAATGACCATTCCATCTTAGTTCCCTTATTAACTTTTAGTAGCTTACTATGATCAATTTGCACAGTACATTGAAGATAAAATTGCTTGTGTTCATTCCAGTGCGAATTCCAGGTTGATTGTCAATTTATTTATTTATTCAATTTATATGCCGCCCCTCTCCGAAGACCCAGGGCAGCTGCTCTTCCGGTTTACAAAGAGATTATTTTCTGTTCCAGCAAAGGTAGCAGAGAATCTTGCAGTGCAATGTTATATCAGTTTTTAAGATCCTACAAGGCACTTTTGCTGTAATGGAATTAATACTGCTTGCTTCTAGGGGAGGCTTGATAGTACAAAGGCTTTAGTAGCTTGGTGGCCATTTAGCCCTTGAAAGCTTATGCCCTACTATGTTTTTCAGTCTCATATAGAATTTGACCTTGCATTTGACAGTGATACTTCAGCCTTTGCAGATTGGGAAAGTAGACAAGCTTGTTGAAGCTTGAAATGGACCCTTCGTGTTCTCAACTCTGGTACATCTTGATTCTTCTAAAACAGAATAGGGCTATCAGTTACGATAAACTTCAGTAGTTCGACTGAGTTTTCATACTCAGAAGCAGTCGATCTCGGGACAAGAGCAAGATGAGGATCAAGATGATCAAGACCTTGCCCAGTGAACTCCAAAATCTTTTAGATGATCACTGTTGGTAATAGCAAACTGGATTAGATTGGATACCTGATGAAAGAGTCATCTCTTTCAAAACTGGATGTTTCATAACACTTATTGAATTTGCTTTTTGATGCTGGTGTGTTACTGATGTGCCACTGATAATATTTCAAAAATCCTCAAAGGTGATCTTTTTTGCATAATTCTCAAAAAGAACCTTTCTTTGAAAAATTGGGATTCCTAAACTTGTTTGTTCTCTGCATGTGGTAGCACCTGTCAAACTTCAAAGCTGATTTCTAGATTAGAAAGTCAGAAAAACATCTTGGAAGAAGTGGCAAACAAATCCCATACCGTTATTAATAAAACTGCATGTAAATATTCATATAGTCGCTAAGAGTTGAGTTGAAGTTGAGGAAAATATAATTAAATATATTTTAATTAGTTGATTGGATTGTTCAACTAAAAGAAAGATACTAATTAGTTTTAATAATGAAAATCTTTCACAGCTATCATCTAATTTGCCTGTATTAATTTAGAGTATGTGCAATGCCTTCATTTGCCATCATTCTTGATTATGTACAATGCTTCAGATTTGACTCCTGAAAGTTTCTTCAGTGTGCATGTGCACCTATCTGTAACCTTTTAAAACAGCCTATTTATTTACATTGATTTAAAGAATGCCCAACTTCAACTGAATCTGAGCACATTACCTAACAGAAAGCCTGAGCAATAAATAAAATAAAGAAACTGATGATAGAACTCTAGAAAAACCATACAGAAGAATATAAAACTTAATAAAATAGAATTTAACAGAAGCTTACTAACAAGGATTAGAATAGCCATCTTTTTCATCCCTTTCAGAATATCATCAAGATAGGAACCATACAACATTATGGAGGAGTACAGTTCCAAAAACTCAGCACTACAACAGAGAAGGCATGCTTTGAGGCCCTGATAGAGGTCAAGGCCAGGGGGACCAAATATCCCCAGCAAATAGGCCTTATCAGGATTAGTCTAAGTTAGGGGTGGGCAAATACATCCTCTTTACGACCTGAATTCCTGAGCCAACCATGCTGGCACAGGAATTCTGGGAAATGAAGTCCACAAGTCGTAAAAGGGCCATAATTGCCCACCACTGGTCTAAGTCAACATCTCCCCTTCCAGATCCATATAGTATCCAGATTTTAGGACATCAACAGGAACACTTGGAAAGTGCAGGTTTGAATGTACCTCTGGGTATCATTATTGACATTGATGATACCAGAGTCTGAAGTCTGAACCGATGGGTGGTCTCACCCAGCGATTCCATGTAGATGTTTACAGGAAGGTAAATGCACAAGACCATGTCCCAGGCATCTCACCTGGACCTGCCCACTTAGAATCCAACTCTGAGTGAATCTGGCCAGCTTTAGCCACCAAATAACTAGAATATTCAACACAGCACCCCAATAGAAACCTCTCCTAGCAAGGAGCAAATCACTTGAATAGGGCTAATGCTCATCTATTAATGGATGCAGTAAAGGCAGAGAAATCACATTGTTGTGGCACTCTTATTGCTACAATGTCATCTAAATATATAATGGGGATGTGATGGCTTAGCGGTCAAAGACATTGAGTTGGTCAGCTGGAGAGCTCGCAGCCCGGATTCGAGACTTGAATGCTGCGTGATGGGATGAGTTCCCAATACTTGCCCCAGCTCCTGCCCATCTAGCAGTTTGAAAGCATGCAAACATAAGTTGATAATTAGGTACTACTTTGGTGGAAAGTATTCTGTGCCACTCAGTATATAGTCATGCTGACCACATGACCACGGAATTGTCTTTGAACAATGCTGGCTCCTTCATCTAAGAAACGGAGATGAGCACCACCTCCTAGAGTTGGATATGACTGGACAAGGGAAACCTTTACCTTTTATCTAAATATGAACTCTTTCTTGTGTTTGGTCAGACTCGTCCCCCTTTGTCTTCCTTCAGTGGTGTTCCAGGCATCTCTTTTGACACTTCCTTTCCTGAAAATCTTCAGAATTGGTACACAGGGAAAGGCTTCAGTCGTCCACTCATTCCAGGTTGCAACCAAGGCCTCGGGTGAAATACCCATCAGGTCCTCAGGGAAAACCACAAGCTACCCCTGAAACCCAAAAGGGTCCATAGTTGCCTGGAGCAGGCCAATCAGTAGACCCTGTCTCCTTGCAAGGTGGGTCACACCAGCAAGCCAAAAAGCAATCACAGACTTATAGCAGTAATCCTCCACTTTTGGTTCACATTGAAACTGCCAGGGAGGGGATACTGAAGATGAGCATCAGTGTATATTTTATGTTGATGACTTTGGACAGGTTTATGGTTGTTATGGAGGCCATAAACTCCTGAGCATCTAGTGGCAAATTGAAAGCCTTGATAACTAAGAATCTTGGACTGCCTGTAGCCAGTGTGGCAATGAAGTCCAGAAATTTCAAACAATGATCATGCTGTGCATCAGAGAAGGTGGTGTGCAAATAGTAATCCCAAAAGCCCAATTTCAAGGATCTTGCAGATTGTTATATGTGCTATAGAGCCTCAACGAATCACAGATGACAGATTACAATTCACGAATCAGGGATGACAAAACCTCCCCATGCCAAACTCAAAATACATCTCCAAGAAGGGAACTCCATCCTCCAGGTCCACAATTCAATTATAAACGCCAGACCAGCATTTATTCATTATGAAATCATACTATAGATGAAAACAGATTTATTACAGGCAGCTCTAGTATTCAAAACCAAGAAGCTATATGTAAACGTTTCAGATTGGCATCACCCTAATTCACACACAATATCCAACTCTGGCACTGGGGGATGGAAAGCGAAGAATGTAGTGCACATCCAGAAAAATCTCATTAGCTGACCACCTCAGCTTGCCAGTTGCCAGCCTAACAGACTAGCCATCAACCTCAGCACATCCAGCCAACAAGAGAAGCCACACCATGTCAAACCACAGGACTCTTCCCCAGAGACCTTCCTGTGGTGATCCAAGCCTTGACGTTCAGCCAGATGTTTTCTAGTAACTAATGCTGCCTCTGGCCTCAGGCTCCAGCTGCAGCTGCCAGAGATTTCATTGCCTCTGGTTCCAAGATCTCTTGCTCCACTCTGTCTTCACTGTTGCTCTCCAGAGTCTACATAGTTGAAGAGCAATTCCAAGGGCTTCCAGGATGCCAGCAAAGGTCACAACCACCACCACTTCCCATCTGCAGCCCCCAGTTATGACCACCCGACGTGCAATAAAATAAAAGCAAAACACGAACCAAAAACCACAAACAAAATGTGAGCACCTCACAGCAACATTTCCAAATGCAATGGGTTGGGGGGGGGAGTGTTCGTATGAATGACTCTTCCATTATGCAGCTGCCATAAACTTCTGGGAAAAGACAAAACTGCTTAAAAGAGATGAAGATAGGTGCCATGTTCAGTCCTTAGTGTACTTCAAAATAGCTTTTGGGAACCAAATTCAAAGCACTCTGTATATTTCAGAGTGATACTGCAGAGGATATCCTGGATATCCGTAGTATGTAGGGCTTATAATATGGGAGTCCAAGCTTCATTTTTTTCTGTGCATAATTAGCTTATCACTGCTCTTCTGTTCCTGTATTTCTGTGGCTTTTCTCGGTTGGCTTATTGATTGCTTCTTGGCCTTTTGGCCAAGATCAAGTGTGTAGGTCTGACTTGTGGCTAAATTTCAGTCAATACCATTCTTAGATCTGTATAGTATTACTATTAATAAGAAGTACCCATGGAGCTTTTGTTCCCATTTGCTACACTCTGCAGTGAAAGTAGAAATGTGTAATAATATGCTCATATCCTTCCTTTGTTCACCAGTACCTAACTTCACCTTCAGCTCATATTTTATCCCCTTAGGTATCCCCAGCCAAAATGTCTTGCAGTATGGGAGGGGCAGAAGACTAGGAAGTGCTAAAGGTCATCAGATCACATCAGTTTTGCTGCCGGCAAAGCCACAAGTAGAGCAGAGGTGGGGCTGTATGTGCAACTGTACAGAGAAAATAGCCCTTGTGTTTTTCTGTGGAGAGAGCACATGTTGCACTAGAGTCACATGGGTGATGGTCAAAGAGACATGAGAGCAATTTGTAAGCAGAACAGACTCCCTGGGGATTTAAAAACTGAACTAAAAATAAATTTGGAAGTGTGTCAATTGGAATGGATTGGATTAGCCACCATTGTGTTTTACCATGAGCAAAGAATAAGATGAAAGAGGGTCACAATTCTTAACACATGCACCCTCTCTGGGACCAGGTTTTCCCTTTGACATCGTCATTCGTTATTTTTCAAGAACAGTTTGGGTTATTAAGAAGTGGGAAGATATTGCAATTGTTTCTTGTTCAAGCTGGCTCACAAGACTGTTTTGTGGCTTCCAAAAGAGGCTTCTGAGAAAGTATCAGTAGATAGCATTCAATGTTTTTCCCCCCTTCCACACTGACTCACTTTTACAGTCAGAAATGCTTCTGTTGGAATAGGCAAGCCCAGCCCCTGGGGCTTTTCTAATAAAGCCAATGCGTACCAGGACCACTGGGTCCAAGTCTGGAGGCCTTGAGAAGCATCCAGCACATAAATCCCTCCGAAGGTGGAAAATTTGAGAGTTGTTGATGTAGGCATATATAATGTCTGTGTGAAGGAAAGACCCTTGGTGTCTGCAAATCTGCAACGGATGAGCATTTGCTGCAGCAAGAAACAGGAAAAGATGGCAATTTGACGAAGGCCTTTTGACATGGGCAAGGCTATGCTATCCCAGCCTTCAACCTTGTGCTTTGTTCCCTGCCTTTCTCCATCCCTGTACTTCCTGCTGAACCACTGTGTCTCCCTAGCAACAGGTCCCCTTGGCTGTTCTATATATAGCTCTGCCTGGCAGCTTTTTGCCATTGGCACACTGTAAGCAAATATAAGGCAGGGGATGTACCCTGCCTCCTGAGTCAAGATAAAGAGGAGCTCTCCATGGAAGCCACATCTCTCTGGAGCAACAGAGGCCTTAGTAAGTGCTTTGCAGACTCCTGTTTATGTGGCTCAATAATCCAGAAAAGGTTATTGAGAAAGAGAGAACAATCCATGCCAAGCTACCCTTCAGCTAGGAGAAGGTCTGTTCCTCATAAATAGCCAGGTTCAGTAGCAAAGAGCTATCAGAAGTGCTCTGCAGTGCAGTATAGTCCTCGACTTATGATCTTAATGGAGCTTGCCCATTATGATCATAAGTCATATGGTCATAAAGTGTGTCACCCACACAAGTTACTTGCTTTTATTAATTTTTTTGCAGAGGTCATTAAACAATGCCACGATTATAAAGTGAATGCTGTAATTTTAAAGCAAACCGGTTTTTGTTTTTGTTTTTTTACTGTGGGCCATTTTTGCCAAAAGCCAAAAGTAAATTTGTCTTAAATGTGTCACATGATTGCAGGGCCCTACAAGCACTTGTAAATGCAGACTGGTTGCCAAGTACCCAACATGCAGTCATGTGACTGCGAGGGGAGTGGCTGTTGGAACTTCGGAACCAGGCCATAAATAGCTCTGGGGAGGTTCATCATAATTTTGAATAAGCTAAGTGACCAGTTGTAAGTTGAGGACTATCTGTAGCAGAGAAAGATCAGAATAGTCAACATAGGAAGGGCCATGGGTCAAAAGTTACTGAGTGATGGGGAAGAGCAACTTAGACCAATACTTTGCATGGGAGAAAGCACTTTCTTCAGGTAGTATAAAAGAGAAACAGGGAGGGTGGTAGGTAATGAATAATATCCTAGTGTTTTCTTTCCCAATCTGGTATCTTCTATGTGGATTTGACTGCAATAGCCTCAACACTATTTAGCCGAAAGATTTCAAGAAGATAAGAATAATAGTTCAACAGAATTGGAAGCATAGCATCAGGTTTAAAAAGGCAGGTTAAGGGAGTTGCAATGCCAGCAAGAGCCATACCTAATTATAGCAATCTTGCAAGTATAACGGGCAGCAATAATGTTCCTGGGTTTCTGATAGAAAGAAGCCTTTTGCATCTGCTGCTACCTGATCCTTTTAACTGAGGTTATATGAGACTTGCACATAATCTACCATGCATAATCTATTTATTCCCAGTGTTGGCTTTCATTCAAAGGTTATGCCTGGAAAATTCATATTCCTGTATGTTAAAAGAAGCCTGAGTTGCAAGTTTGTAAGTATTAGTGGCTGAGGAACCATTGTCTATGTACAATAGTGGCTGAGGGGCCAATGTTCCTATGTACATTGAGATAAAATAATCATGGAAGGGACTATTTTAGATTGCCATAATTATATGTGCCATTTTGGGCAGAACACTGCCAGGCTAATTTTTTTTTAAAAAATAGCCTAATCTAATTAATTTTTTCATACAAACTCCTGGCATTACAAAATCAGCATGTCAGACATGCTAGTCTTCCATATGAAAGGAGGTGTGGGAGGGAGGAATAGTTAAACAAGTAATTGGCCAATTACAATAAAGAAATATGGTAAACAATTAGCATAGTATGTATTGTTTCTCATACCTAAGATGGCTGTTCATTTATATTTCAACATAAGTAAAATAATGGAGCATTAATGGTTCATAAATAGAAAGAAACAGGAAGGAGTTTCTACTTTCTAAGCAGAAGTAAGATTTTATTACTTTGGAATATTTGCTCCTTTAAGAACATGGATAATAAGATTCTACCACTTTGGAATACAGTAATTGCTCTTTTAAAAACATGGCATTGAGCACTGTGAATATGTTGAAATAAAGTTTCTCCAGGAGGATTGCTTAATGTTCCTACTTAGGCATTATAGTAAATTAAGTTCACTTTGTTAGTTTTTTGTAGCATAATGTTTTATTTGCTTGTACGAGTCTGCTGGAATTTTAAACCCTGTTGAGATAGACCATTTTTTGCTTGTAGCACATTCTGTGATTTGATTCTGTGTAGGTTGATTAGGACATAACGGAAAGGGGAAGCCATTAGCATAATGCTTTTTAGCAAAAGAAATGGAAATAAATGACCTGTGTCTCCTTTGAAGAAGGGTTCTGGGAATAAAGGAGAAGAAAATACTTTTCTTCTTTATGGATTCAGAAGAGATTTTTCTTTCCAACAATGTTGGGTAACACTAAAGTATGTGTTGCCTCAGTGTTTATCTCGCTTAGCAGCTATTTTCTTCGTTGCTTCTATTATGCCTGAGAAAAGGCACCTTTTCATATTTATCTGTGGAAGAAAAGTTGCTAATTAAATTAAGGCAGTATAAGAAAACAGAGTTCACTTTTGAATTTGTCTGAGTATTGTCCTAAATTTATATAAGCTCATTATGTGCTGAGTTTGGCTGCCAAAAAGCATGGGAGGATCCTGGAACCAGGTCAGAAGATCAATAATGGCCAGACCAGGACCACCATTGATATGACAGTTGCCTTCTTAAAGGAAGTGCATCTAAAAATATCCCAACTCTCTGACTTGCTCTGAACTGTAACTGCTATTGCTCCAGGCCTCCAAGGCTGGATTTTCCCCTTCCAGTGGAATGAGACAGGCATGTTGTAACTGAATCCCCCTGAAGGGGGAAGAAGCAGAAGGTGACATTTCATTCATGCTCCCTTGCAGAGAAGGAGGTAGCCACTGACACAGAGAAAATAGAAATGAAATTTCAGGAAAGTTGGCTGCCCTGAAACTCTTGTGCATGTATTCCCCTGCCCCTTCTTGCTGATGCTTGTCTTGCAAGTGATAGAGCACAAGTATTCCCAAGTGTACACAAATGAACTGGCTGTTTGTGCAAGTACTGCCTAGTTAAAAGTATTTGGGAGCAGGGGTCATTTCTGCTTCTCTCCCAGCTAGGCTGATCAGGTGTCAGTATGATGAAGAGAGAATATTTCTTCCCTCCAGTAATGTTTATGTTGTAGCAGCCTATACTTGTTCTAAGACCAAATTTCCACATCTGCACTTCGTTAACAGAGATATTCATGCAGAACTTTGATTTCAGTGGTATGAATTTGTTACCTGTTAAAGCCATTGTGCTTCAGAAATCTACTACCTTACATTGTAGTAGTAGGCAACTGTTTCTTCCTATTTGGTAGCTGCTTTCCCTGTGCAGTAAGGGTACATGCCAGAAATGGGCAGGACCAAAACCACACCTGAGCTGCCTCTCTCTCCCCTCTTTCTGTCATCCCCATTTCTTCTGGCTGGTCTGCTAAGAAAAAGTAATGTTGCTGTAGCCAGAAGTTGAACTAATTGCTTATGGAAGGCATACAGTAAAGCAGAAAGTAGAGGTCACCTTCTGAAGATTTCCAGCAGATTCTTACAGATATTCCTAAGGGTTTGCCAATAATTGTCTATATCATTGCCAAGACTTTCATAAGCTGCTGCTATATGATAATTGAAGGTTGAGACATGGTAGGTGTAATTTGATGCTTTGACTTAGTAAAAGTACTTACTAAATAAATAAACATAGGGCTTTAATATATTATCATTATATTTGTATCCCCCTTTTTATATATAATTCAATGCGACCAACATACCAAATACTCCTGCCTCCTACTTTACTCACAACTCCGGGATGTGGGCTCGATTGAGAAAGAATGACTAGTTCAGATTCACCCAGTCAGTTTTCATTTCTAAGGCTTAGAACTCACATATTGTATTATACTCCATATTGCCTTTGTTTGCTTATTGGTTTGTCTTTATAGAATTACACATGCAAGACAGATCCTAGTTCCCTAACCCCAAAAAAACCTTATAAATCTGTATTGCAACAATATGTGGGCAAATAATAACGGTGGTGAAAGGGAGAGTAAGCAATGGGAGTAAGAAGAGATGGTAAAACGGAAGTACAGCTCTCTGTATTTAAGTTCATGGTAGTTGAACCAAAGATTGTACATGACTGTGGGCCCATAGATTGAAAAGAGATCAAGAGACCTGGGAATGTGATGGACAGCTCCTAGTGCTACCAATCAAGACAAATTGGTCTCCCCTCCCCCGTTTTGTATGGAAGATGGATATAAACAAAACAGAAAACATGGCTCTGTTATAAATAAAAGATACTATTTGCACCTTCTATAAATGTTCACAAATTATACTATAAAAACATCCTCTAAAACTCTCAAGAACCTCTTGATCAAGGTCTTTGTGTAGCTCAGCCCTATTAAAATCATTTGCACAAATCATTCATGAATTAAGGCCCAGAGTCTAGTACTCTGGGAGCCTAAGACTTTGATAATTGTGCTGCTACAGCACAGCTACTGTGTCAATACTCTTAGAGTTTGTTTTGCAAAGGTTTGTTTCTGGTAAGAAAAGATGTTAGTTTGTCGGGAGATAATTATGATCCTCCTTTGCAACATTGCTAGCATTTCAGTTATATAGTAAATGCTGGGCAGTGTGTCATTGTGCCAAGATTTTAGGCCATTCATTTCAAATAACTTGCCTTTTTTATGTCATAAATGTAGTAATACATAATTGATATTTAGATTTTATTGTATTTATTGAGCATTATATCTGCTTTTCAAAAAAAAATATTCAGCGCTGCCACGATAAATGTTAATATGCAGTGCTTATCAAAAGATTAGAACATGTAAGATGACAGAAGGTTTCCTGAAGGTGTCTTCTGCTTTACCAAAGATGGTGCTGCTTCTTTTTTTTTTTTGCATATTTTTTTTAATTTTTATTTCTCATAAACATATTTAAGTGTACAGTCCCTTATCCATCATTAATCATTCACATGGTGCTGCTTCTGCTGGAGGAATTTCTTCTACCTCTGCGGCCTGAGAATAGTTGGGCAGAGTTTATGTTTAAAAACGAGAAATGCCCCTTTGCTAGCCGTAGTTGCTGTGCAGGCTTCTTAATGCCGTCTTCCACATTTCAATGGCTCCTCTTCCACCCTGAACTCCCATGCTTCGTCCCTTTTGGGATCAGAGGTTGTGCCTGCAGCAGGTTGGGTGGCTGGCATATACCGTGGTAATTTTAGAGGCGTAAATAAGCGTTGCGGTCCAAGATCCTGCTGCCGCCGCTCTGCCTATGAGGTGGGAGCCAGAAGCTCAAACGGAAAAGTACTTTTAGGCGTCTGACCCCTTTGGCTTTGAATGGCGTTGGAGAGGCCTTGTACTTTCCACATGCACTTGTACTTGCCACCGGTGTTGGCTGGCATTTCATTCTCAGCGGGAGCGGCCGCGCATCCTTCGCCTCTGCAGCTCCTCCCCGAAAGGCGCTCAGCGCCTGAAATCTAGGCGGACTCAGTCCCGTTTTCCGCTGATCCGGAGTGAAAAGCAAGAGTTTTGAAAAGTGGAGCCTTAGTCCTTTGCGCAGCGTTAGCGCCCACTGTAGCCCAGTGATTGCCCACCCCGGCGCGCAAATGGCTGGAAGGCCTCTTGCAACTTTGGGAGAAGCCTGCGCCCCGTGCTGGGAAGGGGGAGGTGGCGCTGATTCCGTATATTATGTTCCTGCCGCCCCCCCCCCTCCTCCCCGGGGCAGCCAGACGAGCCTTGCAAGCACTCTTGTCGTCGTCCCCCCCCCGCTCCCCCCGCCGTCACCTTTCTCTCGCACCCCCCGTTCCATTTTGGCCAACCAGGAGCCCGGCCCGTCGTCACGTGGGCCGGAGTTTCCCAGACAAAGAACATTGGCGGCGAGGGCCCCCCCCCTCTGCGCCCCCTCCTCGCTGAGCCCCCTCGCTTGTGCTCCCTCGACAGGATCGTGGCTGCTGCAGCGCTGGGACATGCAGGCAGGTATGGAGGAGAGCAGGGGGTGCAGGAAAATTGGAAGGGGGGTCGTTGCTTCGCTCAGCGCCTATTGCATACACGAGAGGGCTGCAGTACTTGTTCGATTTTTATTTTTATTTTTTTGCAGTGGGGGTGCATCCCCAAGGGTGGTGGGTCAGAACTTCTCTTTTGGGTTCTGTTTTTGGAAGAGGATGCAGTGGACTTAATGGGAGCATCTTTGTGGGGGGGGGGGAGTCAAGTTCTGAGATGCTAATAAGTACTTGAATATATTAGCTGCACTAAGAAACGGAGGGGAGGGGAGAAAAAGTCATTATTTGGCAATGGTCTTTCTCCTTAGTTTTTTAGGGAGGCTGCCTGGTCACTTGATAAGATAGCAGGACGCAACTGGCATCCAAAACTTTTGTGGGTGGGAAGAAGGAATAAAAAGAGGTGGGGGAAGGCAGTCTCTGCTTGCCTCTGCTCTATAAAAAGTTTTTAAAAGCAAGGCAAGAGAAGGTGCAGTGAGATTCATTGTTTCCAGACTCTTCATATATATTTTGGTCAAATCCACCCTTGTGATTAGAAAGAGTCCTTCTTCCTTAGGGATAGATAGTGGGACGAAGCAATCACTTAAGAATGGGGGCTTCTTAGCTATTGCCTTCCTTCCCTTCAAACTGTCAGCCCTCCATTTTAGAGACTTCCCTGTGCTTTACCATTTTTCTTTTTCCAAACTGGCCAGGCCCCAAAGCCTTGGTTTGCTGCCTTTCTTGGGAGGAAAGGGGACAAATGAAAGGAGGAAGAGAAAAACAGAAGATTTTTTCCTGATAACCTTCTCTGAGTCCCCTTGAATGCCCAGCCAGCATGATAATTCTGCCAGATTACCTGGACCCACACTTACTCCAACCCTTGTTGGAACCAACTATGCATTATGTGAGGAAGTGGAGATGGGTGGAGGGAGGCTGAGGTGAAGGCCTGGCTGGTGGGAAAACAGGCACTGGAACTGACTTGAAGAAAGGCAGGGAGATGGTACTGGCAGAATGCCTTGAAGGAATATTGGAGGTGGGAGAACAGATCCCCCTTCTCCCCACCCAACACAGTAACTGAGGCAAAATTCTCAGTTTGGTAGATATTAGTTGTGGGCCGATGGGTGGAGGGTCGTGAAGCCAGGCTGCTGCTGTTTCTTACTTCCTACAAGCACTTTAAAAACCTCAGAGGAAAAGGCTGCTCCTTCATGATATGATACAGTAAGGGGCCACTGAGATTGGAAAAGTGTGAGGTTTTGGCTAAAGGAAAAGAGTAAAAGCATAACTTTTTTTGGATTTGAATGTGGGCCTGAATTTCCAATGCACATTCTCACCAGAAACCATTTGCACTTGGAAATAAATCTATTCAAGAAAAATAACATTCCCTAATTACAAGAAGCTTAGAATTAAACCAGTATTCAAGAAGCAAAATCATTTGTCATCTTGGCCAGGTCTCATATAATGCAAACAAGATTAAATGCTTTACTGGGAGTCTTCAAAATTTTTACCCTTCTCTTCAATCTGGTCCTGGAGTAATGGGATATTCCCCGTCCTGCTCCATTAGAAGACACTTTCTGCAAGTTTATATGGTATAAATTTTGGTCAAGGAAAACCAACTGAAACTCATTGCACTCATCATTTTTTTTTTCCATTCTGGCCTTCCTGCTGCTTTTAGATTGCAGCCTTGTTCTATTTCCTGTTTCTCGACAGCTCAGGGATTAATCTCCATTTGCTCCACTTCTTCAAGGTTCATTTGAACAATTTAAACTCCAAAGACCACTTGTTATTCATTGGAGAGGAAATATGAAGAACAACATACTAAACCATAGGTCAGGTTTACAAAACAAAGCTGATGTATTCACATAATATGTCCTGCCTAAGTAAATCACAGTGAATCCTAGTTCACATAACATACGAAGACCCAAAAGTTTCAGGGAGTTTCAATCTGTGGTCTGCTATTGCATAACCTGTACCTGCTTCTGTTCCTCACTATTCAGAACTATCTGCTCTTGCTAAGTATATAGTAAGGATGGTTCATAAAGTGATTATTTTTGGTGCAGCAGATATTTGAAACTATTTAAATCAAATAATGAAACTATTAGGAAGAAAATAGCAACTTCAGAAGGCCTGTGGAGTGACTTTAAAGAATAAAATATATTTAATTCATAGAAAAGGACAAACTAATTCCATAATTCAGAAGACTCCCAATACCATCCAGTATGAATCTTCCACCCTATGTAAACCTACATTGGCTTCTTCTTAGACCAGTCAGGGTATTTGGGGTTAGTGACCTTTCAGCAAGAGCATTATGCCAATAAGGAATGCTTACATGATCTGTTGAGTCAGTAGTTGAATAAAACAGTCCAGCTGGCTTAAGTGAAATAGCACTGTGGAAGTGAAAGCTGTGGAAGAAGCCAAAATCTTGCAGCCCTGGCCAGTCTCATGGGAGAATAGCACATGTTGTGGATCTCCCAAATGAGAGTCAGTAATAGAATGAGCAAGAAACGCTCCTGTTTATTTCTTTTAAAACAAAACAAAACAAAACAAAACAACACTTTGTGCAGCCCTTGGTTCCTGTTCACATCTTTTTATTTCTGTCAACCAGGGAACTGTTCCTTGCCTAAGGGACAGGTAAAGAGTGGAGGTATAACTAGTTAGATGTGCTTCTCTAAAATATTTCCATTTTGACCACTTTCTTTCCTTCCTCTTTCCCAGTTTGTTTGGCTTGTAGAGTGAAGCCTCCTCATTAGTAGCTGAGTGTGTTCTTGATATCTACTGATAAACCCTGTTTCACAAACATATACAGTCAGAGCAGTTCAATATAATTGTTTTCAAGGGAAAGGAGGATCCCTTGAAGGTGTTGAATTTTTTTTTCTCTGAAACTCCTTCAGCTCCTCAAATAGCAGAACATTTCTCAACCATGTATGAAAGTATTAACAGTTACAGTTTCCCCAATTGCCTGGTCTGTATTGGGAACACAGACATTGTAAGGGAAACAGAGAAAGCTCTGAATCTTTCCTAAACGCTGAAATAAAAGCCCCATTGGCAGTGTTATTTTCTGATATTTAGCAATATCCCCTAGGCTCGTGTATTAAGGCTTTCTATCAGTTGCATGGAGAAGACTGGGCAGTGGCTGTAGGCACTGATTAACACAGTGAGCCATTTAGATTTAGCTATAGAGTACAAGGACTGAAAATCCAGCTTTATAGTTAGCAAACAAGGACAAGTGCTTGTATTCTTAAGTGGATTTTACCAGGAGACATTTGTATCCTGCTCCTTTCTCTGAGGTTCTCAAGAGCAGTAGCTTTTTAGCATTATATCATAGCCATTGTTCATGTGAAGTAGAGAATTTTGCTCCAGATCCACTCAAGAGGCTTTGTAACTCAGTAAAGATTTTGAGCTGTGTCTTTCTTCCAAACTCACTGTTCTGGTTTCTACATACAACATGCTGGCTTTGCAAAACCAAAAGATATAAACAGTGTTTTTTCTTAATGCAGAAATCATTTGAGTTAACAAAAACTCCCTTGTGCAAACCCAGAAAGCATTGAAGGTGAGTGATTAGATTCATATAGTTTGCTTAATCTTTAACCTGGATTAACAAAATACATTGTGGTTTTAGAAATAGAGTCACTGGACAGAAGTATTTGGGCACCCTTGTTGAGGTTTAGAAGCTAAACAGGATACATTTTAGTCAGGACCTGGAAGGGAAAATTCCAGGGCTGAAAGTTACGAAGTTGGAAAAAACATTTCCAAAGGAAGCAATGGAAAACTGCTCCATATTGTTAAGAAATTTGGATGATTTGTGTAGTCCCCAGGACCTAGGATGTTTTTTAACCTTGGCTCAATATGTGATCTTGTTTTTCATAATATGCTAAAATAATGGTTGGGGTTTGACTGAACCATATACCAAGACCATGAGTTCTAGTCTTGCCTTGAGCATGAAGCTGGCTGGGTGACATTGGCCCAGTCATTCCCTCTCAGTCCTAGGAAGGAGGCAATAGCAAACCGTTTTCCCCCCAAAAAAATATGCAGGGGCTTTTCCAGACAGTTGACACCAGTCAAAAATTGACTTGAAGGCAAGCACAAACATTCTCAGTATTTTAAAAGAAATATTTTCCTCCTATTTTTAAAATTGTAAAATAACCCAAAAAAATGAGAGTCAGTAATAGAATGGAGTGCAAAATGCAACAGGTAAAATAATTTAAAAATTAAATAGATGAATGCTAAAGTACAACTTAATATTACAAAATTAAACAGGACTTGCATTTTAAAAGAAGCATGATTACAAACCACACATTTTTTTCATTTTAAGATTTACGCCCTTTCTTAGGCAATGTACAGGGACTCTCAATTTTATTCTCCAAATGTCAGAAAATTAGGTGAGGGGCCCGTGGTGCTCTCTGAGCGTGGCTGTTTTTTTGCAGGTTTCATTACCAAACTAAGTAACATCATTACATACAATGTGAAGACTGCAACAGTCACTACATAGGACAAACAGACTAGCAGACTAGCAAAGAAGACTAGCAGAACCACCAACTAGCAGTTAGAAGACATGATAAAAATTCTTTAATTTCACAACACATGGACAGACTTAAGATTAGTTTCAACTAGGAAACTTTGACCATGGTAAACCAAGCCAAGACCGCTCCTACCAAAACTGACAGGGAAACCATTAAGAATATAAATTGAGAGCAAACCCCACTCCCTACTAGTACTGATGATGTTGTCATATCATGCAGTGCCCTGCAGTGTTTGCAACAAAACCAAGCTCAGAGAGCACCAGGGGCCCCTCACCTAATTTTCTGACATCAGGAGAATAAAATTGAGAGTCTCTGTACATTGCCTAAGAAGGAGCATAAATCTCGATAGTTCAATCCTGAGCTATAAATATTCTCTTCTATCAAAATATTAGGTACTAAACAAGTCTCCCTAGAATTGAGTATTAGCACCAAGACGTTTATTTTCTGAGTAGCTATCACTAAACAGGAGTAACCAAAGAAGAGTTTCTGTTAAACTTTATATATCAGGTATCTGTTGAGGTAGTATGATCCTAAGAACTGAAGCGTTATAAAGGTCAAAACCAGTATTTGTATTTAGCAGAAGCCATTTGCTTTCAAGCCATGAGAAACTGATAGAATCACAGAACTAATAAGTGGATGAAGGCTGCATTGACAACACTCTTAATTAGGAGAGGTGAACAGCTAATGGCTCTAGACCAGAGGTGGGTTTCAGCAGGTTCTGACCAGTTCTGGATAACCGGTAGTGGAAATTTTGAGTAGTTCGGAGAACCAGTAAATACCATCTCTGACTGGCCCCACCCCCATCTATTCTCTGCCTCCCGAATCCCAGCTGATCAGGAGGAAATGGAGATTTTACAATATCCTTCCCCTGGAGTGGGGTGGGAATGGAGATTTTACAGTATCCTTCCTCTAGAGTGGGGTGGGAATGGAGATTTTACAGTATCCAGCCACGCCCACCAAGCCACACCCACAGAACCGGTAGTAAAAATTTTTGAGTCCCACCACTGCTCTAAACCTCTCCTAACGACAGTTAATATTACCTGAATTAATATTTTGTAACTTGATGGATTGAACGAACTCATTTTTTATTGGTTTAGGATTAGTGTAGGATTAGGATCATGCAGACTCAGAAGATACCACAATTAAATCTGTTACGTGAATACAGCCAAAATATAGTTAAACTAATTGCTTTCTATTGGACTAACAAACATTTAAAGCAGTTAAGCTAACTGCTTTCTATTGAACAGATGAAGCTTCTTGGATGAGAAGTGGAATGTCTTCTTCTTCCTCTCAAGGAAAAAACAGTTCAGTTACCTTTTGAAAAAAGTCCTTTCGAGATTTCTGTGAACTGTTGCAACATCGGGAGGGCAGGCTTCAGATTCTTTCTTTTTAATCTTGTCACCTTATGCCTGTTTTGTGGAGTGATCACTCCTGCCCCCCCACCCCCCAAATACACCACAGGCCTCTGCTCTTCTTGACTTTAGGAAAGCTGTTAAGACCCGACTCTTCCCCGGGCTAGTTGATTGGGAGTCTCCTTGTGATTCTTTTGTTACCTGCTTGCTTACCATTTTATATTTGACATTTACAATATTGTTCATTAAATGGGGGTTTTCTTCTTTTGATTTGTTTCTCTGCTGCATGCTGCCCAACACTGGTTGAGTTGGGCAGCTTTATCAATCTTAAAAGCGAATAAATACAATAAACTACTAGTAACAGCAGAACCTTGTAGTTTCAGAATTCAAGAGAATATCTACTTTTATTAGAGATTTCCCATTGTGACCTGTTTTAGGTCAGACAGAAGCCCTCTTTATTTTTTATACTTTTAATCTCAGGCACATAAATCTTTCCTTGAACTCTTATTTTTTTCCCCCCTTTTCAAGTAAGCAACGGAAACACATTTACTTTAGAGGAGGCTCAGTTCTCAGAAAGTCAGACACTGTTTTTCTCTACTACAGCCCAGAAATAGCACACAGTGTACACTGTGGGCTTCCTTGATATCGCCTTTTCTTCCTATAGGTCAGCCTTCCCCAGAACCACTTGGGCATGACCTACAGAGAGGTTCAACACCCATGATACCAAACATACAAACAATTAAAACATCACTTTTCTTCATATATGTCTCATCCTTATTTACCTTTATAGTTTCAAATTTCTTCCATGTAAAATAAAGAATTCCTTATGTCAGAAAGCGGGCACATTACTTTGGGGGATATTTTAGACTACATTCTTTTCAAATCTAGAACACCCACCACTATATTTCCTGGAGACAAGGAAGAATGTGTCCCGTAACCCTTCACACAATTGGTAGGTAAACTCAGGATGATGGAATTTGTAATCTGGCAGCACATGGGAAAAGTTGTTTTAAGTTCATTTGTTTTCAGTGATAAATGTGTATGTCTATTCTGGCTGTGGGAATATAATAATCATTTTTATGAATATTTTCCATATGCATAGAGGGTTGTTCTGCCTATGTATTGTATGGGCCAATTGGATATAATACGTTATCTAAGACAAGTTAATAATCTTCAGGCTGTGTTTACACAATGTGCAAAATTGATTAATGTTAACTTTGATTACTTTTTTCTGCCTCACATGTTAAATGAAATCAACTTAATGGGTTAGTTTACTTTAGAGTGTAGTTTTGCCTGAACATAAAAAGTTAAGTTAATGCATTCAGGTTGAGTTGTGCCAACCTATAAAGTTATGGTTTTAGGAATACACAAGCACCTGCAGACTCCCCACTCCCTTAATAGCAATAGCACTTAAGACTTATATACCGCTTCACAGTGTTTTATAGCACTCTCCAAGCGGTTTACAGAGTCAGCATATTGCCCCCAATCTGGGTCCTCATTTTATCAACGTCAACCTTGAGCCAATCAAGATCAAATTCTTGACTGAGCAGAGCTAGCCTGCAATATTGCATTCTAATCACTGCGCCACCACAGCTTAACCAACTCCCTTTCCTCAGACTTACTGGATCACCACCATAGGCCTCAGTTCCTAACACAGTGATGCTAAAATGATGAAATATGCTTCATGACATGATGAGAACACACTTTCACACATACATTGCATGTAACTATGTAAGGGGTCAGATTTTATCACAATGCAGATGATGCCATTTTCATTTCCCCCACTCCATATGGATGCCTATAGTTCCTCTATCTATCAATCTCTGTAAAGCTCTTAGTATTAAAAGCTGGCAGGGGAAAATAGAATAAAGGTTGAAATAATTTACCCAGTAAAGAAATTACATATCTTGGGTATCTTCCTATCATTCAAGAAGCTCGGAAGGGGGGGGGGAGGAGATTAAGACACAGCAGATAAATATCCATTTATCTCCTTCTGTTATAAATACTAGACCACATGTATTTTTCCAATGCAAAAGTATATAACAGAAATTAAGAAATGCAGCATTCTAAAGTCCTAAAGCTGTGACGAGAAGAACACTTCTATTCAGAAATACACAAAACACTCTGCTACACACTTATGCACTTATGTACTTATAGCTATTATATGCTAACCATTCTCCAAGAAACTGCTTCAGAACCCAGGCAGGCACTGTACCTCTGCTATACAGGTAATCTTTGACTTACAGCTATAATTGAGCCCAAAATTTCCATTGCTAAACAGAGCAACAAATGGTTATATAAGTCAAGGACTACCTTACATTAAAGTGACTGGGGTTGTTTTTTGTGTGTGTATGTGTGTGTTTGCTTTTTCATGAGACTGAAAAAGATGCCACTGCATTATGGAGTCAACTTGTTACACAATGCAGTTGTTAAACCAGCTGTGTTTTGTTTTTGTTCAGAAGCCTAAAACGAGTGAGCTGCTTTAATGAGCAGCACAGAGGCACAGTATTTGTGATGCTCAAGACATTTTCTGAATGCACTCTGAGGTCCTTCCATTTTCCTTTATCGTTATTCTGTTTTGTATTAGTTCAGCTGCATGCCCTGTGGAGGGAGGAAATAGGATAATATTCAGGGGGAATGTTTCCTTAACCCTGTATTTGGAGAAAATTCACAGGGATCCCACCTGAGTATTCATCATAAATATTCATGACGCAAAAATTAAGCTGTGGAATCTGTAATACATGTTTTGTTATTTATAAAATTCCTGCATCTAAAATAAATGAAGAATCCTAGTATTAGTTTGCATGACATGGCTAAACCAGATCAGTTTAGATAGTTTAATTTTAATTTGATTGGTTTTTTTTCATAGCTTAGCATGTTGTTATGCTAGTCCACTTGATTGGCTTATGCTTCATTGATTGTTCAAATACAATAGTATTTGGCTGGGAAGTTAAGCAGGGATGTATTTCTCACCCATGTACACATTAAATTCTGGGTCCTGTTTTTAAAAATGAAATGTTTGCAGAGACCTGCTTAGTTTTTAATTTGTTTAGTTCATAAAATTTATACATGACTGAAACTCTTAACCATGATTATATTTCAAGTGGCAAGCTAAATATAAAAAATTTAGGCCTTCCTTATGCAAATACTTCACAAAGTAACTGAAGTAATAAACTAAAATGTTTTGGTAATTACTTTTATTACTGCTAAGGGAAGTAGTAAACAGCATAATACAATACATAATAGTCATTAGCCAGTATGGATAAAGGCAAAGCAAAGGCAGGCTCACAGATGCTCTGTAAAAGCATCTATTCAAAGTAATTAATCAACAGAGCAAGAATAGAAAAAAAACATTGGTGAAAAAAGTTAGATAATGAAGCAAGAGGTATTTTACATAATTTAGCATCTAAAAGGTATCAAAGAAATGCTAGATATTTTGTGGGGAGAGAAAATTCCTGGTTGAGTGCACCTACAGAAGGCTCCTGATCACTCTGGAAATTGCCCTTAATCACTCTGTGAATTGCCCATCTAATCAGTGAAGGGAGTGGGGTGGGGGAGGAAATGTTTAATGCTGGCCCCAGATCTGCATTGTGGGTCTTTTATAGCTATGTTTTGCCAGAGATCTTTCCAATGCAAGGTAAGAATGTTTCAGAATTGAAAGTACAAACAGAGCTGAAGAAGCTTCCTGGATGAGAAGCTAAACGTCTTCAAAGAAAAAACAGAAAGTCCAGTTGCCTCTTGAAAACTGAAAACTATGACTCTTAGAAATTATGCAATAAATGAAAGAAAATTAATCAGTAAATCAGTTTAGAGAAGGAGACATTTTACTTGGATAATAAGGAGACTTAAGTGTGTCTTTATTTTTTTATGATGATGCCATTATCTCAATTTAAAAGTTTAGACCATTTATGAGTTGCAGTGATCACCAGCTTGACTTGCTGTTCTGTCATCAAATATGATGTGCATCTGTGCCTGTGCGTATAGCAGTGTCTGGGAAAGAAAATGCCTTTAATTTTAAAACAGGGTGGATAAAAATCAATGATTTTTTTTAAAAAAATCAAAAAAATCAGATTTTTTTTATTTAAATTGGATTTTTTTTATTTTTATCGAATTTATTTTAATAAAAAACTTTTGGGGTAAAAATCTATCGTAAGATAGTTTTCTATTTAAGATACATAAATAATTTAGTTTATTCAGCGTGAAATGGAGCTTACTTATGTAGCATGAGGCTGTATATTCTGCAATACTGGGACTATCGGTGAGTCAACAGTGGGTCAAAGGAGTAGCAGAGATGACAGTTGCTCTTTAAAAATTATGATTTAAATCGAGTTGATTTAAATCAAGCCTTTTTACTAGTGATTTAAATCATGATTTAAAGTGTGATTTAAATCAACTCGATTTAAATCAAATCCACCCTGTTTTAAAACATTTTATTTTGTGTATGGAAAACACTTTAGCTATTTTCATATGAGGTTCTATAGAAGTCCACTTCGGTTACCTCTGGTCATAATTCAAAATGCGATTTATGCTTGGCAATGACTGGAAATCCTATTCAATTTAGAGCAGCTCCAGGTGGAGAAGATAAGTATTTGTTTTAATCCAGATTCTTATGTGCATGTATGATATAGGAAAGAACTAATTTCTGCCATGTCCTCTTGTTACTGCCATCCTTCTTGAGACCACTATGATGCCAAAGAATTGGAAAATAACAGAACTGATAAGCATTTGATGTATTTACAATCCATAGGAAAGTTTCCAATTATCCCTCCTTTGTAATATTTATGACATTTAAGATATGAGAAAACTTAAAGAAAAATATTTCCTTTTGGCTCAGGCCTGTTCCCATCTTCAGACACTGCTGTGATACTTTCATTCTTCTCTTTTTTGGAACATATTCATCTCTCAAGAGAAAAGAGGGATGGTCTTAGGGTTAAACCTTCCTAATAATGCAATTGGAGATAAGCATATTCATAATAATACATATTTAGTAAGAGTTTTGTGCTTATTTCTAATTTCTAAATGTGTAGGAGGAGCTACTTCTGCACAGTTATTTTTGTTTGGAATTTGCCTGAGGTATGTAACTCACTACTTGAGGTCAGAGTTCAGGATTCTGGTTGCTCAGCTTGGATTTAATGTGACACTTTAGCCCTGCATCAAGACATCCTGTGATCTCAAGCATTATTTTTTGTATCCTCCAGAGACTATGCAGATTATGCTGTCAAATTTCATCAGTGTGTTTGCTGAAAATCATCAGTTTCCTGTTGTTTTGAGGCAGGAAATAAAAAAAACTATAACATAACCATAAAATATGCTTAATGCAGCTTAAATACATTCTGAATGTTTTTTTTAACCAGTTTAATGTATGATATTGTAGCCTGATGATCCTCTGTGTTTTTCTTGCTTCTGGTTTGTTTTACAGGTTTTAATATATTTATATTTTATTTGCCTTATTTGAAATTGGACAAAATGTGTTTTCATGTATGCTGCCATGAGAGGTCTGGCACAACAGATGGTATAGCAAGATTTTACATAAATATAAAAAAGCAAAAAATCCTAATTAACCATTACTCTCTACTGTAATTGTAGTTCTGCCAGGTGTATAACATAACTTAGACTATATTGCATTCCCCCCCATCTACTCTGGTGTTTGATCCAACTGAAAATCGCTAAGTGTAATCTCTGACTGCCCAAATATTATAATTCTTGATTTATCTATTCCAGAAAATACTGACAGCTCCTACATTCTCATGGAAACCCAAATATGTTCCTAACAGAGAAAAAGCAATTAACTGACTACGTATTTTATGGTTATGTACAAAGCAGTGTAGTTCAATAAATAGAGCTATTTTCCTACACTGTAAGGCATATTTTTTATTTTTTTCATAGTAGGATTGCCCTCCCTGATTTTCTTCTGTTTTTAGTGCTTTTACTCTTTTGTCTGTCTATCTTATACTGCTCTGTTATAGAATGTGGGATTGTCCCAGTGGGGCAAACTCTCTCTACCCAGGCAGTCATAGATTCAAATTTTTCATTTCCTGCCATAGACAGGAAACAAGCCAGCATTCCCTTCTACCATCACAGTCTCCTTACTGTGGGAATACAAATGATTTCGTTCTGGTTTTTCTGAAGACAAATGCAAGATGAGTTAGACTTCCCTAAACTGATACTCTCCAAAGGCATTTGAATGCAGCACTTGTTATCTTTTTAGCCCAGTGTTTTTCGCACTTGGCAACTTTAATATAGATGAACTTCAACTCCCAGAATTCCTCAGCCAGTAATAAAATATAGGCTGGATTCACACAACACACTCAACACATTTTCATTGTGTAAAAGCAACTGTTAGTTGTTTTTTTTAAGCGTGCCAAGTATGGCGTAGTAGAAACATGACATATGGAAGATATGGGGGCTGGGCAGACTGTTGTAAATTGTACAGCAATTAAAAATAATATATAATGTAATTCATTCTCTCCTGTTCGAAAGATGATGTCGGCTTGCATTATGGTAAAACATTATCTAAATCTCTGGTAGTTTATATGATATACTTCAATTCTGGAGTCCTTGTAGAATCATGTGCTAAACAATGTGGTACATGTAAAGCGATGCAATTATTCAAATCATCTAGATTTGTTTTAGAAAAAAGTGTTCCATAACCTTAGAGGGATTAAGTGAACCTATGTTTCTGTCATAATGCTTGTATTCACACAACATGCATAAGCAGAGATTTGAATACTTAATACAGGTAGTCCTGTAGACCACAATTGAGCCCAAAATTTCCATTGCTAAGCAAAACAGTTAAGTGAATTTTACCTCATTTTATGACCTTCCTTACCACAGTTGTTCAGTGAATCTCTGCAGTTATTAAGTTAGTAATACAATTGTGTCCCATTGACTTCACTTGTCAGAAGGTCACAAAAGGTGATCACATGACCCTGGGACATTGCAACCATTATAAATACATGTCAGTTGTTAAGCATCTGAATTTTGATCACGGCTCATGGGGATCATTCACAGTGGTCGTGAGTGTGAAAACTGATCCTGGGTCTTTTTTTTTTTTTTTCAGTGCCATTGTAACTTTGAACGTCACTAAACGAATGGTTGTAAATCAAGAAATACCTGTAATTGTACCTACCTAAGTGTTTTGGCAGTTTAATATAATTTGTAATGCCACTCCTTTTGGTTGTTTTTATTACTCAGTGTGTTGTGAGGAAACAGAAAGTAGATTAATTCAATAACCAAATTTAGTACATTATGAAAATACAATTATTGAGAGATCAAGGATTAGAGTAAAACTTTAAAAACTTAAGTCAGAAATAAATTCTTCAAGAACATTCTCATGACTCTCTACCTTCTTTACTCTGTTCTTTCTGCAGGCTGAAAAGAAAGCTAAGGTAATTGCTGGAATGAATGCTGTGGAAGAAACACCACGGAGCGAGCCCCAGAAGGAGGAGGAGGCTAGCCCTCCAGCCTCACAGCAGCCAACTGACCCTGCTTCTCCCAGTGTGGCTACTACCCCAGAGCCTGTGGGGCCTGATGCTGTAGACAAGAGCATATCAAAGTCAGCTGACGATGAGCCGGAATATGAGGTGAATCAGAGACAGAGTTCTGCTCCCAGAAGTTTATTTTCCCACCATTCTAAGCTCCTGGGAAACCTTGTTCTTGAGGCATCCCTAGTTAGCCTTTCCTTTCCTGTCTCCAAATGGCATTTGTGATTGTATTACTGCTAGTTGGATTAAAGGAAAAGAAAGCTAGGAAGTGCCACCCATCAAAAGTGCCATGCTAGTGGAAGAAGCCACCCCTGCTGATTCCTTTTTATGTAGTGAAGCTGCAGCCAGGTACCCTGTTTCCCCCATAATAAGACACTCCCTGATAATAAGCCCAATCGGGCTTTTGAATGTATGGCAATAAGGCCAAGCGCTTATTTCAGGGTTCAAAAAAATATAAGACAGGGTCTTATTTTTGGGGAAACACGGTATTAGATGCAGTGAATATGCACTGCAGATGGATGGAAGAGCCTGAAGTGGACACATGATGATGAAGGGCAAGGAAATGGAAGAGAAGAATGGGCTTAGGAAGAAGTTTGTTTAACATAAGGGTTGCAAGGAAGAGCCTACAGGAGGAGAGGAAAAGAAAAAAATGTGGAAGAAATAAAAAGAGGCCAAAGTCTGGATGTAGGGAATAGCTGAAGTGGAATGGGTAAAGAAACAGGATGGCAGTTGTAGACTGGAGTATAGACAAGAGCATATCTAAGTCAGAGGGCTAATGAGAAATCCAGATCTTTTCACTTAGCTATTGATGCTGCCAGAAAATAACTTTTGGCACTGTTAGAAAAGTCAGCAGATGAATCTCTTTCTGATTCAGAAAAGTGAGAAATAAACAAATAAAATAAATACCTACCCATCTGCTTTTTCCTCCTATATAGTTTTTCAAGCCTCATCTCCTTGCCTTTCCCATTTCCTAAGTCACATTCAAGTTTCTTCCAAAGCATTGCTTACTCACCTTGTTTGTATGTGGCTTCTCTGTTCTTCAGCATGTTCTCTGTGAATCATGCATACGGGATTAACAACTGTGCTGCAGCCTTCATGAAAATCATCCAAAGTGAGAGCTTTTAGCAGAAACCCTGGACCTCATTGACTGAGTATTTATGTGTGATTCTCTTCAGGTTTTCCAGTCACTATAACAATTTGCTTATTTTTTTCTTTTCAATTGCAGGATGGCCGGGGGTTTGGGATCGGGGAGCTGGTGTGGGGAAAACTGCGTGGATTCTCCTGGTGGCCAGGCCGCATTGTTTCCTGGTGGATGACTGGCAGGAGCCGGGCTGCTGAAGGTACCCGTTGGGTCATGTGGTTCGGTGATGGGAAGTTCTCTGTGGTAAGTGACTGAACTCAAGCTGGGTTTTCTGGAAAGGTCCCAAACTGGGGGTTGGAGGGGGCACTTCCTCCAACCTGCTTCGTCATATGAAAAGTCCTTCTTGTGCTCTTATTTTATTATTTTATCTTATTTCTAATATTTATATGCCAACTTTCAAGTACTGAAAGCAATCCTTGTATAATTATTAAACATTTTAAAATACAGCTGAAAATAGCACAGCAGCTCATTTTTTTGTGTGCTAAAAGCAGGGGTGAAATCTACTTACCTTCCCTACCAGTTCGGAAATGCGCGCGCACACGTCACATGCGCACACAGACCCTCTGCGCATGCACAGAGGGTAAAAAACAGGTTTACTTCCTAGTTAAAACCAAGAAGTAACAACGACCGAGCGGGTAGGCAGAGCCTCGCACTACTGGCGCTACCGGTTCTCCGAACTACCCGCCGCCATCACCATTAGGCCGAACCGGTAGCATTTCACCCCTGGCTAAAAGGTAGCAGATAAAACTGCCCACTGAAGAAGTTTTTCTTTGGTGCGAGAAGGACTTTCTTTAGGTGGATATTATACTATCTTGCCATCACTCACAGTTTCCGCTCCCATGTCTTTATGCCTATTTAGAGGCAGGTCTCCTATACCTGTGATGCTGCAGATTAAAAACAGTGCTTCAGAGGTTAAAATCAGCGCGTTGAATCCAGAAGCCTGATCAATTGTTTATTAGAACATTAGAAAGTACAACCAGTTAACAACTTAAGGAGTCTCTTAGGACTCTCCTTGGAGTGTTAAGGATTGCATACAATTCTGAGGCTTCAAGTTGTGTATCTGTGCCATAAGCTTTAGTTTACAAGTTGGGTTTCCTGGATTAATGCAATGTGCTAAGCCAGAATGAAAGTAACCACATTATGGTTTAGTACAATGTATGAATTCAGCATTGTTCATTCAGCACTTTGTTCCATAACTGCAAGTATAGTCCAGTTTCTGAGTCCCAAATTAATCAGCAGTATTTTTAGGTTTTTGCTGTTTCTAAAATTGTGATATGTGTGGTGCCACAATCACAAAACAGTAATATACCATAATACTGTTTCAATATATACTAAGGATTTGCAAGTTTTGCAATATTGCAATTCCCCTAAAATATAAAACATTATTTAATTGTGGTTAGAACTGGCAAGAAATAAATACACTACTTCCTTTTAAAAATTACATTTAATGTATGTATCAATTAAAATGATGATAGAACTTTATAAAGGAAAACCTTTCCACTGGAAATAAAAATCAGTGAAATTTGAACTGTATTTTAATAGGAAGTAATGATGAACTTGCTTGCTTTTTACAATTCATTTAAATTTTATTTTGAAAACAGCCACTGTCATTTTTCATTCCCCATTTATTTTGTATTGATATTTCTATTTTTAGCAGCAATTATAAGAAACCCTGACTCACACAAATAGGACGTTATTGGCTTTTATCAGCACTACCAATAGATGGTTTATCTTTAGCTTTTTCGTTTCCATAAAAAAAAATATTTTGAAATCCTAGAGATTTAAAATAAAAGGTAAACATTTTGAATGTTATTAATTTGTATACTTTTGCAGATTATTGATGTGTTGTTGCATGTTACACTAGAAAATATAAATATTTATGTGATTGCTTAACAAAATGATTATGGATGTGTAAAAGAGAAATGTGTTTTTTCTCAAACAAAAAGCAAAAATGTTGTGTTCTTTTGTTTTGCTAAATTACTGGATCAGCCGTGGTTTGGCAGAAAGAAAACCTAGAACTTACTTTGTTGTTCTGGGTTTTGAGCAAAACAAAGCCTTCAGAGACCATGAAGTAGCTTGACCATGAGGCCATGTAGGCCACTGCACTTACTCCCATCCTCCTCTTAGCAACTGCTAGAGTAGATTATCCCACCAGTCAAGCTTTCTGTCCTCTCAAACTTGCCTTTCTTTTCTTCCCTTCTCTGCTTCTCCACTGCCCTGTTATGGGATATCCCATCAACCCAATTGACTTCCCACTCTTCTCAAGCTTATGAATTAAGAATTAGTATCAGGCTAGTGAAAACCATTATGTAAATGTTGCATAAATATCTCCCTGGCCAGGAAGAGAAGGGTCAAATTTCCATTGAGTTGAAAAAGTGTGGGAAATAATCTGTATTGGAAAAGATAAAGTATAGCTCTGTTCTGATCTGGGAATCCAGCAACTGCAAATCAATGGAATTTTTAAAAAGTTCCAACAGAAAATATAAAGTAAATATAAAAGTTATGGCCAATGACAGGATCGGACAAACTTAAAACTAATTTTAAGAGCTCAACACAGATTCCCTGAAGGCAGAAATTCAGTACTGAAGAAAATAAATATAGTTACAATATGTAAACAAAGATTAAATTTAGCACAATTCTAATCAAAGATTTAAAGAGAAACAGCATTGAATCAGATTTTTCTCCTTCTGATTTAATGTATTTAAACTTCTTGATTTTTGTAGAAATTTTAAGTTTAATTCTGTGCCTAAGGAGAATGGTCCCAGCTTTCTCTTTTATCTCTACCTCTACTGCCTTCTTTCTCTTTCCCAAGAGAACTGCCTGCAGTCTCCCAAAAGTTGCTTCTTCCTGAAGAGGGAGGCGTTGGGGTAAATCTGCCTTTTTCTTACACGTGTGAGAGAAATATTTATTTGGAATATCTGATCGTGTCTGGTGTGACAGGCAGGGAAAAAGACAGCAGTATTGAGAATGCTATGTGCTATCGACGGGTTCAGGATGGATGAAAAAATTGCATTAAGTATATGCAGTACACATTTCGTGATACCCATCCTGCTCCTTAAATCCACAACCCCAAAACATTTTTGGGGGAAAAAACCCTCTTAAAAAGGAAACTGAAGTGTTGCTGAGTCTTCAGTTCTGTTTCCCACTTCACAGCCTTCTGTGAGGCTGTGGAGGAACCAGCCTTAGAGATCTTTTTTTTTTTTAAATTTTATTTATATGCCGCCCTTCTCTGGAGACTCAGGGCGGCTTACAATGCGTTAAGCAATAGCCTTCATACTTTTGTATATTTATACAAAGTCAGCTTATTGCCCCCACAAACTGGGCCCTCAATTTACCTATCTTAGAAAGGATGGAAGGCTGAGTCAACCTTAAGCCTGGTGAGATTCGAACTTACAGTAATTGCAGACAGCTGGTGTTAATCACAATGCTATTCATAGGGAAGTAAGAACTTGGTATTATTTCCCTGATTTCTTTGTTCTGGCAGGTCTGTGTGGAGAAACTGCTTCCACTCAGCTCCTTTGCTAGCGCCTTTCACCAGGCCACATATAACAAGCAGCCCATGTATCGAAAGGCCATCTATGAAGTACTGCAGGTAAGTGCTACCTTTGTCGTTCCTCTGGGACTTGTTTCCCTGGCAGTCTTTCCCCTGTAGTGACTAACTTCTATGGTGGAATAAGGATATCTAAGTCTGCAGGAGATGAGATGGACTGCTCATAGATGGACAGAAATAATCTTCAGAATCATCCCTGTCCCATCTCAGATTGGCTATCCAAGAGAATGAAAAAGGAATATCCTTTCATTAGGAATTGCTCAATGTATCCTTATGCAAGCAGACGCGATGGCTCAGTGGCTAAGACACTGAGCTCGTCAATCAGGAGGTCGGCAGTTCAGCGGTTCGAATCCTTAGCGCTGCGTAACAGAGTGAGCTCCCGTTACTTGTCCCAGCTTCTGCCAATTCTAGCAGTTCAAAAGTACGTAAAAAATGCAAGTAGAAAAATAGGACCATTTTGGTGGGAAGGTAACAGTGTTCTGTGCGCCTTCGGCGTCAAGTCATGCTGGTCACATGACCACAGAGACATCTTCGGACAGCGCTGGCTCTTCGGCTTTGAAATGGAGATGAGCACCTCCCCCTAGAGCTGGAAACGACTAGCACATATGTGAGGGGGAACTTTTACCTTTACCTATCCTTATGCAACACATGCCATTCAATAATTTGAGATAGTTCATAGAAGCAAGCAAAACTGTGCTCTAAAAGAGAAGGTAATAAAAATGAGGAGAAGAGAAAGGAGGGAAAACTCAACAATTATTTTTAGGATGCAGGAACAATCTGGCTTTTGAGAAATAGTTTCCTATGTAGATAAGATTCTGTTTTCCCTTCTGTATTGTCTTGGACAACTTCACTAATTCAAAAGAATGTAAGAAAGCCCAATAAAATATGTGGAGATTGGGGAATGTCATTTCTGTTTATGTAATATAGTTGTTATAGTCTTGGACTAGGAACAGGGAACCAAACTCGTTCCATTTTGATCATGGAATTCAGGGAAGGCGCTCAGCTTAACCTATCTGAACCAATCTTATCTGTTGGGATTAAATTAACGAAGATTCTATGGATGTGACTTTTACTCTGAGAGAAAAAGTGGGGTGTAAATACAATAAAATAAATTATGGAGCTCAGGAAAGACATCTGTACAAGCTGAACACCATTCATTCCAAAATCTGTTGACCCTTCTGTCCATCTGTCTCCCCTCCAGGTGGCCAGCAGCAGATCAGGCAAGATCTTTCCATCCTGTCCAGAGAATGATGAAACTGACACTTCTAAAGTGGTCGAAATACAGAACAAACAGATGATTGAATGGGCCTTAGGAGGGTTCCAGCCATCTGGCCCAAAGGGATTGGAGCCTCCTGAAGGTAATGAAATAGAGCTAAATCATCACAGCCCCCAAAACACCAAACAGGTGTTTTTGGCTCATTGGTTTCTGAGGTGTGGTGGAGTCCTGTTCATTCTGATAGCAGGATTCTACAGGACAAAGAACAATCAGATAACTCTTTGGAGGTTAGCACACTGTCATCTTATCACGAAGTCTGATGACAGACAAGCCTCCAGATCAAAAGAATCAAAGCTTGATTTCCCACCCTGCTTATCTTGCTGCCACACTGATGTACTTCTTTCTGCCATCGTAGAGGAACGCAATCCCTACAAAGAAGTTTACACGGAGATGTGGGGGGAACCAGAAGCTGCTGCCTATGCCCCTCCTCCACCAGCCAAAAAACCAAGGAAAAGCACAGCTGAGAAGCCTAAGGTCAAGGAAATCATAGATGAGCGCACCCGAGGTATATCTGGGACAGAATGGAATGGGTAGCTTGGAGGTTGTTGACTTATCCCAGCTAATCTCCACTTTTATCTTTTTTTCCAAATCCCAAGCTATATCTGAGGATAGACAAGTAGTCAAAACCACTGCATACTTCTAACTCTCAACATTCTTTCTTGCTGCTGTTTGTGGGACCATTAGGGCAGTCTGTGTAGTCCGAGTTCCCGCGCGCCCCCCCCCCGGCAGAAAAGACAAAATTGGAAGTATTAAAAAATATTAGTTTTTGCCTTTGACAAGTCCACATTTTACATAAAGCAAGATGTAGGGCTTCCTGATGTTCATCCATTTTGGGGGGCGGGGCGGCATGCATGCCAATCTTATCTGGATAATTGGTCTTTTCTCCCATGCCTCAGTCTTTTAATTTCATCTTCTCCTTTCCCCATGTTGCAGCCCACATGTTTGCTTCTCTTTTCCTATCTTTCACTGAATTATCATAAAAACCCATTCTGAAGCTCAAAGGACTCGCCCTCCATTCCCTAACTTGAGAACTTTGATACTGGAAGGTGAAGGAGAAGGGGGAAATGCTGCCACTATCCCATGATGATTAGATAGTAATGCAGAGATTTTCTGGAAGTCTGTTTCCAGACCATAACAAACAAGCAGTAGCAGGCCTTTGAAAAAAAAAAAACCCAGAAAAAAATGTAGCTCTTGGGTAGGATTATATACATAGCTACAAATAAATCACGAATTTCATCCTGATCTAAACCAGGGATGAGCAACTTTCTGGGGGCCAAATTCCATATTAGCCTCATACAGCCTGCCAAAAATTATATTTAAAAATGGGTGGAACCAAAAAAAATGTGGATAGGTAAAAGGGAAGAATGATAGGACCTCCCATTCTCCAAGAATACATTTAGTCTAACTCTGTAATACAAAGGCAATATTTTCCCTTGTTTTCGCTAGTTCCAGAACTGGACTCATTGAATTAATATAAATTAGCAGAATATTGGCTGTGTTCACCCAACACACAACCTAATTATAGATTTACTGTCAAGGTTGTACAGTACATAGAACCATAAGTTAGTTACACTGGCAAGATTCATGTACAAGGCACAAAAAAGGTAACCAAAGTTAACACTAACCTTGTACAAATGTTGTATGACTTTGTCAGTTGTGCCTAGTTAAGCTATTGTCTTATTGATGTGAACTAAACTGCCTTCCCTTTTTCATCTTTAATATTAGAACTTGTTCTAATTGGAATTCATGTAATTCCTTAGGTCTAAAATCATAGTATTGCATCACCAGAGTTTTCTGCAGCAAATGCTAAGTTAAGGCTTTGATTCATGGACCCAGACTAGGCCTTTCTGGTTGCCCTCAATTTCAACTATATTTATTGATCCTGTGGCATTTCTTGATTCCTTATTTTAACAAATTCTTTTGCGGTTTTAGAACGTCTTGTTTATGAGGTTCGACAGAAATGCAGGAATATTGAAGGTGAGGTTAAGCAAATGCATTCTTTGTCCTTCCCCATCTTAAATTATGTATAGGGCATGACAACCAATTGGATTCCTCCCTACTCTGCTGCAAGTATTTGTCTCTAAAATTCAAGGTGATCATCACAGCTGCAGTTCAGTAGTTAGCAAATGGAGCCTTCTGCCATTAGAGTTTGTAGACTCAGAGTAGGCTTGAAACATATCACAAAGAAAATCATTAAGAACAAATCCAAAAGCAGCCCAGCACTTTCACAGTTGAGCATGGGAAAAGCCTTTTATGGATCTCAACTGTTTAATGGAAAAGACCAGGATGATCCATGCTCAGTGAGCCTATTGCTGTGTGTGGTTTTGAAAGAGGAGAATGCTGCCATTGAGTCAGAGGGGATAGAGAGTGGTATCTTCCTCACTAGCCCAGGGTAATGCATCTCTTTTCTTTCCTCACTCAACAACTACACCATTTCTCAGATATCTGCATTTCCTGTGGAAGCCTGAATGTCAGCCTGGAACACCCTCTCTTCATTGGAGGAATGTGCCAAAACTGCAAGGTAAGAATGTACAGGACACAGGAGCAACCTGGGAGTGGGGAAAGAACAGAGATGGAAGGGTGACTTTGGGAGTGGCGGGACAGTCAACCTGTTATATAGAGACTGTAGAACTACAAAAGGACAAAGGCAATTAGGGCAAAAGGAAAGAAAACCCCTTACTAGAAAAAAATTAAATCCTTCCAAATTCCTGTCATGTTTCAAATACCTTCCTCCTTAGAGGAAATTGTAATCCTGTCAGACAAAAACTGATCATAGCAGTTAACAGCTCTGTGATTAGCTCATGCCTGATGGTTACATATTTTTTTCTCAGAGCAAGTACCACATTTGCCTCCACTATGGATGTCTGGAGTGTATTTAGCAACATTTACTGTATTGCTTTCTGTTGTACATCTGTAAGATAAGATTTTAAAAAAAAAAAACACTTGTGGTTATAAAATACTTTTATGATGGGAGAAACTTAATGTCTTGGGCTTAGAAATATCCCTCACACCTTTGTTTCCTTAGAACTGCTTTTTGGAATGCGCCTATCAATATGATGATGATGGCTATCAATCATATTGCACCATCTGCTGCGGTGGCCGTGAAGTCCTTATGTGTGGGAACAACAATTGCTGCAGGTGAGTCAAGAAAGATTGCATCTCTGTCCGTCCCCCCATCCCCACCCCAGTTGCCTTTTTAGGATAGTGTCACCATTAGCCAAATCCTCTCCCTTGAGGTTTTGCATTCAAGAGAAAATTAATATAACTTTTGCATCTTTCCTGTGGAAAATCGCCCATGGGAAGAGCCTGTGTCTGTCTTTTCAGTTTCTATTAACAGAAAAGTATAACCTAGGAAAGGAAAAGAAAACTAGGATCAAGGCAGGCTTAAGAACAAGGGATTGGGAAAATGTATTTAGAATGAGATGGCTTGTATGCTCGACTTGACTTTTCAGTATTTTCAGACAATCAAAGCCTAGGTGATTCTGGAACTAAGAGAATATGCTGGAATTCCAGAAGGGCCCAGACTACCTAAATCAAAGCCATTGTTTGTCTGTTGCATCCTGAGCTGAGCACATTCCACACTTAGCATTAATTATTTTGCTTTGTAGATGTTTTTGTGTAGAGTGTGTGGACTTATTGGTGGGTCCTGGGGCTGCTCAGGCAGCTATCAAGGAAGATCCCTGGAACTGCTACATGTGTGGCCACAAGGGTGTCTATGGCCTGCTCCGGCGACGAGAAGACTGGCCCTCACGCCTTCAGATGTTTTTTGCCAACAATCATGATCAAGAGTTTGTGAGTTCAGCATGGAGTGGAGGTGGGAATGGGGACAAAGAGTAGCTTTTGATATCAGGAAAATTCAGAAGGCAAGAGAAATCTGCAAATACTCTCAGGTTTCTCTTGTTGCTTGCAGCCCCCTAGTATACTAGCTACCTGAACCAGTCAACCAGTGGCTCTACTGCTGTTGAGCACCAACTCTTGGGAAACTCGGGAGCCTCCTGCCATCTCCCTGTGGTGACTGTTGCCAGAGCTTACACTCCCAACCATTTCATGCTGCTCCTTTGCTTTTTGCAGGATCCACCAAAGGTTTACCCTCCGGTCCCTGCTGAAAAGAGAAAGCCCATTCGGGTGCTGTCACTTTTTGATGGCATTGCCACAGGTGAGTTCTGACCCTCCTAATATCAGAAAAGAAGTGGTACCGTGAATGCCACGCGGGAGCAACAGTATCAGTGTGGTTTTCATTTTCCAGGACTCCTTGTGCTAAAGGATTTGGGCATCCAAGTGGATCGATACATAGCATCTGAGGTGTGTGAAGATTCTATCACAGTTGGGATGGTCCGACACCAGGGCAAGATCATGTATGTTGGGGACGTCCGCAATGTCACTCAGAAACATGTACGTGGAGCTTTGATGGGGAGGCTTTCTTTGGCTTGTGTAACTGAGGCTGGCAGAGCCCCAGGTGCATCTTCCTCCTGCATCTGACTATTAAATCTCCATATGTTACAGATACAGGAATGGGGTCCTTTCGACTTAGTGATTGGAGGGAGCCCCTGCAATGACCTCTCCATTGTTAATCCTGCCAGGAAAGGCCTTTATGGTAAGTGCTACCATCCATCCCTTCTGTGGTTTACTCAGGACATGTTGTTTTAAAGCAGTTGATCCAGGGATAAAGAACTATGGTCCTCCAGAAACTACTTAACTACAGCTCACAGCATCCTTTGTTGATAGACATGTTGATTGGAATTAATGGGCATTATACTTCGATAGTACCTGGAAATTAAAATATACCCTGTTTCCCCCAAAATAAGACATCCCCTGATAATAAGCCCAATTGGGCTTTTGAGCACATGGCAATAAGGCCAAGCGCTTATTTCAGGGTTCAAAAAAAATATAAGACAGGGTCTTATTTTCGGGGAAACACGGTATTACTATCTCAGATACCCTGAGGATTGGAAAAGAAATCCATGTGCATGTTGCTTCTTAGCACATTGAGTACTTATAATAAGAAACCTGATAGGCTGGTTTTAGTGACTAATCTATGAGATTACACAAACAGAACTTTAGTATTTCAAAAGATGCCAGTTAACCATGGAGGTAAAATTCTTGAGCTTCAGAATGCATCTTTGTAATGTAAATGAGAAATCGATGTAATTGAGTAACGCGCAGCCTTTACAACTGAGAAATCAAGTTAAAGCTATGATCAGGGCATTGCTTTTACTTTTACTTTATATTGTCATATCTGAAGCAGATAGATCTTCGGCGCTTTAAAAAGTCCCTACGCTCCATAAATCAGATTTTTAATGGTTACGGAGAGGAAACTGTTGGCCTGTGTCTCAATTCCTCTTGCAAGCATCCACTTCTCCCTGCCTTTGCTTTCCTAACCCAGAGGGCACAGGGCGACTCTTCTTTGAATTCTATCGTCTCCTTCATGAGGCCAGACCCAAGGAGGGAGATGAGCGACCTTTCTTCTGGCTGTTTGAAAATGTGGTGGCCATGGGCGTCAGCGACAAAAGGGACATCTCTCGCTTCCTAGAGGTGAGGTGAGGTGAGGGGCTCTCCCCATAGCCAGTCTTGGGATATTACTGGGTAGAAGAGCAAGCCTTATCTGCCACATGGGATGGGGGAATGGGACCATGGCCTAAAAAGATAGGATGGGGCTTGGGCAAAGCAGAGCCTTCTGCGCATGCGCAGAGGGTAAAAAACAGGATATGACGATGTCCGGGTGGGTGGGCGGAGCCTCCCACCACCGGCCTTACCAGTTCGCCTGAGCCGGATAGAACCGGCTGAATTTCACCACTGGTTGTAGCCCTGATTATAAGGAACCAAAATGGCCAGGACTGTGACTGAAGTAATAGAATAGGTTGAGAGGAGGGAAAATCTTGGAAAGGTTCAGATGGCGAATCACCTGTTGCAAACTTCAAGAGGTAGCCTCCTTCTGATACCCTATAGCTGTGATGGCAAACCTATGGCACCCGTGCCACAGGTGGCAGGCGTAGCCATATTGGTGGGCAGGTGAGCTCAGATCCGGTGCGTATGCGCGCACTGGCCAGCTGATTTTTGGGCCTTCTGGGCCCACCGGAAGTAGGGAAACAGGGCCTCCGGGGTGGGGGGAGGCCATTTTTACCCTCCCCAGGCTCCTAGAAAGCCTCTGAAGCCTGGGGAGAGAGAAAAGCGGGCCTACCGGACCCACCATGCCATCACGTGGCAGGAGCGGGGGGGGGTCGCACGCACATGTGTGGAGTGTGCATAAAATTATGGGTGTGGGCATGCACACATGCGACACACCCCCACCCCCACCCGCAGTCCCCTTGCTCCTGGCACGCGATGGCAAAAAGATTAGCCATCACTGCCCTATAGTGTGACTTTCCTTGCCTCTCTCCTTCTTACAGTCTAATCCAGTGATGATCGATGCCAAAGAAGTCTCTGCAGCCCACAGAGCCCGATACTTCTGGGGAAATCTGCCTGGCATGAACAGGTCAGTTAATAAGCATACGCTATCTACACAGGCACCAACTACCAGCAGATGACTCACTTTTTTGTTTAAAAGTATTAACCTGTTCAATTATTGATGCTTTAATGTGTGAAGAATTGCTTGTCTGGATTCCCTCATTACCCTTCTCATATCTATTGAATAGCTTTAACATGTGTGGACTTCAGTTCCCAGAATTCCCCAGCCAGCTGCCAAGGTTGGTCACCTTGTGGTGAGATGAGTGGCAAATAAATTTAAAAAATAAAAATAAATAAGGTTGAGAAACACTAATCTAGTGTCTATATTTGCACGAGTTTGATTCTTCTATGGTTTTGTTATTTTTAACAAAAAAGAATATTTGTAGCTCAGGATTGAACTGTGGAGTTCTTGGTGTTTTCTGAGTTTGGTTGTTTGCTTGCAGACTTTCAGTACCCAACTAGGTAAGATTGCTAGTTTTGTTGTGATTTCTCAAGCCTCAAATCAACTTCAATACAGTATATTTTGCTGATAATTCTGTAGGTTTGAACAAATCTTTTTATCAGCATAACTTATTTATTTTTATTTATTTATTTATTTAGCAAATTTATATGTTACATGGGTGTTGTGGGTATGCTGTCATATTTTGACCAATTCAGAGCAGTTTTGATAACAGCACAAGTAAAAAACCCTTAAGTGTAAATGACAATTTATGAAGATGGACCCAGATCAATCATCTACCTTGAAAGTTTATCACAGAAGGGATTGCTTCTACTGCCTTGTGAAAGACAAGCTAGAAAGGGATACCCTGTGCTTGGGGGCATTAAGGAAATTTGCAGCAGGGAAAAGGAACAATACATTACAAATTTGGGAATTGGGGAAGTATTGCACAGGCATCTCTCTACAGATTGATTCATTACCCCTTGGTAAATTTTCATAGAGATAGCAGTGTGGTCAATCCTAACCCTAACTATAGTCCAGAAACAATGGCAGAGGAAGCTTTCTGAAGAGACTTTAGTGGTCTCTTCAGTGGACAAGAGATTGAGCTATTAACAGCAGTCAGCAGCAACATGGCTAAATACAATGATTCAATGTACTTATTGAGATATAGGCACTAAACAAACATCTTGAATGTGATTGGATGTAAACAGGAAGACTTGCAAACAAGTATACTTGTCAGGAAAAAGTCAATAATGAGCTCCATTTGAAATACTTAATCTCTTCAGTGCTGGGGAAAAGTAATGGAATAACAGTGGTAAAGCAAGGAAGGAAATTCAAGGATTGAGGAACAAGAAGGAAGAAAGTATGATGTTTTTTAAAAAAGAGAAAAGCTATAGTAACAACAGTAGCAAGAGTTTTTACAAAGCAAAAGGCATAGGAACATGGCCCTTAGCATTGGGCGGTGGGAGGAGCACCATTGAGAAAACATGCCTCAGGGTCTTTATTTGATGAGGTTATGACTCATTAGAAGACCCACAGGTAGTGCTAAAGGCAGGCTAAAAATATCTTCATAAATATTGTCCATTTATATCCATGGTTTTTAAATTAAGGGAAATTGCTAAGACGTAATTCTGGCATATCCTGGGTGAGGTGGGGTAGTGGAACAATTTGTAATTGCTTAATTGTGAGGCAAGAATCTAGTTTGCCACTGTGCCACTGTGATGTTTCTTGTGTGAAACAATGGAGTCTGTTTTGTGTTTGTGTGTGACATTATTCTAGACGGGGGGGGGAAGTAATTGGGTCAGACAATTTTAAGAACTTTCTTGGCCTCAACAAAACTATTTGTCCAGTTTTATTCAGCTTGAGAAAAATGATTCAGTAAAGTAGTCCTGATTCATAAAATAGTAATCATCCAAAATAACCCATTCTGTTCTTATTGTACAAATACTTTAAAAGAGAACTTTCAGAGAGAGAACCGAAAAGAGCTGAGATTCCTAGGAGCTAATTATGTGAACCTGGTTTTCCTACAGGCCTCTGGCTTCAACTATGAATGATAAGTTGGAATTGCAAGAGTGTCTGGAACATGGCCGGATAGCTAAGGTGAGCATGAGAAACCAAAATGAGTTTCGATGTACAAGTCTTCACGGAAGAGTTTGAGAAGAGAACATCAAACAGAGCATCTTCTCATAGCTCAAAAGGCAAAGAGAGAAAACAGAACCCACCATTGAATGGCAATAGCTTAGAGAAGCCTGGTTTTACGGTCATTTTCATACTACGCAGAAATTAAGGCTAGGAAGAGATAATCATCACATTGATGGAAGGCAGTGGAAATAGCGCAGAGACTGCCCGCAAGCCAAAGGCTAATGTAAAGAATTAGCTCAGAGGTAGCTTTATTATGCATGGTATGAATACCTGCTGATCATCACTTTTTGTTTGTCTATCTTGTCTTCCCAATGTAGTTCAGCAAAGTACGAACCATCACCACACGTTCCAACTCTATCAAGCAAGGCAAGGACCAGCATTTCCCTGTCTTTATGAATGAGAAGGAGGACATCCTGTGGTGCACCGAGATGGAGAGGTGGGAATGGTGTGGGGGGCTGGGCTTTCTTTCAAGAATGAGCTGAAGAACTTGCAGCACATAACCTTTCTCTAGAACCTGCCCCCCACATGGCTTAGTTGTGGCCTGGTTATATGTTTGGTTATAAACACCCCACTCGCCCTTAGAAAGGCCTCTCTTGCCGTGCAATCTATTTTTCCCCTTTTTCCATTGGCACAATACAATTTGTTTTTATGTGTTACAGAGTTCTCAGACTTTACAGCTACTGGGCCTTATAAACCAAAGGGAGCTATTTGGGCTTCATATTAGAAGCTTCAAGAGTCCTCCCTTTAGGGAGAGTTTCTATATTTTAACAGTGCTGTTTTTGCTATTGCCCAGTAGAAGGCATTATGGAACTGGTTTTGTCTTTACTGGGATTCATCAGTCCCATCTTTGTACTAATCTAAGTTCAAAGGGCTATGAATTCAAAGCGCGGTAAAGGGTTTGGCATATGGACACTAGCTGGGGCTAGTGAATCTCAGTAAGGGCAAAATTAATCACATAGTACCTCTTGATGGTCACTAGCAATTATAGCAACCATTTATTTTACCCCAATCCTAACAGCACACATTACAATTGCAGATGAAATTGCAGCAGCCTTTTGTTAGCTTTTTTATGTCAGGGTCTTAGTATTCATTTGGCATCCTGTGCTTACAGAGTCTTTGGCTTTCCGGTCCACTACACGGATGTGTCCAACATGAGCCGCCTGGCAAGGCAGAGACTGCTGGGTCGTTCCTGGAGCGTGCCAGTGATCCGCCATCTCTTCGCCCCCTTAAAGGAGTACTTTGCCTGTGTTTAAAGAGACGTAACCACAAAACTGGCAAAGCGGAGGAGGAGTCTCAAACACAACCACCCCCAGGAACAGAAGAGAAGTGGCACCAGAATGGAGGAAATGGCTGGTGGGTGAGAGGGTGGGAGAGGACAGCCCGCATACATATGCAGCTCCCATCACCCAAATCTTCACCCATCCTCTCCCCAATTTGAAATGCCCCAATCAAACCAACCAATCCCACTTTCTGTTGGTAATCCTTTAATTTCCTGCTCTTTCTGGATGGGTTTGCCTGTTAGTTTGGTTTCTGCCGCTCCTCGGCTGAGCCCCCAGCAATGCGGGCTGTCCATTGACGCACCGCAAAAGAGAAATTTCCAGCCAAGCCCAAAGCTGAATGGGCCTTGGGGCTTTATTGCCCAAGCTCAGTTTAGGAGCACAAAATGAGGTGCAACGGGACCTCCTTGCGTCTATCAGCGCCATTCCTGGGCCGAGCGCAAGCTGGGAAACTCCCAGTCCTACCTGGTCCCCCCAAGCCACACACTATAGAGTATTTGGGTGCCTATCACACAGGAGACCTTGATACACCCTGCTCCTACAGCCGCTCTTACCTCTTGTTTACAGTTTATATATATGTGAGAGTTATGTGAGAGAAATATCTATATATAAAAGGTACTGTTACTACTGTACAACTGACTTTCAAAATGGTGCTTCTACAACCACAGAGGGTGGGGCTGAAGGCAGCTTCCGTGGTGCTTCACATGCTAGCCCGCAGGAATGGTGGGGGGAGCTTTTCCAACTGATTGCAGCCCCATCTTATAAGGGAGAGAAGGCTGACGGGCACCATTCTCCGCCCCGGGTGGCATGCAATAATACTTTTCTTCCTGAAAAGGCAAACCTCCCTCAGGCCAGGGGCTTGGGCCTTGCTAGATGGGGCTAACTTACCCCCCTGCAGAGCTCCAGGCAGGGGCCCTAATGTTAGTGGTGCTTTATTGAAATTGGCGTTTTCTAGGGTCCTCCTGGGGCTCCACCTGTCACCAACCTGGCTGCCAGACCAGGAGGCAGAGAGCACCCAAGGACCAACAGTGCTTGTTTTGGTCATCTCTGAACTCACTGGCTGTAAGGTTCTTGATCAGAGCTTTTGGTTCTGCTCCTTTTCTCCACGTTTGCCCCTTAAAAGACAAATTCAGCTGCAGAATAACTATGGGGATAGGGAGGAAGAGAGAAAGAGAAAGAGAGAGAGAGAAGAGCCCCTGCCATCCTGCGCTGCAGTAACCCTTCTGCCCCATTCCTTTGTGATTTTGTGTGTTCGGAGGTCAGCACCTGCTGCCTTCCTTCTCCCCCTCCTCCTTTCTATTTGTGGCTGACACAAATTATTATAGACTTCCTGTTTTGCTTGATCAGACTCTGGCTGTGCTACCTTTCTCCTCCCCCCACACACATGTTGAGGGTACAGAGGGGCAAAAATAAAGGTGGGCAGTTCTCATGTGAAGAGAGTCTCTCCAGGACCTGATGAACTCTCATGTGCAAGGTCTGGCTTAGGAGTCAAAATTTCCTGGAGTATATCTTGGTAATTGTGTGCACTTTACTCTTTGGGGCAAGGGGATAAATGACCTTCACCATGAGTCTGTGATGCACAATGTATAAGGGATGGCCATTGGGCTCTGGTCAATCCTCAGTGCATGGACTTGAGGCTGCTTCTCCCTTCTGCTTGCAGAGACTGATCCCAACAGGGTCCAAAGTTCTTGGTGCTAATGGGGATATCTCTTCCCTACTCCCCCACCAACCAGCTTTTGCCTCAGCAGCTTTTCCATCTGTGCCTCCACAGGGGACAGCATCTCCCCTCTGCTCCTGTCTTCCCTGTGTCCATGGTGCTCTTGGAGGCGATGGAGTAGATGCTGAAGCAAAACTCAGGAGCAGGCGGGAATGTTCGTGGAAGAGAGCAGATCTCCCTCTGCCTTCTTATGAACACTCCCCAACGCAATCTCTTGAGCGGTGAAACAGTTGGCAGCAGATAAGGAAGGTCTCTGTTGAAGGCTGTTGGTCTTGGTGCTAAAATTTGGGGGAGTTAGGGTGGCAGGTAGGTGCCTCTGCTCACTTCCCTTCAAACTGTGAAGGGTGCTGGGGTCTCGCTCAGGGCCGAATGGGGAAGGGAGAATGGTGGCTTCTTCGGACGGGGCTCTCTGGCAAGATATGCCCCCCACCACCTGTTGCCTCCATGATAGGCAGTCTCCTTCACACTCCATTCTTCCTCTGACCCCTTGGTCGTTGGTTCGGTGACTGCCCGTCTGCGCAAAATTCTTCAAAGGGAGGTTTTCCTTACAGGATTTCCAAGCCTTTCTTCCCAACCCATTTGCCACAAAGCTAGGGGGGGAGAGATTCCCTCTGGGTTTCTTGTAGTCTAGTTTCACTGGTGCTAAATGGGAAGTATTTATTGGAAGAGACTGTAGCTCAACGACAGAGTACATCTTTTCCATGTAGAAGATCTTAAAAATTCAAACCCGGGCATTTCCAAGTGGTGCTGGAAAAAACTCCTGCCTGAAACCTTGTAGAGATCCTCTCACTCAGGGTTGACAGTAATAGGTTAAGGGATCTATGGTATCATTCAGAAAATAAGGCAGCTTCCTGTGAGTTTGTCCTTGGCTGGTTTCCAGCCAGAGTAATCTGAGCCAAAGGGCTGGTTGAAGGAGAGGAGGCTCTAGGTATCTCCCCAAATGGTGGGAAGGGGTATGGTTTTTTTTTTTTTTTCCAATTGTATGCTTCAGAGAAGAATCTATTTGGGGGGAAGGTATATCTTTAGTAGTTACATCCATTTCTCCCCAAAGTCTTCCTTTCAGCATATTCAGTTTAGACATGGGGCTGGCCACATAATTCCTAAAGTCAGTTCCAGTGGCTGTCAGCTTAGCTGGATCCTCAGTGTATTCATGGCACTGCCAGTAGACTTTAGTTCTGAACAGTCCAACCTCTCTTCAAGCAGGGCACTGCACCCATCCAGTTCTGTCCCCAAACTGGAAGTGGCCTCTTGGGAAGCCTTTATTTGTGTTGTCTTTCAAACGTTCCTGATGTATTTGCCTTGGGCCTGTTTCACTGTCCACCACAGAATCCAGCTGTTTTCCCAATGTGGTGGGGAGCAAGAGGGGGAGACTGAGTTTACAAACTGATGTGACTCAGATCTTTTTATAAAGAGCCTTTTGTCAAGGTTGCACAGCCCTAGACTGAAAAGCAAAGCAACCGGGCCCCTGCCCCCATTGCCTGAATTCCTTTGGCATTTGCAGAGGGACAAGGTGACAACCAAGGTGCTAAACAAGTTTTATTACAGATCTCTATTAACTTAAGTCTGCTGTCTGGACAATGACTGTTTTGTTTTTTCTTGTAGTGAAGTTTAAAAGAGCTCTATTATTTTACTCTTATATATTATTATAAAAAAAAAAAGGCATTTTAACTTTGTACTTGAAACCTAAAGGAAAAGATTTCATGTGTTTTAGCTTAGACATTGAAGTAGCTGAGACGCTTTACTGTTTGTGGGAAATCATGTATTCATGCTGAAGAATAAACTGTGTTGAGATCCTGGGAAGAGCTTAGCCCTGTTCCCTGCTCTCCAGCCGCCTCCCATCTGACATTCCATGCAGCTCAACCCAGATGTCCTTCCTCTCCTTCTTTCAGTTCCATTCTCCCAGCCCTTCCGTCTTTTAATCCTTCTTTTTCTTTTTGGATGATTTTGGGATGCCCCATCTTTTCAGACGCTTTTTTTTAGGATTGCTTCTATATTTATTGACAAATAAATAATGTACATTTCAGAGTATGGTTCTGCTTTGCCAGGGCTGGGGAGGCCCACCTCCTCATCCCTATGGGCAGGCTGTTGTATCTCTGTGTAAGTATTGCTCGTGACATAGCTGTTTTATAAACTAATTAAAAAGGTCAATGGTGCAGCAGATGTTAGAAAGTCTGTCCGTTCCGCCTCCATCCCATCCTTTGCATTTTTCTTTTGTGCTCAGAACACTCGAATAAGGAAGGCTCCTTGCTGATGTACTTGTGCTGGAGAACACTTGAATAAATGTTCTGTTTTGTGCAAAAAGAAAAGAAAAAAGGAGGCTGTCTGCTGTCATGTGCTTTTTGTATCCCTGTGTCCATGAGTGTTTATAGGTGCTCTGAGGCAGTGCTGGTGGGATTAAAGTAGCACCCGAGGAATCCCAAGTTGCATAAAATGGGCAGCACACCGTATCAACGGGGAAATAACATTGCTGCAGATTCATGTAGTTTTTAAAAAAGTCACATATAATACAGAAAACGCTAGAGCATTTGCTTCCTATTTTGAAATTACTCACTGCATTTGTAGAAGCACTTCTCTACAGAATACACTTCTAGGAAACATACATGACGTTGACAGGAACCTGTTAGTAGGTGCTGTTAAAACTACTGGCAAAAAATAGATAATAGAAAATGGGTACATCATGGAAGAATGGTTGTATGGTTGCTAAGAGTTGACACTGACTTGATGGCACGTGATCCACAACAGTGGTAAACTATAATTCAAAATACAAATGTATTTGGAAATTTTAATTATAAATGTGCACATTTTTCTAATAAGAACATAACGAATCTGGAAGTAATGTTGCTAAGCTGAAACTAAAATAATATTGTGGCTGTCTTTAATTTTTATAACTGCTGTAGGGGGAGAAGCTAGAATTCATATGAAAGCATAAGAGTTATGGATTTAATTTCTGAGAAGGATACTTTCAACAACTTTTTTTTTTCCAAACCCTCTTTAGAATGGCATTCTAAAACATTGCGTTTGCACAATTCAATTAACATTAAATTAATCCTGGTTTGGGGATTGCCCAACACAATGAACCATAAACTAATCAAACTGACTGTTTGCACAATAAGCTAAGCTCCAAAGAAACTAACCCAACAGAAGCAATAACTAAACATGCGCAAATGTAGCCACTCGATCTTTGCCAGTATGGTTCTCGCAAGTTCTGTGAACACAGCTAGATAGCCTGTTAAATAACAAATAGTAGTTCTTCATTGTTGTTCAATGAACCCTAGTTTGAATTTCTAGTTATGAATAGAACACATGCTAGAAAGATGAGGGTGGCGTATATAGTGTCTTTTTTTCCTCTGAAAATGATGCACTAGGAAAATTTTCTGAGCTGTTCTATCTGAACAACTTAAAGCTACTGTATATTATAGTTCACATTCATTTCTTCTAGTATATATAATGTACTTTCTTTTATCCAACAGAAGAGAATATATTTATTTATTTATTTATTTATTTATTTGTCAACAAGTACAAGGAAACAAGTAACAGTATAGACATAGACATGGACACATAAAAAAAATGGGCACACATAAAAGGATATAAATAGGCAAAACAGCCATAAACACATAGAATGATTACATATAAATGGGGACAGTAGAACAGGGATGGTAGGCACACTGGTGCGCTTATACATGCCCCATTTAGGGACCTCTTAAGAAACATGAAAGGTCCACGGTAGACAGTTTTAAGGTAAAAGGTATGGGATTAGCGAGACTTAATAGGATCAGGTAGAGTGTTCCAGACGTTTACTACTCTCTTGCAGAAGGCATATTTCCTACAATCAAGATTAGAGCGAATTACATTGAATTTGAATCTATTGATAGCCCTTGTGTTATTAAGGTTGAAATTAAAAGTACTCATTTATGGGTAGGACTTTTTGGTAAATAATCTTATGAACTAAGCGTAGGTCGGAATGTAGACGGCATAGTTCGAGGCTATATTTATTTATTTATTGGTTCGATTTATATGCCGCCTTTTTCCGGAGACTCAGGGTGGCTTACAATGCGTTAAGCAATAGCCTTCATACTTTTGTATATACTTGCTTAGTAGGGCTTTTGGGACCCCCCCCCCCAAAGCGGTGTTCGTTTTTATACAAAGTCAGCTTATTGCCCCCACAAACCGGGTCCTCATTTTACCTACCTCGAAAGGATGGAAGGCTGAGTCAACCTTGAGCCTGGTGAGATTTGAACTTGCAGTAATTGCAGGCAGCTGGTTTTACTTAACAGTGCTTTAGTCTGCTGCGCCACCAAGGCTATACAGACCTAAAATTTCAAGCTTGGTGGTATAGGGAATTTTATTTCGAGCAGAAGATTTGAGTAGTCTTCTAGTAAAATATCTAAAATATTTACATATCTAGTAAAATATGTAGCTCAAGGTTGAGCTATGGGGTACCTGGTGCTCTCTGAGCTTGGCTGTTTGCTTGCAGATGTTTTATTACCCAAAAAGGTAACATAAATGGGGCAATGATGATATTGCCTACTTGGGTAATAAAATGTCTCCAAGCAAACAACCCAGCTCACAGCACTAAAGATTTCACTTTATTTTATGAATATATATGCTGCTAATTAAATTTATATTGTGATTTGCATAATATAAAATAATTTTTAGTATATAAAATATTGAGTGCTTCAAACACGGCTGTTTGCAGTTACAATGGTGACTTTGTTCCAACATTAATAATCTTCACGGTATCTGTTACTTGTTTAGTCAGTACACTTTCTATGCCTGCCTTTTTTTTTTTTTTTTGTCTTTTTCCCTCTCCTCACAGAGTGGAGATTGCCTGAACAATTTACCTCTTTTTTTCTCCACAGCATAGGTTTCCCTAAAATGTTAAGAGAAAGTTAACAGGCTCAGCTCTGTGATCTTAATTAGATGGTTAGATCTCTCTTACCAGCTTACAGCTGTTTCCTGAAATTGACAAGACCCTAATGACCAGTTTCACACAAGTAGTCCTGTGACTGGTCCTCACACTTATGATTGTCAGTCCCCACATTCACGCTCTCGCAATCCAGGTATTTAACAACTGGTTCATACTTAACGATAATTGCAGCATCCTGCAATCACTTGGCCGCCATTTGCAACCTTCCCAACCATTTTAACAGATTAACAGAGTTGGAAGGGACCTTGTAGGTCATCTAGTCCAACCCACCACCACCCCCGCCCAAGCAGGAGACCCTACACCAGTGATGGGGAACCTTTTAGGTACCGAGTGCCCAAAGTGTGCGCGTGCACCCAAACTGCAAGGTGTGAGCGCATGTGCACACACACCACACGTGTGAGCACCCCATGCATGCACCCGCGCCCCATCCAAACTGCAAGGCGCAGGCATGCACCTGCCCCCCGCACATGCATGCTCGCCCCCACGAATGCCCCGCACATACGCGGCAGAGACCCAAAGATCAACTGGCCAGCGGGAGGTGTACGCACATGCACGGCAGAAACCTGAAACAGAGCTGGGGCGACAGCGTGTGTGCCCACAGAGAGGGCTCTGTGTGCCACCTCTGGCCCCCGTGCCATAGGTTCGCCACCTCGGCCCTACACCATTTCTGACAAATGGCAGTCCAATCTCTTCTTGAAAGTCTCAAGTGATGAAGCTCTCACAACTTCCGAAGGCAACTTCTGTTCCACTGGTTGATTATTCTCACTGTCAAAAAAATTCACCTTATTTCCAGGTTAAATCTTTACTTGTTCAATTTCCATCCATTATTCCTTGTCTCGCCTTCGGGTGCTTTAGAAAATAGCTTGATCTTCTGAGAAGCAAAGTCAATAGGAAAGCCAGCAGGAAAGATCACAAGTTGCAGTCACGTGATGTCTCCTTAACAACCATGATGATTTGTTTAATTCTGCTTACCACAGCAACATTACAATCTGAATTGTAGTAAATCAAAAGGCCCTATACAGGCTTTAACAGCTGCTGCCAGTGCATTCCTTTGAGTGTGTATGCCCCATTGTGTACCTACTTACTCTCTTGTAATTCCTTTCTCTCCAGTGAATATAAATACAAACCTTGCTAATTATCCCAGCATCAGAGAGCATTTCAAAGGCGGTGGCCGGGGTTGGGGGGGATAAGACAATGGCCCCCAACCTTTTGGGCACCAGGGACCGATTCTGTGGAAAACAGATTGGTATTGGTCCAAAGACCAGGGGTCGGTGATCCATGCTATAAGATTTGCTCCTTTACCCGGCCTTGTGAATCTTACTCCAGAAATCTTTTCTGTTATTTCAGTTCACTCAGCTGTTTAGGGCCGTATCCTTCTGATACTACAAAGGAAAGCTGAAGTAAAATAAATGTTGTCATGATTTTTCACTTAGCACTGCTGACCAATTTTTTACTAAATGGCAACTACTTGTATTGTGCAAACTGCTTCACGTGACACATCGTGGACACTTTGTTAGGCTACAGTTGGACATAGCCCAATACTATGAAAGAACTGAAAAGTACAAGGAAACTATTAAAATAGCCCTGTAATTCTTTATCCAATATTTCAATGAATGAGCCCAAGGGCTGTCTGTCAAGTGGGATTTTATGCTCTGCATTTAATTTCCATAATAGCAAAATGGCTTTTTTGGAACAATATTTGTCAATTGCAGATTTCCTTCAGGGATCCTTCAGATTGCAGTACTTTAGCTGCTTGGATTTGGCTGAACAATTACACTAATATGTACATGAAGTTCTAAAAACAAAGACATTTTAAAGCGCTAAAAGGATTGACTTCATTCAACTTCGGGCATTAATTTCTTGGTCAGTTAGAAAATGGGGAAAATGTTGCTCAAGAACACTCAATGTGGATTAAAATAAACAGATTTTAAAATCTGTATCCAACTACATTATTACTCATAACCAAGAAAACAAGCAAACGGGCCACCAAACAAATCAACCCAGAATTCTCACTCAAGGCACAAACAGGCTAAAATTATTCATGGGACATATTATGAGAAGACTTAAGTCTCTAGGGAAATCTATAATGCTGGGAAAGGAGGAAAGAAAAGAGGATGGACTCAATTATATGTTACAGATTCATTGGTGAAAGGACCAAGCTGGGGATAGGTTCTCCAGAGAAGATCTACATGGTTGTTGAGAATCAACACTGACTTGATAGCACTCCATCAGTGTTTAATCTAGCTTTTAATTACGTATGCTAAATAAGACTACCTGAATTCAATTAATGCTGCTTTTCAGTTATGTTTGTTTGATAGACTTACTCATGACTCAGTAGTAACAAATTTATTGAACCACAAACTAACCACAGAGTACAGTTCACATAACATGCTAAAATTTAGCCAGCTAGTTCAGTAAATTACAAAACACAAGTTGAGTCCAGAGTTTATTGTGCCAAATATTAATACCGTGTTTCCCTGAAAATAAGACCCTGTCTTATATTTTTTGAACCCTGAAATAAGCGCTTGGCCTTATTTTCGGGGAGGTCTTATTATTTTGGGGCGTGTGGAGCAAGACGAGAATCCTCTTGCCATCTTACCTGATTTCCAGCTCTGTCTCCCTAACCCTAACCAGAGGAAATGGTGGGGACCGGCCGTGCATGCGGTTAAATATTTTCAGGGGAGGGCTTATTTTTGGGAAAACATGGTATTTACACACCGTTAACCAATGGGAATATTTGTTTCTCATCTCTATACAAAAAATACAGGCAGCCATTTTGGTTCTTGAATAAACGTCAAATATCTGGATTTCTTCCCAAGTTCTAAGGAAACCCACTGCAGTACATCTTCAGTTCTATCTGCCTTTTTCTGAGTATCTGAGCTAACTGCTGTCTGACCACAAGCAGAATAACAAGAGTTGGAAGGGTCCTTGAAGGTCTTCTAGTCCAACCCCCTGCTCAAGTGGGAAACCCTATAACCATGATGGCAAACCTATGGCATGCGTGCCAGAGGTGGCACGCAGCGCCTTCTGATGGCACATGAGCTGTCGCCTCAGTTCAGCCCTGCTGCGCCTGTGTGCGTGCCTCCCAATGGCCAGCTGGTCTTCGGGTCTTTGCCATGGGGCAGGGTGCGTGAGGGGGGGCATAAATGCATTGCATTTTGGGGGTTCGGGTGCATGCGCGCATTCACACACTCTGGGCACTCGGTCCAGAAAAGGTTAGCCATCGCCCTATAACATTTCAGACAAATGGTTGTTCAAGCAAGTTCCATTCATCCTAGGTGCCATGGTAGATTTCCTCACATTCTGAGAAGACAGACTGGGCCAAGGAATATTTTTTTATTTGGCCCTTAATCTTTAGTAAGATATTTCCTAAAGTTGAGGAAAGGTTTAGTTATTCTGAAATGTTTATACCATGCTAAATACACACTAATGGCATGAGTTTGGGAAGAAAACTGCTGTGCTGCAATGCCCAAAATCCCTAGCCTTGAATGCAATGTTCACCTGTTGGATTCACATGCTGAAACTACGGGATGATTTAATATGGAGGGTTCAGGGAACATGATAATATAGTGTTTGGATTTACACAACACCAAAGGAAATTTGGTTCTGGCAAAGGAGATTTCCAGCAATCAGCAGGAACGGAGTTTATATGAGCAGAGGTTTCACGCTGTGAATGCGCATAGCGTTCCATTCGCTGTCCAAGGTACTAGTCTGTCTCCTCTGCCCTCTTGCTGATCAGGAAGAAGGACTAACTATTCAAGCTACCTTTAGATTTACCAGGTGTAGAAAATGCCTTTGTGTGGTGGTGCATGTGCCTATATGTGTGCACACGCATGTGTCAGAGGCAGAGAAACAGATTAATGGTACTTTCTACTGAACATTATTAAATTGAGAAAAGTATACCAAGACATCACAGCTCTTTATACAACAGCAAGTAACAAACAAGAATATAAGCCATTAAATCACTTTTATTTTTGCTGGTAGAATTCTGGGCCATGTCATATTAAAGACTCAAGGTAGATAATAAAAAATATAGACAGGCAGCTTTCATAATCTAGTTCTGCTGAATATTCCTTGCACGCAGCAGAAAAATGCATAGTATTCCTGGCTGAGAAAACAGAACAAGAAACACCATGTATGTTGTGTGCATAGTCTTTGGATTTAAGAATGCAAGTGTCTGGATCAGGACGTTTTCTATCTCTATTTTTTAAAGTTATATTTTCTGCAATATACTAATGGCATTTGTGGAAAACTGAGATGCAGTGGGAGATTTTGCCCAGGAGAGGGTGCTCTAGTGTAAGATTCCATTTTCAATTACTACTAGACTCTTCCTTGGTTTTGCCATCATCCTGTATTTCCCTTGTTCCCCTTTGTGATCCCCAATCCAATTTCTTAACCCCTAAACTCCCCTGATTTATCACAATTTTTACACTCTGAATTTTGAAAAGTGCTATCAGGATGATAACAATTATTGCAACAACTGCTATTGTTTTGGTTTTTTTTAAAAAAAGCCTTGTATTTGAATGTAAGTTTATACCACTTTTGTGCCTTGTTGGGTCCTGGACCTTTTTCCTGACTGACCTTTCGGAAGCATATTTAAAAGTTTCTAACCTTCATTATAGAGCTATATCCTCTTTGCTTGTTCATTATATCACAGGTGATGCTTTCCATAACTTTATTTCTTCTCTTCTGTAAGATTAAAAAGTTTAAAACAATAATACCATATGTTCTTTAAAATAGTTCAAGACCATTGTTAGAACTTTTAAAATGTTTTAAAATTAAATGGCAAAATTGGTCAGCATAAAATAAAAGAAAAAGCATAAACCATGACATTGGCAGAAGAGCAGTGGAATAAAATAAAGGACCAGATGACAGCAATACTGTCATATCAATACTATTACCAAGTTTGTTACTTTTATTTGTTTCTGCCTATCTGCCCTTAAGACGTATCTTTTTCTATTAGGAGAAAACATGTGGAGCACATAATGCAAATATCAAGATAGTTCCTGTCTATGACTAAACAAAATTTAGGAACACCTAAGTAAGCCTTCAATCAAGGGTAATCTTAGCAGCTGAACTGTCACATAAGAAAAGAACTTAATTTATTTTTCTTGGACCTAAAACGCTAAAAACTTTAAAGATCATCAATAAAATTTCAAAATGAATTTGGGGAAACTAACTTGACACTCATTGCAGCTATTTCAGCAGAACATCTGACTTTTTAATAAAAAGCGTAGTTAAGAATCTAGCTGATGCATTCTTATTTCATTCATTTAAAAAGCCATCCCATTTCTTTGGCAATATTCTTATGACCAGAAATAAGAACAGTGCAGGATGACATGACATAAATGGATGGATTAAAATTTCTAGCATTTTTTCCCCCACAAAATGATTAGCATTAGTGGTAGGTGATGATATTGGAGGGTCTTGTTTATAAAATTCTATATTTGCAAAAATAAATTTTCTCTGAATGGACAAATAGGCAGTACAAAATTACTGAGAATAATTATTCATAATCAAGAGAAAAACAATAGCCACAGAGGATTCTGGAATGGATGGCCATAATAAATCTAGTAAATTCAATCTAATGCAAAGTGAACAAAAGATGAAAAAAACTTTTTTTCCAACTTCGACATTCCATTTTTGGCATGTACTGGTATGCTACTATGTATCAGACTAAGAACAGTTGGAAGGTACTGTACCTTGGAGGTCTTCTAGTCCACCCCCCTGCTCAGGCAAGAAATTCTATACCATTTCAGACAAATGGTTGTCCAATCTCTTCTTAAAAACCTCCAGTGTTGGAGTATCCACAATTTTTGAAGGCAAGCTGTTCCACTGGTTGTTTTTACTGTTAGGAAATTTCTCCTTAAGTTCTAAGTTGCTTCTCTCTTTGATTAATTTCCATCCATTGCTTCTTGTTTCGCCTTCAGGTGCTTTGAAGAATAGGATGTCCCCCCCCCTTCTTTGCAACAGCCCCTTAAATATGGAATAATTCTATTGTGTCATCCATCATTCTTTTCAATAAATGGACATACACAATTCCTGCAACTGTTCTTTACATATTTTAGCCTTCAGCCCCCTAATAATCTTTGTTGCTCTTCTCTGCACTTTTTTTTAGAGTCTCAACATCTTTTTTATATTGTGGCAACCAAAACTGGATGCAGTATTCCAAGTGTGGTCTTACCAATGCCTTATAAAGCCATACTAACACTTCACATGATCTTGATTCTATCCCTCTGTTAAAGCAGCCTAGGACTGTGTTGGCTTTTTTGGTGGCTACAGGACACTGCTGACTCATACTTAAGTGGCTGTCCACTAGGACTCCAAGATCCCTCTCACAGTTACTACTATTGAGACAGGTACTACTTATTCGATACCTGTGCATTTCGTTTTTCTTGCCTAAATGCAGAACCTTATTTTTCTCACCATTGAATTTCATTTTGTTAAAAAGGGCCCAGTGTTCAAGTCTGTCAAGATCCTTCCGTATCTTCTAGAGTGTTGGCTATTCCTGTCATCTTGGTGTTGTCTGCAAATTTGATGAGTTCCCCTTCTATCCCCTCATCTAAATCATGTATGACAATATTGAAGAGTATTGGACCCAAGATAGAGCCTTGGAGTACTCCACTGCATACTTCCCTCCATGTAGATACAGTTCCATTGAGGACTACATGTTGAGTGAGATTGGTCAGCCAGTTATGAATCCATCTGGAGGCGATGCTGTCTAACCCATATTTTTCTATTTTATCAAGTAATAGATTGTGGTCTACTTTAATCTGGGTTATGCAGTTGGTGCTTTTATATGTGTTAGGGAGACTGAGATGCAAAGGATTTGAAGGTGATAGCAAGGATAAAACATGGCTTCCTGTGTTGCCTACTTTCTCTAAAGAGCACCAAATTATCATTGCTTTGGGACATGCAGATTCATTCATTCATATAGAATGAACAGAAAGCCATCAACACTGAAATACAGGTGACAAAACTGGTTCCAATTCAGGCCAGGCTACCATATTAACCAGAGTTGTAGAAAGCAAAAACAAGAAATAAAGATAACATTGTATTCCTAACAGTTAAGATCTGTGTAGTTTAATGGTCCCAGTATTGCCTTCCCATCATCTTTTTGTTTCTAACTTGAGCTTGCAGTCCAAGTTACAGTCCTAGATGCAACCTTCACCACCAGGGAAGCCTTCCCCTTGTAATATGCCCTATACTAGGGGGGCGTCTTTGGTCCTCAAAGAGGCCCCAGTGCCTACTCCACAATCACCATGGTAACCTAGGCACCGGTTCAGAGGATGGAGAAGGCCGCACCCTACCCTTCAAGGCCTGTTCCTCTGGTTGGCGCTGAGCCTATCGGGAATCGTAGTTCTCTGCTGCTCAGGGCCCCGCCCCCTCAGAGGCAAGGGAAGAGCTGCCATTGGTCCAAGAGATAGAGGGAGGGCAGGATCCCTTCCTCCTCCTCCTCCTCCTCCTCCTCGCTCGGGGGGAAGCAGGTGAACGCGGGTGGCAGCTGGGCGAGGACGATCGGCGGCGGACAAGCGAGCCAGCGGGCGTTGGGAACAGTCATCGCAGGGTGAGTAGAAGGGTGTCGAGGGGAGGCCGTCGGATTCCATCCCTCTCTGCAGACGCGGGAATTCGGGCGGGCGAACCAACCAACCCGATCAATCAATCAACCGATGAAGAGTCTACCTGGAAAAAGGCATCTGCGGGCTTAGTTAAAAGATAGCGGAGCCGCGGAGAGGGAGCCGCGCGGTCCCCTCGACGCCTTGCGGGAGCTGCCTCGGGGGCTGCTTTCTCCGCGGGGCGGACGATGGGGGTGATGAGCCGGGGCGTGTCTTCCCCCTTTGTCTCGGGGTTTGGGAGCAGAAGCTGCTGCCCGTCGCAGCCCAGGAGCAGCATCGATCGCCTGTAGGAGAAGGGCGGGTGGCTGCGCGCGGGGAGGCGTGGGATGCTTTGCACCTGTACGCACCCTCCCTTCTCCCCCCCCATCCCCCCGGTGCTTAGTTTGCCTCCGGGCGAGTTGGCTGGCTGAGGCCGCGGGCGATTGGCGGGAAGGGTGTAGCCGGAGGTCTGCGCCCGGCCTTGGCACAGGAGCCTTATTCGGACGCTCGCCGCCTTGCTCGGACGCCTCCCTCTCCCTTTGGGATGCTCCTGGAGGCGCCCGCTCTTTGTGCGCCTGCGGCGAGGAGAGGCGAAGAGGGCGACGGTGGGGCCTTTGTCTGCGCGCGCTGGACTAGTCGCTGCCCTTTCTCGGGGGACGCGCAAGAAGAAGGGCGGGGCGGCGGCTCCGGCTCTTTCGGTCTGGTGATGCTGGGGGTGGGTTGCCTACTGACAATGGCTTCCTCACTGGGAATTGGCGCAGGGCTGGGCTTTTGTCGGGCTTCGCCGACCTCCCCTTTCCAGTGCAGCTCCAGCTTGGTAGACTCGGCCTTCCAGCGCCTGTCTAGACTTGGTGACCCTCCTGTTTCCCAGCAGGGAAACTGAGGCAGCAGGTGGAAGGGTCCTTTCCCAGCTTCCCAGTGGAGAGAAAGGCTATGGATTTAGCAACGGGAGGGGGAGTTTCTGGGCAGCTTCTGTAAAGAGAAAAGGGAATGGGGCAGACCCATTGAAAAGTTGCTGTTATTGCCTTAGTGGTTGGATTTGTATAACCCTTCAGGCTAAAAGTAAAGGAGGCTGGCTTGTTTGTGGCTCAGCATTTTCAGCATTCAGTTGTACCCTTGGCCTGTTGTGTCATGTCATTGTATGGTTTATTTATTTGCGCATAACAGCTTCTGGGAAGGTAAGCACATTTTATAATCCAGCTCCAAAGTTTAATGTATAGTACTAACCTAAGTAATTTATAAGATTTGGGAAAGATGATGCACACAGATTGCTTTTCTAGAAGAGCTGCCTCTGAGCCATATCTAAAAAAAACAAAGGTTGTAGTTAGTATCTGCTTCTGTGCCACCAGTACATGTTGAAAGAGTGGCCAAGAACCTCCAATGATGCCTGTTTGTAATAATGAAGATTTCACTCAACCTGCCTTTTGTGTTCTATTCTGCTTTGAGTTATAGACTTCCATCCATCCCATACGAGCCATTTTGTCTTAGAATGCCTGAAGTGCTCAAGTCCTGCTTAGGACTGTTCTGGGAGGCTTCTCATTGATCTACTAGTCCATTATAAACCATATAGTAGTTAAAAGTAATCTCCCTGGAAAAAGAATGCTTGACCTGATGGAAAGGTCATTCCATGAGTCTTGTACTCATTCAGATATGAAGTCTAAGTAGAGGAACCTTTAGGGAAAAGAGATACGTTTGATTAGTGGATTTAGGGGGGGAAGGTGTGCCCTGCCTTTTAAAAACCAGAAACAATCAGATTCCTATGCTGAATTCATCTCTATGCAGTATACTGAACAAGGACAGGTATTCTGCATTTTGTTCCTTCTCACAACTTTCTCTATGCCTGATTTTTCTTTATATCTAATACAATTAGAGCTAAGTGGGACATCCATGCAATTAGGCTAGAAGATACAATAGGTGCAGCCTTTTCTCTGTCACATTGCTTTCTCCCTGACATCTATCAAGGGAGTTACTGATTGCCCAGCCTGGACTCTTTGGAGAAGGAAAGCCCACCTAAATCTTTGCGTTAAACTAAGCATTGATTCTTGATTAATAGAATACATTTTGCGTGCAAATAGCCTTGGAGTTGTTTCCTCCTTTTTTTAGAGAGAAATTCTTTCTCTCAGCATGTTTAGTCAGAAATAAAACTTACAAGAGTCAATGGAATTTAATTTCCTAACAATATACTAGACTTTCAATATTACGAACTGTTTCTGTACTCAGATGGATGTGGAAAAATGTTTTTCTGATAATGCATTGGGAACAAGCAGGTTTATGTAGGTGTTTGTCTTGAGCAATGTTCTGTTGAACAAAAACTGGTATACAAATAAAGTTTTTGTTACCCTGGCCTAAGGCTTAGAAAAATCTTTTTTTCCCATAGAGCCTGAGATTGGTGCTCGGGAATTATTTCAACACAGACACAAACACACACATAGATTGCTTTCTCCTTTTGGGCTGTTCAGTTATTCCTCTTGCAGAAGACTTGAGGCCCTCTGAACCTGTTATCCTTTAGATTCCTGATCTCCATCCTCCTCCTTAAATATGACCAATGATTATGGATGGGGAAAAAATATGCACCAGAGTTGGAACTTGCCTAGGAAAGTTGGGTCTGTTGATGGGGCATGGCAGCAGCTGCCTTTAGTCAGGTTGCTGTGACACAAACAATAGTTGTTTAATTACTGCTTCTATAGTCTAATTAAAACACAGTGCTGCTCTGTGTGCAGAAGTCCCTCTGCAAATAAACTAACCCCTCTCCCCATCCACTTCCAAGTAGAGGCTTGGCCTTATGTTCCTGAGCTGATTTCATAGTACTGCAGATTTAACTCATTAGATTTTTAGTAACTAGATTGGGTATCTTTATATTCAAGTATTATATCCGTTTTATTCCTGTAGCAGGCCTGGAAGTTAGACAAGGATTAATATCCTCATATATCAAGTGGGGCTAAAAAAATAAATGACTTGCCTATGATTCTGTAGGGAATTTGTGACTGAGTGGGGTTCGAACCAGGAGCTGCCTGGCTCTTCATTGTTGTGCTATGCACATTTGGTTGTTGTAACAGAGCTGCAAGTTGTGAAGGGAACCTCTAATTATATGCTGCAGCTGTTCAAGACAATAAAATGTCTTGAGCTGGCCTGATATCCAGAGTCATGAAGGGATTTCTTCATTGCATGGATGAGTGGGTCCCTGCATTGTTGTAAGAGGAGCATTCTCCTCCTGGTATATGGACAACACCATATAGTAGCCTTGTAACTAAGGCATTACTATTGTTCTACTTCCTCAAGGATAAATTTGATTGAAAGAGCCCTGTCCTTTGGAGAAATGGGAGAAAAATTAAGGTTTTTTTTTTTAAAAAAATCATAAACCCAATTTTACAAACTGCTAACAGAAAAGCAGTTCGAATCCCTAGTGCTGCGTAACGGGGTGAGTTCCCGTTACTTGTCTCAGCTTCTGCCAACCTAGAAGTTCGAAAGCACATAAAAAATGCAAGTAAGAAAAATAGGGACCACCTTTGGTGGGAAGGTAACAGTGTTCTGTGCACCTTTGGCATTTAGTCATGCCAGCCACATGACCACAGAGACATCTTTGGACAGCGCTGGCTCTTCGGCTTTGAAATGGAGATGAGCACCACCCCCTAGAGTCAGGAACGACTAGCACATATGTGCAAGGGGAACCTTTACTTTTACCTTAACAGAAACAATGTGAACATGACTGTAAGCCCAAGTTCAATCTTTATGAAGCCTCAATCAAACCTGATTGAAATGCGTCAAGCTATTTCTCTACAGGAGGAGTACCAAAGTTCCTACGTTACTTGCAGTTCTACTGCTGGTCATGCATATATAATGATATGTATATCTCTCTCTTAGGAGAAAATATGCCCTCCTTCTATTCTTGCAAGGATGACCATCACTTTTTTCAGATGGAAGCTAAAGCTCTGTGTTACTTGGTTCCATCTAAATGCAGAGTGGTCAATCTGTCTGTCTCTGCATCCGATATCCTGTATTTGGCCTATTCCTTGCTTTTGGCATTAGTTTCTTTTTTCTTTTTTGCTAAGTGTGCCTTCATGTTATGTTGGGTTTGCCTTTCCTACCTACCAGTTCAGAGGTGGTTCCAGGATTCATTGGAGAACTTAGAGGTTTGATCAATGCTTCTTGACTGAGGAGAGAGAGGCTGAAGATGGCAAGGGGTTAATCCTCCCTGAATGTAGCAACAATGCAAAAATAAAATGCCACTATGTGACACTTTGACTTAGTTAACATTATGCATTACATTAGGCTATGAAGATGAAGGAGTGGGAAAAGGAAGGGATGCCAAAATAGGATAATTATTATTTACTAAACATATATATCACTCAATGGCTCTGGGTGATTTACAAGTAAAAACATTGAAAACAAGAAAAATATAAAACTGAACAATAGAGAATGGCAAAGATAACAAAAAAATGGGCAGGAATGAAAAAGAAATTAACCTACCCAATCAAAAGGGGTTTCACTTATCCTCACTAAAGGCAAAGAGTAGGAAAAAGAAAGAGCAAGTGGAAAAAAAGGCAATAATACGATATGTGTGCATTAATCAGAATTCATATTCTGGACTTATGCAATAAATTGAATCCCAACATGACCATATTGATTAGATTCATAAAATTCATTAGGCTAAAATGTGGCTGTCTAATTTGTGGCTCAGTACATTGTATTAAATCTTAGCAAGAGGCAGCACCTGGGAATATTTGACAGGTAGTTTTGTGCTATTCAGCTCACTAAGGTTCCTGGCAGTGCTCCAATTTTTCTCAATTTGGAGGGAAGCCAGTATTAGATGGGTAGTCTGAAAAGTTGAAAATCATCCCAAAAGAAGATGACCAATGACTTTCAATATTTTTGCCAAGAAAATGTTCATTACCTCATTTATTTAACTTTTATATACCAAAATAGTATGACTCATGTTGGTTTACAACCATTAAAAAAATTAAAGAAAACAAAACAATGTATGAATGTGTCTATAGACTCAAGTTTTGACTTGTAGGATATTTTACTTTTGTTTTTAAAGCTATGGTTTCTTCAGCTTTGTGCAATCTTGGAGCTTGCAGATCTTCTGCAATTATAATTTGAATTAGTGTGGCTGAATTTCAGATTAAGAAAAATCCCATCAAACTGAATTGGAACTGGGTTGAGTGGGTTGACATTCTCTTCATCCGGGTCTCCAGTTCCACATTAGCAATGTGGAAAATGCTGCCTTCTGGTAAGTTCTGTGATTCTTTGGTTAAGATCTTTTGATCATATATGACTGCTGCAAGAAGCAAACTCCTAGCGTGGCTATATACAGCTAGGTGGTAGAGATCACTGAATAGAAAAGCATAGATCTGTTGGTGATCTAGATCAGGGGTGTGAAACTCAAGGCCCATGGGGTGCTTAGATCTGGCCCATGGGGCCACCCTGGAAACAGCAAAAGACCAGCCTGCAGTGCCTCTGCCAGTGAAAATGGAGCTGGGGAGGCGCGCATAGCACTCCTGAGTTCTGTTTTTGCTGGCAGAGGGCTGCAGGAGGCCGTCACTGCTGAAAACAGATGTTGAGATGGCCACGCCCACCCTGGTCACACACCCTTGGCCCCCTGAGGTCAAACACAACCCTGATGTGGCCCTCAATGAAATTGAGTTTGAAGCCCTTAATCTAGATGATTCCTTAGCTATGGCTGTTTACTCTGCGTAACTTCTTTTTCATGGTTTCTCTTGTTGGAAAAAAGAGTAAAGGCATTGATGGTAAAGGAATTCATTTTTCGACATTATTCCAGTTCATATTGTAACATAAAAAGATTCGTGTCACTTTTTAAATAATTGATGCTTAATTCTGAGGAATTGAACATGATGTGATATATAACAGAATTATATTCCGAAGCATGCAGCTTGCTTGAGGTAATTCAGAGCTTCCTAAATGCACCTAGTCATTCTAGACTAGAGTGTCTAAAGATAATGATTTATTTCATGCATTTGTCAAAGAATCAAGAGTTACAGATTTCAATATATAAATGTGTAAAACAGGCACAATTGAAACAATTCTATCCCATCCTGAAAAAAAGGTTAAAATATTAGATAGATACAAAGACAACTTGCAGCTGGCTTCTAAACTATTTAGCCCTACAATCTTTTTTTTTAAAAAAGTGGAGTAAATATTAAAAATTCAGTTGCCAAGTTTTGCTTTTTTTTAAGCAGATATTCCTGCCTTAACAAGATAGGTTTAAGTCATTCTATGTGATGCATTTGAATGTGTGCGCGCGTAAGAAAATGCATATAAAGATTTTAAAAATAAGGAAGTCCCACTGTATTGAAAACAAAATAGTAATGGATTGGAGCTTGAAAATTTAAATAGTAACCATTTATGTAGAACTTGAGAGTGTTAAAACTATTTAGAAGTATATTTTTCAGTTTCTTAATTCTGTAAGATCACATAAATAATCCTCCTGGGAGTTAGAGTATTTTTTTAATGTACACATAATGAATGTTTTGCTTTAAACACATTCTTGTATATATAAGACATGGATCTGGTGCCTTCTTGATCTGTATTTTAGTCATCATGCTACTTTATTTGAGTTTGGAATGCCTTATGAGGAAAATGGAAAGTTTTCCTCATACGTTTTAAACATGATAACCAACAGTTTGTTTGGACCTCAAAGCCCATTAGTAACTTGCGTAACTTGCGTAATGACTTTAAAATTGGTGTTATCCTACAATGGTTCCAATAGTATGACCTTATTTAGAAGAAAACATGGAAGAAATAATGGCAGAGTAGAGACTTCACAAAGCAATGGTTATGCAGAAGACAACTGGGTTTTTTTCTTATTTCTTAATATGGAAGCTGGAACATTTATTAAATAAAAGTTTTAAATAGATTTCAAAAACCAGAAAAATAAAATGTTATACAAATATTCTTTCTCTTTGTATCCTCTCTAGTTTAGAATTGATGAACTAATGTGATCCAATAGTGCATAATTATCAACAAATGGAATTGTTGTTGCTAATAACTTAAGATAGAACAACATTTGACATTAAATGCATATTTTATCCAGGGTTCATGTATTTTTAATGCAACACGCTTTGTTGGAAACTCATGCAAATTATGTCTGACCAATGGAAGTTTTAACCTTTTCTCTGCCATCCTATAAATTCCTTTCATATGCATATCAATGTTGCTGTTATGTTTTGGAATAATTTTTTTGTAAGTAGCATGTATCTCTTTCAGGATTGAAGAAATGGGAACAATTCAGGGGTCAAATGCTCCTGGTTCGGACTGGATCATCCAATCTGGTAGTGATGGCGGCTGGTGGTTCGGAGAACCGGTAGCAAAAATCTCTGCGGGCCCCCGCCCCCCGTGCCCAGCTGAGCCGCATGATCATCAGAGGCTTTTTTTTTTAACTTTTAAAAGCATTTTTTCTACAATCTCTTCTGACGAAAAAATGCTTTTAAAAGTAAAAAAAAAAGCCTCTGATGATCGCGCGGCTCAGCTGGGATCCTCAGAGGCTTTTCAAAGCATTTTTTTCTGCAACCTCTTGGCTGAAGAGGTAGTAAAAAACATGTTTTGAAAAGTCTCTGACGATCCCAGCTGAGTTGCCTGATTGGCAGAGGCTTTTCAAAGCATTAGAAAAACTGCTTTGAAAAGTTAAAAAAAATAGTTGGCCATGCCCACCCAGTCACATTACCCCCCCAAGCCACGCCCACAGAACTGGTAGTAACAAATTTTACATTTCACCCGTGGAACAATTAGTTATTCTTTCTTTACAGGTCCAGTCCCAATTCTGTTTAGGTCTTTTTATAGTATTTGTTTGCATTAAAATAGTCAACATAATATATAATAGGTATAATAATAAGGAAGATGGGAAGAAAAGGAGAAGTTGATTATTTTAACTCAATGATGCATCTAATTTGATGTCTGTTGTGAACTTTGGTTATCTGCAATAATAAACTAGCTAACTATTTAAACTATAGATCTACTAAAGGCTATAGTAGCTGAATGGAGTGTCCATGCATAATAGGTGTACTCCATTAAGTGAGCATGTTCTGATGACTTAAAAACACTACAAAGCTTTGTGATATCTGTTAAGGACCATACTTGGAAACCACAATTTACATCAGTCCATGGAAGGTGTGGAATGGTGCAATGGGGTTGTTAAGGATTTGTTAGGTTTAGTGAGTTTCAGAGGCATTTGACTCACTGTTGACAGAAACCAAGAATCTGGCGATTGCTGGTTCTCCCCTTTCTTAAGATGCCTTTCATTTTTATTAAAGAGAAGGTTGTTGCTTAAAGCAACCACTACCAGTGGAACTGTGGACTTGTGACCCTTTTGGACTGGAGGTTTCATACAACATTCAAATATTTGGTTATTAAGCACTAAGAATATGCATGTGCAGATGATATAACTAATACATTTGTTCAGTTTTTAAGTGAGCATTTTCTTGTGGAGTCTTCTGAGATAATTTTTTTGTAATGATAGTTTCCAAAACTTCTATATTTTCACATCTCCAGTACTGTGTTGGGAAACAAGTATTATCTATTTAAGTATAGCTCATATTTAATGAATCTATGTACGAAATTTTGTATTTTGGGTTTTTTTCTTTTCTTTTTTAAGATAGGCAAGAATTTTAGTTCAGGTTTTTGAATATGGAAGAACCCTAGCTCAATGCTTCATGTGTGGGTTCAAGCCCCAAATGTATAACTGGTAATGGAAAATAATGAGCTGAAGTCATCAAGGCAAACCACTCTGGACTAGAAGAACTAGCAGCCCAATTTAATTTAGGATAACTGATGAAACTTGAATTTAATTTCCTGCCTTTCTTTTACCAAGGGACTATTTTGTTTTGTTTTGTTTTGTGATTGCTGTAATGGGAGGAATTTGGGATTGTCAAAAGAGCTCCAGAATTTGGGACTGTCTAAGGACTGATCCTTGCTGAAAAAGATGCAGCAATGGAGTATTGCTGCTTTCGATGAATCACAGAAATTTAGGATGTATTGAAATTGAATTTGTCGCATGGTTTGTTTTCTATAAGCTTCTCAGAGATTGCAGAAATTAACTTGGTTTTAATTAAATGGGCTAATTTGCATTATGTATTTATTTACTTATTTCCTTATGTATATATTTCCCACTTTTAGGAATTGAATAGGTTTCCCTATTCTACTTAGATGTCTGCAAATCACTGGGATTGCCTGGTCTCACTTTTGTAGCCGGAATAATAGCACTGAGTGTTCTATTTTCAGAGATGTTTTGCTAAATTGTATTGTATTTTTTTAAAAAATTTTAATTTAGTATAATGAGTAAACTCAGCAATTAGGAATGGCTTCATGCAAATGAAGCGATTCTGTTTGTTTCATTAAATCATGACTTAGCATAGGATCCCTCATTCTTTTTGATGAGTTACCACATTTGGGATTTTGATGGTATATTATAGACATTATGGTTGCTGTGGCGGAGATTGCCCATTTATAGAATGGCTGCCATGTGGCATGCCCAGTTAGAACAGAGACAATATGTCACCAAAAGAAAAGTCTAGAGACACTTGAGTATATTTGAAGGCTAATGCCAACCCTAGTGTGATATTTGAACATTGAGAGATCAGCAACTGGCCATGAATAATTTATTTATTGATTTCTAAAAATGATTTGCCCATCATTGTTGCATTTTTCCTATCTTTGTATTCCAGTGTTGTGACTTGCAGGTTTTGATCTGACATTGTCAGTGTTACTTTTGAAATACTTCAGGTACATTATGCTCAGGGGTGGGTTCTAATTATTTTTACTACCGGTTCTGTGGGCGTGGCTTGGAGGTCATGTGACTAGGTGGGCGTGGCTAGCTGGTCAGAGTCATTTCTGGAAGGTCCTCGCACTTAGGACCAGTCCTCGCACTTACGACCCGACTCATTTGTTTGCTTTAACACTGATCAGCTGTAGGACGGCCCTTTGAAGCCCCGCGGCAAGAGTTTAAACAGTTTTTTTTCCCTGTAGTCATCAACTGGGACTCAGGAGGCAGCAATAGATTGGGGGTGGGACCAAATAAAAGGTAAGGATAACGTGGGGGGATGGGAGGGCGGGGGGGAGAATCAGTTCGGGGACATCATATCATCACCGCTACTGGCTCGGCGGAACCAGACCGAATCGGGAGGAACCCACCACTGATTATGCTGCTGCCTATCACTTTCTCAGTGTCTTGATTTTGTTTTCTAAACAGTTCATTAGCCCCTTTTTCTAAATATACTTAGCCTCTCAGGGATAAAGAAAGATTTTCTGCAGCCAAACTATGCCACATATTTCTTAGCTCTTGAAATTGAGTTTCCCTGTTCTATTTAGATGTTTAGAAATGAGGGGGCTTATATATTACCGTCTGTGCCTCTTGTTCCTTTACCAGTTTCATGGTTTTGTGCATTCCCCAGGAGTGACAGCAAACCTACAAGGATGGTTCTAGAAGATGGTGACCGGAGACCACTTTTGACTTGTGTACTCTTACGTCTTATACCAAATGTGGCTTCCTTGACAGCTTTGGAAAATTAAACTCATAGTTTGCCCTAGAAATGCAGAAGTCTCTAAAAGAGGCCACAGATGTACAGTTCCTTTGCCTACCTTCAGATCTCTGTAATGATCCTTGTCTTCAACAGACTGTCAACATTCACTACATGGACTTCAAAACAAAGAGCTGTATAAAAATCAACTGCTGTCATTGCTTGGAATCTTTTCAAACCCCTTTGCTCATTAAGCTTTCACTAACAGCTCCTGTCAAAAAAAAAAAGAGAGAACACACCAAAACAAAACCTGCTTTCATCTCTGTGCTGCAATGCACCAGTCATTATTGAAAATTGCTGGCACTTTTGTGAAAGAGAAATAACTGGTGTCTGATTTTTGCTGGCATGTTTTAATGGATGGATTCTCTCTGTGTTTCATATATGCTATTAGTAAAAATCTGTAAGATGCCCTCCTGCTGCCTCTAAATCCCAGCACCAAACTGGTCAAGCATCTCTGCTTTACTTCGACTGTAAAATGTTTATGTCTGTTTTGTGCTTCATTGAGGATAAAAACTCTCCTCTTTTCCTGTCTCCAGTTCATTTGGGCAACAGAGTCTGATGTATTCTGTTCCAATTCAGGTATTTATGAACTCACACAATCCCTCATGGACCTGTGCCATCCCAGAAATGCTTTTTAATTGCTTTGCACGTGTAAAGCTTGAATGTTAGGAAGAAACTCTGTTGGCTGTGTTTACTTATCGCTCTTTAAGCTGTAATGTGATTCATTTGTTTTCGCTTACTGCAAGTACAGTATCCGTCTGATCCAGGGGTGGGCTTCAAAAATTTTAGCAAGGGGTTCTCTGCCCGGTTTCTGGATGGGTGTGGCCATGATGGGCATGGCCTAGTCGGACTCCTGCACCATGGCAGGTGGGGGCATTTTTGCCCTCCCCAGGCTCCAGAGGCTTTTCTCGAGCCTCCGGGAGGGCGAAAACAGCCTCCCCAGGTTCCGAAGGCTCTTCCCGAACTTCTGGTAAGCCTGTTTTTTGCTCTCCCCGAGCCTCCGCACATGCCCTGCACTTACCTGCATCCAAAATGGACCGTGTGGGGACTCCTCGGAGGGGTGGGACAGGGTGAGCGGGGCCAGCCAGGAGTGGGATTTGGGGGTTCTCCGAACTGAACAGAATCTTAGCTAGAGGTTCTCCTGAACCCCTGCAAACCCCCAGCAGCCACCCCTGGTCTGATCTCTCGGGTCCTGATGAAAGTATATCCAGTTTTGTCTTTGCCCCACTGAAATGGATCTCCTTTTGTGGAAATACCTTTCAAAAGTTAATATTTGGAACGAAGAAAAACCATATCTAGATGATCCAATTCACGTGTCAAACCCGGCGCGTCACGTTGCCGTCATGTGACGTGTCACGATGTTTTTTTCCTTTGCGGAGCTGGGGTGGGCATGGCCTGTGCGTGATACATCTGGCCTGTGGGCCACCAGTTTGACACCCCTGAGGTTGTATTCAGAGGTATAGATAATGGCTTGTCTTGTGCAATTGTAGTATGATCATGGGTATTGTGTATTTTGGGAGAGTTTAGTTGCAAATGTACAAAGATGCAAAGGGCCTGAAGAAGTTGGGGTGAAGCACCTTTTTAAAAAGCATCCGTAGAGGGAGAAATTAAATATAAATAAACTGGTCCCCATGCTCTGTATCACTTTTTTGGGGGAGGAAATGTCTAACTTTATTTCAGTGGGTCTAATGCCCAGGCACAAGAAGGAGGAGTTCCCACTCAGACATTGCACAGCTGACCCCCCCAGCTGAATCTAGTCTTGGGACTGAGGGAGAGGGACCAATTTGCACTCATAAACTCCTGCTCTTTTAGTCTAAAACTGCATCTAGGGTCCATGCAATAGGCTTAGTAACTTTGCAAATGATGTTAGAGAATCATTTTCATTTTCTTACTGTCTTAAAGATGTCCTTAAATGTGTTAGGTGCTAGAATAGGCTCAGAAGAAAAAACCCTCTGGGTTTTGATAGGGTGAAATAAATAACAGTGGGCAGCAGAAGGGAGTGTGAACAATAGAGATGGGACAAAGGGGATAGTGGGGATTTTTTTCATTTGAGGACACAAAGGCTTCTCTGTGTTGTGGGGATTTTTCATCATCTCATTGCTGCTTCTCTCCCTGGAGAGAAGAAAAACTGGCATTTATTAGTCCCAAGCTGCTAAAAGGAAACATTTGGTGCCACCTGTGTACTAAATAATCCTTGGGCTGTGGGCTTGGGTCTTCTTAACACTTTTTTAAAACTGAAAGTGGGAGGGGAATCTAGCAACAGCGAGTGGCAAGAAGAAGCAGGCAAGTATGGAAGTTGGGGATACAAACATTTAGAGGAATGAATCCTGAAAGAGGGAAAGGAAATGTCAATGTGGCTTGGAATATAGGCACATTTAATACAAAAGAGAATAGGCAAATCAGAGGACCCAGTACTAATATGCCAAAAGTCAGTTCAACAGTCTTTCATAATTTCTGGAAGTAATTCCATTCCATGGATATATATATATTTTTCCCTCCAGGAGATTCTGCAAATTCTGCAGTTCAATTTACTTGATGAGAATTTTTCAAACCTGAATGTTTGCAGCAATTTGGTGCAACTTCAGTTGGTCAAATACTGTAATCATATTGCTTCTAGTGGTTTTTTTTTCTTTTTAAAAAACAGGTACCTGCTTTACTCCAAATCAAATACTTTGGAGTAATAAGGAACCCAGGATTGTCTTTTTAACTGATAGCTCTGTAGAGTCTCATGAGTCCTTCCTGCTATCCTTGTTCTAATTCTTTTATTAGAGGAGTTTCTAGACTTGATGATGTGTAGCAGAGGTGGGTTTCAGCATGTTCAGACCAGTTCTGGAGAACCGGTAGTGGAAATTTTGAGTAGTTCAGAGAACCGGTAGTAAAAATTCTGACTGGCCCCACCCCCATCTATTCTCTGCCTCCCAAGTCCCAGCTGATTGGGAGGAAATGGGGATTTTGCAGTAACCTTCCCCTGGATTGGGGAGGGAATGGAGATTTTACAGTATCCTTCCCGTGGAGTGGGGTGAGAATGGAGATTTTACAGTATCCTTCCCCTGCCACGCCCACCAAGCCACATCCACCAAGCTATGCCACGCCCACCAAGCCACACTCACAGAACTGGTAGTAAAAAAATTTGAAACCCACCCCTGATGTGTAGGTGATGTTTAGTGGCCTTGCAGAGGAAGAAGAGCTGGGTAAGATGGCCGAGTGCGGGGTGTTTTTTATTTTGCATAATTCTTCCATCACTTTAAGTAAAAGGAAAATAATTCATTTCTGAATTTCTCAGGATTTGATCCATAATCTTCTAGTGTCCTGGTGAGGAAGCTTCAGTTTTCTATTCCAGAGGGGATAATCCTTTTTAAGGTTGTTGTGAGATAGTTGCACTTTGCACAGCTTGGTGCTGTGTATGTGTCAGTCTTCCAAGATGGCCACTACACAAAATCTGGGTTTTCTTCCTCCCTCAGTTGTTGCTCTGATGTGTTCAGCTGCTATGAGAAGAGACAAAGTTATAGCTGCAGTTTTATAACTGCAAACTCACAGCTGTTGACTGCAGTTGTTCTGCAGCGTTTCTCTCCAATGACAGTACAAAATCCACCTTAAGTCATTGATTTTATGGGTATGGAGGTGAGATAAAATTCATTGGGCTGTTTTATGGGCTGCAGGGTTTAACCATTTGAATGGGGTAGGAAGAATTATGTTTAATTCAGCTCTAAACTTCATGTACTTGTGTATAGCTTTCCATAGCTGCAAATCTCAAAACTGTATTCTTTGCCATAAGCCGAGCAAATAAATTGTCTCCTCTGTAGAGTGCCCCTGGTCTGCTTGCTTTGCCTTTTTTGCATATTTTATCATTAGATACCCTTCCTGCAATATTCTGGCACTCTGTTTAGAGTCCACAGAGTTCTGTATTGTGTATGACTGAATGGTGCCGAAAGGTGAATAAACAGATCTTATGGCTAGAAGCTTGGACAAACTGTTTTTTCCCCCAATCATCTCTAGTTCTACTTTTTCAAGCGGTTGTATCCGTTAGTATCGTTGAGCTGAAGTGCTTCTGAAACCTTGAGATCTGGTTGTTGAATAACTGATTGGCCCTATTATGTCTTGCTACAGCTTTTCCAGCAGTTCTGAAACTGACTGTGACAAGCAGGAGGACTGCTTTCCTTGAGTGGTTTCAGTCTCATTGTGTGGATTTTGTCTATATCCAGCAACCCTTCTTAAGTATTCTGGTGCTGCCTTTCACCTGATGAAAACCACATGCTTTCTCCTTGTTCCCCACTAGCAGCTCCAATGAAACTGCATGGGTGTAGAATTATCACAGGAGTCATTGTAGCCATTGGACTCTGGTAAGGTAAAGGTAAAGATTTCCCTTGCACAAAAAGGCTAGTCGTTCCCAACTTTAGGGGGTGGTGCTTATCTCTGTTTCTAAGCCAAAGAGCCAGCGCTGTCTGATGACAATTCCGTGATCATGTGGCCAGCATGACTAAACGCCCTAGACGCACGGAACGCTCTTACCTTCCCACCAAGGTGGTCCCTATTTTTCTACTTGCATTTTTACATGCTTTCGAACTGCTAGGTTGGCAGAAGCTGGGGCAAGTAATGGGAGCTCACTCCATTACGCGGCACTAGGGATTCAAACTGCTGAACTGCTGATCTTTCTGATCGACAAGCTCAGCGTCTTAGTCACTGAGCCATTGGTATCTCTCCCTTTTTGGGGCTATCATGAATATATTTGCCCACACAAACAAAACATTAGCTTGTATTTAGAATAAGACTGATCCCTGTCCCCCTCCCTCTCTCATGCTGTACATACACATGAACAAAGTTTTTTTTCAAACTCAAGAATATATTTCTCCCACTAAAGGATGGCTTCCTAAGATCTTATAGAAGTTCCTTTGTCCTTTAAAAGTAATGAATTGAGCTTGAAAGTGGTTTGTTTATGTATATTTTAAAGAAATGTGATAAAAAAATAGTAAGGATCATACTGAATCAAAATGAATGTCTTTCTAGTTCCAGCATTCTACAAGGAGGAATACTGAAACAAACTGATACCATGAAACCTGCTGTCTTTGATTCCAGAAATATATGCCAAAATAAATAGTAGTTATTGGAAACCTTGTTATCTATGAATTTATCTCATCTCTTTTTTAAGTTACTCAAGTTGGGTTGTCACTAAAACTTGCAGGAGTAGATTTCCTAATTGAATTGTGCCATTTGAGAAGATTATTTTCAGTCCTAATTTATTTTCCCATTTGCCTTCAGTGAATGATACCATCTTTTACTATTATCAATTTTTCTGCTTAATTTTATGCATTTGTCACATTTGCATATTTGTCCTTTTTTCTAAGCTAAGAAGCCCCAAATGTTGTCATTTTACTCCAAATAAATTATCTAACCCTTCCTTTGGTGATGGTGGTTGCCTTTTCTTGTACATTTTTCACCTCTGATTTTAAGGGACTGTAACTAAAATCGTGCATAATAGAGTATTTCAACTGCCCTGTCCCAATCTGCCTGTCAGCTGTGAGTTGGGCAAAAAAGCCCACAACTATTTTCTCATGGGCCCAGAAATGGGGATCATATAGTTGTTGAGCTTATTTGCCCAACTCCCAGCTTTCAGAGAGTCCATATCTGTTCACTGAACACAACTTTATGCAGCACTGGCATAGTACTGTATGTCTGTATGTTTTCATAGCTCCTGTTGTCTGCGTCTGGAAACTCAGTATGTGGTAGCCATTCAGATGTCTCATTTTTGGAATCAGAATAGCGCTGAAGAACAAGAATGCAGGAAAATCTTAGAGATGTCTAGACCAGTCAAAGTATGCAGGTGTAATCATGCTTGATTACCTGGGAAGAGGGACAACATCCTTACGATTGTTAACCTAGCCACCTCTTTGTTAGATCTTTGATCCTTCTGACTATTGTAAAGGCTACTTAGGAAATGACATGCAGGACAGTTGAGTCCATGCAGTGATACTGGCCTCCAAGAGAGGGGATAGTTCTACTGGCCTAGAAGTAGACAGTAGTGCACCCTTCCCTCATTGCTGGACCCAACCATCCTGGACAATTTTCATTGAATCACCAACTTTGGGAAGGAGGGCCTTTGGGCAGGTTCATCTTTTGCACTAGTTGCACCCTTTCTTCAACCAGGAGGCCGTTTAGATGCACTCATGTCCTAGTTGCCTCACAATTGGACTATTGAAATGCACTGCCCATAGTATTGCCCTAGGAAACCATCTGGAAGCCATAGCTGGTTCAGAACTCAGTGGTGCAAGCAGTAACTGGCACTTCTTGTTATGCCCATTTACCATTGGTGCTTTGTGAGCTGCATTGACTGCCAGCAGGGTTCTGAATGAAGTTCAAGGTGTTGGTTATTATTTTTAAAGCTTTTCATGCCTGGCTCTCACCTTTCAGGACCTGATATCTGAGGCACCATATATCTTCAGTTGTTTCTCCCACCTGGTACATTCAGGTATAATGGGTGCACTCCACTTCCTTCAATTCATCTTGGGAAATAAGGAAACATGTCTTCTCTGTTTCTTCCTCTGACCTCTGGAAAAGCATGCCCCCAAAATGAAGCACCCACTTTCCTGGGGTTCTGGAAGGCCTTTAAACTCAGCTCTATTCCCAGCCTTGAGGGTACTAGTATGCCTGACAAACACTGATTGTACAGGTATCCTTGACTTACAACTACAATTTAGCCCAGCATTTCTGTTGCTAAGTGAAACATTTGCTACATGAATTCTGCCCCATTTTATGATCTTTTTTGCCACAGTTGCTAAATGAATCATTGCAGTTGTTAAGTTAGTAACACAGTTTTTAAGTGTATCTGGCTTCCCCATTGACTTTGCTTGTCAGAAGGTCGCAAAAGGGGATCACATGATTCCAGGACACTACAACCACCATAAATATGAGTCAGTTGCCAAGCTCCTGAATTTGGATCACATGTTCATGGGGATGCTGCAATGGTTGTAAGTGGGAAAAATGGTCATAAATTACTTTTTTTCAGTGCCATTGTAACTTTGAACCAGGGGTTCAGACTGGATCGCCCGATCCGGTAGTGATGGCGGCGGGTGGTTGGAGAACCGGTAGCAAAAATCCCTGCGAGCCCCCCCCCCATGCCCAGCTGAGCGGCACGATCATCAGAGGCTTTTTTTTTTACTTTTAAAAGCATTTTTTCTACAACCTCTTCCGACGAAAAAATGCTTTTAAAAGTTAAAAAAAAAAGCCTCTGATGATCGCGTGGCTCAGCTGGGATCCTCAGAGGCTTTTCAAAGCATTTTTTTTCTGCAACCTCTTGGCCGAAGAGGTGGTAAAAAAAATGCTTTGAAAAGTCTCTGATGATCCCAGCTGAGTTGCCTGATCAGCAGAAAGGTATTTTTTAGAAAGCCTCTCTGACGATCCCAGCTGAATTGCCTGATCCAGAGGCTTTTCAAAGCATTAGAAAAAATGCTTTGAAAAGTAAAAAAAAAAAAAAAAGTTGGCCACGCCCACCCAGTCACATTACCCATCACCACCACCAAGCCAAGCCCACAGAACCGGTAGTAACAAATTTTACATTTCACCCCTGCTTTGAACGGGTCACTAAATGAACTGTTGTATGTCGAGGATTTTAATTGGATTTTTAAAAAATTGAAATGGTTGTCTTTGGCCTTGCTGCCTTATCTTTATGTTTTTAATTGTCTTTTAAGTATTGGATATTGTAAGCTGTAATAATTTATTAGTTGATTATATAATTATCAATAATTTATTATAATAAAAAGTAATAATTATCCACATACTGGGTGCCATACCAAAAAGCCTTGGATGAATCTGTGCATTGATGAAATTTCCATCTGTCAATTACAAAAAGCCATATTGCTTGGATCTGCACATACACTATGCTGATACGTTATGACATCCCGGAGAAAAACTCGATGCAAATAAAGGCCAACACCAGCTAAAGAACTGACAGCTGTGATTTCACATTGTTGTGTATTATATTATTATTATTGTTGTTATTATCATCATCATCATCTCTTTTATTCATTAAACTTGAAATTCAGTCAACTGAACATTTAAAAATGTGTCGCAAATACGATTGACTGGTGCTAGTGGTTGATACGGGTTGCTGCCATCATCCTAGGTATCAACCAAGTACCTTCTTAAAATATATGATGTTCCAAGTAGCGCAGTTTTTTGCAGTTTTTCTGGTGTTATTGCAGGAAGCTGCAATTTCTTGAAGTGTTTTGTAAAATTCTTGGACATGGTACTAAGTGCCCCGATGACAATGGGTATCACTGTTACATGTTTCATCCATAGCCATGTAGTTTTGATGGCCAGGTCACGATATTTCGTGATTTTTTCCAGTTTTTTCTTTGACTCTGGCATCTCCTGGTACAGCAATATCAATAAACTGTACAATTATGATTATGATTATGACTATTCAACATCTGTCTATCCCTGATCCTTGAGAAGGACTTGATAGATGGACAAAAATGTAGTTCTAGTCTAAACATCTGTATGACTCTGTGACCAACCATAATACTAATACGGTTGTTCTGTTAAACTAACAGAGTTGTTTGGCCATCAGCTGTTTGGACTGAAACTGTGTTTTGCCAATTCAATTTTCTTCTAACCTGTCTGCTGCCTTAATTTTTTCAGAATCATGCTTGCCAACGCTGCAATAATGAGGATCCTCATCAAAGGGGGGAAAGTGGTGAACGATGACTGCACCCTCGAAGCTGATGTTTATATTGAGAATGGCATCATACAGCAGGTGGGACGTGAACTCATGATTCCTGGTGGGGCCAAAGTCATAGATGCCACTGGCAAGCTGGTGATCCCTGGTGGTATTGATACCAGCACCCACTTCCACCAAACCTTCATGAATGCAACCTGTGTGGATGATTTTTATCATGGCACCAAGGTACATTTCTCTTTTGTGCATGCTGCTGCAGTGGGCAGGTGGGAAAGCGGGCACTCAAAGGATTGCCTCATCTAAGGCTGTTGATGAGATATTCAGTAGTTAGTTGTAGTATGTGAGAAAGATTATGGTGGGAAGACTTGAGTTCCCAACACAGATGGTTTCTGAGAAGAATGCTTTATTCATGACTAGACAATGAATCCAGCAAAACATCACTTGACTTCTGCTGATTTTTCCTTCCCATCCATTTAACATTGAGCAGGAATAACCAACACTCCAGATGATAGGCTTAAGATACAGAAGGATCTTGACAGACTTGAACATTGGGCGCTATCCAACAAAATCAAATTCAATGGTGAAAAAAATAAGGTTCTGCATTTAGACAAGAAAAACAAAATGCACAGGTACAGTATATGTGGTACCTTGCTCAATAGTAGTAACTGTGAGAGGGATCCTGGAGTACTAGTGGACAATCACTTAAATATGAGCCAGCAGTGTGCTGCAGCTGCCAAAAAAGCCAACACAGTTCTAGGTTGCATAAACAGACGGATAGAATCAAGATCACATGAAGTGTTAATATCACTTTATAATGCTTTGGTAAGGCCACACTTGGAACGCTGCATCCAGTTTTGGTCGCCACGATGTAAAAAAGATGTTGAGACTCTAGAAAGAGTGCAGAGTAGAGCAACAAAGATGATTAGGGGACTGGAGGCTAAAACATATAAAGAACGGTTGCTGGAACTGGGTATGTCTAGTTTGATGAAAAGGACTGGGGTGACATGATAGTAGTCATCCAATATCTCAGGGACTGCCACAAAGAAGAGGGAGTCAAGCTATTCTCCAAAGCACCTAAGGATAGGACAAGCAGCAGTGGGTGGAAACTAATCAAGGAGAGAAGCAACCTAGAACTAAGGAAAAAATTCCTGACAGTTAGAACAATTAATCAGTGGAACAACTTGCCTCCAGAAGTTGTAAATGCTCCAACACTGGAAGTTTTTAAGAAGAGATTGGGTAACCATTTGTCTGAAGTGGTGCAGGGTTTCCTGCTTAAGCAGGGGGTTGGACTAGAAGACCTCCAAGGTCCCTTCCAACTCTGTTATTCGATTGTATTCTATTTTTCATATTATTATTATTATTATTATTATTATTATTATTATTATTATTATTTATTATATAATGGAAGGCTATATATTTGTGTATAAGTGTGCCTCTGGGCCTTCCATAGGTCTTACCTTATAGGCATTTTTAGAAAACACAAATGATGGATTGGTTGCAACCCAGCATTTGTGTTTTTTGAAATAATGCTCCAAGAAACAAAGATAAGCTTGGTAATGTTGAAACCTGCAAGTCTATGTATTTATTTATACTTACTTACATGTTACTCAAAGAAACAAAATATTCGAAGTTGCTTATACTCATTATAGTAATAGAATTAAAATATGCAGTAATTAAATCAAAAGTTATATTAAACATTCAATGGCATGGCAATAAAATCACAATCTACCATCCAGCCATGCTTGCCTTCATATTAAAAAATTGCCTTGTGCTACTTCTTCAAGAACAGCTTAGTTATTCACCTACAATGGAAGGATTTCCAGAAGAGCAGAATATGACTTGGAACATAAGGATGTTTTCATAATAAGGATAAGGATATAAGGATCACTGTGTCCCAAGGTTCTGTGGGCGAGAACACACCTTGAGCTAAGAGTTCACCAATATCTCCTGTTTGATTGATCAGTTTTGCAGCTGATGCATTTGGAAATCTGTATACCTATGATTGTGCCAATTCTACAAGCACTTCTGAATGTAGCAAATAAGGCTTGAGGAACATCTTCATCAAGTTTGGAAAACTATCTCGAGTTCCACAATATGATTGCTATTTTGTTTTTCAACATCTGAAAATCAACTTTTTCAAAAGTTCATTGTCATGGAGGCAATTCATATACTATTTTTATTGATCACCACTTATTCAATCTTATATTACATCTGTTGCCAGAGAGAGTGATACATTAGATGCTATGGAATGCAAGAATTATTGTCTTTTTAAAGAAGATTACAAATATTTAAACCTGCAAGATATAATATCAGCTTTCGAGTTATCAAATCTGAATTTTAATTTAGTCATCTTCACAGTAAAATAATAATCAATGTCAGTTGGCAATTGAAGATTTTTTTTAAAAAAAATAGTTGTTCTGGCCGGATCTTTTGCAGAAGACTAACTGTCACATAAAATACATTTTGTTTTATTGAGAATAATTTCAGTACCATAATGGATGATACTCTTGAGATGATTGAAAAATAAAAAAATTAATACCTGCAGAATGGAATGGGGGTGACTTAATGAAAGACTTGAATACTGAATATCAGACTATGATGAATAAGTTGACCTTAAGGACATATATTTCCATATTATGATTGGGTAGCTCTGTATTAGAAAATACTTGATGTACAAGTCCCCACTTCCATTCCCTCCTCATTAGTCTTTACCGTGTCAAGAATATTCAGAAAATATTCAGATGATATTCAGAAAAATATCATCCTCTCATAACTCACAGAGGGTCAAATGTACTCAAATATTCATAATTTTTGTAGTTGCTGCTGCTTATGACTGTGCCAGCGCTCCTAATTTTGAGATTCTGTCTGCTCTTCCACAGACAATATTACAGTAGTGTTCTAAGTCAATATGAAAGATGGGACTCATTCTCTTACACTCCTGAATCTAATTAGCTTGGTATATTTATGAATACTATTTCTTAATGACAATACACTTTATCAGCTTCAACAATAGCTTAATGGGTTTCTTCAAGCGGACTTGTAAATGGATGTTTAATCCGTCTGTGACCCATTCCTAGTTCCTGCTATTGTTAATTTATGGTCAACTCTTTTGTCTTACCAGAAAGTGTACTAGAGCAGAGTAAGGTTGTGGATGAGACAGTCTGCGGTTACAACATTCCTATATTTCCAAAGAAACTCAGTATATTCTTAATGATCCAGCTCCTTTCATCCTAATCATTCTGTGACAGTTGGGAGACAGCTGATCTACTATCTTGACCTCCTGTTTCAGAATAAATGCCTCTGCTTACCAGGGAGCAGGGGTTCTCTGCCCGGTTGCTGGGTGGGCGTGGCCTAGTCAGCCTCCTGCACAACAGCAGGGGTGGGGCGTTTTTGCCCTCCCCGGGCTCCATAGGCTTTCCTCAAGCCTCTGGAAGGGCGAAAACGGCCACCCCAGGCTCCGGAGGCCCTCTGGAGCTGAACTTCTGGTAGGCCCATTTTTCAACCTCCCCGAGCCTCCGCGCGTGCCCTGCACTTACCTGCATCCAAAACGGGCCACGGGACTCCTGGGAGGGGAAGGGTGGATGGGGCGGGGCCAGTCAGGAGTGGGATTTGGGGGTTCTCAGAACTGCACAGAATCTAGAGATTCTCCCAAACCCCTGCGAATCCCCAGCAGCCCACCCCTGGCAGAGAGGTGATATTTATTTCTACAGAATCAAGGTTTACCTCACAATTTCTATTTCAGATAATGCCATTATATATATAGTTTGGGAGGGAGGGAGTTCACTGTTTCTTAAGAAATGTTATTGTATCTGCCTTCCAGGGAAGCCTTCTGCTTTTTTTTTTTTTTTTTAATTTAAAAAGTTTTACAAATACATTTTCTCCCCAAATCCCCCCACCAAACCCTCCCTAGCCCTCCCCTCCCCCCATGACTTCCTCAAGATAAAATCCAAATCAAAATTACATTTTTTGAAACGTAAACCCCTCCACCCCCTGTGAACTATTTATATCTTCATAGAACTCAGTTAATCTATCCCTACATAATACATTCAGCTAAAAGCTATCTGATATTTCCTAGTTTGATATTTATTCTGCACATAATCTATCCACTTTTTCCACTCCCATACATAAGTCTCTTGAGTTTGATCTTTTAAATATGCTGAAATCTTCGCCATCTCTGCAAAACTGGCCATCTTCAAAGTCCATTCTTCAATAGTGGGCATAGCATCATTTTTCCAATATTGACCTATCAATAATCTCGCTGCTGTCACCATATACAATATCAGCTTTGTTTCACCCAATGTAAAACCCTTAACTATACCCAATAAAAACAGTTGTGGAGAAAACTGAAGTTTTTTCTTCAAAACATTTTGCATAACCCACCAAATTTTTATCCAAAAAGCCTTCGCTTTCTTGCAGGTCCACCATATATGATAATATGTAGCATCTAAACAATCATTGAGCTTGTGTGTTAGTTTATTTCCTCTCTAATTTCAAAACCACTTGAATTGCTGGATATGACTGGCTGGTGATTGCTCATTTTGAAGATGGACATTTTGATGAGAATTATCTTGACATAGTGAACAAAACAATTGTATGCCTTGTCATTTTCCTGTGAGGACTCATGGCAAACTGTAAATCCCTGAAGGAGCGGGGACAGCCTTGCAGTGGAGATCGACAGCCAGTTGACAAATTCTGGCTAGCGAATTCTCTCTGGAAAAAGGAGAAGTTATGGTATCACTGACATGTATTTTAGAGAGCAGCTCCTTGTGAGTAGACTGCAGAAATTGAAATGTTTTTGATTGATTCATGCAGGGGTGGGTTCTAATTTTTTTTACTACTGGTTCTGTGGGTGTGGCTTATTTTGTGGGTGTGGCTTGGAGGTCATGTGACTGGGTGGGCGTGGCTAGCTGGTCATGTGACTGGGTGGCCATGGGTATGTATATAGGGACTATTCAGAGGGCTGAAAAAAGTCATTTCTGACAGGTCCTCGCACTTTTGACTGGTCCTCACACTTATGACCATCCTCACATTTATGCCTGTGCAGCATTCTTAACAACCATGTCACTCATTTCACAACTGCTTCTCTTCACCATGGTGATAAGATAGGGCAAAAAACGTAAAATGTGAGGACAGTCATAAGTTCGAGGACTGGTCAAAAGTGCGAGAATAAAATAACTTTTTCAGCCCTCTGAGTAGTCCATATGTACAAAAGGGCTACCCAGAGGGCTGAAAAAAGTCATTTCTGACAGGTCCTCGCACTTTTGACCGGTCTTCGCACTTATGACTGGTCATCATTTATGCCCATTGTAGCATTCTTATCAACCGTGTCACTCATTTCACAACTGCTTCTCTTCACCATGGTGACAAGATAGGGCAAAAACGTAAAATGTGAGGACAGTCATAAATTCGAGGACTGGTCAAAAGTGCGAGGACCAGTCAAAAATAACTTTTTCAGCCCTCTGAGTAGTCCATATGCACAAAAGGATACAGCAATAGAGAGGGATGAAGGAAGGAGAAGAGAGGTGGAAAAAGGAAGGAGAGAGAGGGAAGGAAGAGAAGGGAGGAAGGAAGGGAAGGGAAATTAGAGTATGAGTGAGGGTAAGAGAGGAGGAGAAGGAGAAAGGAAGAGGAAGTAGGGAGGAAAAGAAGAGGGGGAGAAGAGAAAGTTAGAAGGAAAGAAAAGAGAGAGGTGGTAGGTTTGAGGAGAAAGATTGCTGTACAATAAAAAAGATGAAAGGGAAGAAAGCCAATCCCAAACAAATATAAAGATATTAAGATAAAGAATGAATTGTTAAACTTTAAAGAATAAAAGAGAACAAATATGAATAAATAGCAATAATTAGAAACACACATACAAACATACAATGTGTTTTCTTTGAACAGAGTATTTGGCCAGTTCACAAATTTAAACAGTGTTTAGTCATTTCAATTAAATTTACAATTTCTATATTTCCTTTTTGCCATATTTATTCCTCATCTATTTTTTTTTAAAAACCAATATTACCCTTCATCCTCATCTCTAATCTTAATCAAATTCAATTTTTCCCTCCTATTCTATATTATACCCCTTCCCATTGTCATCTATTTTTATATCCATCCTCACATTGGTTAATTATGTAATATTACAGTTGTTTAATATAAATTCAACATATTAATATAAACCAATTAGTTATATAACTATCTTTTTTGTATATTAATCAATATGAACATGAATATTCCAATTATTTCCATGCAATCCAATTTCTTACAAATCAATTAATTATATTTACCAATAATAATAAACCAAATAATTTCCCCCATATATTCCTCCAAACCACAACTTAACCATTTCTGCTTTCAACACAATATACAATTAATAGTATCTCAATTATTACAATTCCCTAGTTAAATATAGTTTTTTTTCTTTTGTGTTTTAAAATCTTGAACTCTCCTCTTTTTCCCTAAATTTCCCATTGTTTGTACCTACCTTTTTTGGTGAGGAAAAAGAAAAAGAGATCTCTCTCTGCCTCATTTTGTCACGTTGCAGCAAAGAACCTGCTTTAGTTTCAGTTTCATTTTTTCAGCATAGCTAGGGAAAAAAAAAATCTTCTCCAGCACTCTTTGCAGCTAGCAACAGACTGATCCCTGCGCAAAACAGCTGAGAGCAAATCAGCTGAGAGTCGGGAGGCAGATCTAATCAACTTGTGCTAATTAACCTATACTGAAGCTGAAAGGGGCTGTTTTTTCTATTTTTGCAGGCACTGGTCTACTCATTTATTTTCTTTTAACACTGATCAGCTGTAGGGCGGCCCTTTGAAGCCCTGCGGCAAGAGTTTAAACAGTTTTTTTCCCTCTAGCCATCAGCTGGGACTCAGGAGGCAGCATAGATTGGGAGTGGGTGGGTAAGTGAACGGCGACCGGGCCGGGAACCGGTTCGGGGGCGTGGCCAGCCAATCTTATTACTGGTTTTCCTAACTATTAAATTTTTTTACTACCGGTTCTTGAGAACCGGTGCGAACCGGGAGCAACCCACCACTGGATTCATGAATCAAGTGGCTGGGAGTTGAGGGATTTCAATCAATCTCACAGTTATATTGTAGCCTATATAACTACAAGCCTTATTTTTCAATCACTTTTGAAAATTGCTTAACTGTTTGTCATCTCTTAATGACAAACAAGTTTTAAAGCATCAAGTGAGCTCCTTTTAATCCTTAGCAAAATAAGTTTTAAATACAGGTTAATTACAGATAGGTAATAAAAACCTATCTGCTTCTGCCCATTGTAGTTCCCTTCTCACCCCTATAATGGTAATCTCAAACAACTTTATTGCCAGCTTTTTTTAAAAAAACATTCTTTCTATTTTCGTAATGATTATAAATTATTTTTATTTTTACTTATCAAAGCTCTTTTTTCTGCAGGTACTGTTGAATTATCACAATTTCTATTGTTTTGATTCATGTAGAAGTTGGCAAATAGAATCTTTCAGACATCTTTTTAGGCAAAAAGAAATATCTTCTTGTTCTTGAACTTGTTTGCAAAGCAGAGGCTGTTAGAATCTGAAAGTCACCTTTAATCCTTCAATTATATATATTGTGCTTACATCCTTGTGGAGCCAGCAGGCTAATACCTCTTTAGCTCATCCATTCTTGTATCTTATGGGAAAAGTCAGACAGAAGTTGCATGATATTCCACTGTGATATCAAAACAGCAATTCAACATCATTTGTAACATACATAGCTCTAAATTTAAAAAAGAAAAAAATAATCAGTGCCTGTGGAACATCTCTTTGCATTCACAATACTGTGCTAATCTATCTCATTTATTTACCTATTACTTTTAATTTAACTGAATGTTTAAAGTTTTTCAGAGGTGATGGTGGGCTGTTCACTCTTCCTCAGTGAATAACTCTTGTTTCTTTATATAGCAAGAAGGATACTTGGGAATGACGAATGGGGAACAAAAAAAGACTGGAAATAATCCAGGGAAGAGTCAGGAAAAAACCAAAGAGTAGTAGGAAAAAGGAGCATAATTTTCCTATTATGATGGTGTATGAATTGAAAGTTCACCCTCTAAGAGGGAACTCATAAAACCTAGATTATGTTCCAACATCATGTGCTACATTTACTTTTTATACTTTATTTTTTTATATTTTGGCTTTATTGCTTTGCTTTTTTGTTAAATTTGTTTCTTTTGGAGCAGAAAATTATGTGTTCAGAGGTATGGATTTCTGTTTCAGAGATATGGATTTCTGTTTTAAGATGTGACACATGTTCACAGATTGGGGCAGATTACTTGTCTTTGGATCCCATTAGTATGCTTTTCTGTGAAGTGGAAATATAGCAACAATTTGTGCCTATCATGGCAGCCATTTTTGCCAAATCTCAAAATATATCCACTCATATCAAAATATTGTAATGCAAATGGGGTTTAATAGAACTTCTTATTGTATGATATCTTTTCCAGAGGATTCACCTTTCACCTCCCTCCATGCTTCTTACATAGTGAGAATGAAAATAATCTAGGAGTGAATACCTGTATAATTCTTCATTCTTGAACAGTCATGATTCATCAAAATTATCAGCTGCCTCTTTGTGTGCACCTGTTCTCTTGAGATCATACATTTTTGTCTCAATTTCCACAACTTCAGAGAAATGTTTGACTGTCATAGATGTCCTCTGATTAGTTCATAAACTACCCGAGTCCTGAACAGTGGACATCCATTGGCATTTACAGTAGAATCACAGACTTGATGCGGTGATCTGCTTGCTACATATTTTTAAGAGTAGTGTCACACATTAGGAAAATCAGGAGATCTAGATAGTTCAAATGGGTATAAAGCAGTGGTGGGTTTCTTCCGGTTCATCCCGGTTCAGACGAACTGGTAGCGGTGGCGGGAATTTCCGCCCACACGCCCAGATATCATCAAAAATGCCATGTGCATGCGCAGAAGCTTCTGCACATGGGCAGAAGCGTCACACGTGCGCTTACAAAACAAGCGCATGCACCCACATGCTACCGATAGCAAACTGATAGCGCCGGGATTTGAAACCCACTACTGGTATCATGTCTAATTGTAAGCTTGAACTGTCAACAAGAATCTGAACTATTAGCAGCAAAGGGAAATTAGTAGGGGATAAGAGTAGAAGGAATTCAAGGTGGGCTGGACTTAGATCCAATCTCTCACTTCCATGGTAGTCTGCTTTGGGTCAGAAGCTAAACCAAACACACAAAGTACAGGAGTTATTTGCTTCCATTTCCCTTCCCTCTCCTCTCCAAGTCAACAGTATAATATCTGAAGACAGGCTACACATATTCCTAAAATCTGAATTTAGTAGGTAACCTTAAAATTCAGAAATTATGTATTTAAAAAAAACCACAAAGAAGAATCATGCATCTATTCAAAGGGATTACTTAAAAATACTCAGCCTGCATTTAGTTACGAGATTGTATTAAGATTTGCAAACCACAAGCCTGGGGGTTCCAGATCAGCCTTGCAGTTGAAATAAATTCATTTGTCAACTGGATCAGATAAGAGTTTACAAACCACGTTCAGACGAATGTTAATGTTCTGTTGTATTCTTGGGTTTTTTCAAGCAGGATCATATTACAGATAAAAATTTAAGCAAGATTATTTTATGGGGCTTGCCTACTTTTTGCTGTGCTCTCTTGATATTTGCTATGAATTAATTCATTTGGACAGGAAGTCCTAAAGAAGCTTCCAAGTATTTGTATCCTGAGTGTTTGAAGCAGCAGTGTTTGGAAAAAGAAAGGGCAGCTCACCTGCGAAAGCATGACTAGAATAGAATAAAGAGTTGGAAGGGACCTTGGAGGTCTTCTAGTCCAACCCCCTGCTTAGGCAGGAAACCTTACACCACTTCAGACAAATGGTTACCCAGTCTCTTCATAAAAACTTCCAGTGTTGGAGTATTTACAACTTCTAGAGGCAAGTTGTTCCACTGATTAATTGTTCTAACTGTCAGGAATTTTCTCCTTAATTCTAGGTTGCTTCTCTCCTTGATTAGTTTCTATCCATTGCTTCTTGTCCTACCCTCAGGTGCTTTGTAGAATAGCTTGACTCCCTCTTCTTTGTGGCAGCCCCTGAGATATTGGAAGACTGCTATTATGTCACCTCTAGTCCTTCTTTTCATCAGGCTAGACATACTCAGTTCCAGCAACCGTTCTTTATATGTTTTAGCCTCGAATCCCCTAATCATCTTTCTTGCTCTTCTCTGCACTCTTTCTAGAGTCTCAACACCATTTAAGCTCACACCAACTGCTTCGGTGACTCCATCCAGCTACCTCATTCTCTGTCTTTCCCAGCATTAGGCTCTTCTCCAGTGAGTCCTTCCTTCTCATTAGGTGGCCAAAGTATTTGAGCTTCATCTTCAGGATCTGGCCTTCTAAAGAGCAGTCAGGGTTGATCTCCTCTAGGACTGACCAGTTTGATTGCCTTGCAGTCCAAGGGACTCACAGGAGTCTTCTCCAGCACCATAGTTCAAAGGCCTCAATTCTTTGGTGCTCAGCCTTTCTTATAGTTCAGCTTTCACAGCCATACATTGCAACTGGGAAAACCATAGCCTTGACTATATGCACTGTTTTTGGCAGGGTGATGTCTCTGCTTTTTAGTATGCTGTCTAGATTTGCCATAGCTTTCCTCCACAGGAGCAAGCGTCTTTTAATTTCTTGGCTGCAGTCCCCATCTGCGGTGATCTTGGAGCCCAGGAAAATAAAATCTGTCACTACCTCCATTTCTTCCCCATCTATTTGCCAGGAATTGAGAGGGCCGGAAGCCATGATCTTAGTTTTCTTAATGTTGAGTTTCAAGCAACTTTTGCACTTTCCTTCTTCAGCCGTATCAAGAGGCTCTTTAGTTCCTCTTCACTTTCTGCCATTAGAATGGTATCATCTGCATATCTGAGGTTGTTGATATTTCTCCCGATAATCTTAGTTCCAACTTTTGATTCATCTAGCCCGCTTTCTCACAATGTGCTCTGCATATAAGTTAAATAGGCAGGGCAACAGTATAAAGCCTTGCCGGACTCCTTTCCCAATTTTGAACCAATCAGTGGTTCCATGTCCAGTTCTCACTTTTGCTTCTTGACCCACATATAGGTTTCTCAAGAGACAAATAAGATGGTCTGGTACTCCCATCTCTTTAAGAACTTGCCACAATTTGTTTATTAAAAATATAAAAATTGAAATAATTTCTGCAGTATAACCTCCTGATCACTTCATGTATAGTTATGTGACTAGAAGTTCAGCTGTTCCTTAGAAAGTAGAACAATTTTATTAAAAAGCAAGCTTTATTTTAAAACATAAAATTCCTAATTAAAATTGTATTTACAAAAGTATATGCAATGTTTCAGGTGGACCACAAGATGGCAGTGGTCTGCTACAAATGGTGCAATTTCCTTTGGGAAACAGGAGAGATGCTACCTTTAATAATACAGATTACGACAATATTCCAAATAAAATTAATATGCAAAGGCAGGATGAACAGAAGCTAAGATTAGGTATATAACTTCCTGTAGTAGTCCAGAAAAACAGAAACACTTAGCTACCCTTGGGTGGGGATTCAAAGAATCCTAGCACATTCTCTAGCTGGACATTCACTTAGGTCTATAAAAGCAGAAAACTCTTAAAATGTGTCCCTTCTGTAGTTTACCAATGAATGTCTTTTCCCTGAAAAGTCTACTTTCATCAGAGTCTGGAGAAGACTGCTCTTAGTTTAATTATTTTTTCGCTCTAGCATGCACCTTCATCTTGAATAGGCCTTTGTTTTTAAAGCACTCAAAGTGTCAGAAAAGATTATACAATATAGGAGAAACCAGATATTTTTGTTTATTCTGCATAGTTCAAATTATGTAACCCTCATGTTTATATTCATAACTTCTAAACTATGTTAGTATAGAGCTTTGATTTATTTCTACAAAAAAACTTTATATGACCTGTATACCTACTCCCAGCCAAGGGAGGAGTTGAGATTATCTCTCTGCCTACTGAGAGAGAGAGAGTACTTCTTCCTTATGAAGAAAATGATTCTGTATCAGAAGGCAAACCGAATGTATGATTCTGTTTGCAATGCTAGTTGACATTCACAATACTGGCTTAATTCTAAATTTCTAGTTGATCCTGAAACAATGGGACTGGGGATAAACTTGTGCACTGTTAATCTTTATTAAGCTATAGAACCTAAACTGGGAACCCAGTTTAGTTAGTTTATCAATCATTATATTAACCCAGAAATGAATTGATTCAGAATTGCTACATCTGTTGCTTACCAAATTCAAATCTCTAATCAGCTATTATTAGATAATTTTTACCAGGTTATCAAAAGTCATTCATTCTCAATTGAATCCACTCCAGTATTGAATTCCTAGAAAGAAGAATTGAAGTACAGATAATATAATAAGTAAGCAAAGCAGTAAACAGCCAGCCAAAAAGAATGGATGAACAGCTGGCTGGGACAGAAATGATGCTTGGCCTTACAAAAGAAGATCAGAAGAAAGGAGCCTAAATTTGTTAAGTGGTGGAGCATTCTGCATCCTTGGTGCCATGCGTGAATAAACTAGGATACACCAATAGGGAATCTTAGCTGCAAAACCTTTAGAAAATAACCATGCTGAAACATTTCTATTTCTGTAATTGAGTCTCAGTTATGGGCTATGGACTCAGTTATGGACTGTAATTAAATCTTAAATGTCTATCCTTCAATAATTATTGATTTATGTGTTTGAGGAACAAATTACTAACAGAACAGGTTCTTGGGATATGCACAATCTTTCACATTATTTGTTCCCAAACCATCATTTTCCATGTCAAATGATGGATGGAATTACATGCATATGAATGTTTGTGCTCCAAAATAAAGTTAATCCTTAAGGTGTCAAATAGTCCATGAAAGGAAGTTTTCATAGCTGTAGCTTCATACAGTAAATTAGGACCTTGGTTGAGGGAAATTATATAGCTGTTGTGAAGCCTTTGCTTCCTTTCTTCTCAAGAGGGAATTATTCATATTCATCCATCTCTTGTATGTAAGTCTTATAGGAAACCAACCTGCTTCTGTGGCGACAAGCAGAGGCAGAGGTGGGCTGCTGCCAGTTTGCACTGGTTCAGGCGAACCGGTAGTTAAGATTCTGTGCAATTTGGCAAACCGGCAAATCCCACCACTGGCTGGTGCCACCCCTGCTCATTTTTTGGCCTGTTTTCTGGCCATTTTGGGCTGTTTTTCGGGGCCAAAACACCCTGAAAACACCCAAAAAATGGCCCAAAAAACTGCCTGAAAATGGCCTTTCATATGATTTCATTGGTTGTATAGAGACTTAGAAATAGCTTTAGCTTTCATCACAGCCTGGCCAAAGCCCAATTTCAAATGCTACTTTATTAAATAGAGTATCTGATAGTTTTATTATTATTAAATCAATTTATATAGCTACCCATCTGACAAGCAAGCAACTTTTGGCAGAAATGCCCCCTTTTTAAATAGCTTGAAGCTCATCTGCTTGCTGTTGCTATCTTTTCTTGAGGTTGTCAGGAGCTGTCCAGGCTCTTGGTGCTGAATCCATCTGTACTCACTAGACAACAGCAAGACATAATATGAGTTGCTATGAAGCTTAGTAGTGGAATGAAACTGGGGCATTATGTCCTTAGCTTTTTACAGCCTTAGTGTGGAACCTGAATTCTGATTAATTGATTTAATAGATTAAACTTCAAATCAATTTGCCTATATATTTTTATAGAATTAGAGAATTTTAGAGAATTCTAGGAATTGAAATCCACATGCTTGGAGGGTGCACAGGCTGTAAAAAGCTGCTCAATAATATTCCCAGACCTTTTGCTATGGACTGAACTAAGAGCAGTGCTGGCGCAGTTGTTAAAATGCAGTGCTGCAGGTTAACTCACTGCTCACTCCAGGAGTTTGATTCTGAACGGCTCAAGGTTGACTTCAGCCTTCCATTCTTCTAAGGTCGGTAAAATGAAGACCCAGATTTTTGGGGGAGGGCAATATGCTGACTCTGTAAACTGCTTAGAGAGGGCTGTAAAGCACTTTGAAGCAGTATCAGACTTGCCCTTGCTCTTGCTAACTTTACAGATAAGTTTCCCTGAATTGTATCTTCCACAGGAAAGATTTATTTCAGGTCTTTCACCAACAACTTACTTTCTTAAATGACAAAGACAGTTATGTGGAACATGTTTAATTTCTATCAACTGTCACTCAGTTGAAAAGACTCTCAAAAATGCTTCATGTATTACTAATGTAACTCAGACTATGTCTATAAGGTCAATATTATAAGCTTTTATAATACTAAGTCTTAATAAAAATATGAAAATATTAGTTTCACTTTCTGTCTCATATTATATATACACTCAACTATTGCCTATCCGGCTACTTAAATTAGTGTCTGGTTGCTTCATGTTTCAAGAAGAAGCTTAATATGAATCTGCAGTTGCTCTTCCTTGGACACATGCCCAAACATCGCAACAGATTCAATGTTGGGAGTTATTGATTCTGTTACTGGATACTAGCTGTGAGCATGTGAAGAGGTACAATTCCTTCAATTAGCTTTGGAGAGTGATCCCCAGATGGGAGGTGGTAGTTGAGAGGCAGTAAATGATTGGATTTGAACAAGATTGTTGTGACTACACCAAATTATTCTTCTGATTATCAATTTAAAAAGACTCCCTGTTTTCTATTTTTTAGGAGTAAAAGTGGCATTTACTGCAAATAAAAGAAGCTCCTAGCTTTTATTAATACAGAACACTGACTAGATCTCCTTTTTAAAAAATTTTTAAAAAATCTGTATCTTTCCTCAGTCAACTTCACATGAATGCCAATTTACCGATCCCTCTACTATTTGAGAATTACTTGCACAACAACAATACTAAATAAATGCATCATTATATCATAATGATATTATTATAATATACTAACTCCATTTACAAACTCAGGAAAAATATATTTATTATATAGTTGAACATGACTATAGATAGATATGCTGGAGAAGACTCCTGCAAGTCCCTTGGACTGCAAGGCAATCAAACCGGTCAGTCCTAGAGGAGATCAACCCTGACTGCTCTTTAGAAGGCCAGATCCTGAAGATGATCTGGCCTCAAATACTTTGGGCACCTAAGGAGAAGAGCCTAATGCTGGGAACGGAGGGCACTGGAGAAGAGCTTAATGCTGGGAATGATGGAGGGCAAAAGAAGAAGGGGACGACAGAGAATGAGGTGGCTGGATGGAGTCACTGAAGCAGTAGGCGTGAGCTTAAATGAACTCCAGAGGATGGTAGAGGAGAGGAAGGCCTGGAGGAACGTTGTCCATGGGGTCGTGATGGGTCGAACATGACTTCACAACTAACAACAACGATAGATAGATAGATAGATAGATAGATAGATAGATAGATAGATAGACAGACAGACAGACAGACAGACAGACAGACAGACAGACAGACAGACAGATAGATAGATAGATAAGCTACAAGTCCAGCTCATAACTGGGGCTGCTACGCTACAGCCTGGTCTAAACACCATTAAGCTTTTTTTTAAAACTCCATTTTCTCTTTCCCCAGTATTTGCTGAAATTTCTCCTTCACTTCATCTCTAGCCTAATAAGTGAGGGAAATTCATTTCACACATCATATTTAATAGGCTTCAGCCTTGTATTCAAAATAATGCTTATCTAAAATTAATTTCTTGGCATCACTGTCCCAGTATCTATGCTGGTTTCTGCTTCAATTTGTAATAGCTTTTCCATGTTTCTCCATTTAGAAAACTGAAGGAAGTTATCAGTCCCATTTTTTTCCTGAATGGAAATGGAGAGTCATGGAATTTCTTGGAAGTCTTCCAGAAGAAATATACAGTAAAGGTTACTAGTCTGTGGTGGTATTCAGCTGGTTCGGACCAGTTCAGGCAAGGTGATAGTGGGGACCTGCGGGTGAGCCTGCCCATCCGCCCCGGTGCGATGCTGTCCTATTTAGCCACATTTTCTAAGCCGCGTGCAAGCCGTGCAGGCGAGCAAAACGCATGCATGGAAGGCGCATGCGCACATTTTCAGTGCGCAGCAAACTGGTGGTAAAACTATTTGAAACCCACCTCTGTTGCTACCGTGTTTCCCCGAAAATAAGGCCCTGTCTTATATTTTTTTGAACCCTGAAATAAGTGCTTGGCCTTATTGCCATGCGCTCAAAAGCCTGATTGGGCTTATTATCAGGGGATGTCTTATCGTGGGGGAAACGGGGTAGTAGTTAGATTCTGGAAGTTAAACAGTAATAAACAGTCCTGTCTGATACATTGCTTGCCAATAGAAATCAGAAGTGATGACCATCTCCTGACAAAAACCGAGATTGTCCTAAAAAACTCTCCTTGTCTGCAGATTTTAGACAAATAGCTGTCAACACCCTGTCCTCATATATCAGTCCACTCGTGATATAAGTTGAGGACAGGCATCCCTAGAAACTATAATAAGGAAGTCCTTGTGTCTACGCCTTAATTATCACCTGGTCTTAAATTTGTTCTCTTCTGGTCTGGGATAATGTAGAAGCCTGTCTGCAACAGCTTTTGTGTGCACATACCCATACTGTATATGTTGATGCCTGTCCTAAAATGTCATCACACAACATCATTGGGTTTGGGGCTTGTCAGCATTCCACTCCACTGTTTCTGGGGTTGCAGTGCCTGTTGAATAGGTTTCAGTTAAAGCAGAGGCAAAACCCAAAAGCAGAATGCGGTACATGTATCCTTTTTTAACCGAGCAAAGCAATAATGCAAATGATGAAGTTAGACTGGCAAGAAACCAGAAGTGGTTGTTATGACAGAAATTATTCTGTTCAAAACAGTCCTCATGAGACACTGTGTGCAATTGCCTGCAATGTCGGGTCAGATTGATGGTGGTTTAGCCCTAGTAGAAGCACATCTCCTGGGTCTCAGGCAGGGTGGGATTCATAAAAATCCAGGCAGTGAAACATGGATTATTCAGTATTCAAAGCAACTCCTTTTGTTTGAGTAAGTTATTGTATATCTACTTAACATATATTATACCAACTTTCTGATTATTTGAGATAGGTTATTGGCATGTTTAATTTGTAATAGTGGAGCCAATAAAACATCTGCCTTGTCCAGGGAGAGAGGACTGGTAGCCCCTGTCAGAATATCCATTTTTGTCAGGGATGAGATGTATTATAATTCATTAGCATCTCAAATCCCTACTTCTGATCTGAACTTTACATGCTGTTTCTTCTAGAAACTAGCCAGATGTTCCTAGCTGTCAAGCTGTATTTCTCTGGAGCTAGCAGTAAATCATAGATACTTCCTGCTTCAGCTCAGCTCTTTATCTAGACACGTGAAAGTCTCAGATAAGATTTATTTACTGCAGACAAAAACAAAGGCATTCAAAACGGCTGATTGCCCTGCTGCAGTAGTTTAAATTAACAGATTCCAGATTCTTGGCATGGTCTCTAGCGGCCTTGAAGCTGGGCGGTTTTATTTTTTACCAAACAGCTCTGCTGGCTCCGGCCTAGCTTTCCTATCAGGAAGTTCCAAAGGAAAGCATATGGGCAGTAGCTTTCTCCTTTTGATTCCCTGCCAATATTTGTTTTGCTGAACATGGAGCCCTTGTTCAGCTAATATCCTGGCTTTTGAAAGGGAGGATAAGTCACTGCTGTATTCATGAGATTGTTAATTATCCCTTTGCTTGAGGGGGGAGTTGTCAGCAGCCCTGAAAGAAGCTGTGGTATGCCCCCTTTTGAAGAGGCCGTCTCTGGATCCTATGTTCCTAGAAGACTACCGGCCAGGCTTAAACCTTCCTTTTGTGAGAAGGATTGTTCAGACAATTGTGGCAAATCAAACCTCATCACTCTAGAAATCTTGACCCTTTTCAATCAGACTTCAGCTCAGGTACAGATGGCTTTGGTTGTTCTTCCAGATTATCTTTATTGAAATTGGGTGGGAGGGAACATATTGAAATTGAATCAAAGCAAAATGGAGTTGTTATTTGTATATCAGGTTCTCCAACCATGCTAGTATTGGAGAATCCTGATATACAAACAACAACTCCATTTTGTTTCGATTTTGATCTCTTCTCTCCCTCTTAGGCCTTTCTATACATTCTAGGCATCCCCAGTAGAACAGCCTACAGTGAAATGATACCACGCCTCAAACTGTTACATGATCTCCCACAATGGTTTCATATCAACAGTATCAAAAAACCCACCAAGAAATTTAAAAGCAACAGAAGAGGCACATCACCCCCATCCAATCCCAACAAAAATAACCTGGAAGAGCAACCAAAGCCATCTCTCGGGCAGGTACTACC